>NC_045541.1:78105278-78705278 GCF_009769535.1 Thamnophis elegans | reverse complement strand
ATTAGTCAAACAGATTCAAGTTCCAAACCTATCAATGGGACATGAGTATTGTGATAACTTCATTCAATCAGACAGTGATATTCCAAAGCAGGCGTTTGATGACAGTGTTATCAGGGAAAATCACCTCTTAATTGCCTTAATGTTGAATTCTTCTCTTTTTAAAAAAGGAAATAGGGTGTTTGGATATCAAAATCATTACTACCATATATTGAACTATGACAAATGAAAGAAAAGGTGACCATAAAAAGCACGGAGACAACTATGTTACACTGAGAATGTATATGACTTTCAAGAACCTCAACAGGGTTCTCTTATTGTATTATCATTTCCCATATAAAAGTACAGAAATAAAATCTGTTTCTTCCTCAACGTTTTATTTGAGTTAGACCTTTTCCTAAATCCTGCTCTTCTAATGCAGCATAAAGCTGCACTCACAGTAGAAGTGGATTGAGAGTTTTCTTGTTGAATAAATGAAACCACTGAACTATGGCATTGCTGCTAAAAGCACTCTCTGGCAATGTAAAATGCAAACCATATTTTGATGGACTTTTTGGAGTGAGAGAAGAGATTTTTTTAAAAAAACTTGCAAGAGCTTAATTCAGTAAGAAAAAGATTATGTATAATTTGTACTTCATCATTAAGGTGCTAATTACTAGAGACTGAAAGAAAACAGTAAAATCATACTTAGGCAATTTGTTTTTTTAAAAAATATTACTTTGCTATTTTATTAATATTGCACATTGAAACTGACAAAATAGGAAACAATTTTTATGAAAGCATCTGTGATATTCTTTCAAATGAACTTTCTGAGGATGTTTCTATTATAAAATTCCTGTACCCAGTTTTATTTGTCTCCATTAAAAAGTATGTCTATAAATGTACTGTATATATTTCAGTAGTGAGATTTTTCAGAATATGGGCAGTGCAGCTATTTTGAGTTGCTCTAGTTCTGAGTACCAGAAAATTGTTTTGCAATTGAACAAGTCAATAAAACTACTTCATAAGAACATAATTTCAGAATGATTAAGATGTACTTATTTCTAAACCATCCTAGCACTGCATGCATTGCAGGTATTAAAATGCTCACACACATTGCAAATAATACAACGTTTAAAAGCACAAGATATAACCCACAGTACAAGAACATTCTTTTTGACTGTGGAAGAAAAAACTGTTTTGTGGACAATTATTTAACAGGGAGTTTGAAACACTATAGTTGTGATGATTATAGTTTTCTGTGTTGAAGCTGAAATACTGAGAAAAGAAATTGAAGGAAAAAAGTGACAAGCTGCAAGAGACATATTTCCAAACACACAATAAAGGAACAATAGAGACAATAATTTTCTATATTCCCTAACATTTAATGCCTGGTCAGCTAAGGCTATGGTCACTTCTAAGGGGTACGTGTCCCCTCTGTCTTCCACAGTAGAATAAACATAGACATAGCTATGAGATTTGTTTTAATTCCTTAAATTATTTCTTCTGCGGCAGGATAAAGAATGACATTTTCTGAGTTTCTATGACCTCGGCTTATTGATCCAGATAGCTGAACAAACATTCCAGCATGAAGGATCTACTAAACAATGGTTTGTTTTCACAACTGCTGCAACAAAGTATTCCCTAAATTGAGGTACAAAGGTGCAATGTAAGAACCCTTATGTTGACTATATATAAAATGGCAAATTTTATATCTGACATCTGGTCAAATGAGCAAATGAGTTCAAATACCCAGGAACAAGTAATTATCTTCTCATCTAATGAAGTCCCACTATGTATAGAATTAGGTGGCAGATGGTGCTAATTCTTTCATTTTAGAATATAGTGCTATAGTTTTTCCCATAAACTAGAATACTAAGAGCTCAAAAGCCTAGATTCTACCAAGCATCTTATATTTATATTAGCTATTCTCCAGCCTGTTCTACTATTCCTGTGCCTATGGTAAGAAGAGAAAACTTGGGGGCCTCCAAACATTGTTGAATGACAATTTCCAAACAGTAGCAGGCACAAATGATAAGAATTATAGTCCCAGCATATCTGGAAAGCAAGGTCATAAATCCTAATACAATGCTAGAAATTTTCCTGATGTATAACAACTATTGTCTGAGGGTACCTTATAGTATTTGGGATCTTATGAAGGTCATCATATACAGTATACAGTTAAAGACATGCAATTTCCCATAGTATATGGGATCTAAAATGCCAGAGATTATAGCTTTCGGTATAACCTTAATTACATACAGAGTTATGAACTGTGTTATATAACTTTTTAAAGGACAAACTAAGTTGCTATTGATCTTTAAGTTAAGAACCCCTCATTTCAACCCCGAGTTACAACTATTTTCCTCTATGAGTATCAAATCAAATTCTAAATTAATTTTTAAAAATTACAATCCAACAAAAATATGATAGTTAAAAAGGGGGATTAGCATGTAATGTTTTTTTTTAAAAAAAGCAGAGGTATTTTTACAAAACAAAAAAAATACAATATTAGATTTTAAGTTACTCCGTTTGATAGAGATGGCAATTTAATGTAGAAGTTAAATATTCATATCATTGTACTGGAACGATAAAAATCATAGAATGACGTAGTCTCCCAACTTCATTTTCTGCAATCAGTTCTTTAGAATGGCTAGAATCCCTAAGGCAATGATATTTTAACATAGTTTCATATAGCAATCCCAAACAATCTGATTGATAGTATTAAGTGCCGTTGAGAGATCCAGGCCAAAAAACAGTGTTGCATGCAAACATTCACAATGAGTCTTTAAGATAGTTTCAAGCCAAACAAAAATATGTATCTTAGCTCTCCTTTTTTTTTTTTAGTGAAAAAGTATATGATAAAGTGGACTAAAAATGTTGGTTTTAATATATAGATGAATAATGGGAAAATACGGTATATGCCTGAAAGGGCTGACATTTACATTATGTTATAAAAAGATTTTTTATAAAGTGAGATACCATTGTCATATGCCACCAGGCAAACTGTCTGGAATGTACAAAGACACTTCAAATGTTTGTTGGAAATGTGAACAACAAGAAGGGGCTTTTTATCATCTTTGCGGAACATTTTTTTAAAAAGGTAGAAAATCCTGGATTCAAGAGGAGCTCTGGATTCAGAGGAGTTCAAAGACTAATATACAATTGAGACCAGAAGTTCTTATTTTTGGGACTGATGGACAAACAAATATGAAACTTTGCTTTTGTACATGAAAACTGCAGTGAGATTATTGTATGCACAAAGATTGATAGATTTGGCACTATCCACAATGAAGGAGTGGTTAGTGAAAACAATGGAACTTGCTGGCTAAATTGTCTTATTTAGCCTTTGATTATTTAGTAATCAAAGAAAAGACAATATCTATAATTATTTGTTGACTGGAAACCCTTAAAAATATTTTGTATGAAACAGAAAAAAATAATTGTATGGTTTATGGTCAGATAGGCTGGATTATGGAGAGAAGAGAGTTATGTTGTAACTATAAAGTAAGAAGTAAATGTATAATCATGCTTGTAACTGCTGCAAAGAAGATCAGAAATTATTTCTTTATATCTTTTTTCTATTTTTATTTTATTTTTTCCTTTCTTGAACTTTTACCTTTCTCTTTCATTTCTTCCTTTTCTTTTTCTTACTTTATATTAGTTTGTATTAGTTTATATCTTTCTTTTAAAAAATATTTAATAAAAATTATATTTAAGAAAAGATATCTTAGTTGTCATTTTATAAGGTTAAATTTGACACATGTTTATAATTAATTAAACAGAGCCCTTCTGAAAAAGTTTCGTATTTTCTCTTAGGTAAGCAGCTGTGACCACCTTCAGTCCTTCTGGTCTTAAAATATTCTTTCTCTTCTCTCTCTTACAAAAGAAACTGAGGTATTCTTTGACCAGCTGGGACACCTAAGAGTAGAAATCTCCTACAGTAGTATGATCTGATTGAATTTCAAATGCCAAGACTTCAAGACATTTACATTCCTTTCCCTTATCCACACCGATGCCTGTGTTATGGTGGGATAACCTACAGTCAAAAACTGAAAATGGAGCACTGATGTGGAAAGACTGAATAGAAATAGGAACTGTTTTATACTCACGGTTAATTAACCAAAATCGCTTTAGATTTTTTTAAAAAAAATAAAAAATAAAGAATAACCACGTGATATGCATGGTAGAGAACCCTTTTCTTTTCTCCTAAATTTCCTGGGGAGTTTCCACTAGTGGTTGCCCTAAATCTTCACTCAAAAAATATTTATTTTTCAAATCTTCTAGAGTAGAAGACTTAGGAGAAGACTGAAAACTCCTCACATCAGGTGTTAAAAAGTAAACAAGGGGCTTTCTCAAGGCACCTGCCTAGACATAATTATACAGTTCCAGCTGGATTTATTGACTGATCATTCAACACAATATAATGTCTATGAAAGAAAAAGAGAAAATCTGGACTACAGAACAGCCCCTCAATTTAATTAGGATGCATTCTCCATATTCCACCAAGATCAATACTGAGGACATATCTTACTGTTTGTCCTAGTCACCTTTTAAGTTTTTGTCTGACTACAAGGGCTATTTTGTTTATACAATGTACAATTAGAGAAGACATTCAGAGAAGTTGGAGCAGAAGAAACTGATAGCTTTGGAAGTAATACACTTTATTTTCTAAAGCAGTATTTCTCAACCTTGGCAACTTGAAAATGTGTGGACTTAAAACTCCCACGATTCCTCAGCCAGCCGACTGAAAAACACTGTTCTTAAAGGAATACCCAACTGCAATAAGTTCAATACAGAACTGGTATTTTCCCAAAAAAATAATGCTGCACTAACCATGGTAATCAAATAATAACAAAAAAATAAATAAAATAAAATACAGCACTTTCCATCTGGCCTGATTCTGCCACATTCTAACTTTCTGTAGGAAAAGCGCTATTCTGGAATAGAGAAGAAAGTGACAGGAAATACTGAACATTGAGACAATAGCACATTTTTTTTCTGTTTTGGTTTTTGTCATCATAGTTATGTCCATCCATAACCTGTGACTGTTTATCCAGCTTAGTGGAACAGTGACTGCAATTTATTCCATAAACTAAAGTTACACAATTGTTTAGTGTAACATGCAAGTGCAGCCATTGTGTCAGTTTTTAAGGGGGGGGGAGGAGAAGCTTAATAAAGGGAAAGTTAATTTTGAGCTGAGGATGAACAAGTTACTTGCACTAAATAAATAATGGAGATCTACATGATGGAATTATTTTCCAAAGAACTGATGGATGATATCGCAGTGGCACATGAAAGCCATGGAAAGGGAAAGAGGCAGAAATGACAGAAACTGTGTAAGAAGGCAGGGTTCCCAACTCCGCTTGCTGAAGAGTAAAATTAATTTATAATGTAATTATGGATGAAGCATGCTTATGAGCAGCATGTACTGGTGTGGAGTGGTGGGGGAGAGAACTCAGTCACTCATATATATATTTCTTTTAAATAAAGAATTAAAGGGTATCAGGATTTACCATTTTAGCTCATTTATTTTTAATATTGTTCCTAAATCAACCTCCCTACTTATAGCCTGCACCTCAGGGGCTGCCACAAAGAAGAGGGAGTCAAACTATTCTCCAAGGCACCTGAGGGTAGAACAAGAAGCAATGGGTGGAAACTAATCAGGGAGATAAGCAACTTAGAACTGAGGAGAAATTTCCTGAACAATGTTGTTAGAACAATTAATCAGTGGAACAGCTTGCCTCCTGAAGTTGTGAATGCCCCAACACTGGAAGTCTTTAAGAAGATGTTGGATAGCCATTTGTCTGAAACGGTATAGGGTTTCCTGCCTAGGCAGGGGGTTGGACTAGAAGACCTCCAAGGTCCCTTCCAACCCTGCTATTGTATTATTTGTGTATGTGTACATCAGTTCAATACTGGAGGTATTCTCCCTTTCCACCAGCCCATTCTGAATTATGCCCTTAAGGTCTCAAGATTTGCTTCTTGAAAACCTTCAAATCCTCATTTCCTAGATCTCTTAAGAAGCTTAGATAGAAGCTCTGAGAAGAACCACTTTTCCCCCAGAGTCAACAATTACTTCAACAGTCTAGCTGATCAAACAACCAATGATTATTTCTAAAAAAAGTTTTGGCTTTAAAGGTTGCATTAATTTTAAATGCAGTTATCTGAAATCTTCTTTAAAGATCTCTCTCTCTCTTTCCTCCTCTCCCTCTCCCTTTGCATATATCTTCATTTTTAAAGTCCAAATCTAAATCTCAGTTCTGAGTCTTATTTAGAAATGCAATTTTTGTTTCTTTCCTGCTTTTTCTTCTCATTTCTTTTTATTCCTTTGCCACAATTCCCCTATGCCTTTTACGGGATAATTCAATAAAGCATGGAATAGCCAGAATTATGACTAGGTTACAAAGAAACACAATTTGAATGACTGGATGCTCTTTACAATTGCTTCAGAATGGTGAAAGGTGTATTATTTTTTCTAAGAAAAGTTTTAACATTAATGTGGGATTCCATGCAAAACATCAAAGATTATACATACAATTAATTGCAAATTGTTCACAGTACAGTTGGCTTAATATATTTGTAGATACTGATTAGAATCTGCTGGGTTGGAACTTCAAAAACTCATACCACCAAATTCCCATTCCTTATCTCAATTTAGTTTACTTCCCTCTTTGTTCAAGTAAGCATCAAACTGCATCAGAATTATGATTTATATCCTTTTCTTTTCAATGTTAAGTCCTTTACTTTTTTTCTTCCAGCAATCTAGCTTCTAAGACAGACTAGATCAGCAGTTCTCAACCTGTGGATTGGGACCCCTTTGGGGTCAAACGACCCTTTCACAGGGGTCACCTGAGACCATCAGAAAACACATATTTTCGATGGTCTTAGGAACCGAGACACCAATTTGATGATTGGGGTCACCACAACATGAGGAACTGTATTAAAGGGTCACAGCATTGGTAAGGTTGGGAACCACTGGACTAGATAATATGACAAATGGGTACACTTCCTAATTGTGGATTAATCCATGGTCTCTTCTGTCACTGATACTAATTAAAAAACTTTCAATACTGCTTTGGAGAGAATCCTCTCTAACAGTTCCCATAGAAATCTGGCATTAGAATGGGTGTAACTTGAGAAAATAGCTTAATTTTGACGTCTCCCTCCTTCTTCCTCTTAAAACAATTCTGAAGTATTATCCTGCTGTGTAATGGTATGCGTCATAAAAACACCACAAATTGTATCAGCTTGATAGTTGTCCAGAATTAAACTAAAAGTTTTCATCCTCAGCACATGACAAAGTAGCACTCTCTCAATCACCATATATCCTCTTCCATCACTGATTTCTAATCTAGCATTTGTTTTTATGTGACCTGGTAAACATTTCCATTCTTGCAAACTCTTCCTCTGTTGTTTTAAGAACATAACAGGCATCTCAATATTCTTAATATACACAGGTAGGCCTCAACTTGCAACCGTTTCATTTAGTGACTGTTTGAAGTTACAGGAGGAGTGAAAAAGTGACATGACTATTTTTCAGACTTATGACTGCTGCAGCATCTCCATGGTCACATGATCAAAATTCGGATGCTTGGCAACTGACTCATTTATGACTGTTGCAGTTTCCTGGGGTTATATAATTACCTTTTGCAACCTTCTAACAAGTAAAGTCAATGGGGAATCTGGATTTACTCAACAACCGTATTATTAACTTAACAACTGCAGTGATTCACTTAACAACTGTGGCAAGAAAGGTCGTAAAATGGGGCAAAACTCACTTAACAACTATCTCATTTAGCCACATAAATTTTGGGCTCAATTGTGATTGTAAGTCACATTTTTTTCTGTATAGAAAGACACGTATAGTGAGCCTCTGAGACTCCACCAACTTTTCCTCATGCTAAATGAATTTCAACGTTGAATCTTAAAAGAAAACCCTTCCTGGTTTCATACAATTCATGATTATAGGAGACAGACAATAATCCTAATGCCTTTTCTAGTAATAAAGATAGAAAGGTTAGGAAAACACAAAATGGTTATGAGTGGAGGATAATACCATGTCCATAAAATTATGATAATAAGTCAGAGCAATTGGACAATAAAATGTTCATCGAGAAACATCTAGAAAAATATCCGCAACTCAAGGGCATTTGTAAACAGTCAGTTCATATTGGCATTAATGAGGTGAGTGAAATAAACATTTTTATTAAATTGTCCACCACATTTTTAATATT
The DNA here is from genome assembly GCF_009769535.1 of Thamnophis elegans. NCBI lineage: Eukaryota > Metazoa > Chordata > Lepidosauria > Squamata > Natricidae > Thamnophis > Thamnophis elegans. Next base: position 78,697,065 of record NC_045541.1, on the reverse strand, counting down.
CTCTTTTGTGTTGCCTTATGCCAGTGCAGACATATTCTTAACTGCCACAGAAGGAATTGCTTTTTTTTTTTTAAGTCATTCGGGCTGTAGAGAACTTTGCCACTTTCAAATATGCTTCAGCACGGTTCACCATACAGCTTCTTCAGAGAAATGATTTTTGACTGGAGAGTTCAGACGTGCACAAAAGTAGATGTAAGTCTCAGCATGCTATTGATCCAAATCTACAGCAGTCATGTTTTTTCACACTCCAGTCAGATCCTGACAGGGTTGGCCTCTCCATTACAATGACAATCACAATCAAGGCCTGCATCTGCCTTCCTCTCTCCCCTTGCAATCCAGCAACATCTAAGACAGCAAGAGAAGAAAATGGCTTTTCCAAATTAAGTTCAAGCGAGTGAGGTGAAGAAGGAACCATGGAATCCTTATCTGAAAGAACTGAGCTCTAGCACTGTTTTATCTCATCAAATAATTGGTCAACTTTCAAGCGAAGTCTAGCTAATGCAATTTAAACGAGAGGACCTAATTTGATTACATTGTTCAAATGCAACTCTTGTGTGAGAAATCTTCAGTTACTGTTAAAGCTTAGTTGTTAAAAAGTTTCTCAAATGCACTCAGGCTTATCTCTCCACAAAGGGAGATTGCCACGCTTGAAATAACAGTCACCAGAGTAATTCTTGCATTTCTGCAAAACCCTTCTAATGATATATAGGCAGTCCCCGACTTACGACCACAACTTAGCCCAGAATTTATGTTGCTAAGTGAGAAATTTGTTAAATGAGTTTTGCCCCATTTTACAACCTTTTTTCCACATTTGTTAAGTGAATCACTGTAGTTGTTGTTAAGCGAATTTGGACTTTGCTTGTCAGAAAGCCGCAAAAAAATTGATCACATGACCCCAAGACAACTGCAATATGAACCAGTTGTCAAGCATCCAAATGTATGTAAATCACGTGACCATGGGGATGTTGCAACGATTATTAGTGTGAAAAATGGTCATAAGCCACTTTTTTCAGTGCTGTTGTAACTTTGAATGGTCACTAAATGAACTGTTGTAAGTCGATGTCTACTTGTATATGTTCTGCCTGAATTTTGGTTGAGTTTGTAGAAAACAAAATGTACAAAAAAAATATTCAGAAAAAAAGATAGATTTTTCTCCCACTGGATATTATGTTAAATGTAACATAAATAAACAAACATTATGAACCACCACCTAACCTTGAATGATGTTCCATTGCACAGATCATGGATATCATGATAGTTAACCAATGGTAATAAAATTTTAGAGAAGACAGTGTTGCCCATGAGAGAAAAGACTTCTTTTTCCCAGAAAGTATCCTGCAAAACTTTCTCAGAAAGAAATCTTCAGGGAATTTCCATTACTGACACATACTTCCCCGAAGAATGGTTATTGTTTCTGTTTTAAACCAGCATGCAAGAAGAAACATGTGAGCCATCATTTCATATCGTGAACAAGCTGAGAAAGTCACTGTTCTGATGAGCATGCTGGAATTCAATCCTCGGGAGTGGAAATTCATACTAAGCTGACCCTGAAAAGAATTATGGTGTGTTTATTAGAAAAAAATCTGCAATTTCCTTCCTACACCACAAAATGTAAATTTAATTTAATTTCAGTAGTTACATTTTAAAAAGAGATGATTAAAGCAAATAATTATAATGAAATATGGGGGATTTTATGAAATCAGTGTTGGTGGAAGGCAAAGGGAATAAACCTACTCAAGAATATATGTTGTTTTGGAGGGATAAGGGCACAACTAGAATATATTGTATATCTTTTAGTTATTATAGACAAAGGAATATAGGGGAGGGGAGGTCTCCGGGGGTGGGGGTGCACTATAGTATGTGGTTTTTTTTCCAGTTTTTCTTTCTTTCTTTTTTGAATTTACTATGCTTGTATTATTTGCAATAACCACAACAACAACAACCCCTCCGAGGAGCTTTACCTTGTTGTGGTTGAGGGGCTTGCACACTCTAATGATCCTAAGGGATATGCTGAATGATCCTAAGGGATATGCTGATATGGTACAACCATATTAGACAGGTCTTAGGTGAAGGGCCAGACAAAATTTGCTCCATAACTCATGCAAATATGGTGAATACGGAAAAAATGAAATTTATGCCGCTAAACCGTCGCCCGGATTAACAAGGGTTTCGTTGGATGCTATGGCTCCTGGGCATTCTGCACAAAATGAGCTACAGGGCTCAGATCCCTCTGCTAGGCAACCAAGGCATGGAGCTGACAAGCTACTGGAAGAAAAAGTGAAAAAGCGAAAAATCTGGACTAGGGTAGAAAACATCTCTATTATGAAAGCTTACTATCAGTCTGAGCCAGCAAAATGTGGATTTCAAAAATGAATGTATCAGATTTGGAAGGTGAACCACATGGATTGTGATATCAGTGAACAAAGGCTAATGGAGCAACGATGTGTAATTCTAAGCCACAAATTTTTCACTACAGCAGAATTAATAGGAATCGAAGAGAAAGCAACTAATGGTCTGAGTACACCAACAAAGAAGAGTAACATCAAGAATGATTTGCAGACTCAAAAGCAAACTGAGGAAGAAAGAGAGGAAGAGAATGCTGAAATGGATGAAGATAAAGAACAAGGAAGCACTGAAGAACAAACACCAATAGATATTGCTCAATTAGCTGAGAAAATAAAGCATCAAATGGAAGATGCTGAAAGAACACGTTTGCCAAAGCTAAACCAAGTGAACCGGAAGGAATTGAGAAAGGTACTAAGAAAGGCCAATGAGGCTGTGCAAACCAGTCAAACCACTACATTAGCTGAAACAAACCAGCTGATGTATGCAGCAGCCTTCATAACCACCAAAGAATTGGGTTTGAAAATACAAAAGAACCAAAGAGGCAAGAAAAGGAAGCCTAAATGGAAAATTCAGTTGGAATTGAAGATCAAAAAATTTCGTGCAGACATGAGCAACTTGAAGCACCTAAGGCAAGGTCAGCTAAAGAACAAGCAGGTCAAAAACAACCTGGAAGCAAGATACAATTTGGAGAATAAAGAGATTGCGATAGTAATTGACGGGCTGAAGCAGAGGGTTGTTGCCATTGCTGAAAAGATTAAAAGATATGAAAACCGAGTAACTCAATTCAAGGAAATCTCACAGCACCAGTTTTATAAGAGCTTAGAAAGTGGACATGGAGTAACAACAAATGAAAAGCCTGATAAAGAGAAAGCTCTGAAATTCTGGAGGAATTTGTGGGAAAACAACAAGAAGCACAACAGAAATGCAAAATGGATCAAACAGATGGAGGATTCTATTAAAGTGCATAAAATGAAAGATGTGAAAATAACAAAAGAAATGGTGCAAAGACAGTCAAGAAAAGTGAAGAACTGGAGTGCACCTGGACCAGATGAGTTACATGGCTACTGGTTAAAGGCACTTCCAAGTGTGCACAAATGAACCACCTTAAAAACACCTGAAAATGATGAATGGATGACAACTGGAAGGACATTTTTAATCCAAAAAGATAAAGAAAAAGGAAAGGAGCCTGAAAACTATGGGCCAATCACCTGTTTGCCAACACCATACAAGCTCCTTACTGCTATCATTGGAAACCAAATTTATGGAATTCTTGGAAAGAAATAACTTGCTTCCTGCAGAACAGAAAGGATGCTGCAAAAATTCAAGAGGAACAAAGGACCAACTGCTGATTGACAAGCTAATCCTAAAGAATTCAAAGAAAAGATGAACCTACCTGTTCATGGCTTGTATAAATTATAAGAAAGTGTTTGATTCAATTCCCCATAGCTGGATCAAGAAATGCCTGAAAATCTTTGGCATCAGCAGCAACATACAAAAATTCATGGAAATTTCAATGAACCTCTGGAAAACGAAGCTTATAACTAATAAAGAAGAACTGGGTGAAGTTGAGATTAAATGAGGCATTTTTCAGGGTGATTCCCTTTCACCCCTACTTTTTATACTCTCAATGCTACCACTGACAATCATTTTGAAGAAGATGAACTATGGATACGAACTTGCAAAGAAAGGACTGAAAATTTTGCACTTGGTTTATATGGATGATTTGAAGCTGTTTGGTAAAACAAAAGCTGAACTGAATTTATTAATTGAAAGCACAAAAGAATTTAGCCAAGACATTGGTATGCAGTTTGAAATTGACAAATGTGCAACAATGGCAACCAAAGCAGGCAAGGTCATAGAAGATGATGGAATAGAATTTGAGAAGAAGAAATGATAAAGGCAGTAAAACCAGAAGGCTATAAGTACTTGGGAATTTTAGAGGCCTCTGACTTAATGCATAATAAAGTCAAGGAATTAACTTCAGCCAAGTACGTTCGATTAATTCGCAAGATATTAAAGTCCAAATTGAATGGAGGAAACATCATAAAAGCTATAAGTAACTGGGATATACCTGTGATTTGATACTCTGCAGGAATAATTGACTGGACCCAGATGGAGTTGGACAATTTGGACAGAAAAACAAGGAAGCTTATGACAATGAATCATGCTTTGCACCCTAAAAGTGGTGTTGACCGATTATATCTACCAAGAGCAGAGGGTGGTCGAGGACTCCTACAAGCAAAACAGACTGTGGAAGAAGAAAAACACAGCTTGAATGATTACATCCAGAAAAGTGAAGAGCCAATGATTAAGGAAGCAAATAAAGGAGGCCTTTTAAAGACAACTAAGTCAAAAGCTGAATATAAGATAGAAGTAATTGAGAAGCGAGCTGAAAATTGGAAAAACAAAGCTATGCATAGCCAATACTTGAAAAGTATTGAAGCCAAAGCTGACCAAAAGCTAACTTGGAACTGGTTAAGATCAGGAGCACTAAAAAAAGAAACAGAAGGCTTTATTTGGCAACTCAAGAACAAGCCTTAGCCACAAACTACATGAAGGCAAAAATTCAACATGTTACCACCAACAGCAAATGTCACCTCTATAATGAGAAAGACGAAACAGTCGACCACTTGATCAGTAGGTGCAGCAAAATTTCACAAACTGACTATCTACAACGCCATGACTGCGTTGCTAAGATCATTCACTGGAAATTGTGTCAAAATTTTGGATTTGAGTACAGCAAAAACCACTGGGACCATCAGGTTGAGAAGGTTTTAGAGAATGAGAAAGTCAAGATCTTGTGGGATTTCAGAATTCAGATTGACAACACTTGGCCCAAAACACACCTGACATAACAACAGTTGAAAAGAAAAAAAGTATGGTTCATTGACATTGCAATGCCTGGAGATGCACGAATTGAAGATAAACAGCAAGAAAAAAATCACAAAATACCGGGACTTGCAAATTGAAGTTGAGCGACTGTGGAAAAATAAACCATGTGTTGTCCCGATTGTAATTGGAGCCCTTGGAGCAATACGTAAAGGGCTACCTCGCTATTTGGAAATTTTAAATTTATCAAACTTGAACATTCTGATTCTACAAAAAACCACCCTACTTGGAACAGCTTATATCCTCCGACGTTACCTTAACAGTTCCTAGGTCCTTGGTTAGGACTCAAGCTGTTGAGCTAACAACCAGTCCCAAAGGTTGTGAATCTCACCAAAGATTAACCACAAATAATAATAATGATGATGTGATGATGATGATGATGATGATGATGATGATGTGCTATATTATCCATGCAGCGAGGAAAAATTGAAAAAACAGAAGGAATAGAACTGGGAAATTGAAATATAGTGAAAGCATTAGCAAAGGATGATGGTTACAAGTACCTAGGCATATTGGAAGCAGATAACATCTTGAATGGAAAAGTCAAAGAGTCAATGCAAAAGGAATACATCAGGAGGACCCACAAAATATTAAAATCAAAGCTGAATGCTGGAAACATAATTAAAGCCATTAATACATGGGCAGTTCCAGTAATACGCTACTCAGCTGGAATTATCAACTGGACTCTGGCTGAATTGGAAAACCTGGAGCGGAAAACATGCAAACTTTTGAATATGTGCCATGCTTTACATCCACAAAATGACATCAACAGGTTGTACCTGCCAAGAAAAATAGGGGGCAGGGGGCTATTGCAAATCCATCAAACTGTAGAAGAAGAAAAATGAACTTTGAATGATTATGTGAACCAAAGTACAGAAAAATTGCTGCAGGCTGTGAAAACAGAGAACAGCATAAAAACAACAGAAACAAAGGCAGAATATAAGAAAAAACAGCTGGATAACAGATTAAATAGATAGAAAACCAAAGCTTTGCATGGACAGCACTTGAAAATGTGATGACAACTTGACATGGACATGGCTTAAGATGGAAACTATCAAGAAGGAAACGGAAGGTTTAATACTGGCTGCTCAAGGACAAGAACTACAAACTAATGCCAGCGAAGATACAAAAATCCACTGATAACCCAAACTCCCGACTTTGCAATAACAAAATCGAAACTGTTTCACATTTAATATGTGAATGCAGCAAAATCACCTAAACTGATTACAAAGCTAGACATGACCCAGTTGCTAAATTAATCCACTGGTCATTATGTAAAAAATTTGATTTACCTGCATCCAGAAAGTCATGGAAACATAACGTGGAAAAGGTTATCTAAAATGAGAAGGGGAAGATCTTGTGGGACTTTCGAATACAAACGGATCGTCATTTGGAGCATAACACGCCAGATATCATGGTTGTAGAGGGCCAAAATGTACAGTTTATTGATATTGCTGTTCCTGGAGATGCCAGAGTCAAAGAAAAAGAACTAGGAAAAAAATCATGAAATATCACGACCTGGCCATCGAAACTACATGGCTATGGATGAAGCATGTAACAGTGATACCTATTGTCATCAGGGCACTTGGCACCATGTCCAAGAATTTTACAAGATACATCAACAAATTGCAGCTTCCTGCAATAACACCAGCGGAACTGCAAAAAACCGCGCTAATTGGAACATTTTATATTTTAAGAAGGTACTTGGTTGATACCTAGGATGCTGGCAGCAAACCGTATAAACCATTAGCACCAGTCAATGGTATTTGTAATGCATTTTTGAATGTTCAGTTGGCTGAGTTTCATGTTTAATGAATAAAGTATATAATAATAATCAACTAATATACCCCAAAATTTAGCTACTGTAACAGAGGTGGGTTGCCAGTTTTTCTACTATCAGTTCCCATTCCTCAGCTTTCGTGAATCTGTAGAAGCATCTGGGTGGGTGGGCAGAACCTCCTGCCGCAACTACTACCGGTTCGCCTGATCCGGGCTGAACCAGCAGCAACCCACTTCTGAACTGCAAGTTGGTTACTGTCCACAAGACAAAAGAAAAAGACAGAATAGAATGGGATGATCACAGCATAAATATATGGTAAGTTTTGCTTTGTGTTTTAAGCACAGAAATCATCCTATGGAGCAGGATAATTGTGCATTTGCCTAGGACTTTCCATGCAACTGTCTGTCTTCTGTGACATATAATTTAATGGGGCGATATAATTCAGGCACACATGTATCCTTAGAGTAAGCTTCTTTGATATAAAGAAAATTTCTCACCTTTTGTTTAAGATGTAGAAAATGATAAATGGCTCTATTAATTTTTACTTAAGAGCAGCAGTGAAACTGATATATAAGAACATCAGCATCATGAGAATAAATTCAAAATACAATTTAGCATTCTGTCCTTGGGAAAGTTCAAAGAGATGCCTCTGAGTAGCTTGTATCTTGAAGACAAAAGATCCACAAATATTTCAGGAGATTGTAACCACTGTGCACTTTTGCAGAAGATCATAGGAAGTCAGAAACAAAAACCAGAATTAAAAAAACACCTTTAAAATAAATATATAATGAGCAGAATATCTTAGATAAGAATACAGAAATCTTATAAAGTTTGGTTATCTTGTGAGAAGTTTGAACATTTCATTTATAAATTATGGGTTCAATGCCCATCCTATCTAATTTAAAGACACCACATAAATCATAGTTTAAATCTTACTTTATATAAAGCAGTAGCTGGAACCATATAAAATTGTGAGCAAAAACATTTTGAAATACAAATGGGTTTATACACTCACCAATAATGTAGTTTGGTTTGGGCTTAACAGATTGAAAGAATCCAATTATGGTAAAATCATACCCAAATCAAAAGAATTTCCTGTTAATCTCCAATCCAAATGTTAACCAGATTCATCCATGTCTATTGACCATGATTAATCAAAGTTAGCTAGGCTCTGTCACTTCATGTAAGGCAGGTGAGTGCTAGATGGTTTCAAATAGTACAATTTATAGATATCACTTTGGTTGATCAAGCTGCAAGGGACAGTATGCAGTCCTCAATTTATAACAGGTCATTTGATGACCATTCAAAGTTACAACAGTACGGAAAAAAATGACTTAGCATCAGGGGTGAAATCCACTTACCTTAACTACAGGTTTGGGAGAACCAGTAGTAAAAAAAATGCTAGAAAAAGTTTTTAAAAAGTTCTGGCAATCACAAAGCACAGCTGATTGTTGCACAGCTGATTGTCAGAACTTTTTAAAAACTTTTTTTAGCATTATTTTATTACAGATTCGGGCGAACTGGTAGCATTTTTACTACCGGTTCAGGCAAACCGGCCCCAACCGGTAGCATTTCACCCTTGCTTAGCACCGTTTTTCACACTTACAACCTTTGCAGCATCCCCATGGTCACGTGATCAAAATTCAGATGTTGGCAACTGACTATCTCTGTCCAAAAAAGAAAAATATTCCTTTTTTTAAAAAAAAGAGAGAGAAGGAAAAGGAACAAGAAATGATATTCAATGATTTTTGGGTTCGCGGAAATAGCACCCCAAGAAAATATAAATTAAAAGCTGGAAGAGACACCTGCAGCAATAGAGAGGAGGAGAGGAAATGAGAGGAAAATGAGGGAAGGAAGAGAGTGGAGAGGAAGATGGAAGGGAGAGGGAGAGAAAGAGAGAGGGTAGGAAGGGGAAGAGGTAGAGAGAAGTAGAGGAGAGGTAAGGTTAGAAGGAAGGGAAAGGAGAGGAGGAAAGAATAAAGTAGAGAAGGGAGGAAAGGAGAGAAAGGAAGAGAGGAGAGGAGATGAGAGGAAGAGGAAGGAAGATAGAGAGGAGGAGAGGAAGATGGAAGGGAGAAGAAGAGAAAGAGAAAAGGAGAGAAGGTAGGAAGGGGAAGAGGAAGAGAGGAGGAGGGGAGAGGCAAGGGAAGAAGGAAGGGAAAGGAGGAAGGAAGTAGAGAACGGAGGGAGGGAGAAAAGGAAGGGAGAAGAAGGTGGTGTCAAAACAGGCGAGGGATGGTAAACAAAGCAACCCAAATGAAATAGTGTAACCCTATAAATGGAATGATAAAAGAACCATGATTGTAAAGGGAAAAAAAAGAATAATAATTATGTGAATGTATACCTATAATTGTATATAGAGAACAAAAAAATAAAAAAAAAATTTATTAAAAAAAATTGGGGGGCTCAACTGTGGTTGTTAGTTGAGGACTACCTGTACAACAGACTGCAAGTCCTATTGCCATAAGAAATAGATGGAGAACAAAGAAGGACCAAACCCTTGTGCAATCAGGGCACCCACACGACACACGCAAAGAACAGATGTCATCCAGCAATGTCAACCTGCTAAGTAGCAGCTGAAATAATTTGCAAATCACACTTTGATGAGCCATTTGAATACCCTAGAGGCAGAGCATCATTTTAACATTCCCAGTTCAGAAATACCAGCCTCTATTTAAAAATATCAAGCGTACAAGGGGTGTGTTGAATGGATGCATTAGGATGCAAGTTCAAGCAAAGCAGAGTCTCCTCCTCCTGCTTTGTGTTTAGCCCTTATAGTTAGCCAGCCAAAGCCTTGTTTCCCTCTTATTCATCAACCGTCACCATCCACCCACACAATGGTTTTTGTGCAGCAATTTTCCTAAATAAGAAATTGCCCAATTAAATCGACCCATACAAAGAGGCACATTTTGCTAACCTAGTCATCAAATTCATTTTGCGTTTCATCTCATTGTGTCAAAATGTTCCCATCACATTTAAAAAAAAACTTCTGCAAGCGAGCTTGTTGATAAATAAACTGATATTTCGAACAGTAAGACGCAGAGGTGAGATTCAGCTGGTTTTCTCCGGTTTGGACAAACCGGTAGCGGTGGCTGCAGTAGGCTCCGCCCATCTGCTCTGATGTAATGTGCGAGCACTGCTCATGTGCAGAAGGCTATGCACATGAATAGATGAGGCATATGGGCTCACATTTATGAACCGGTAGGGAAGGTAAGTGAAACCCACCTCTGGTAAGAAGGTAAAAAACCCAAAATAATTACATTTAAAAAAAATCAAATGGAAAAATAACACACACACACACACACACAGAGGGGAGAGGGAGGGAGGGAGGGAGGGAGGGACTGATTGTGAACTCTTAGATTAATGAAAATCTTAACTTCTGAACACTCTTAAAGAAAAAGATCAAGAGTATCAAATTCCATGAGTATCCTTTTACCAGCTCTCCTGTTCCCTCCCTAAATATCTCTACCATTGCAACAACAGTTGAACAGAAGAAAAAGGTATTCAAGCAGAAATATTTTCCTCAAGACCATCAATTATACAGATAGTCCCTGACTTACAACAGTGACCATTCAAAATTACAATAGGTACTGGAAAAAGTGACATAGGCCCATTTTTCACACTTATGACCACTGCATCATCTCCATGGTCTCATGATTTATATTTGGCTGCTTGACAACTGGTTCATATTTATGATGAGTGCAGTGTCCCCGGTGTCAGCCCTCAGGCTGCCATCCAGAGGGACCCTGTCCATCACCATGCCCGCTCGGCCATGCTTACACGCCACTATCGCTGCCATGTTGATGTTGCCTCTCTGATGTCGAAAGAATCTGTAGCTGCATGTGGCTCTTCTATTCGGGTGCAACTGCCTACTCTGATGTAACTCTTTTGCTCAGATACGGCTAACCAGGAAAGAGGCTATGATGACACTGAGTGGGGGGGGGGGCTGAGGGTGTGGGTCATGGTGATTGGTGATGGTGGATGGGTGTCATCTGGGTGGAGTTGTGGGTAGAGCTGGGTGGGATAATGGTATATATATTGACGGCACAGGATAAAATACCATCAATATGCGGACGATACTCAGTTGTATCTGTCTGCCCCGTGCCAATTCAGTGAAGCGGTTGACATGATGTGCCGGTGCCTGGAGGCTGTCAGAGTCTGGATGGGAGTTAACAAGCTTGTACTCAATCCAGACAAGACCGAGTGGCTGTTGTGTTTCCCTCCCAAGAATTTGGCCAGTATTCCATCACTCAGGCTGGGGGGTGAAAATTTACGCCCCTCAGACAGGGCGCACAACTTGGGAGTCCTCCTGGACCCACAGCTGACCTTAGAACATCACCTGTCGGCTGTGACCAGGGGGGCATTTGCCCAGGTTCGCCTGGTGCACCAGTTGCGCCCCTACCTGAACCGGGAGGCCCTCGCGACAGTCACTCATGCCCTCGTGACCTCAAGACTGGACTACTGCAATGCGCTCTACATGGGGCAGCCTTTGAAGAGTATTCGGAGACTACAACTCGTCCAGAATGCAGCCACGCGAGCGATTGTGGGTACACCTCGGTACACCCACGTTACACCTATCCTCCACGAGCTGCACTGCTTACCAATCGGTCTCTGGATACACTTCAAAGTGCTAGTCGTAACTTATAAAGCCCTTCATGGTATTGGACCTGGGTACTTGAGAGACCACCTGCTGCCAATTACCTCCCACAGACCCGTTAGATCGCACAGGGTCGGCCTCCTCCGGGTTCCGTCTACCAGCCAATGCCATCTGGCTACCACCCGGGGGAGGGCCTTCTCTGTTGCAGCTCCGGCCCTTTGGAATGAACTCCCCGCGGAGATTCGGACCCTCACCCCTCTCCAGGCCTTCTGGAAAGCCGTCAAAACCTGGCTGTGCCGGCAGGCCTGGGGTTGATGAGTTCCCCTCCCCTCTCGACCTGTATGGCTGTATGACTCTTGTGTATTTTAATTACGTGTATTGTGTTTGTATCCCCTTTCCCCTTTTGAGTTGTTCGCCGCCCTGAGTCCCTCCCGGAGAAGGGCGGCATACAAATAAATTAAATCTTAATCTTAATATATGTGTGTGTGTGTGTGTGTGTGTGTGTGTGAACTTGGTTAGAACTGACTTGTATTTGATTACCTTTGTATCATTGTCATTTAGCGCTGGTTATCACGTAGTTTCTTAGATAGAGGTAAAGGTTTTTCACCAAACAAACTGAATCTCTGTTTATATGCAATGTGAACGCCGGAACGTGACACCCGGTTCATGTGTGATCACCTTTTATGACCTTCTGACAAACAAAGGCAATGAAGAAGCCAGATTCACTTAACAAACATGTTATCAATTTAACAACTGCAGTGATTCATTTAACAAATGTGGCAAGAAAAATCATAAAATGGGCAAAACTCACTTCACAAATTTATCAGCAACAGAAAATTGGGGCTCAATTGTGGTTCATAAGTCAAAGACCATATAATGTTGGTAAGGAAGCCATTGCTGACTTTACAGGCATAAGCCTCCTTCTAAAGGGAGGGCTAGAACTCATGGTCTTCTAGATTAGTCCAGCACCCTCTCTACTGTGCCAATTTTTTTTTAATCTACCTGCTTTGACACCTTCACTTATATTATCTGTTGCAGCTTTTTCCTTCCTCTTCTCCCAACCTGCCAGCCACTGAAAAAGTAGCCCATGTTTTCCTTCAGACATCTATGGCAAGAAATGTAGTTCCTTTTTTCTCATTCTAATATGGGATGAAACATTATGCAGGTAGTCCTCGACTTATAACAGTTCATTTAGTGCCTGATCAAAGTTACAACCGCACTGAAAAAAAGTGACATGACCATTTTTCACACTTACGACTGTTTTGCTTAGGGTCACATGATCAAAATTCAGACGAAGGGCAACTGGTGAGGGTTGCTGTGTCCCAGGGACATGGGATCACCTTTTCCAACCTTCTGACAAGCAAAAGCAGTGGGGAAGCCAAATTCACTTAACAACTGCAGTGATTCACTTAACAACTGTGGCAAAAGGTCATAAAATGAGGCAAACCTCACTTAACAACCGTCTCATTTATCAATGGAGAGTTTGGGCTCAATTGGGATTATAAATTGAGGACTACCTGTAGTCATTATGCAGTTTGGAAACTTCTTGGCAAAATTAGCTATTATATTCTCAACAACTCAATTTTCAATACTCAATAAAGTATTACATTTTTAAGGAAAATCACAAATGGGAAACATTATAGACTATTTGCAAGATAAATGCTATTTAGCTTTTGCCTGGATAATTAGTGTCCACACTTATTACATGGACAATATGCATAATCCTTTTCTTAGGCTGTTCACTCCCAACTTTTTGCAGATCTTCCTGTGAATGTGGCACAGAAATAGCAATAGCACTCAAATTTATATACCCCTTCATAGTGCTTTTACAGCCCCCTCTAAGTGGCTTATAGAATCAGCATGTTGACCCCAACAATCCTGGTCCTCATTTTACCCACCTCGGAAGAATGAGTCAACCTTGAGCCTGTGAGATTTGAACTGCCGAACTGCAGCTAGCAATCAGCTGAAGTAGCCTGCAGTACTGCACTCTAACCACTGTGCCACCTTGGCTCTTTAGAAAGAAGAGAGTGTCTATGGAGAGTCTCAGTCATGCAGATCATGTTTGTACCAAAGCTGTTTTTTTCAACAGAGGGAGGGATATGACATTATCTACCTCCACTCTACAACCAAGTCCTTTCAGCAGTTCCAAGGAAGCTTCCACACCCATTTGCACTACTCAGGTGACCTTGAGGACACAGATAAACCTCCAGGTGTCCTCAACAACTCTCTAAAAGAATGCAAATGACCATCTGCTCTGCAAGGAATAAAAATCCTCCCATTACCCACCATCCAATGAAGAAGTTTCTTGGATGAGAAGCGAATGTCTTCAAAGAAAAACAAGAAAGTGCAGTTGTGTCTTAGAAAATGCCCCTTTGTGGCACAGGAAGCATTACCCAGTTTCCATTCAATTCATGTTAGCACATATTTGTTGAAACCACTTGGCACCTCAAAAACTGTTCAAGTAAAACCTGAACCCAGCCAATGGTGCTCATGTTTTCCTCCCTATCCTAATAGATATGCATCACAGGCATTTGTAATTGGAACAAGAAGTTTGGCAGTGCAACATATTTTGTGCCAGCAGGCAGACACAGGGAGTAAATGATGGAAGCCATTCCTTTTAATGTCCTGTGCTGTTTTGTGTTAGATAATATATACCTGCCTGAGGTTATTTAAATATTTGTTCACTTTTTAAAATATAGAACTGGCCAAAAAATGAAGGTTCTGCCAACCACCATCCTTGCTCAAAAATTATTAATTTAACCCACTCATGGTTGAATTATTCCAGTCATAATGTTTCGACTTAGCAACTTTGCTGAAGTTCTAGAGACCTTTAATATGACCCAGCTGTAAGATTCTTGCCATTGCTTTCTTGTTGAAGTTCTGAGCTTCTCTGGTTTCTATTGGGTTTTTTTCCTTTTTCCAAGTGAAAAGTGCTTATAGGGTGAAAACTGGGATCCTTAGACAACTGACCAGCAACATACATACCTTTGATTCTTGTTGTATTCGGGTCTTTTCCCATGTAAGACTGAGATTATCATGGCAACATTTCGGCAAGGTGTCACCCGCCATCTTCAGGCTAGGTTTTGGACTTAAAGCTTGGTCGGAGCTACCGTCTTTCTGTAAATCTTGGTGGTGTGTGTGTGGAGTGCTGGCTTTGTTTCAATAAGTGGAATGATTGGTTGTGGGTTGTATCATAATTGGTAGATTGGTGCTGATTGGTGCTGGCTGTGTGTCCGTTGTTGTTTCATGTTGTAACGGCCTGGGTTGTCCAGTTTTTCAACAAACGAGCCCCACCCACCACCCAAGCCATCACAACACGAAACAACAATGGACACACAGCCAGTACCAATCAGCACCAATCTACCAATCATGATACAACCACACAACCAATCATTCCACTTACTGAAACAAAGCCAGCACTCCACACACACCCCACCAAGATTTATAGAAAGACGGCAGCTCCGACCACGCTTTAAGCCCAAAACCCAGCCTGAAGATGGCGAGTGAGACCTCGCTGAAACGTTGCCAAGATAATTTCTTACATGGGAAAAGACCGGAATACAACAAGATCAGCATGAAAGCTCTCATGGTCAGGAGTGTTATTTCTGAAAATTTCTAAATTCTTCTCAGGCAGCTTTAGCAAGAGATTTAAAAATATTTTAAATGCATGAACCTTTATGTTTTTACACTTATTATTCTAGGGTAGCAATGTGTTGCTCACAAACAGATTGACAGTCAACTACTTGAATCTGTTGTAGGAAATGCTAGCAGTGAATTATTTTTATCCATGGTACCCCTAGCAAGTCTAAAAATGAATTTTGGAGAAAACAAATTTGCTCAACAATAAGGAGAGGGGAGGGGAGGAGAAGGGAGTGGAGTGGAGGAGAGGAGAAGGGAGGGGAGGGGACGAGAAGAGAGTGGAGGAGAGGAGAAGGGGGAAGGGAGGAGAAGGGAGAGGAAGGGAGGGGAGGAGAAGGGAGGGGAGGGGAGTGAAGGAGAGGAGAGGAGAAGGGAAGGGAGTGAAGTGAAGGAGAGGAGAAGAGAGGGGAGGGGAGGAGAAGGGAGGGGAAGAGAAGGGAGAGGAGGGGAGAAGAGCTGAAGGGAGGGGAGGAGAAGGGAGGGGAGGAGAAGGGAGGGAAGTGGAGGGGAGTGAAGGAGAGGAGAGAAGGGAGGGGAGGGAGAGATGAGGAACATGAAGGGGACATGTTTTGGATACAGATTTAAATAGGTATTTGAGGCCAATTTTTAAGGTTTTACTGTAAACCTGATATTTGTCAACATTTCCTCATTCAAAAGAAAAAGCAGAACCTGGGCTTTCCCCCCTTAATTCTCTTAGAATTAGTGGCTGATAATTAGACCACTCTCTGAACACAGCAGGAGATGCACAGAAAGCTACTCTTATAGACAAGAAACAAAAAAGAGAGGGCGGCTTTAGTTTCTGAATTACCAGCAGAAATAACAACTTGACAATGGTG
Organism: Thamnophis elegans; assembly: GCF_009769535.1. Taxonomy (NCBI): domain Eukaryota; kingdom Metazoa; phylum Chordata; class Lepidosauria; order Squamata; family Natricidae; genus Thamnophis; species Thamnophis elegans. The sequence continues at coordinate 78,680,978 of NC_045541.1, read as the reverse complement.
AAAGGAGAATATAAGTATTTCTTATTGACAAAAGTGTTTGTATGTGGGCTGGAATCCATAGCTAGAAGCAAATTTGCAAATATTTCTACTTGAGTACACACTAGGGTCAATTTATTTTCCCAGTATGACCCATTTATTTTAATAACCTGATGTCTCATAAGAATTTATTTTTCAACTCATGTGTCACTTCAAACTCCAGCAAATTGTTTGACCGCAGGAAACTGTAAAAGAACATTTGGACACCCCGAATGTATAAACCTTTAGAGAGAGAAAGTATCTTTTGACAAATGCTCCACATAACAAGCACCAGCACTTTGTTCCTTTCATAGAAAATTGGAGAAAATTAATCCCTCACAATTTAAGAATATGTAATTAATCCAAAATCATCGATCAGAACACCAAGGTTATCAAAAGAAAGAACCTAAGTATGATTCGCTTTGAAGCTTTGCGGCTTATCAAATAGAGGGAAAAAATGTTCAGGCTGTTAACTTTTTATCTGAATGTATCTATACTTGATTGGTTTAAATAACAAATACATAACAAGAAAGCCAATTTTTAATTTGACTAGTTGAAGTCATGTGTGATAATATGAAGAAAATATCTGAAATGTTTTTTGCAAAAGTGAGCCAGATCGCCTCCTGGCATTCTTATTCAATCTGTACAATTTGAAGGATGACATTTCAAATGAACTCTAAAACATGGTCGAAAAGGAAGAAGGGATATTTGGAGGATTGGGAGACACCCATCCAACAGGTTAGTGCAGTGATGGCGAACCTATGACACGCGTGTCAGTGCTGACACGCGTAGCCATTTGGGGTGACACGCACAGGATTTCATGCGATTCATCCTCGGCTCCTGCACGGCCGCCGAGGATGAAAGAATCTGTGCTGGAGGAACGGGGGGGGCGGGACGTGTGATCTCCCCCGCCCACACTCACTTACTGTATCGCCGCCGCCCCTTTCTGAGCGCAGGGGCTGCTGGTAAGGCGTGCGTGCCGTGCGCACACACGTCATCAGCACGGCGATGGAGGACCCGCAGGAGAGGAGCGCGGGAACAGTGCGCGCCTCTCTCCAGTCAGGCCGGCACAGAGTCTACTCCTGGGACTGTCGGTTACGACCGCACCACAGCAGGGAACAGCGGAGTGCCAACGGGAACTGTGAGCGCCATTAGCAGCAACTATAAATTGCGCAAAATTATGTTTTTGTCGAAGTGACACACAACGCGAGTTATGCTCGATTTTTTGCCGATTTTTGACACACCACGCCAAAAAGGTTGCCCATCACTGGGTTAGTGGCATAGTGGAAGGATGGGAACTGCAATAATTCTGCCTTTTCCTTTTGTGGCATTTTGGGAGCTTTAAGTGCAGAAGTAGGAGTGGAAGAACAATAAAATCATACATTCTTCTAGTGCCCGGTTAGGTCAATTTGAGTGTGTGGTTCAGATATGGAAAGATTAAGAATAGAAAAACAGAGAAGGGGGGAGGGGGGGAGGGAGGAAAGAGAGAGAGGGAGGGAAAGAGAAATGATATTACAAAAGTTTTTTTTTATTGCTGTTAAACATAATATTTCAAAAGCAGAAAAAAATGAAGGGGCATAAAAGGGCATTTATCACATTTTTCTTAGAACAATTAGCTGAACTCTGCCTTGTTTATCATTATTTTAGGTAGTAAAACCTCAGTATTCACGTTAAATTGCCGAGTTGGCACTTTGCGATAAATAAGTGGATTTTGGTAACAGTTTGGGCGCTTGGTCTCCAAAAGGTTTGCCATCACTGGTCTAGCCAAACAGGAATTTACCTAAGGAATCTCATTTATTACAACAATATTATTCTCCCGCTACCAGCTTTCTCCTCATATAAGCTACACCATTGAGAGTTAATTTCTTTTTTCTGCCCACTATTCAAAATTAGGCAAATATTATTTAATTCCTGAAAATGTCTAAATGCAGAAGGTGGTAGTACCGATGATGATATCTGAGAGTAGACAACAAACATTTTACAAGAAGAATAATAAATGTTACACAGATTATTATCATACTGCCTTCTTTGCCAGGTGTTTGATGGTCAATAGAAATTAGATGATTAAATTGCCAGCAGGTTTTTTTCATACCACAGTACAAAAACAAAGAGTATAAAACCAAGACCTGGAGAGATAACAAAAGAACCAGCTGCCCACCATCCCCCAATCACCCAATCACCCAGACACACATTCAGAGTCATCTTTCACCTGATTAATCCTCTCCCAGGGCAGATTAATGCTTATCTGCTCAATATCCATCTGCTTTGCAATTTCTTCGGTCTGCAACCTGTCCCAGAGCCTATCTCAACACTTTCCTCTTATACAGATGGGAAAAAGATAGAAAGCATCATGTTGTATTAGTAAAGTCAATGACAACATGTCATCACAGCTATTTCCTCATCACTCTGCTGGAACAGAAGTTGTATAATCCTCAGAAGCACAGAAAGTAGAGGAACAATGTATTTGTAACACTGTAGACAAAGCAATAAAAAATCTTATGCTCACTACTATATGTTTGGTTGGGTTGTGTCCAAGAAGAGTGCAAGTGTTTATAAATGCTCTACACAATTTTCATTATATACCCTGTGTTTCAAGCAACATACTTCTAAAAATTATTTGATTACCCAGTATACATGTTTCAGTCATTCTGATCTCTGTTAAATTAAGCCACACAGTATAAACAAATTCAAACCGACAGGATGCAAAATTAGTTGGGCATCCCTTATCTATGAACACATCATGATTTCAAATGCCAAACAAAATCCTGCTTGAAAGTTTGTGGAGAACTTTAACCCATTTATAATTCCAGGAAAGGTGTAGTACAACTGAAAGAAAGATATGACACAAAAATTGTCTTCCACTGAGGAACTATTTGTCTAGTATTCTCATGTGGCAAACACATCCCCCCTTTTGAAAAAGGAAGCAAGCAAGCAAAATAGCACATGTGATAAATGGCATTGCCAGGGAACAACAGAAGTAATACTGTGGGCGTTATTGACTGAGGTGGTTTTTTTTTTTTTTTTTTTACTCTAAAGTCTATAAACATGGAGATGCCTTTCCTTTTTTTGGAACTGTATACTCTGATGGTCAAGATTGTGTCTGGGCTAGCAATCATGACAAGACCTCTCATCCCTGTCACTGGTTGGTCACCAAATGTTGGTTGGGCAGTGCATCAGAATTTGGTAGAAGCAACCTATTCTGTCTCATTGCTGATAGAAGTAATGGAAGGTCAACAGCAGTGGAAGCAAACAGGTCCACTAGGAATTAAGAGAGAAATAGCTCTGAATGCTGGAATGAATAGCATGCAAGAGAGTGCAATATTTAAAAAGGGAAACTTTCCTGATATGCCCCATCCTGAGCATAGATACCGTATATGTTCAATAAATCCTAAAACAGGGGAGGAAAGTATCAGTGGAGGGGGGGAAATCAGAAAATGAGGAAGAAAAATGCAGATATATATAATCTCAATCCTCAAATAGTATTCACCCTTTATCATGGACACCTATACTGTGGTAATAAATTTAATTTGCTCCAGATGACCAGTGAGAGGCATTTTATCAAACAAAAACAAACAAACAAAACAATTTAGGTTACACATGATCAAAATAGTTACACTTGGGCAAACGGACGACTTAATTTTTTTCTGAGGTAATAAATTCTGCTTCCACATTGAACGGCTACAATAACGTCAAAACTTTAGCTCCAGTGCAATATATAACATGCTCATATTTTAAAAATCATGCAATATATAACATGCTCATATTTTAAAAATCATATTTTGTACAAATGTTAGAAATGCATAGACCCACAAATTTCTCCTGATAATAAATTTCTCTGGGGCAAAGGAGTTCTGATCACTGATCAAAACAGAAATAATTCCTTATTCAGAGATATGCTTCCTATGATGAAGGGAAAACATGGTATTGGTAAAAACTGACATCAAATTCTCGCATGACGAAAAAAACTTCTTTAAATTCCTACTGCAGACTACAAATGTTTTTTTTTTAGCATCCTAAATTGCAGCCAAGTCCACAAAGGTCTCTGATAAAGCACTGTGAAATCTGCCAGAAGAATTAGGAGTTTGATACTTGTTAGAGCAATCAGATTCATAGGTCACAAGTATCAACTGGTATCTCTAGTTTGCCCCAAATCCCATGCCCAATAAATGGCATATCTTGTTCAAAGATCTGCAGTGATCTCATAAGGACCTTAAACATGGACACTTGCTAATTATTTCACATTAAAATCCTCTAATCATGACAAGTAAGGGTTCTCATTATAGTGTTGTTTTCATTTTGAATATATTTGCACACTATAGTTAAAAGGTTCTCCTCGCACATATATGCTAGTCACTCCTGACTCTAGGGTCTGGTGCTCATCTCCGTTTCAAAGCCGAAGAGGTCTCCGTGGTCATGTGGCCAGCATGACAAATGCTGAAGGCTCACGGAACATTGTTACCTTCCCACCAAAAGTGATTCCTATTTTTTCTACTTGCATTTTTACATGCTTTCTAACTGATAGACAAGCTCAGCGCCTTAGCCACTGAGCCACCACATCCCCACTATAGTTAGAAGTCCTCAAATACTGGTAATGTTCTGTGTGTTTCTGGAGGTCTTGAACAGCTCAATAAAAAAAGGTTTACACCGTGCATGTGAGCTATCACTGATCTATAATGTTATATATGCCTATTTTTGGTAGCCAGAGCAAATCTGCCCACTGTTGCATTTTAGTGTCTAGCAGTAAAGGTTTAGAGATAACACTACAGGGTTTTATTTGTTTTGTATAAAAACACAATGAGCACATTCTTATAATACATTTATAGAATATAAGCAGAACATACAAAATGGGCAGCAAAACACCAATCATGAATTATATTTCAATGGAGCTGTACGGATCAGTACAGTGGGGATTAATCCTACTTTTGCTTCTAGTTGAGAGAATAAAAGCACCACTTTTCTGCTTCTGCCGTCAGGTACTCTTAATCAAAGCTACAATTCTACTAACAGTTTTGTTTCTCTGTACCAAATCACATCCAGCAAATTGACATAGCAGAGGTAATTTAACCCCTAACCTTCAGTTGGTATCCACTGAAAGGGTATCCATGATAACTTACAAATATTAGCTAGCAACCGTTCAGCTATTTTCTCTTGTTATTGGCCCATTATATAAGCCTAAGTGCTATTGCTATTATGCTCTGTAGCCAAAGGCAAATGTTGTTGATTGTACAATATACTCATGTATGGGGCGGGGGAGTGTCCTCGACTTATGGCCACAACTGAGCCCAAAATTCCTGTTGCTAAGCAGGAGGGTTGTTGTGTGAGTTTTGTCCCATTTTACAACCTTTCTTAAAGCAGCTGTTTAGTGAATCACTGCAGTTGTTAAGTTAGTAATATGGTTGTTAAATGAATCTGGATTCCCCATTGATTTTGCTTGTCAAGCTTGTTTCAAAAGGTGATCATATGATCCTGGAATACTGCAATGGTCATAATATGAGGCAGTTGCCAAGCATCTGAATTTTATTCATGAGACCATTAGAATGCTGTCGTAAATATGAACAATGGTCATAAGTCACTTTTTCCTGTGTTGCAACTTTGGACAATCACTAAATGAACTGTTGAAAAAGTTGAGGACTATTTGTATAAAACTGAGTGAATATTATATGTCTGGTAAGTGGAAAGCCTACTTTTAAAATGGGAACTGATATGTAATTTTCTCACAGTCTTCCTTTTTTTTTGAAGTGAATATGACATTTCATATCTAGAGATATTATGATACAATCTTTTCATATGAACCAGTCAATATTGTATTGGATGAACAGGGATCAATGCTTTCATTTTGTCATTTTAAAAAGCTGAAAACTGCTCCTTTGTCACCATTGTCCCTTGAGGATCCTCACTTTCATTCTCTATTCTCTCTATGTCAGAAGACATAATATACATATTGAAGGAAACGTGGATCCATGTATGAGAGAGACAGAGAGAATGTGTTTCCACAGAGCAGAACTTCAAAAATTATCTCTGTGATGAATATTTAGTTTACCACTGTTAGTATTTCCTTGACTGCAAGGCAATTTTTCAAAGATTGCTCTGTATGTTTCTGATTACAACAGAATGGCATTCTTCATCTGCTTATCTGTTCAACTTCTGTTTGCTTTACTGATATATAAATTATACATTCAGACCTTCTGTACTGGAGACGAATTCCTTGTGTGTCTGATCACACTTGGTCAAAAAAAGTATTGAATTCCATTCCAGTAATCTTAGTGAAATATTGCACAATCTTAATATTAACTTTGAGTGCACCCAAAATTGGCACAATGGATTTTCAAACTAATTTTTCTTTGAATAGTATGTTAATATGTGGCATCCTTGGTGCTTTTTGAGTTTGGTTGTTTACTTGCAGACATTTCATTACTAAGTAACATCATCAGTACTAGTGAGTGTGGCATTTGCTCCCTTTTAATACACAATAGCTTACCCTACCAGGGTAGAGGTGAGTGTGGTTTTCTTCTCGGCAGTTCCTTAATTAGGGTATTATTAGTACTTTATTATTTGTTGTGTTTATCTCTGCTTATCCAGATGCAAGCTGATTAAGAGGATGCATTCTGGTCTTTTTTTGTTCCTTTCTTAGCTTTTTCATTGTCTTCTTTGATGGCATGTAAATACACTTTATCTCTATGTGTCTTTTGATGGGTGATTTGTCTGAATGCCAAGCTTCCAGGAATTCCTTACCATCTTTAGATTTAAATTCATCTAGGACACTCAGAGTTTCCCATCTGAAACAATGATTGACATTATCCATGTGTGTGGTGCAGGGGTGTCAAATTTGATTTCATTGAGGGCCACATCACGGTTGTATTTGACCTCAGAAGGCTGGGGTGGGCATGGTCATGGTGGATATGGCCAGTTCGACATCACTTGTGTGAGGGCACCTGTGGTGGCCCAAGTGCTCTGCCAGTGAAAATGGGTTCCCAACAGAGGTGGTATTCAACAGATTCTGACCAGTTCTGGAGAACCGGTAGCGGAAATTTTGAGTAGTTTGGAGAACTGGTAAATACCACTTCTGACTGGCTCTGCCCCCATATATTCTCTGCTCCTGAGTTCTAGCTGATCAGGAGGAAATGGGGATTTTGCAGTAACCTTCCCCTGGAGTGCGGTAGGAATGGGGATTTTACAATATCCTTCCCCTGGAGTGGGAAGGGAATGAGATTTTTACAGTAACCTTCCCTCTGCCATGTCCATCAAGCCAAGCCCACCAAGCCACTCTCACAGAACCAGTAGTAAAAAAGTTGGAATTCCACTAATGGTTCCCAAGCTCTGTTTTTGAATGTGACAGCCTCCTGCAAACAGTCTGCCAGTGAAAACAGAGTTCAGAAGGCCAAAGGCAGCCCTCCCGAGCTCTGTTTTTGCTGGCAGAGGCACCACGGGCCATATCTAAGCACCCTGTGGACCAGATTCAGTCCCCGGGCCTTGGGTTTGACACCCCTGGTGTAGTGAAATTAGGGAGATTTCACCATGTCTTCTGATTGGCATGATATTCATGAACGTGGTTTGCTAGTCTTCTGCCTCTCCATCAGGGGTGGGTTGCTGCCAGCACTGCTGCCAGTTCAGTTCGGTGTGCGCATGTCTACATTTGACTATAAATTGTTTTGTGCATGCGCAGAACATGAAAAAAAATACTAAAAAACATGCCGGCAACAGCAGTGGCGACTGGAGGACCAGTTCAGGGGCATGGCCAGCCTGGATCACTGCCAGTTTTGCAACCAAGGACAAAATACCACTACTGTTTCACCCAAACTGGTGCAAACTGGTAGCAACCCACCTCTGCTCTCCATCTTATATAGTAACTGTTACAGTCCTTACTTTGTGTGTTGTAGATGACTTCTGGGTTTTTTCTTCGTAAGCCACTGCATCTTTTGGTTTACTTAATATGTTTTGGAGAGCTTTAGTTGGTTGGGTAAGAAAAGCATAGCAGTACCCATACATCAAAAATATATCTCAAATAACAGACTATTACAACTATGTGGCATCACCTTGGCACACAAGGTGCAGCACATCATTCTTTTGTACATTTTGCTTTTTTTAAAAAACTTAGAAATCACCAGGGATTAAACCCTGAGTTACACATGCGTTCATGCTGCTGAAGCTATGCTTTTTCCTTTTCTTATTGTAACTCATAGCACTTAAATGCTCTGATTGTAATCTGCTGAGTATCCAAATACAATTAAACTACAATTCAAATGGAATGTTTACTTCCTATTTCATATTTCCTATTCAGTGCTATTTCTGAATCCAAACATGATACATTCTCTTCTCTCCCTGTAAATTTGACCGCCTTAAAAGAAACTAATCAGATGTCCTTGTAGTATGAGTATAGCTACTAATGATAGCACAGAATTTGAGCTTGCAATATCCTAGAAAATATCTAATTCCTTCACTAAACCATTAACACTTGATGGCATCTTCACAAAAGCTTGGCTTTAACCTCCCCACCTGCAATTCCAAAATACCCCCTCCTGTGATTCCAAATACAATGTTGATTTGCTCAGTGTATGAGTTGTTCAGCAGGCAGCTCAGTGAATTTAACACCAGTCCGAGATCACTTGAGATGCATTTAAGATGGATAGAGATTGTTAGTGCCTTACAGTTGGAAAAGAAGCGCCCAGATACACAGTGAAGACAAATCGGTTGCAGTTAAGTCATGTCAACCTTGAAGTCCCCTTATATACAAAGCACAGAAGATTCATTTCTCGTCAGATCCTTGAGATCATTCTGCGGTTAACACTTTGGGACTTTAGCTTAATGAAGATATTCAGCACGAACCAAACCAGTATCTCTGATCGTTATGAGATCATATTGCAGGCAGGGGAGGGGAGAAGCATTGCTCTCCCTCCAGCACCAGGGTGACCTCAGAGCATTTCGACAGTAATGAACATTGCAGATGAGTGATGAATGATACCAGCTAAAGCCTCGAGCAGGGAAATCCCAGGACACTCCTGTGATCCTGGTTGCGCTGCTCCTGGCAATACCGAAGTGCAGCTGGGGGCTGATGCTGAACACCATCGTCTCACCATGAGACGCTGAATGCCACTGTGCAAATTGCTCTTGTAATGCATATGTTCTGTTCAAAACTGCCTCTGCCGCTTACATCTTTGGCATCAGAAAGGATTTAATTTCCCCCACAAAGGCCCAGGAGAAATGAACAATACAGTGTGCACAGTGGGCATAATCCTTGGCTCTGTGGACGCCACAGAGAAATCCATTCTGTCTTCTCCTAATCCTAGAGCACAGCCGAGGCTTCCACGACAAAGCTGAAGGGACCGGCTCTATTTATAGCCTTTAATTTCATCCTGCATCAGTAGATTTTTCAGGCAGAGAAAAAAACAGAGCTTTTAGCTTGTTTCCATTTTAACCTATTCGGTGCTCAGAGATTGTGGAATTCCAAATGAGCCTGCATGACTGGAAGCCCAGAAAATAAAATCTAAATCGAGGGTTCCGAATCTTCTATCAGAAATAGCAATGCTGGCTTATCAGATATCGCACTGGTGCTTCACAGATAAAAGGAAATCACCAAATTGTTCAATGGCAATGGTTATTTGGGGAAATTGTGCAGGAGACCAATTCTACTTCTTCATGGTATATTTACTGGCTTTCCTCCTCCCCCCCCTTTCTTTCCCACTGTGTCAAAAGGGTTTGTGCATTCTCTCTCCTCCTGTTTCAGAACTTTTTTTCTTTTTAAAAAAAAAGTGGGTTGCAATGCTGCAAAGGACAAATTTCATGCAGCCACACAAAGCAGGCAAGCTGCTTTTGCAAGATAACAAACCTCTAGAGAGAACCTTGTTTGTTAAAAGCCACTAATCCTAAACTCACAGAACTTCAGCCTCATACATGCAGAGCAGAACTGAGAGATACAGCAATACATTATAAAAAGAGCTGTTTTGTCATTTGGAAATTTCCTATTCAAGAAAATCCTTTGATGAATTAAATTTTCAGACAGATCTACTCCCTACTCCCTCCTAGTGACTTCACTTTATTTCCCTACAATCTTTAATACTTTAGGAAGGATCAGAAACTTAGGATGTGCTACCATGGCAGCGGTGAGGCAGGAGGAAGGTTATGAATCTGATCCATAAGGAGGTTTGCTTTATAGAATGCATAAATTACCTACAGGCTGCAGTTTTTTGGACTTTGGCACTATAACTTAAAAAAAACTCTCATAAAATCTTACATTTGCATCTGCCTATGACTCAAGGTGCAAATGGCTGTTTCCTCCTACCCATTCACGTAGTCTGTTTTGGGCACATCTAGGTAAAGATAAAGGTTCCCCTCACACATATGTGCTAGTCATTCCCATCTCTAGAGGGCGGTGCTCATCTCCATTTCAAAGCCAAAGAGCCAGAGCTGTCCGAAGACGTCTCTGTGGTCATGTGGCGGCATGACTAAATGCCAAAAGTGCACAGAACACTGTTACCTTCCCAACAAAGGTGGTCCCTATTTTTCTACCTGCATTTTACATGCTTTTGAACTGCTAGATTGGCAGAAGCTGGGTCAAGTAACGGGCGCTCACTCCGTTACACGGTGCTAGGGATTCAGACCGCTGAACTGCCAACCTTCTATTCGACAAGTTCAGTGTCTTAGCCCCTGAGCCACTGCGTCCCCTTGGACACATCTAGCATGTTACAATTTCACTAATTATTGATGTAAGCAAAGTGACCTTTCAGGTCAACATTTGTAATTTAAAGACATAAAAACATCTCATGACGGGTCTGTGTGGCTGAATGGGAAGATAACATGCTGGTTTCATAAAGCATCTTTGGCTGGATCTGCCACCTTCTACAAAATCTGTAGTCATGACTCTGGAGAGAAGCAATCATACAGCTCAGTGAACTGTTTCAGTGCTATACAGAACAAGAAAAGTAGAAGGACTTGGCCTGATAATTAATCAGTGGGTGTAATTAAACCCAGTAGTTAAAACTACTCAAATTCTCCCAGTGGATAGCCTTATTTCTCTTTACTAGTGGCTTAATATGAGTTAGCCAATATAAACATTAGCTTAGGGATTTGGTTTGCAATCACTTTATATAGAGTCAACTTACATTTGAGTGAGAAATAAGAATATCTACGCTAGGATTTTGTTGGATCGTTTTTTTTTAAAAGAAATATTATCAAAAGATTTCCCAAGTGACCGGTGCATAGATCCTCTAGGACTTTTTGTGCATGAATCTACTGTTGCAATTGTAATCCCAACAAATACTAATGTTGAGAATTATAAAGTGAATTATACCCCAATAAAGTCAACACTTATATTGTGTTCACTTTTTTAAAAAAATAGCTTGGATGGTAATTGCAAATTCCAAATATTACATCGTTACAAAGGTTAGTGTGAACAAATAAAATCTCCCTTTAAAGAATGTCTTGACATCATTTCTTGAAATCCTAAATATATTAACATAAAAACAGAAAATTATTTTCTGCCAGAGATAGGACCTCCTTAGGACACTGGGGCTAACCTCTTCTGGACCTAGTGCGCAAAGCACACCCAAGCCCCTAAAAGACAATGTGTGGCCTCCATGCATGTGCCCACACATGCGTCCCCACATGTGCCCACCCCCATGAGAGTGCAACCCCTACATGCATCCCAGCCCCCACATGTGTGCACATGCCCCTCCCCCCATATGCAGCATGCTCATGCCCCCCACACATGCATGGCAGAGACCCAAAGACCAGCTGCCCAATGGGAGTCATGCACACATGTGCGGTAGAGCTGAACTAAGGTGATGGCTCATGTGCCCTCAGAGAGGCCACTATGTGCCACCTCTGGCACACATTCCATAGGTTCGCCAACATGGCCTTGGGAATCTGCATGCATGCATAGGAGAGACTCTAATGTTTCCTTGAAAGGAAGACTTGCAGAATGGAAATGAAATTTAACAGTAGATTGAAATTGTACAAATCTCGATTTAGGAGGGAGTTCCCTGCAGATTTTTTACCCTGCTAAATTGTTCCTGAATCTAGGGTATGGTTCTCCATTTCAAGGCCATTGAGTCAGTGCTGTCCAAAGACGTTTCTGTGTCATGTGGCCCAGCATGACATCACACCAACGCTGTTACGTTCCCACCAAAGTGGTACCTATTATCGACTCGCATCTGGATGCTTTGAACTGTAGGTTTGGCAGGAGCTGGGGCAAAACCAGGAGCTCACACCATTGTGTGATGTTGGAGTCTAGAACTTGGTCTGTGGCTTTCCAGCTGACAAGCTGAGCAACTTAACCACCGAGCCATTGGGTCACCTTAGATCTCGATTGGAGATAGATATATAGATATGAAAAAGAACAATTCTCTACACTTCCACAGAAGTTATGGTATGTGTTTCATATAGAGAAAATAATAAAAATCACAGTACAATAAAAAAAGAGAAAATTAGCATTAGGAGAACAGAGAAACCTGGAAGAAAAGTTCCAAGATTATCTTGATGCAACAGAAGATATTACAGAAACATAATAAAAGTTTAGATCCTTAGGTGCTAAAGATTGTTCAACATCAACAATATAATATGTATAAATAATATTTTGATTTATTCCAAGTATCAGAGAAACTTATCTGCAGAGTTTTGTGTTCAACTGATTTATCAGGGCCTACTTAATATTTTCTACCTGCATTTCTCTGAATTTCACTATGGATTTAATATTTTAAAAAAATATTGACCCCTGCTTAATTTATATTTGTCCATGTTGCACCTAAAAATTTCAAGGGATGGAAATTTGACAAACCTATTTCATTTCCCCTTATTGGTCATGCTGACATGATGGAAGTTATTTTGGCTGCAAGCCAGAGTCATGCTATATAATGTGATTACTGTCACGTCACCCAAAAGGAAGAGAGACAAGTGACAGATCCATATCACCATTTTCTACAAACCCTGACAACAAACAACAACACTTTAGAATGGCACATCAGTCACCTACATGTTTTGGATAATCAAACCTAAAAATAACATAATTGCTATAGGCAACAAGGAATTTGAGCCAAAGTTTTGAATGTCTCCCTTCCTCCACATTTGGCCTCATCAAAACTAGCAGAAAAGTGTAATCAGTTCTGGGAAGGCAAATCCACCATGATGTTCTGCAATGCCCACAGATGAGTCATCTTAAATCAGGATGAAGGCTCCACAGCTAATCAAGTCATAGTGTTGAATAGACGGGAGGGGCAGTGTAACTATAAACATGTTTTTCATTCAAGGCTCATATATCCAGACTTAATGGTTCATTTGTTTTGCAAGTGTGGGCAGTCTAGGATCTGTGACCTTTAGTAAAGGCTGTTAGTGTTCAGTGTCCTCTGCAAATAGAAAGCACCCTCACTTTTGATGAGAGTCTCAAATCTTCCAGAGAGCCTTCCTCCTTGATCTCTTTGGAACTCTGGGATCTGCTAATCCTCCCAAAGCAGACTATCCTCATCTGCCAAGTTTCTGATCAAGCAATCATCTGGATGCCTCTTCTGATGTTGCATTTCTTCGCATGTCACACTCATTTACAAATCACCTCTGCATATTTAATGAAGCTTCTATGCACTCGCATGAATATTATCTGCTTTGTTCAATAAAGCTGCTGTAATTTTGCATAATTTGCAAAATTGCAACAGTGGTGCTTAAATCCTGCCCCTAAACCATGAAAGGATGTGTTCAATTAGACTGGTTTAATCTGTTCCATAGATTTTGCAATCACAAAAATGCCACTTATGACATCCGCATTAAGATCACAGCCCGTCTCTCTTCATTGTTTAATAAATTGTTGTTTATATGCTGCTGTTGTTTATGCTTTCTAAATGTGCTAACTTACACTTCCATAATTTACAACCAGTGTTACTAATACATCTGAAGGACACCAGTTTGGGGATGGCTGCATTACATTAAAAAAAAAGAATGATGTTTCAGTTCAGTGATCTGGATTTAAAAAGTTAATTAAGGGGAATTCTCCTGTACATTTCATTTCTCTAAAACCCCCTGTTCCTTTTCCAAGCAATAAAGTTGGGAGGGGAGGTCAGATAGAAAACACATGAAGCTCCTTTAGTTATTTTAGGATTCAAGTCAGTGTAAACTTTGCATTTACAAAGTTAGTTCAGAGGACTGCTGAAGTTTATATTTATTTTGTCAAAAAGCATATAAAGAACACAAATAACAGGAAAAATCCATACTTTCTCCAAATTATAAATCACTGAGCTCACATCTAGGTTACAAATGCTGGCATGCTTGAAGACCTTTCTTGATTTGTTATCTGTTCTGTTCCATTCTTCCTTTGATTTTTAAGGTCACTGCCTTGCCCCAGGGACTCTGGGCATATTACAGAGGGTTGAAAGCATCAAGATACAAATTAACAGATCAGTAAAAAAAAAAAAAAACATTGCTGGGGTCAAATAATTTAAAAAATGCACATGTGCTGTAGATTGGACTCATGCAACATCATAAACATCATGGCCCAGTAACCTGTGGGAAGAGTTAGGTCTTCTAGGATCTTCTAAAGGCCAATGGGGGACAAGGCTCTAGTGCTCAGAATAAAGAAGATCCATGAATCAGGTGAAATTAGTGGATCAGAATTTGAAAGTAGGTTGCATTAGAAGCAACTGCACAGATGGATATACATGGAGCTTTAGCTGCTAATTGAACAAAAGGTCAACTACATACAATGTATGTACAACTACATACAAATGTATGTACAACTACATACAGGAGCCGAGGTGGCGCAGTGATTAGGGTACAGTACTGCAGGCCACTTCAGCTGACTGTTATCTGCAGTTCAGCGGTTCTAATCTCACCGGCTCAAGGTTGACTCAGCCTTCCATCCTTCCGAGGTGGGTGAAATGAGGACCCAGACTGTGGGGGCGATATGCTGACTCTGTAAACCACTTAGAGAGGGCTGAAAGCCCTATGAAGCAGTATATAAAGTCTAACTGCTATTGCTATTGCTATTGCTAAATGGCTAAGATTGTTTATTTGACTGTGGACTGACTGAGATTGTATTGTGGGTTTGCAAACTTGCAAACGAACAATTCCTCTGCTCATTATTCATATGACAAGTTTGGTTTGAACTGGAAGAATACTTAGGGCTGCTTAAAATGGATAAATAGAAATGGCAAACAATGTTTACAGAACAGATAAAATATATTCGGGAGATGAAGTCCAATACATGTATATGTTGGTCTTGTTGTATTTGGGTCTTTTCCCGTGTAAGATTGAGATTGTCTTGGCAACATTTCAGCGAGGTCTCACTCGCCATCTTCAGGCTGGGTTTTGGCCTTAAAGCGTGGTCGGCGCTGCGGTCTTTCTATAATCTTGGCGGGTGTGTGTGGAGTGCTGGCTTTGTTTCAGTAGGTGGAATGATTGGTTGTGTGGTTATATCATGATTGGTAGATTGGTGCTGATTGGTGCTGGCTCGTTTGTTACCAGGGCTGGTTTCCAGATGTCTGGTAGGCGGGAGGTATCATCATGTTTATTCATGTGTGGGGGTGTTTCTCTATTTCGATAGTTCCCATAATTATTCTCTTGTTGAAGTTTCATGTCCTGTAGCTTTAAGGTGCTGGAAAAGGGAGGAAGTTTTTTTCTTTTTTTCTAACTGCGTTATTGTGTTCTGCAACTTCTCTTCAACAAGAGAAAATCTACAAATACATTTATATATACATACATACATACATACATACATACATACATACATACACACATACATATATACATACAGTGTGTGTGGGGGGGGGGGGGGGGGTGGGTGTGGGTGTGTGCGCGTGCGCGCGCCACCCCATTATGTAGACCAGGGATCTTCAAACTTGTCAATTTTAAGGCTTGTGGACTTCAACTCCCAGAATTCCCCAGCCAGCATGATCTGCTAAGATAAGAGTCTTCCTGGTTCTTTTTCTTCTCTGCTCTGATCTGCCAGAGACATTTTTTGAATTTTTTAAAAAATACAGAATTTTACAACAGATGGGAATAAGCCTAGCCATGACTAGACTTTAAAAACAAAATTCCCTAAAACAAGAAGCAAGTTAGGTATTCTTGATTCCCTTAATCCAGTTTCATTAACATGAGAATACCAAATAGGAATTTTGTTACATTTAAACATTATAAAACCCAGTTCTGGATTTTCCCAGCCTACAATACTATTTTTAGTACATTCATACACTTCGAGACGACTCCATGTTAGGTCCATTGTTGTGGTCCAGTAAACTAGCATTTTAAAGATCAATTTATTCCAGGGCTATGAAATTTATTATAGCTGCAATGTTAGGCATGAAAAGAAAAAAATGTTTTCCTATCAATGGCAATAAATAAGGAGACTCTTGTGGATTGGAGAGCTATTTTTCCAAAGCATTTTGAGGGTAATTTATTAACACCAGATCTTGCAGTGCCACTGCTGCTATTAACTTTAGAGTTACCTCTAGCACAATCACTATTCCCCATCCTCATGCACCCCCCCCCCCACCAAAATAGAGGAAGGCGGGAAGGAGCTGAAATTTGAGATTCAGACTGAATTAAAAAGTAAATGAATCTCTGAATTGAGCTGGGGATTTCATGGACATGCCACTAAAGTTTTCTTGGCATTTATACTTTTGATTACCCAAGTATTAACCATGGCTACCCATGGTAAGCTTTTAATCTAAACAAGGTCGATCAGATGTTGCCACTTGCCAAGACTAAGAATAAAAGCATAGCAATAGCACTTATACTTGCATAACACTTCACAGTGCTTTACAGCCCTCTAAGTGGTTTACAGAGTCAGCAGATTGCCCCCAAAATCTGGGCCATCATTTTATTGACCTCGGAAGGATGGAAGGCAGGAGTCAACCTTGAGCAAACAGGATCAAACTCCCGGCTATGGGCAGAATTAGCTTGCAATTCTGCATTCTAACTGTTGTGCCACCGCAGCTCTTTAAAACAGACTTTAAAAATGCTGCAGAAAAATGTTTATAATTAGCACTTTGCATATTTTGTTAAGATGGATGGCAAGGTCTGGTTGGATAATTGATCCAGCTGATGAATGGTCAATCTAAATCGTATGCTTCATCTTCCAGGGAGCAATTCCACAGCCTATTTCCTCAAAAGCAATTTGAAGATGAGCCATGGTCATGTTCATTTATGTGGACGTAGAAATGAAGAGAACAAGTGAAAAATCACTGCCTGGCCTCAAAGTTACTGCAAATCCCAAGCCAGCAATAAAAAAGCATTCCATGCCAAAAAATAATAAAAAGAATTAGCTACTTGCACTTTCCCCCTCCAAAAGTGACCATTGTACTAATTTGCTGAGGTGTCTGAAAAATATCCCAGCTGCTCCTACGAGAAACTACTGAGATGCTATCAAACTACTTATCCTTTGGACCTTGGCTGCACAACTGTAGTTATAGACCCTGGAGGTTGGATGAAGCAAGACTTTTTTGCAAATAGGAAACTAGCCTGCTCAGAAGCACCACAGAACTGCAGCCTCCCAAATCAATTTATTTCTGAGATGGTGTGTGTGTGTGTGTGTGTGTGTGTGTGTGTGTCTGTGTCTGTGTGTTGCATCCAAGAGATGAATGTATTGTTTCCAAGGCTTTATAGGCTTCTCCAAACAAACAAACCATACAGCATATGATCCCACCTCTGTAAATCAGAATTAAACTGCAATGAAGATTATATATCACCACACAACATAATCAATAAAATCACCTATGTACGACCCATGAATAAAGCACAATTGGCAAAATACAATTAACAACTTCTAACTGCTTGAGGTGGGGGGAAGACCCCAGGGCCTGTTTAAAGAGCCAGGCTTAATAGACTTCCTAAATGCCAAACAGAAGGGGTTGTTCAAATGTCCAGGGAACTGCTATTCTAGAGGGATAGCAGGAACAGAAGAAAACATGATTTTGATGAAACTTGAAATTTGGCACATATGTTCCTCTTGGCTTCTAGGTGCTCGCTAAGAAGGGATTTTTGAAATGACCACCAGATCATTAGTATTTCTTATAAAGTAATTAACAAGCTCTGATTCTAAGGAGTTCTACTCCCCCTCCCCACCTGAAAAGAATTCTGTTCCAACTGCCAGTTGCCTCACTTTCTGTTACCTAAGTTCAAACTGGCAGACATTCCACTCCTTCACTCAGTAGCGGTCTGGGGCTCCTTACAGTACTAAACATCAGTACCTCACCAAAATGTCTATGCCTTCCACCTATGAAACTGCTTCTGGACTCATATGCGATATTCCCTTATGTGTTTCAATCACTGATCACCACTTAGCCAATGGATTGAACCAGAGTGAACCAGATTTCTCCTGCATTGCCCAATCACATAATTTCTTCGCAAAGCACAGGTATCCAGCTAGTATTAATAAAGTAGAGAGCACTGAAGCCCTTTGAGACTCAATTTCTGAGGAAACTAGAACTTGAGGAGCCGAGGTGGCGCAGTGGTTAGAGTGCAGTACTGCAGGCCACTTCAGCTGACTGCTATCTGCAGTTCAGCAGTTCAAATCTCACCGGCTCAAGGTTGACTCAGCCTTCCATCCTTCCGAGGTGGGTGAAATGAGGACCCAGACTGTGGGGCAATATGCTGACTCTGTAAACCGCTTAGAGAGGGCTGAAAGCCCTATGAAGCGGTATATAAGTCTAACTGCTATTGCTATTGATCTCTCCCCCAATCTCTGTTGATTGGAATAGCCCCACTGGGAATAGGGGAACCACTCCAGAATGATATTCTTCACTATAAACTCTCAGTGGCACGCTTGAAGGAAACCATGATCAATGATAGCCTAGGTTCATCCTGGAAGTAAAACACACTGTATTCAAAGCAGGGTTTCTTTCCAAAGAATTGCAATCCAAGTATCCATTGTCATTTAAAAGTACTTATTCAAATGTAGCTTTAATTAAATGTCACACCTCAATCAGGTCCATCCTCTCTGGAATATCAAATTACAACTGTGTTAATTTAAACATCACTACATGATAGTAAGGAGAAGTAGCACAAAACACAACACATTGAACAGTTCACTACCATCTGGTTGGGTGAAGATGGAACATCTATGACAGTCTCGTGGGAGCAAATGCAGATGTCCAACTAATACTCCCTAGATTCAGAGTTGCTAAGTGTTAATAGGTTTGTAAATCACTGCCAAAAATCAGTGCAGAAACTGTGAATGTGAGCTCTGTTTGAATGCTGAACTGAAAGTGATGCATGAAATATATACTTAACTGCCTGTTGAATAAATTGGTTCATGTTTTTCTAAAGGGTTTCATGCCACAAAAGAGGAGCACCCAGGAGCACCACACAGTGCTCTTTTCCTTTTCTTTGTTCGTACATTCACACATCATACTAAGCTGGAGTTTATTTAAACACAGTTCTTGGTCAAATAACAATTGATTGGAACTTTTCTGTATCACCACTGTTTCAACTCTTCTATCCCTCAAACGTAATTTGAAGATGATCTGTGATTGCGATCTGTCAACACTAAAATAGAGTGGCACTTCTCTGCTCTTTGATTGCCAAAAGTCCCCAAGAAACAAGAATTCCCACAGCCCATAGAAAAGAAATAATTAATTGCATGCTCTTCCACCCACATCTTTACTAACGTTGTCTGATTGCATTCAGAAAAAATCTGAACAATTTCCTAAAATTGTGGTATCTTTTCCAAAGCACCAGAAGACAGGACAATGGATGGAAACTAATCAAGGAGAGTATTAGTATTTAGTATTAGTATTTAATAAATTTATAGGCCGCCCAATTCCGAAGGACTCCGGAGAAAAGAAACCTGGACTTGAGGAGAAACTTCCTAACAGACAATTAACCAGTGGAATAGCTTGCAGTCAAAAGTTTGTGGGTGCTTCGTTACTGGAGGATTTTTAAGAAGAGACTGAACAGTCACTTGTCTGAAATGGTATAACGATTTCCTGCTTCAGCAGGGAGCTGAACTATAAGACCTCCAAGGTCCCTTCCAGCTCTATTCTGAATCTGATTCTGATTCAGTCTTTTTTAAAAAAAAAAAAAAAAATTCACCAAGGTGCCTGAGAAGTCGGGAATGAGATAATCATTCTTGCAACAGATCGACCACAAATGAGGAAAAAAACATTCTAAATAAGTATATACCGTATTTTCAGAGTATAAGATGCATCTTCCCCCCAAAAAAGAGGGTGGAAATTGAGTGCATCTTATACACCAAATGTAGCCCACCCCACCCCGCAGACACAGGCCAAAAACATGAGGCATGGAGGCAGCGATGGTCTGTGGCAATCCCTGCAGCCTGAAAAACTGATTGGGGGTATTCTGGCAGTCCGATCCATCCGCCAATCACTTGTACTGAATCAGGCTGTAATAAGTGGTAAAGTTGACCTGGCTGACCAGAGTTTGCAGCAGCAATCACATTCAGAAAGCACACACAATAACTGATTCAGCAGAATTCAAAATAATAATATATACATACCGAAAGCTGGTTTCCAAGGTAGCAGTAAATACAAGCAAAACATAAGCAGTTTCACTTTCAGTCTCAGCTAAGCCAGGCTCCTTCCTGTCTCCTTGTTGCTCACACAGCAAATACTGTTTCAGAGTCCAAATAGCCTTCATTGACTGACTTAGTTGCTATGCCTATTATTGGCTGACCAAGTCATGAACTCTCACACAATGACAGAAGTTAGCCAGCTGAATACCAGGGATGCTGGTAGGCAGAGGCAGATTTTTTTCTTCTGCTAATTTTCCTCCCCCCAAAATAAGGTGTGTCTTATATTCCGGAGCATCTTCTACTCTGAAAAATATGGTATTTGCTGGCTTTACTGCGTTTACAGGATTCACGGGATTTAGCCCTACGCAGGAAGTACAGCTTCTCACTGACAGACCTACACTGACAGAACACACAGAAGACATGGATGCTGATCATTAGGCAATGTACTGGTTTGATGGTTTTATTATTGCTGTATTATAAACTGCCTTGAGTTGTTCGAAGTTAGACACTATATCAATGTTATGTGTGTATGTATGTATAAACAGGCCACAAAAAAAACCCTCCATTTGACAGTATTTCAGAAAAAAAAGGGTTAGATTTACTATTACTTCAAATACGCCACAGCTGAGCCAGAATAAATAAGTTCATCTTTGAAAAAAGCTGACACTGGGGGATCCGGAGGGCTGAACATGATTTATAATTGACACAAAGGTCCTGTATGGAAGGGAAATAAAACCAAGTCATTCACCTTATACATTAGCCTTAGCATAGTGAACCCAGACAGTGCATAAGTAGAAATAGAGATGGGCAAAGGGCAGCACTTCCAACTTGGAAGGATATCGTGGAAACACATACGATAATTTTAATGGTTCAATAGGAATATACAAAACCGCCTGAGTCAGTTTACTGATTCATCTCATTCAGTAAAATTTAGTCAGTTTTCCCTTGAAAGCTACACCCATGTAGATTCAACAGCAGCATTATTAAAGTGTTTTTCTAATGTATTTATTTGTTGTATAGCCTATAACACTTGGACTTCCTGGAAAACTTCCATTTAAATCACAATATTTTTTGCAGGTCTACCGGAAGATATATGATATAGAATTTTCAGTCATACTCAGGCATAACATTGACTTGGGCCATTGATCTGTTTTTCCCCCCAAGAATTTAAGGTCAGGAAATTTGATTTAGTTTAAAGAAAAATCGCGCTATGGATAATATATAAGTTCAGAAATGGAAGAAACCAATTTCGCTTTGAAAGGAGATGGGCAGCAAACAATTTAATAAATAAATAAATAAATAAATAAATAAATAAATAAATAAATAAACAAACAAATAAATAAATAATAAATAACTGAAGAGCAAAGGAAGACAAAGCAGAGCATAGCTGGAGTAAAAAAAAAATGCTAAACAGCATCTTCTCTTTAATTCAGTTTCAAAACCCAGGTCTAAATGTGTCTCTTCTATTGTCTTGTCAGTTCAGTACAAAGTGAGGGAGATTCCCTCCTTAACAACAAATATTTCAGTTCAGAGCAAGTTTGGCACAGAGGCCATTGATTATTATTATGTCATTTGGAATCAGTAACGGGAAGAAACATGGGATTCTGTAAGTGAAAAAGTTAAATGTTCAGTTTTGGCCTTCAGCTAAGCTTTGATCCTTTAGATCAAAATTGGATTACAGATGGAAAGCATTCTGTATAGGATGAATTGAGGATGTGATTGAAGCAAGCAAAAATGGGACTGTAGATGACTTAAAGAATTTGCACTCCTATCTCACGGTGGCTCAGTGGTTACAGTGCAGTACTGCAGGCTACTTCTGCTGACTGTCGGCTGCCTGCAATTTGGCAGATCGAATCTCACCAGGCTCAAGGTTGATTCATCCATCGATCCTTCTGAGGTCAGTAAATGAGGACCCAGATTGTTGGGGACAATAGGCTGACTCTGTATTTAAATCTAAGTGCTATTGCTATTTATACTTACTCCTATTTAAAAGACATGATGTTTAAATATTTTCTTTCAAAAACCTGGAAAGCAAAAAGTTTTCTGAATCACTTTGCTGCCATCTTTTATAGATCAGATTTGATAGCATAAGGTTTATTCTTCAGGACAGTTTTTGTTCCTGGAAATCTTTGTTGGTTTTTTTACTTTTCTATCCACATAAAGCAAACCTTTTCTAAAATTATTCCTTTTTCAGCTATAATGCCTTCCTTTTTTGCTTACAACCAGCCAAATGTTCTTTAAATTAGAAGAACTTGGCAGTAGACATCATGTTCATTTATTTATTCTAAAGCAGAGGGCTTAGTGATGTCTTTTGCGGCATTTCAAATTACTAAGATTAGAAGCATACAAAAATGCAACTCATCATTACAATTTCTGAATTCTAAGTTGTGCACTTTCTTTTCAAAAGAACAGGAAATCTATACAGCTCCAGTAATATTTCAGAGCCTGATTTGGATAGGAGATCCTGAATGCCATTTAACACAGGCTGCTTCTGTATGCTGTATGACGTTCCTATATCAATCAGCTCCAAAACTTTATAAATCTGGGGGAAAAAAAGCAATTTTATATTCCTGTCTCTTATTCTTCCTACATATCAGGTTGTAGTTACTTATTCCTGTGCATGGAGGAAACTGAATTTTCATCTGGGACTTCAGATACTAAATCTCTCTTTGATATAAACTAGAGATGTGCCACATTAGAACAATTTGAGGGATCAGTCAGTGAGATTTTTGTAGTTTCATCTACTTCTGCAGAGAGTGGGTTTTTCCCCACTTAAAAACCAAGAGTAGCTAACAGTGTACAGCAGTGGTTAGAGGGTACAGAAGTAATGGTGGTAATGAAGTAACATTATTTAACTTCCATTACTGTGAAAGTTGGACCATAAGAAAGATTTGAGCGCCAAAGAATTGAGGACTTTGAACTATGGTGCTAGAGAAGACTCCTGCGAGTCCTTTGAACTGCAAGGCAATCAAACCGGTCAGTCCTAGAAGAGTTCAACCCCGACTGCTCTTTAGAAGGCCAGATCCTGAAGATGAAACTCAATAGTTTGGCCACCTAAGGAGAAGAAGGAGTCACTGGAGAAAAGCCTAATGCTAGGAAAGATTGAGGGCAAAAGAAGAAGGGGACGACAGAGAATGAGGTGGCTGGGTGGAGTCACAAGAAGCAGTAGGTGTCAGCTTAAATGGACTCCAGAGAATGGTAGAGGACAGGAAGGCCTGGAGGAACGTTGTCCATGGTATCTCAGTGGGTCGGACATAACTTCATAATTAACAACAAAACCACAAAGAAGTCTTAAAATGCTTACTACCAGTTTCAAACTGAACTTTTCACAATATGGTTTGTTGCTGTTAACCAGTTGCCAACTCATTCTTGAACATTTCTCAACTTTTCAATTATCAAAGTAGTTCTATAGTAGAATCAAGCATGTTTGGGATCAATTATATAATTATAGGAATTCTATATTTCAGTCTCCAATCCAATTAGAAGCCATCAGGAATGCAACTGCAATTGTCACTCCCTAGAACAGGGCTCCCTAGATCAGGGCTGTCAAACTTGCGGCCTGCAGACCAGATGCATCATACACTGGCCATGCCCCCGCCCAATTTAGCGAAGGGCAAAAAGGTCCTGATATGTCATGTGACGCCACCGTGATGCCACGAGTTTGACAGCCCTGCCCTAGATGAATATAACAGAAATTTGGCGCTGGTCTTATGTAAAAACCACTGTTCTTATGGTTTTTATGGACAGAAAATAATGTTTTCTTCTCTCTCTCTCTCTCTCCTCTCTCTCATCTCTCTCTCTCTCTCTCTCTCTCTCTCTCTGTGTGTGTGTGTGTGTGTGTGTGTACACATACACAGAGGAGGGGAAATAAACCACATAGCATTTCTAGCATTTCTTTTGTGAGTCTCAAATCCATCAAGTGTACAAACTGCTTTTACCTTCTTTTGATGGAGACTTGCAGAGATTTAAGTTATTACTTTCACCTCTTAAAACCACTATTTCTCTTCCCAAAGACTCCCAGCTTCATTCGGGACAACAAGATTAGGTGACTTATGGCTCAAGGAATGTTGATATTAATATAGATAAGGGAGAGGCATCAGGCTGAAAGTGTCAAAAAGGATAAAGAAGAGATTTGCCAAATCTTTTGTGAAATGTTTCACTAAGGAGTTTTAGAAAAGTGTGATGGGAAATAAGAATAATCATGGAGAATAGACGGAAGAGCTGCAACCAAAGCAATGGTAAGATAAAAGAAATCTGAGTCCAGGGCAGAAATGTAATTTGAGTAAGCATCTTAGATATGACCTTCCTTAGGTCTCATGCAGATAAAGGAAGGGAGGAAGAAAGTGCATTCAGATTTGCAAAATCCTGTTACCGTAACCTTATAATAAACTAGTATTAACATTCATAACTCTGTTGTCCTAGTCTAGTCTAACTCAAAGAGTTAGTCTAGTCTTTTCTCAAATGAGAAAAATCACCTCAAGAGAGAAAAATGAGAAAGATGGCTGCAAGTTTATTTTTTTACTGAAGAGTGCCATATGCAAGAAAATAATGTCAGCCTTACTACTGTCTATTCAGACTAGACAGGAAATAAACTAACTCTACTTTATCATAAAGCTACATTAACAGAATCTTGCAAGTCTGAAATGCAATTCTCCTTCCGTCTCCTTTACAGTGTAAGAGATGATGGAGGGCAAGTTATAAGTTCCTTGCGCCACCCACTACCCAACTGCAGGATGTGTCCTCTCTTATCTGACCATTCCCTAAACATTCTCTTTATTCCTCGTCTCACAAGGTCTTTCCCACTTCCCACCATTACAGATTCAGAGCTGGAAGGGACCTTGAAGATCTTCTAAGCAGCAGACCCTATACCTGTGATGGCGAACTTATGGCATGCGTGCCAGAGGTGGCACACAGAGCCCACTCTGCAGGCATGCGCAGCAGCACCAGCTGCTCTTCCAGGTTCTGTTGCATGCATGCATGCATGCACACGGGCCAGCTGGTCCAGCCAACTGCTCTCTTCCGAGTTCCAGTGCTCTGGCACGCATGCACATCAAATTTGGCACTCGGTGCCAAAAAGGTTAACTATGCCCTATACCATTTCAGACAAGTGCCTGTCCAGTCTCTTCTTAAAAATCTTTTCTTAAAAACCTCCAATGATGAAGCACCCAGTGATGAACCTCAAGTGATGAAATGTTTTTTCTGGTGAGACCGGTCTTTCAGGGCAATCTGGTCTACCCAATTACAGGACAGAGCATACTGTTTCCTCTTTCACTTTTCAGCCCCAATCCAGGAGCCTTCGCTTTCACGACAAACTATTTTTGTGTTGAATTTATATTTACCAACAAAGAAATAAGGGAGACTACTATAGATCTATTTCAAGTTATTTAGCTCTCATTAGCTAGCCATTCTATTCTGGAATTCAAACCCAGGCTAGTTGCAAATTAGGTAGATGTATTGACCTCCAGTGATGAAGTACCCACAAATCACAAGGCAAGTTGTTCCACTGATGAAATTTCTCCTTAGTTCTAGGTTGTTTCTCTCTTTGATTAATTTCCAAACATTGTTTCTTATCCTGCCCTCTGATGTTTTGGAAAATAAGCTGACCACCCTCTTCTTTGTGGCAGTCCCTCAAATACTGGAATACTGCTATCTCACAGCCCGTCCCCTTCTGAGGAATTTTTTTTTCCTTCGGTTCCCTTTTTTGCTCGACCTCTCATCAAGTATTTCCCTCAGTGAGGGCAATCAGCTCTCAATGACTATGCTCTGTGATAGTGACCTGTGCCAGCTCTCTTCTGGTCTCTCCCTCAGTCCTGTATCCCATCCTCATCGCCAATTTTCTAGCTAGAGAGAACTCGGGTGGAGGAAAGGACTGAGGTGAGCCAGGCTTCACAATGCTAACAGTTTATTGCTAACAGGTTGCCAAACATGGTACTTCACAACGCGCACATCTCAGCTAACGGCAACAGCTGAGACCCTGTTTGACAGCTCTTTATATATGCCAGCTGTCAAACAGGTAGCCAATCAGAATGGAATATGGCACCCCCTAGTGGAGTGGACCAAAGGGAAAACTGCCATACACAGCACACCCTTACTCCTTTTTTTCTCTAGACTAGTCATCCTAAAACTAGCAACCGTTCTTCATATGTTTTAGTCTCCAGGCCTTTAATCATTTTATTTCCTTTACTACAAAAATTATTAAAAACTACATTAAAATAGTTTTTTTTTGTAAAGGCCTCTAATTTATGGACTTCATAATGTATGGGTTAGATGGTAGTTCTTGAGGAACTGCTCTGAGAATTCCATTAGTTATGTTAAAAAGCCATAATCAGTCATGTACTATATGTGAAAGGCTTCCAAGAACCCTATATAACCTGCTCTACCTCATGCTGACAGAAGAAAAGCTGAACAAAATTCATCACCATGCCTCCAAATAATCAAACCTATTTATAAAAACAAAGCCTAAAGCTTTCAATTATAAGAGTAATCCAAAAAGTCATCTGGGCTTTGTCTCCCCCCACAAAAAAATAAACATTTTCTCTTTCTCTACCTGCTGTCCCCTGCCCGATGATATTTTGTCCTCCTGTACTTTAATTTAGAGTGTAAACCTGTTCAAACAACTTTGTTTATTTTTTAATCTGCTATCAGCATCTAGTATACCACAGACAATTGGGACAGATTTGAGTACCATTTCTATATAATACCAGACAATTTAACTGGAGACCGACTTTGGGAATAATAAGAAATCCAGTAACAGCAGGGTATTATACTAAATTATATCTTCAATCTTTTAGATTTTTTTGCATTATTTTACCATGAATGTTGCATTGTAGATTTAAAGGAAAGGCACATAAGTGTAGAAGAAAAAGTCTATCAAGCAGTATAGACAGAAGAACAAAGGGGAACAAACATTTACTGCATTAATCGATGTACATCTGATCTAATTGGAAGCAAGTTATGTTCCTATGCATGCAATCTAAATTTGGTCCCCACTTTTTAATTTATCCTCAACTGATAAATTAAAATAAACAAGAAAATGGTAAGAGAACATCTGTCTGCCCTTGATGAACATAAATCACTGGGACCTGAAGGATTATATCCCCAGAGTTTTGAAGGAGGTGGCAGATGTTATTTCAGAACTATTGATACATATCTTTAAAAAATCTTGGAGCACCAGGGAGCTACCAGAGGATTGGAAAAGAGCTGATATGGTTCCCATCTTCAAAAAAAGTGGGGGACATACCCAGGAAGCTACAGACCAATCAGCCTAACATCAATACCTTGGAAGATATCAGAAAAATAATAAAAAACAGATCTTTGAATATCTAGAAATATTTATTAGACTTCAACAAGGCATTTGACAAAGTAGACCACAACCTATTTCTTGGTAAGCTAGAAAAATGTGGGATAGACAGCATCACCACCAGATGTATTTGTACCTGGCTGACAAACCATACTCAACAAGTAATCGTTCATGGTACCACATCTATGGGAGGGAAGTAAGCAGTGGGGTACCATACGTTTCTGTCTTAGGCCCAGTACTTTTCAATTTCTTCATAAATGACTTAAATGAGGGAATAGAAGGGGAACTCATCAAGTTTTCAGATGAAACTAAGTTGGCATGAATAGCCGACACCCCAGAAGACAAGCTCAGTATCCAAAAAGATGTTGACAGGCTAGAACAATGGGGCCTATCCAACAAAATGAAATTTAATGTGGAGAAAAACAAGATTTTACACCTGGGTAGGAAAACCCAAAGGTACAAGTACAGATTAGGCAAAACCTGCCTCAAAAAACAGTAACCGTGAGAGGAACCAGAGTCCTAGTGGACGATCGCTTAAATATGAGTCAGCAGTGTGTGGCAGCAGCCAAAAAAGCTAATGAACTCCTTGGTTGTATAAACAAAGGCATAATGTAGAATCAAAATCATGTGACATATTATTACCTCTTTATAAAGCCTTATAGTGAGACCACACATGGAATACTGCATCCAGTTTTGGTCACAAATTACAAAAAAGATGTTGAAACTTTGGAAAAAATGCAAAGAAAGATGATTAATTAAGATGATTAAAGGCCTGAAGATAAAAATATACAAATAACAGTTGCAGGATTTGGGTTTGGTTATTCTTGAGAAAAAAAGGACTATGGGGGTCATGATAGCAGTATTCCAATATTTAGGATGTTGCCACAAAGAGGAGGGGGTCAACTTATTTTCCAAACCACCAGACAGCAAGACAAGAAACAATGACTGGAAACTAATCAAGGAGAGAAGAAACTTGGAATTAAGGAGAAACTTCCTAACAGTGACAACAATTAACCAGTGAAACAGCTTGCCTTCAGAGGTTGCAGATGCTTCATCACTGGAGGTTTTTAAGAAGAGATTGGACAATCATTTGTCTGAAGTGGTATAGGGTCTCCTGCTTGAGCAGAGGGCTAGACTAGAAGACCTCCAAGGTCCCCTCCAACTCTATTCTGATTCTGATATACATAAATGCTATTCCTTCTAAAATCAGAGAGATTCATTTTTTATCATTAAAAAGATATTTGGGGTTTCCCCCCCCCCACACACACACAATTTCGTTTAGGGTTTGAGGAGAGAAAAAATAATTCTCCTTCAGCAAAATTTAAATGGCCTTCTGTTACTATGGTTACTCTGAAGACATTCAAATCCTGCCTACATGATGCAACCAGCCAAAATGACTAGGCACAAAAACTGTAGTCCCTCTGCAAAAACCTCCTTATCCGGCACTTCAAAGCAAATGACCAGACGGCTGTATCACTGTAGTTGCAGTATATACTGTGAAAGTTTGTTTTCACAGGGTCAAAAGTAAACATGCAAAAACAAGGAACAGACAGAAACCAGCTCTCCCACTCCAAAGAGAATTCTGTCTAGCTCTTTTTTTTCTTTTTTTACAATGAGCAGAAGAAAAAGGCACAATAAATGAGACACAGAGTATACCATAAATAGAGTTCATATCTGATACACAGCAATCACTGGAATTCTTTCATAATGGCTTCACAGTTTTGCTACAATCAATCTGCTTTATCTGAATTATCACATCCAAGGAAATATATACGCTTTTAGGATTTTGGTTTGGGGTTTCAAAGTCCAGCTCACCAATGCGTAATGTTATAAAAATTAACATTTCCTATGACTATCCAGCTGTTGGTGTTGCAGAGAAGCTTTGTTTCCAGAAAGCCCAGAGTGTTAAGTCCTCTTTGGAAAGACTCAAAGACAATGCTGAAATACTATTCAGGGAAAGCTGCAAACAATGGGCTATTATGCACCCCTTTCATCTGGCATGTGGAGGGGAGCTTTATTGGTGTAGCAAATTACAACATAAATTGCATGAGTGGTTGGTGGTGGAAAGATTGCCTGCTCCCACACCATACTCAGCAGGTCTTAAAGAGTAAGGGCACAGAGTTCCTTCTCTGCCTACTGCCTGTTCCTCTTCCATTTGCTTTCCCCTTTTAGAGAAAAAAACAATTTGGGATATGAGAAATCCAGTACATTCATATAAAGAAAATGCAATTTTCCCCCTACAGCATAACTATTCATGCACACACTGGGATGAATACTGTTAGCTTGACAAAACCCTATTATTTCACTAATGATCTAAGGAAAGCACTGAAGCCCCCCCCCTTTTTTTTTTCTTAATGCATTTTAATTCACCACATTTCCCATACTGAATGACTTATTACTCTTCTCGGTATCATACACGCTGTTGGAACAAGAAAAAGCTTGGTAAATAAGATCCACTGGCAGGATTCAGATATCTGATTTTCATTATACTGAGTGAGCGACAAAATGTTTAAGACTTAAAAGTAAATGTTACAGCACGGAAGAGAGTGCAAAAGAAGCTTTCTTCTTTATCAGAAGCAGAGGGTTCAGAATATTGTGTTTTGCTTAGCAGGAAAAAACATCTACAATATACTGAACGTATCCAGAAGGTTTTGCACTTGTAGGTCATGAAATGTCACGAACACCTGTCAACCAGTCAGTGCATCCCAAAATAAAAGAGTATTACAGGCAGAGAAGAGTTGTAGGAATGTTTTAGCAGGGCAAATAATTTGAGATTCCGGCTCTGGGGAGCTGGAGGTCAGAAGTAACCAAACTCAGGATCACTGGTCAATCTGACTTAAAGGAAAATTGCTTCCCAAATTCATGGCTGCAGCTGCTACTTCCTAAGCCTGAATGAACTTACCACGGAATCATCCAATTACAGGGATTTTTTGTAAGTGCATTTGCGTTAGTGTTGACTCCTAGAGACAAAGCAAATCCCTGAAGTTTTCATGGCAAGATTTCAGACATGCTTCTTTTCTAGGGCTGAGCGAGAGTGTTTGGCCCAAAATCACCCAGCCATTTTTCATGACTAAGGGCAGACTATAACTCACAATCTCTAATCTGGTGCTTTCACAACTATAAACTGGTCCCCTCTAATAGAAATGTTTCAGTCATTCTTGGAGATGCCAAACTAGTTATATATATTTTCATAGGTAGGATGAAATGCAGAGGAAAATATTAAATTGAAGATAACTACTTTAATGATATTATTGGCCACATACTTTATACCCTTTGGAAGGCAAAAATCAATCAGATGCTCTGATCACAACAAGATTGCCTCCATCTCTCTTATAGCAAGTGTTATTGAGCAGAATTCCAGAATACCTACATCACAACTCTAGATGCTGCAAAGGATATGAGAGAAAGCAGGTGGAACAAAGCAATATTTCCTGATTCCATCTAGTTTGCAACACACTCCCATTATTCCCAGTCACAGCTAATGGTTATTCAGACTGGGAATGGTGAAAGTTGGCCTTCTTCACACTTGAAGACATTGATATGAAGCTACTGTAAACTGCAGGAAGTTGTTACAGAGCCCCTTCTGGTGGCCCTCACTATTAGAAATCAGTGGGAAATTCTTTAGTTTTTGCAAATGTTAGTCCTATACACCCCCCCCCACAGCTTCTGGAGCCCAAAGTACAAAGGTGCAATGAACCCAATTTCTTTACTTTCACTTTGATTTCAATGTTCCAATCCCATGGACACAAACAAGGGAATACATTGTGATTTCTGCCTATCCTATTTAATAACAATATTATTAGAGGTGGGAATTATTTATTTCAATCAGGCTGATGTGGAGAAGCCCGTCTTTGATACACATATATACATAAAGAAAAATATAGATGTGAATGAAATTTGCATGAGAATCTTTAGGGAAATCTATAATTCTCAGCAATTTCTGGGATTGTTTCCAGAGACATACATTCCTAATGACATCCATCTCTAAGTTTGTACATATTAATTATCCCTTTTGGTATACTATATTTTTCAGAGTATAAGATACACCCTTTTCCCTCAAAAAAGAGTCTGAAAATCTGGATGCGTCTTATACACTGAATACAGCATTTTTTGCCTCCCAAAACCCCGCCCCTTCACCAAAATGGCTGTGCATAGCCTTATGGAGGCTTTCAGAGAGCTCCTGGGGGCTGGGGAGGGCAGAAATAAGCAAATCACTGGTGGTTTTTTTTGCTCATTTTTGCTCCCCCCAGCCCCTAGGAGCATTCTATAAGCTTCCTAAAGGCTATCCATGCCCTTTTTGGCAAAAAATGGGCCCATTTTCACGAAAAACGTACCGTTTTTGGGAGGTTTGCAGAGTGCAAAAACTTTATTTTTTTAATTTTCCTCTTCAAACCCTTGGTGCATCTTATACTCCGGTGTGTCCTATACTCTGAAAAATATGGTATTTACATCCTATCTTTATTTGATTAGCGGATGTGAAATTCTCTCACCCAAATATTAATTCAGCCCTTAGATTATGCTGGAGGGTCATCTTTTCTGCTAATTTATGGTGTTCCTATTGTTATTGAGAGAAAAACAGGACATTTATTTAGTCTGAGTTATATTAAGCAAATAAAATACATATTAGAAAGATACAGATAGGTAGGAATTGCTACTGATGAAGAGAAAGTTTACTTCCTGTGGGCCACTGGAGGGGAGTAGATCAGCAAAGAAATAGCCTTCCTCTATTAAACTATAATTCTAAGGGAGCAGGCAAAAGAGCAAATTGATGTACTTCCAGATATACAATATAAGATAATGGTTGTGCAGTCTTTTACAACGGAAAGCATTGTAAATGGCAAAGGTGATCTATCTTCTCATCCCATTTCCCGGAACGTAATTGCTAAATGGAAAAGACTATTACCTGCTGCTCTGCTCCCTCATATTCCCCAAATCACAGTTTTATAATCAGGGACATAATCTGGTCTCCAAAAGCTCCTTTTGCAGAAAATTTCAAAGATTAGCAAAGTCCAAATCCATCTAGCACATTTAATGTTACTGAACCAGTCTCTTGCACCTTTGCTCCAAAACATTTCACACTGTACTTGGCGGAGCTCCCTTCCAGGGAAGTTCTGCTAAGAGCAGTACCCAATTCTTGTTAAGGAAGGAGGTGTCTATTTTTGGACAGCTTTACAAATTATCTACATCATGCTTTATTATTGTGCAACAGCTGGAATGGGAATGCCTCTGCTGTCCAGCAGCTGTTCGTTTTAGCAGATAAAAGATGACTGGTTATACTACAGGAAAAAAAGCCAGCAGAAAATTATTTATTGCCAATCCATTCGTAGTAGCTCACAACGAAGCAGAGGATGATGAACCACATCTATCTTCTCAGTCTTCCAACTTGCTACGACGACGCAAACACAGCAGTCTTCACTACCTACCATCAGTGTCTGCTGGGAGAAACAGCAAGCCAAACGATGCAGTCCAAAACACGAAGCAGAACTTGGATAAATATTCAGGGAGGGAAAAGTCTCTTCATAATGAGAACCTGTCTGCCATGTGATAATGCATAGTTCAAACTTATATTGTTCAGGCATGGTCCTTGCTCTAATAACTGGAGAAGGGCCTTTTGATTTGTTCAGGAAACATCACTCTGCATCCGGCAGGCACTGAGAATAAATACATCAAACATATGCTGATGACTTGGCTGCTTATATTTCGCGGGAATATTTTTTCCCTTCTTCACCGAAGGGAAGAAGAATCTCTCTATGTACATTTGCCGTTTTTCTGATAAGAAAGTCAATAAGATTACAACACCAACATCCCCCAAATACTTAAAACAGAGAGGTGAGGTAGAGTTTTCTTGAGAAGAAAACTGTATTCATCAGTATTCAAGTGAAGACGCCACTATGGATTGACCAAGAGGTCATAACTAGAACATTAAAGTTTTAGCAATGAAGGCCGGTCATCCATTGATGGGCTAAAGAGGATCTTTTTATATTTTTGGAGGTCAGCTGAATATTTCAGACTCCACAATTCCTTTATAAGAGGTTTGTGGTTATGGCTTTGGGAATAACATATCCCTGACAACAAAAAGTAAATCCATACAAAATATTGCTGATTGAAGGAACAAAACGGTCTTCCAGCACAATCTTTCAGATGAAAGTATTTAAATGAGTTTAAACAGATATGACGATGTGAGACAAATACCAATAATTGTTACCAGTCTTGCTTGCAGTAACAAACAGTAATCACACTGGACATTCCTCTTAGGGAAAGCTAGACATTCTATGGCCGTGATGGCGAACCTGTGTCACGCATGCCAAAGGTGGTATACAGAGCCCTCTCTGTGGGCATACACGCTTTCACCAGCTGCTCTTCTGGTTTTTGGCACACATGTGGCTGTTTTTCGGGCCATTTTCAGGCTGTTTTTTGGACCAAAAACAACCCAAAGAACACCCTAAAAATGCCCTGAAAAGAGCCAAAACCGAAGACATTTTCCAGGTCATAAACGGCCCCCAAAATAGCCTGAAAACAGCCCCCAAAACGACTAAAAAACAGGCATGCATGTGCGAGTCAGCTGGTCTTTGGGTTTCCCAAAGCATGGCTCTGGCATGCGCACATGCACGCATTTGCACACACATTCCAGTTTGGGCACTTGGTGCTGAAAAGGTTCACCCCCACTGTTTTATGGCCTGCAGGCCATAACTGGCCTGTTAGGAATATAATCTAATGGTTGGGTTGGCAATATATAAATCATGTAACAATGCTATACCTGTTTCTTTAAACCAAATTGTAAAATGTGATTGGTTACTGTTTTCCTCAATCGTCCATAAGAGGGAGCCAGAATGACTGTTAGCTCTCTATTTCATTAGATGCTGGGCTGATCTGATCTGAGTCTTTTTGGAAGCTGGCTGTTAGAAAGTGCCGTGAGCTATTGTAAATTTTGCAACGGTTAGCAAACTTTGAGTACCAGACTGATTATATGATACTGGACTATGTTATTTGGATTATCCCTTAACTGAAAGACATTGATGACTGACTGTCTTATCCGTGTATGACTTGGACTGTTTGATGGACTCTGATACCTCTATTTCCACAAAAGTAAAAGCCTATTTAAACTGCAGTGTTTCTGTATGCTGGTTTGTGTGCTCTCCAATAACACTCTCACACCGCTTCTCTGAATGTACTCGCTCTCCCAACGGGGAGCTTATCTAATATTACAGCCCTTGGGCCACATCCAGCCGTTTGGATCTCCCTGTCCAACCTGCCACAGCCCTATTGGTTTGGCCCTCCACAACAATCCCAGTTTTCCATGTGGCCACTTGGGGAAATTAATTGCCCACCCTTTCACTATGGAAAGGTTGATACCCACATTTGCATGCACCACTTAGGTTAGTCAAGGTCCAAAATGCAACACCTCTATGTTTTATTTCTTTTATGTAGTTTTACTGATTCTTCTCACCTTTGTATTATGTAAAGTTGAGTTCTAATCAGTCAAAAGATGATGCAATCTAGTATTTTGTTTCCAACTAGTCGCTTCATCATATCAAATGTCTTGGGCTTATTCCAGGCAATAATTATTGCTCTCCTGATAATCAACCCCATATGCAGATCTTCATTTATGTCTGTGAAGCATATTGCTTACAGAATATTGTTCAGACAGACATCACCAGATGTGTAGCTTTTTTTCAAAAGATCAGCCTACTGCCGACCAAAGAATTTAAGGCCAATGTATATGTGTGATCCAGGGTTTAGATTCTTGGTTTTTTTCCCCTCCTGCGTTCAAGTGTATGGAAATTTGGTCATTCTCTAATTGGCCTAGAAAGTATGAGATATTTCCTAACATCTAACCTGTCTAGCTTGAGAACTGCTGGTTATTGCCCTGCCAGTTTCAGGCTGTACACTTCAGATATTTTCTAGAATGGATGCAGTTACTGCAGTTACTTCAGCCTAAGCATACAAAGGTGTTTTTGGCCATTGCTGCCACCTGTATGTTAGACAAATCCATTTTTGTTCCAAAGGTGCCCATTCTTAGACCAAATGTTCCTAGTCACAGGTTCTCATGCTTTAGCCACTGCCCATTTTGACTATTGCAAAAAAAATTTTTAAGGAACTCCCCTTGAAGAACATTTGGAAGCTGCAGCTGGTCTAGAATGACCTTTGGCAATTTTGGGTGCAGTACAGTAAACATCTTCCCATGTAATACCATTGTTCCTTAGGCTGCATTGGCTCCCAGTCAGCTTCTCAATGTAATTCAAGTTTCTGGTTATCATCTATAAAGCCCAAATGGCAATGAACCAGGTTGTTTGTGGGACCACTTGTCTTGAATTGTCTCTGCTCACCCCACTAGATCCAGCAGGGTTGGCATGTCTGGGTCCCTTCTGTGAAGCAGTGTCATCTAATGGGACTTTTCTATTATAGCACCGGCATCTGGAACAATACTCATACACACACACACAAGTTTTGGAGAACCATATGCATGTTGGTCTTTTGAAAAGCTCTAAATATTTGTCTCTTCCTCCAGGTACTGGGAACAGGATGTTAGATAAGCCCAATCTGTATGGGACAGAGTGATTTTTATGGGACTTGGCACACTGTGTATTGTCTAGATACTGTTGTTGTTGTTATAGTTGTTGTTATAGAGACTTCGAAAATTGATTGGGATTTTTTCATTCGTTTTTAAAGGTACTGTTAGCTTCTCAAAGTCATGAGAATGAAATTTCTGGCCATTTAAATTGTTTAAAAAATTTAAAATAAAGACAAGTGTCTTGAAAATAAAATCTTGTTTTTGAAGGTCTCATCCAAACCATCAAAATTATTAATATATTTTATTTATTAAAATTATATGCTACCCACTATCCAAGTGTAATATAGAAACTGTTTTGTAAAGTTATTGATTACATGAACTATTTATCTAATCAATGAAAAATATAAATGAACGAATGCACCATATTGACACTTGTGAATGACCACAGATTCTCATATCTTCTATCTTTCATCACTTTTGCTGTCATTGTATGAAACACCGAAACACCAGTTCTATTTCCACTCCCCAAGTGATTTGAGTTGCACAAACCTTAACATATTTTATATGGGTCTCAGAGCTAAAGCTCTTCCATAGGGTATCAAGATTGGTTTTTATGAACGAATAGGTCCTATAGTTTTATCTTATACTATTATTTTGTTCTTGAGTGGATGTTACATTTCTTTTGTAAACTGCTGAAAATCAGTTGCAACGTAATGATAACTAAATGGGTTCCAACCAGCATCTGTATGTAATAGACTTTGCCCTAAAGCCCTTTCCTTTCCCCCTCCAAAAAACATGAACTAAGAGAGAACAAGATTAAACTTGCCTTTTGTACTGTAAGGAAAAGGTTAACCTTAGAGCACTTCAGCATCCATATAATGCCACCTTTGGTGTGATGCTAGAAATTCATTCAATCGCCCAACTCTGAATACATTCTTTCATTAAAAATAGCTCAGCAGCAACAACAAAACCTGAAACCCCTGAGAGAGAAAATGTACAAAAATAGACATGTTCCCGTATACTTAAACATTTTGTCTGAAAAGGTCGGATGCACTTTAGAGTCTGGCACAGTCAACAATTAAGATGATCTCACAAACCCCTCCATTTGAAGAGGGAGGAGGTGGTAGCAGGACCGCTTCTCAGTTTTTCCTGTTTCCTTCTTTTTGTCCAAAATGATTTGGGTCATTCCCTCACATTCACACTCCCCTCCTTCATCTTGGCTGTCAAGAATAGCAGAAAGGGTACTTTAGTGCCCTGACAAGTCTGACAGTCTTCACAGTTACAGCTCATTAAAAAGAGTGCCAAAGGAGACACTTACACCTTAGAAACTCCTCCTAGTTTCTGTGTTTCCATACATCATGGTTTCCTACCCATCCCTGCCAGCTCATTGAGTTTTCCTGGGGCTTAAGTGCCTGTCAGTACACTATGTCTCTATGACACCACGCATCATGATGTGGTATAAAAATATGAAAATAAAAGCTTACTGCTTTTTCCATATATGAAGTCACAGTATAAAAATCCTACTTTTTTTCCTGGTGAAACATCTGGATCAAAATCAGTAAAAATCATGTCAAACTGTGGTTCCAAAACTCTATCCAAAGTGCCCTAACTGCCCCATCGCTATTTTTATTGTCTGCACCCTGTTTGGACATGATGTAGAAATAATTCAGTTTAAAAAATATAATACACAGACACACACAGACACAGACAAATGCATACACACTGCAACCTGTCTAGGAGATTCTCAATTAGCCAGGTTATGATTGTCCCAAAGGTGTTTTTTCAAAAGGCAACTGGATGTTTTTTTTCCTTTGAAAATGTTTCACTTCTCATCCAAGAAGCTTCTTCAGTTCATAAGTTCAGAACTGAAGAAACTTCTTGGATGAGAAGCAAAATGTTTTAAAAGGAAAACAAAACAATGACTATTCAGTTCCCTTTTGAAAAAGCACCTTTGAGACAACATGATAATTCTGCTGTGTTTGATTAAATCTTTCTATTTATTTATGTATTTACTTACTTACTTACTTACTTACTTACTTACTTACTTACTTACTTAGGCCCTGATTGCTCCTTCACCGGCCATGTATCAACAAATGCAATGTTTATATTTGCTATTATATGGTTGACTTGGACGACAACTGATCTCACTGTTTTATAGACATTATGACATTGATGGCTGCATTGTGATCCTAAGTGTATTTATTTGACAATCTGTCACAGATTTCTATAGTTAATTGGTTAGTTAGTTGACAGTCAGATTTATATGATGGGCAAATGCTCCTCTTGACCTGTCTTTAATTTTAAAAAAAAAAACATAGCTCATCATAGAACATTCTAGAAATCCCTTGGATTCTACCCACCCAATGTTGCAGTTTTCCCCTTCTTTTACATTCAAGCATAATCACTGTTTCTAGTTCATCACATACTCAAAGTATCCCAGCCACACAGCAACAAAACTTTCCCTAGAAATTCATCCAACATTCAACAGCTAACAATGGAAGAGTTCAGGACAAAGCTTGAATAAACATGCTGTTTTTATTCCAGATACATGGATAATTAAAATCCTCAGTTCTCAGGTTCCCTCTATTGTACTACACCCATAGTCCTAAATATTCACAGTTAGCCAAAGGGACACCAAAACGACAGAATGTACATCCTGATGCAATGATGCAAGCATGGCTCTTTCATTCTTCATCCTGACGTGGCATCCAAATACAGAAGGCTATCATCACTTGCTCTGACCCATTCCACCTCATGGGCATATATACCCAGGGTTTACATTTCTGTCTCCCTCATGATAATGGATTTCTTGCCACATGTTTCTTGACCTTGGATACAGAAAGCACCTGCGCTGTGTATTGATAACTGTCCTGTCTAATCCCAGCTTCGGCTCTTAGATAGAGCAAGCAAGTTCCTATCTGCCGATTATGGTCTCAAGGGAGCCATCTGTCCTTACTTAGTTCTGGACTGATGAACTAGACCTAGATTGGTACTCAGTAACCCTCTCCAATCCATATTCAAAGGCATCTATCTTTTTCTCTAAAACAATGACTAATATGCAAGGGGAGCAGAAAACAGACTGAGCTACGTTTTCCTTAATTTTGACTACAATAAATGTATCTTAATGGATATAGACAATACAGTAAATATATCTTAATGGATTCAGACAATACAGTAAACATTTCCCATGGCTTATAAATAATATTACAGGTTAAAAATATATTAACTGGATCCACACAACATGCTATGCCACAAATAAATCTTATTTTGGCTTACCACTCATTACTGAACTACTACACCAATTTGTTAGGTTGAAGTTAAAGTTTAACCAATAACCTCCCAAGTACAGAATTTTATTTTAGAAAATTTAAAAAAAATAATTCCATGGCCATCACCCAACTGATTTCCATTGCAAGATTATGAATAGAGAGTTCAATACCTGCTTGTTGATTTTGTTTATAATATGCTATTTTTTCTGATATGCATTGAAAAGAATTAGGGTCAAAGGCAGAGAATATATAAAATAAATATTTTTATAATAATTTTTTGACAATCTGAATGTTGCATTAATCCAGCATGTATTTTCCCCTTTCATTTGTATCAAACAGATAAAATGTGAGTGATCATGACAGCTTTCCCCAGCTTTCCAGATGTTTTGACACAACTTTCATCTGGCCTATTCAGCATATCCAGTTTTTAGAGATTTATACTTATAAATAAATAAGTGGAAAATATTTATTTGGGTAAGGCTAGTATATAGAAATGGAACAACCGTATCAATTGCATCACTATGAGCTTTGCTCTACACAGGAAGCAAACACCAGTAGTGATTCAGTTTTACTGCTTCATTTATAGCTACCAGAAACACATATTATTCCCTAATATAAATTATTCCATGGTCTTGTTACAACTAATGCAAAGTTCAGCTTAATCCACTGCAAGCAGTAAAGCAGAGCCGAGGTGGCGCAGTGGTTAAATGCAGCACTGCAGGCTACTTCAGCTGACTGCAGTTCTGCAGTTCGGCTGTTCAAATCTCACCGGCTCAGAGTTGACTCAGCCTTCCATCCTTCCGAGATGGGTAAAATGAGGACCCGGATTGTTGGGGGCAATATCCTGACTCTGTAAACCACTTAGAGAGGGCTGAAAGCCCTATGAAGTGGTATATAAGTCTAACTGCTATTGCTAACTGCTAGGGGTGTCAAACTCAAATGGTCATGGCAGCGTCACATGAGGTATTGGGACTGTTTTTTTCTTCGCGGGGTGGAGCCAGCATGTGACGCATCTAGGCCGTAAGTTTGACACCCCTGCAGTAAAGCAAACAATACTCCAAAACAGACCATTTCCTGCAAGCAACATGACTACTTAAAACCAAGCAAAACCCTCCATTATATAAGAACACTCTACTGAAATCAGACATATGGCTCAAAGTCCCAATAGTAAGTAACATTTTCTATCATGTTGCCGAACCAATCTTGTATCATGTAATTATCTTTAGCAATAATGAAACTGAATAAAAAGTCACAATCTATTTAAAGCTGAATGGTGGCCATCTGTGCAGAAGGCAAAATTCACAGGATGAATCATACCAAAGAATGCTCTTATAAAATGGTCCACAGCTGTAATTTAGAATTTCCCAAGACTATTCTTAAAGAAATAAGAGCCCAGGTTGCTTTGCCACTTCAGCAAGTCAGGGACAATGCCATGAGCGCAGAGGACAGATTGTCCTGAATTTTCAGGAAAGGGGGGGAAAGCTTCTATTTTCTTCTAGGAAAACTTGCTTGCCCATTTGAGAAATACTAATTTAGCTTCTTATAAAATTTTATTAATTGTTCCCCTCTGAAAAGAATAAGGCAAAATTCTTGATCTCCAAGTATAAAGTATTCTTTTGTATATTGTTTTCTAATTTACATTCATACAATACAATCATTGTGTATTAATTTTTGGATGAGGCAATATATACAATGGGTAAATATATACAAACGTTCACTTAGATTTCCCCTGTGCTTTTAAAAATATCTGTGGCGCTCATCAAGGGATCTCTAAAGCAAGGCTTTAGCTAAACTGAACAAAGCTGAATTTAATGAATGCTTGTACAAAGTTTTATCATGTGGAAATATAAAACAAATTGATTCTAAGTATCTTGTCCTTGTCTCTGCACAGTTCTATGGTGTCAAGGGTTTTACACTAGAATTAACATTGTCTCACCACACTTTAAAAAACAGCAACTATATTTCATAATACTGTCATTGTGGCTTTAGCATCCGCAAATAGGCCACTGTGAGGCAGCTTGGATTCACTGTCAGGGAATTTTCTCACTTGGCAGTGATATGATTCTCCTCACCAGGTGGAAGAGCCAATATACCGGTAATTTTCCCTCCATGCTGCTTTTTACCAGCTATTCTAAATGCTGGTTAAGGTAGCAATGTGAAGCAATTCAGCTGCTTGTTCTTAGGAGTAGAGAACTTTGTTACTTTGCAAACTAGATTCAAAGAGAAGTTTTATTTCTCCCAAATGTGTATTGCACTAGAAGTCATCTAATCTATGTCCCTGCTCAATGTAGGAGCCACAGGTACAGTGTTTCTGAACCTTAGCAAGTCTAAAAATATGTGGACTGCCAGTCCATGAATCCTCTAGGCAGCATGTTGA
This sequence comes from Thamnophis elegans, assembly GCF_009769535.1. NCBI lineage: Eukaryota > Metazoa > Chordata > Lepidosauria > Squamata > Natricidae > Thamnophis > Thamnophis elegans. Next base: position 78,639,062 of record NC_045541.1, on the reverse strand, counting down.
ATAGAAAATTCTAGGAGTTGAAGCCCACATATCTTAAAGTTTCTAAGGTTGAGAAGCATTGTGCTAGACTACTTCTGACAGATGACCATCCTGCTACTGGAAGTGAAGGAGACCCAGTGGTGGGATTCAAATAATTTAACAACCAGTTCTCTGCCCTATTGATTTCTTCCAACAACCAGTTCACCAAATTTGCTCAGAAAGTTAACAACCGGTTCTCCCGAAGTGGTGCAAACTGGCTGAATCCTACCACTGAGGAGATCCCACCACATTCTATGGCAATCCATTTCACAGATTATCAACTCATGCAGTCTAGGAAGTTCCTCCGGACATTTAACCTGAACCTCCTTCCTTGTAATCCTATTTGCCAATTCTACCCTGCCTGAAACAGATGGCTGAAAAATTGATTATAAGTCACAAGCAAAGGGTGAAAATGTGTGAAAAATACCTTGGAATAGAATAGCCTTTACAGTTTTGTCCACTTCTGCTTTAGATATTCCTTACTTGTTAAGAAGAAAAAGGTGCAAATTGTTTCTAAACTTCCTGGCTTGTAAAACTATCATTTGCCTTGATACACAAAACTACGTTTCCCAATAGAGGACCTGAGTTAAGCTGGACTCTCAATTCTAATTTGAACTACCCTGGTTGATTTTGACTTTTTTATTAGCTTTCTTTTATGCCTTAGCTCAATATTCTTAAATTAGCACAATTCAATACTGTGATTCAATTCAATAACAATTTGGCATTTCAACAAGGCAAATGATTTTTTACTCCATGTTCTAATTTATATGCCAGGCTTTCTACATTTTACAATTAATATTATGCTTATTGCAAGCTTAATCAATGAAGAATAAATTGACGTTTTCTAATAGGAACTCAGTTATACATTGAGTTACAACTTGACCTACAACACAGCTACATGCTGACTGAAGTTTCCCAACAGAGGACCTGAGTTAAGCTGGACTCTCAATTCTAATTTGAACTACCCTGGTTGATTTTGATCCTGTTGAACAACAGTATTTTGACTGAATCAAAATTTCCTTAAACAGAAAACAAGGTCCCAAGAGCCTTCTCAGCAGCAGCTCCGACCCTTTGGAACGATCTCCCCATGGAGATTCGCACCCTCACCACCGTCCAGACCTTCCGCACAGCCCTTAGGATCTGGCTATCCCGTCAGGCCTGGGGATAAGATTCTAATTTGCCCCACCCGAATGTTGAATGAAAGTTGTGTTTTTATTGTTTTATTTTATTTATGCACTGTCTTGTGTTTTTGTTTTGCACCCCCCTTCCCATGTATTGTAAGCCGCCCTGAGTCCCCTCAGGGAAAAGGGCGGCCTATAAATCATAATAAACTAAACTAAACTAAACCTTCTACATATTTCAAAGATGTAGTTATATAATAAGGAAGTGACAAAACTAAGTACTTTGTTTAAAAGGAAGCACTGTAATGAGACTTCAGTATGTTCTTTCTTTCTCGACTGTGTAAGATCTAAGCAGAGATTATATACACAGGTTGCCTTCACTGTTGTGGAACTGCCTCTATTCTAAGCTATTACACAAACCAATTACAAAAAGTATTCCCAAGTTAACTCCAAGTTAAATGTTGTACAGAATATTCTATGATACATATATGCAGGGGTGGGATTCTACCAGTTTGGACCGGTTTGGGTGAACCGGTAGCGCTGACTATCAGCTGGGAGCGAACAGGTTCACTCCGAATGTCAGCTAGGCTCACCGCATGCCCCTGCACTATTCTCACCTATATTCCTAGCCTAGCTGACAGGCGCAGCAGAACAGATAACTGCCTCTCAGCTATCAAGAGCACCTGCAAAGGTAAGCAAACAGCAAAGGGGGAGAGGGGAAATTCTCTGTGTCACACGATTTCTAGCTAATGTAAATTGCACAGCACAGCTGATCATTGGAAAATCTGGTTTGCCCAAACCAGTAGCATTTTGGGGGGGCAAACCGCTGGCATCTTTACTACCGGTTCAGGCAAACTGGTCCAAAACGGTAGTATTTCACACTCCTGAATTGCAGTCAAAATTGATTTTAGCCAATTTTACTGCTTGCTTCGTTTCAGGTTGAGGAAGAATATGCTCCATAAGCAGATACTAAATCAATATTAAATATTAAGTGCATGGCACCACTTCCAACTAATTTTGCTTCCAGAATAAAGTTTTGAAGACTAGGATTATTATTTTTCCTTCTCCTTCAGGCACATCCTACAAATCTGTTTTGGAAAGTCTTCTAAACCTTCTGCACAGAACTGGAGGACATAAGCACCATCTGTTTGATGATAACATGCTATTCCATCAGTAGATAGACCCCATTGGAAATAACACATCACTATTAAAAAAAGTATAAATGAAAGCAATGGACGAGACAACATTTTCCTCATAAATGACAATTAGGTCCTAATTTGGTGGGGGGGGGGATAGAAGGAGAAATCTAGAAAAAAGGATCTCAAAGTACAGGTAGTCCTTATTTAGCGACTGCAATTGGTTTTGGCAAAATGGTTGCTAAGTGAGCCATGTGATTGAGAATAAACATGCAAGAGAGAAGTGAGAGTCAGAGCTGTGAAGATTGCTGATTGATACCATCTCATTTACATAAAGTTGTTTCAGTGTTCAGTGTCTAACCCACTTTTAATCCCCTTTTTGCCCTGTTATAGGGCAAATAGATTGCTTAAACAAGCTATCTCTTCCTGAGCTGCATGTCTCTTAAAAAGTGTTAATAGTAGGTTAACGAGTGCAGGTCTCTGACCTTAATTAATTGATTAGAATCCCTCCCCATTAGTTTGCAGCTGCTGCCTGAAACTGACCAGACTTTAATCAGTTTCACACTGTAGGCTTTTGTTATCATAAATGTATGCATTGTCAGAAAGTGTTATTTATTATCATTGTATTTGCAAACAGTTGATATCCAAGGCAGCTGCTAAATAAGAATTCCCTGTATTCAAAGATTCTAGGTTAACTAATTCAATACATGGAGGCTGGGAAATTCCTAGTATGGTTTCCAAGATCCTGTAATTTCCTCACCGAGACATGAAGGTTGTTTTTTAAAAAAAATCTGTGTACTTCTTGTTCCTTTGTGTTTCCTAGCTGCATGGATTTTGACAGATACCCTCTTAAGCAAGCCTGCAAAAACTTTGCATTGATCTATACCAGTGATGGCGAACCTTTTCGGCACCAAGTGCCCAAACTGGAATGTGCATGCGTGCATGCGCGGAGCCCTGGAAATTTGAAGACCAGCTGGCCGGTGCACATGCGCACACCAGCCAACTGGGCTTTGTGTTTGTGGCATGCGCATGCACGCCAGCTAGCTGGTCTTTGGGTTTCTGGGGCTCCAGAATGCAAGAAGATCAGCTGGCTGGTGCACATGCATGTGCCAGAAACCAAAAGAGCAGCTGGCAACGGCGCATGTGCCCACAGAGAAGGCTCTGCGTGCCACCTCCGGTACGCGTGTCATAGGTTTGCCATCACGGATCTATACAGATTTCTCAGGAGTATCAAAGAAAGAAGGAATATAGTTACCCATAGCGACATGGTCTCTCTGAATGTAAGGCCTGATCTTTACCTTTTTGAACGCTAAGGGAAAGAAGTATATATGTTGACAGTCACCTAAACGTGACTGTCATTACTCATTTCCACATGTCAGAGATATATTCTTGTTTCTATAAAAGCAGCCCAAGTTGAAAATGTCAGCATCCACTAAATTGTGGACACTGATTGTAACACAGAATGACATTTACGTCAGACCATTACAACATATAGCAACGCTTATTATATTACAATTCAAAGCATCACGAGGGGGCCCCAAAAACATTTGCTGAGTAGAACGCCATACTCAAACTACCAATTTAATCTAAAAGGTTAGTTCTAGAATTATAAGACCAGAACCGAAACAAAACAAATGGAGCTCATTATAATGGCTTGGCAAAGAATACACTTCAATACTGACAAGAGATTTCCACTGAGAGAATTTCCATTTGGAAGCAGCTAAAAAGAGCCTCAGCCTACACTAATGAAGCACTGTAGGAGTATGTCAGCTAGCCAAATGCAGCTAAAGCAATATTTGTGAACAACCTTTCACCATGGAAATCTTTACCTTTTTTAATCATAGGTCCAGAAATACATACAGTCAAGCCTACCCCATGCCTCTCATCGTTCATGCTTCGTTACACGCAGGAAAAATGCAAAGCACTGAGGGGGGGTGGGGGGAGTTATGGAAAAAGCAAAGCGGAGATGGAAGAAACTCATTTAGTTCAGCAATTGACTTTGTTCTTCCTTCCCACCCTCCTTCCACCACCCTGCCCCCAATCATCTACCATGAAATAAGCTTGTTAATTGCTCTGTAACCAAAGCAGCCTTTCTCTCCAATTGATTGAGAAGGCAATGCTCCTGTCTTGAGATTACAGGCCCGATGGTGACAGTTTTAATTCTGGCCAGAGTGGAGAAGTCAATAAATCGTTCTTGCAGAAGTTGTTACTGACCCTAAGCAAATCCTGGGAAAGGAGAAGCAATCTCTGTGTGCTGGAAAATTATCTTCCTTTACAAGTCTAAAGCAAACAGATAGAAAAGCTGGAGAAAAGAATACCACCATTTCAAAGAAAGGAAGGGTCCCATCTCATATACTCCTGATTGCAGAGATGTGGGCATCAGATATCACCTTAGCCTTATCTCTGTTGTAAGCAGATAGTAAACAATGCTGTAGCAAGACATAGTGGTACAATTAAATCCTGTATCACCATGGTCTTGTTCTTATAATACTAGGTTCTTAGTTTCATCCTCTATTCTAATTTTGTCTAAGGATGATTAAAGAATGATTTTTATGCCCGTAAGATTTGTCTAAATGTGGCTACCCTTCAAAGGCTCAGTGTACTACCTGTGATTTTTCCCCCCTGGTGGTTTAAATTATTTAGCTTTAATTCCCTGGATTTTTATTTTATCTTTAGCTAGGTTTTCCATTGCAATGTGTATATTTTAAATAGAATGTGTAAACATGGTAAGGAAAAAAAGAGAAGTGTCGTCAAAATGGTTTTTTTTTTTAAAGAAGCAATTAAAAAGCAAGCCACTCTGAATAAAAACGTATCATTTATTTTCCCTATGCGTGAAAAGGGTAGTTTATAGAACTGGTTAGAAAAGCATGACGTTTTAAGTCACAAGTCTGGCAGTTCACACTGCAGGACTTTTAAAACAACTTATAATAACAGCATCTAACCACAGTTCACTAACTGTAGATCACAACAGTTTATAGTGCATATTTCAGTCTGAAAAAGGGCAAAGAAGGGTCAAATAAAATGTTCTTTCATATCCTTACAGAAGCAACACTTTGTTCAACCAAGAATATGTAAAAAGTCAATGCTTCCCTTAACTCACGTAGTTTATTTGCAACTGTATGGGAGTTATTTGCTATTATCTTCTTTTAGGCGGCACCCTATGCTGAGCAGAGTAATGAAGGTTTAACATCTCCAAAGATGGAGAAGATAACTATCCAAGTTTGGAGAGCCAGCATGATGTAATTTTTATGATGCTGATGTTACCAGGTTCAAATCTACCTTCAGCCATGGAAAATAAAAAGGTAACTTTAGGCCGGTCATTCTCTCTCAGACCAATCAATCTCAGAGGGATTTTGTTGTTTGAAAAAAATGTGAGGAGGGATGCTATGTATTTCTGGGAGACAAAGTTGGATATAAATGCAGGAAACAAAACCAAAGAAACAATAAACTTCTAGATCAGGATTTTTAAGAATAATTCTTAAGAAAATGGAATTGCCCTGTTTTACATCTTTAAAGTTATGTACATTCCACAATCCAGTGAATTAATCTGTGCAGGGGGAAAAAAAATCTAAGAAACAGAATTCAGAGTCTGCTCGGATTCTATATAAGCTGTTATAATTTTGATTCAGATGGATTCACAATCTCATTTTAATAAACCTCTATATGCTACTAAAACTCTCGTTGAGTTTACCTATTTGTACCCTCCAGTTAGCCAAGTGGTGCATTATACTGCAACAATTTTGAAATCAAGGTACCTAAAATCCCTTAAAGAATGTAAAGAATGCGTAAAAAATCCCAGGTCCATTACTTCTGTGGAATTGGAATTTCCATGATGTTCAGACCAGTTTTATTCTCAGAGTTGTGTCCCTTGCAGCATTGGGGTCACATGATCATGATTTCAATATTCCCTGGTATCTTCCTACAAGCAAACAAAGTCAATGGGGAAGCCAGCAGGAAGTCAGAAATCACTCCTGCTGCTACTTCATTTTTGTCCATACCTGGTCATTCTATTTATCTGATAAGATAGGTAAATATTTATGTATTATTGAAGTTCATTTGCCACTACAATTGTTTTGTATGTACTCTTTTTAAATTATCATGATACCGTCTAGCACTGGGTTTTAAAAAATATGGTCAGGCTAAAATTTAATGTTCATTCTGATTACATCAGACTATACTACCTTTTTCTCAAAGGATGATCCAATAGCTCACAGATTTATCCAGTAATAAAATAAATGTGCATTGATAAGACATTATATCTATCTTCAAGGCATACTGAGCCTTGTATGAATATTGAGGTGTACAACTAGACTTCCGGCAGCTCATTTCTAAATATATTTATTCAGTTAAGTTCACTGTAATTTCCTTCCTGATCTATGCATTCAGGATTGCAGTTTTACAAGTACCGGTATGCAAATTAATACTGAGCTGCCCTGGGGAAAAAATATTTTGATGATCAGCATAGTATTTTTAATAATAAACAAGTAAATAAAAAAGCTTGGAAATTACATTCTTCCTGCGCCAATATCATGAATCGTTAGTTTCAGGGAAAAACCCTACGTTTTAGAGCATTTTGAAAAGCATTTGGACTAAATTCACACAGCACATAAAACTACAAAATAACCAACCATATCTTAACTCAATACATTTTTTTTAACGATATAAAGCAACTGCGGAACAAAGTCATCCAATGTTACTGAGAATAACCCAGCTTTTATCTTGAATATTCAGCAGTTTGGATTCTCAAAAGCAACTGACAATACAAATCTAAGTAAATTCATTGAACAGCATCTAACCTGCTTCTCTCGAAGCTGACTCTGTCAGTCTTCTTTGGGCAAAAACTCTGTAGAAAAGCTCATGAGACTATTACCAAAGAATCCCAGCAATTACTGTGTATCATATGCAAGTCTTATTTATTTTAAAATCAAGGTGCTAATTTTTATGCCTCTTCCCTCTGCCTGCATGTTACAACACATTTGAAGACATATTCTTTTGCTTGGGAGGGAAAATCTTTGGGAACTATCTTCCACAATCAAGACTGTTTAAGGCCTTTGGAATAGTGAGAGCTCTTTTGAATGTAACACAGCACAACAGTTATGTTGTGTAGAAGAAACATAACCATGTCTAATGCACTGATTTCTCTGTGAGCACTATTCATGGATTTGGTTTAGCAGAACAATTTTGAAGAACTATGTCCATGGGTTAAACAATCATGAACTGCTTCAAAGCCACTACTGAAAGGTGCCCTTCAATAATCCACTTGAGTCTCATGTAATGAATGAAGGGATGGATGGATGGATGGATGGATGGATGGATGGATGGATGGATATTACCAAGAAAACATTTGCTTCTACTGGGCAACCAGGCTTAGTACAAAAGTTCCACCTCTACAGCTAGTGTGATGTGGACCAAGTATTATGTAATCAGATCTGCATTCAACAAAGTATTAATTATTGCAGCATGCGGAATGGGAAGGATAGCTTAATTGTATGATAACACAAATCAGCTATCCTGTGAATTGCTGCAATTAGCACATAATAAATATTGTAACCGAGATGCAAAAAGGCATGTGTAGTTATTAAACAAGGGAAAATCCCACAATAGTAGTCCAAAGCTAAGTCTTTGTTAAGAATTTCCCACGGCAAAACAGTTTGAATGTATTATAATCCACCCAAACTGCAAAGTTGGCCATATGAGACCGAATTATACACATAACTAACTTCTGGAGGATTTATTTATAAAATCACTCACTTTCTCAAGAGTCCACTCAGTCTCGGGGCTTCTCCATACACAATCCCAATAATGCTGTAAAGTCAGTGGGAACAAAGCTGATTAACTTAGCTTTCAATCAGAGAAAACACTCTAACAATAATGCTGTAGTGCTTCCTCCAGAGTTACGTGTTAGGCAGTTTTCCTGCCGATGGTAACTCACACTTTATCCTACCTCCTCCTGGGATTTCTTTTTCCATCCATAAGCCAAAGCACCATGCCACTCTAGATTTTTCCCCTGTTACTCCTTGCTAAACAAAGGAGCTCTTCTGGTCCCACAACAATGATCAGCTTGCATCTTTTCCTTCCCTCCGCGGGAAAAACTAACGCAGGGTAAAAGAGGCCACCGCTTTTACAGACATTTGTGTGGCAGCACTGGGTGATAAAGTCAGTGATACAGAACATATGTGCGGAAGTGCCCTTATAAGAGAATATTTTCATGGTTACCAAGCCGACTGAAAAAAAGGAAGAGACAAAATGGAAAGAGGCATAAGTATATCCTTCAGAGGCATCAGGAGTTTCCACTTACTAGCAGATGTAGTTCTACATTATTATTTTTGAATTGAATACTTTATTTGGCCAAGTGTGATAAATCACTCAAGGAATTTGTCTCCTATGTAACTCTGTATTTTTGTATCTGTGTTCAAGTCACAGCAGACATAATGCTTCATCATTGACTGGAATGTGAAAACAAGCAAAATCAAAACCAATAAACCAATAAAATCATATCTATTAAAATATGTAGTTTATTTATTCTGTGTATACAGAGGTGGTATTCAGCCGGTTATCTCAGGTTCGGCCGAATCGGTAGCAGCGGCTACAGGAGGCTCCACCCATCCGCCCCAACGTAATGCATGAGCATTGTGCATGCGCAGAAGGCAGTATACTTGTGCAGACGCGGCACAAGCGAGCGAAACAAGCACACACACGCTCACATTTGCGAAATGGTAGGGAAGGTAAGTGAATCCCACCACTGTGTGTATATCAACCACTAACAAGTGCTGGCTTCCATATTTAGAAAAGAAAATAACCACAAACAATAGACTTTCTAAGATTGATCTGAAAAAGGTTCCCAGTGAGAACCAAGACAAATTCATAGTGCTCTCAACAAAGTATCCCAAAACAACTATGATGATTATAACAGCCTAAAAGCCCAGTTATGGCAAGGCCTGATTATTCACCCTGTATATCTGGAAGATGGGAGGAAACGCCATACCCAGACCTGGGAAAAAGTGTGTTGGATGCTTGTTACCAAAATACAATTCTCACTAAAAGTGTTTGTTTCAAAACAGTATTCATTTTATTAGCAAGAAGCAAGCTGGACGGCTGTGGCACTGAGAAAAAAATATTTATTTTTATCCCACCTTTATTATTTTATAATAACTCAAGGCATCGAATATATCCAGTATTTTTTCCAACTCCTATTTTCCCCACAGCAATAAACCGGTGAGGTGGGAAGAACTGAGAGAAAGTAACTAGCCTAAAAGTCAACCAGCTGGCTTTCATGCAAAAGGCAGAATTAGAACTCAGTCTCCTGGTTTCTAGCTTGGTGTCTTAACCAGTAGAGCAAATTGACTCTGGCACGCAAGTACACACAAAGTAAACAAATTTATTCAAAAGGGAGACTAAGCCTTACAGAAAAAATAGTTGTGAAAGTAATTGCACCAAGTCTAAGCCCATCTAGAATTAAAACAAAACTTTTAACACATTACTTCCTGATTCTAGAAGATTGGGATTTTTTTCCCTAGTCCTGGAAAATTCTCACTGAATAATCTGGAATGAGCCTTTTCTTTCATCCTCTAGAACCATGTTGTATTTTTTTTTCAGAGATAGACTCAGAAAAATAACCTTTCTAATATTTAACATCAAGAAAAAGACAGCAGTTGCATTTGAAAGGAGTTTAATCAATATGTTTCTCTTGGATATCCTATAAGGGTAAAGGTTTTGGGGTTTAGTTATTTGTAAATCCATTTTTATGCAACAGAAATCTTTAGAAGTACCTGCTAAACATTCTGAACATGCACAATTCCAGGAATGTCCATGCTAAGAATATTTTAAAATCATAATTTAAATTTTCTGTAGCTATAGACATACTCTAGTAGTGATGTAGATTTCCTTTGATGCTTCTTCTAACTCTGATTCAATAGAGTCAGTAGTATCAAGTAGTATCATACCATATCGCACAAATTTATCTTTAATATTATGGTGTGAAAAGTACTAACCAGGAGCTCTATCCAGTCCCTATGGGCTTTGCACCAGATTTGTAGCATAATTCTAACTCAAAAGCTCCCTTCTTTATTATGAATGGGGAATGTCTTCTTTTGTATGACCAAAGACACAAGTGAACAATTCTAGACTTGCTTTGAGGCCTGATTTTAACATTTTCCAAAGAAGGCAGATATTTTAGTTGGTCGCTGTAGCAGAAAAGAAATTTATGATGCCTCATAGCTAATACATTTTCAGCTCAGATGGGTGGTGCAATATTCTGTCAGGAAAAAAAATGTTTGTACATACAGTTTTAGGATGAATGGAAAAGGGAAACAAAACAGGCAGAACTGTTATATGGACCAGGAGATACATACAATGGTTATATGATAGTAAGAAATCAGCTAAGATGAGAATTGTTGGGGCCCAGATAAAACTGGACCTTTGACCTGGAGGCAAGGCCCCTCCAGCCCTCAGAAATGCTAAACATAATATGTCTGGATACTCCCATTGTGATTATGCCAATTCTAAAACTAAGTGTGCTTCAAAATCTGTACATTTTCGATAGAAGAGCAATCAGGATTAGTCATAGTTCCTGAGGAGTATCTAAGTATGGCTGATTTTATTCATATGATATATTTAACATACAACCTTTGAAAATCATATCCTCAGTTGGGTTACTGCATCATCTTTCAGGACAAATTATTTCTGTGTTTCTAAATGTGCATGTGTAAGTGATTCTTCTTTTTTTACATAAGACACCGAATACATAGAACACCAAACGGATAACATTTTAACATATCTGTCGCATTTAAAGTGGACCAAAGTTAAAGTAATTAGTTTACCTGAGGCGATGGAGCGCTAATTGAATTCAGAAGAATGAACTATGAACTTAAGACAACATCTCTTTGTGGTATGCAGTAAGTATCCCTTCTTAAACTCTTTCTCACTCCTGACTCAGGTTTACAAGGCAATAAAGAAAAGCCTACATATACCTGATTTGGAGAGGTATTTATATGCTTTAACAAATCTTTAGGATTAGGTTATGATTGGAATTAGGATTAGGGATGGGTTAACTAGTCATCCACAATACCAGTTTTTGAAGAGTGATACAAAATACACTAATCCTAAATCCAACTTTATATATGGCTCATAAGGCCATTGTTTTCATTCATAGATGTGTTTACACAAGCTTTTATTGTGTAATTGCTTTGGCTCATTCACATTCTCCAAATGTTGTCTTTCCATTTAAAATTTTGTAGTGTTTCTCTACTGTTTCTTCTTTTCTTTTTTTCTCTTATCTAAAAAAGAAAAGATGAAATAGCTGTACATTGTCTCTTGACCCTAGCATTAGAAGCTTTTTGTATGAACCTCCTGTTGGGTAATTTTCCAGTGGAAAAGCAGACTATGTATGAATAAATAATTTATCAAAATCCTAGACAATACATTTAGGATTTGCTTTTGCAAATGTAAAAAGAAATACATTATAGCTTTGAATATATGGCTCTAAAGATTATTATACACAGAGAAAGCACAAAAACGCTTTTTCATTCAAATGTTTCTAGATTACACCAATGAGATAGAATAGCTATTTCATTGCTGGGTTCCAGCATTCCATTTCTTTGAACAATCGTATTCAGTACGGGACTGAGAACGTCCTTGATTAGATTGTAGACATCAGTCATTTTAATAAGTGTAGCTATCTCAATCCTCAGTTATCTCAATATCAATTCTTATCAATAAGATATTTTCATGCCAATCTGAGATACAGATTATTTGATTTGAATATTAGAGCTCAACTGCGAAAAAATAATTTGTCTTCTGACAAGTAGAAAGAACCATCCTTTCTTTATTATTTCTATCAGGAATATGAGCAGACCATAAGTTTCAGTCTGAAGTCTAAATCAAAGTTTAGGAAATGGCCCAATTCATTCAAGATTTTTTTCCCCCAAACTCTGTGTGGCTGGAAAACTTGGTGTATAGAAAAATCAACCGCAAAGATCTCTCAGCTAATGGGCAGGCTATCTAAAATCTAGGAAGGCACAGATTGAAATGTTGAGGGATTCCCTTGAATTCAGATGATCTGGAAATTCACAAACTCTGAATTTTGGATTCCTTGCTGGACTTCTGTTCTTGGAAACACAGCATTGAAATATCAGTGAAAAAGAGTTATACTTATAATCTACTAGATCATTAAAACTGACTATCCTCCATTTCTCTTTCTCTGATCCCAGTTCTACTATGTGACTCAATGATCTGAAGATAGAGATCAAGACTGAAATTGCATGGAAGTTTAGAATTAAGCGAAATATGATGGACCTTCTTTCTTCTACAATGCTGGGCAATATGTTTGAATGGGTCTACTTTGTTTTTCTGATTTGAGGTTTAAATGAGTGGAATGTATGATAGTTTACTGAGTTGCCATTAGTATTGTTTTCAGCCACCATTATATTCTTAGGAATATTTTGGAAATGTCACCATATTCAAACAATCAAAATACATTATCAGTTATAAGAGGCTGCAAGGGCTTCTAATTCCCCCCCCCCATGAACAATGCTACATAAGGTAATTAATATTAAAATTATTAGCCTCGTTTTACTTTAACCGCAGAGTGCTGGAACACCTGTAGATACTTGTTCATTTAGAGCAGATGTCTCCATTCAGAAAAGTATGCAGCCATGATTATCTCCACTCAGGGGACCTGCTTTATTTGCATCAGACTTCTCCTAAGTACAGTGTCTATGCAACAGAATACAGATCAATCACTACTCACCAAACATGGCTTTATAAATATACTGTATTCTTTTATCATTAACAATGCCTGATTATTTTCTCGTTCCAAAAGTCAATCATTTTTGTCAGCAATTCTTATGGATTGAAAGGCACGATCCTTCCACAACATGAGAAAACACTAGGAATTTTTTTGTCACACATTTTCAGAAACAAATAAGAGTGTGTAAATGAGAATAATATTGTCTGTAACACTTTGTAAAACATTTCTGCAAGAAGAAGAAAAACTGTTCATAATACCAGTAATCTTCCTGAAGAATGACGTAATAATCATGGAGGAAATACCATGCTAATCTAATGAAAGACTCTATATATGCATTTACCACCACCAAATAATGGGGAAAAAAGTCCATGAAATATATAACCTTCTCAAAAGCAATTATTTTATTTATGTACTTATGTAAGAATCTCTGCTGTATACGACATCAAGATGCACAGTGCAGTTAACCTTCAGCATCCGCCAGAAAGATTGGCCAAAATAGCAGCATTCGTGATTATTACAATACTGTCTGAAAGAGTAATGAGTTTTGCAGTGTGCACATATGTAGATGCTAAACTCATTTATGTTATGGCACAAAATAAAACAAAAAATGCTGCCCAGAATATAATCACGGTTGGCCTGTTTTTCAACATTTGAAATGAGGGCAGTAGCCAACACTGCTCAGCCAATGTGGAGAAAGTCAGATTAAGACAATTGAGTTGTTTGAGCCATTCATCTTTTTCACTCAGCTTCAGTTTATGGACAATTTATGAATTCTTCATTAAGCAACTCTAGGATGTTCTTCCTTTTTACTCTTATTATTTCTTTAATATGTTATCTTGTTATATGTGAGGAGTATAATCTTCATCCAAAGTTGGCTGCATTTGACTGACATTGAATTAGTTACTGTAGAATGTCATCGGTGTATCTTTTTGAAATAATGAACTGGATGACTAATTAGTTCCAATGTTTCAAAATAAATTAGTAACAGACCTGGATCTGGATCAAGTCCATTGAAAACTTGTTTTCCACTCATTCAGAGAATTCTCATTTAATGGCTTGGCATTGCTTTGCTTTAAATGGGAACACTGTTTGTGTTGGCTTTCCAGCTGCTGAACTCACATTAGAAAGCATCATGAACTTCGAAGAGGCAGACAGTCCTCTGATGACCGGGTAATGGAACTGCCAGTCAAATCATGGCAAGCTAGACACCTCCTCCCATTTTATATTCCAGGAGGAGGGAACTCAAAGAAAAGTAATTTGAGAAATGTACAGTAGATGGATGGACAGATCTAGGAATACATCTGCCTATCAAAGAAAGAAATCAGGAATACATTTGTGCAAGTGTAGGAAGGTTTGGACTTACTATGGACATACCCTAAATTTAAGTGAACCTGTTTACAAACTATGCTATTTAATAAAAGTAATTTTATTGAGTAATCTTTTCAAAAGCAATCATTTGAATATTAATCAACTGATGGTGCTGCCCTGTATCTTTCCCTAGCCATGTCTTTTTGGAGAACTTTTTGCCTCATGTAGAAGTAAACAAGAGAGAAAGAGAAAAAAGCAATTTCCAAATCACAAAAGAATATAGTGGTAGCAGCATAATAAACTCCTGTAGACATCTTCCAGAGTTAATGAGAATTTGCTTAATTTTATAGAACTAAGTGATAAGGACACCTATAGACATAGTAATCTCTCTAAGCAACATCACTATCATATCCTAATATCCTGAATTCAGTGGCATCAGAAGTTGCTATCCAAAATCGCAAAGTGATAGATACATCAGCACAATCAAAGACTTGCCCCTTCAAACATACATAGACATAACACACATACAAATAAGTGGGATTTGACCAAACAGGCATAACCACCCTGTTTTTTTGACCCTGCTCTCTGGGAACACCTGTGCCTCAACTGATGGATATATTGGTGTTACAGGTACTTATAAATCAGCAAATAAATAACAAAGATTATTGTAAACATAACTGGTATGTTAAAAATGAACAAATATTACTATCACATAACATTATCCTCAGGGTATTTGTGGATGAAGTAGAAAATGCACTAAAGAAGTTTGTACTAAAAAATAAGTATTAATTCATTTCCTGTGCAGGAATGGGAGGAGAGCAATAGATAAAATATACAGTAAATTTCAATTGTCATGAACCAGAGAGATGTACATTAATTTGTCCCACTATTGCAATGTTAGGATTCAAGGTATGGTAGGCAGTGATAAGACAATATATCTATGCGTATGTTAAGTTAATAAAATAGTCTGTAACACATGGCATTATTGCCAGAAAATATGAGTTCATTAAATAATAGTAATTGTTAGCAGCAGGGCAGAATAAACTGCAGCCAAATGCACAAAGCAGAACCAATAACTTTGTTTTAAAATGTATTATACCCTTTTCACCTACTTTCTGCCTTCATCTCAACTGTTTACTCTCCAATAAATAGTGTCATAATCGTTCAGGGAAAGAATTTTGAATTTCAGAATGGAGGAATAAGTTTCAGGAAAAATAAGCATATTACGGAAGAAAACAGTAATGTGTCATCTGCTCCTTGTAAATTCACTGTAGTGAATGCATTATGTCAGTGGTTTCCAACCTTGGCACCTCTAAGACCTGTGGACAAACTCTGGAAGTTGAAGTCCACAAGTCTTAAAGTTGCCAAGGTTGGAGACCGCTGCATTATGTTATACAGATACTTATTAAAGGAGAATTCTGCTAAGCAAAAAATCAATGCATATCATTTTCCAGGGTTTTTTTTTCACTTTGGCATGGGAAAAACAATGTTGCCATTCTTTTGCTTTCTCCTACTATTGACTGAATAACAGAATAACAGAATTGGAAAGGAACTTGGAGGTCTTCTAGTCCAACCCTCTGCTCAAGCAGGAAACCCTTACCATTTCAGACAAATGGCTGTCCAATCCCTTCTTCAAAGCCTCCAGTGTTGGAATACCCACAACTTCTGAAGGCAAATTGTTCCACTGGTTGATTGTTCTTGCTGTCAGGAAATTTCTCCTTAGTTCTAAGTTGCTTCTCTCTTGGTTCAGTTTCCATCCATTGCTTCTTGTTCTGCTCTCAGGTGCTTTGGAAAATAGGTTGACTCCTTCTTGTTTATGGCAGCCCCTCAAATATTGGAACACTGCTATCATGTCATTCCTAGTTCTTCTTCTCACTAGACTAAACACATCCAATTCCTGCAAACATTCTTCATATGTTTTAGCCTTCAGCCTCCTCAATCAATTGAATACAGAAATGTGTGTGTGTATATATACTGTATATATCCCTCCTTGCAGTAGTGAAATTCTTTTTTTTTTTACTACCAGTTCTGTGGGCATGGCTTGGTGGGCATGGCTTGGTGGGCATGGCTTGGTGGGCGTGGCAGGGGAAGGATGCTGCAAAATCTCCATTCCCACCCCACTCTGGGGCCAGTTTTCCGGTTCTCCGAACTAATCAAAATTTCTGCTACCAGTTCTCCAGAACCTGTCAGAACCTGCTGGATTTAACTCCGCCTGCCTTGATATATGTTTTAATCACAATAATATGAATGTTACTCAGTTGAAAACTAAGCTTCTGATGTTACTTCATAAATTAAAGAGCCACAGGAGCTTTAAATGAATTAAATATATCTTTGAGTAAACAGCGACCTTTGATAGCAACAAGAAATCCTGTAACTTATTTATGCCTGGGGCAATCAGGCAGCCTTAGAATTTGCCAGAACAGGGGAGGAAACATTACTGAAAACAAAACCATAGCAATCTGGGGCCTATTCCAATTCTAACATTTTGGAAGCTCAGATATATTGGAAAGAATTTGTAGTACTGAAACAATGCAAGGATTTCGGGAGGGGGGATCCAATTCCTCTCTTTTTGGAGATGGGGAATGAAACATCCCCAAAATATTGAGATAAGGGTAACATCAGAAAGTATGTTAAAACAAACCTAGAAACAAATTTCTTCAAGAATGTACACCAGTAGCTCCTGTGCCTCCTAAAATCGTGCAGCTGAATTTCTCTAGCATAATTATAAAGAACATAACAAACCTGCAATTTTCGCCATGTAATTTCTGACTCAGAGAGAATGAATAAAATGGCATCCAAACAGATCGCGAAAGGTTGCATTTCTCTAACAACCGTTATTTTCAAACATGCATGTCTAAAACGGCTTTCAGCAGCCCTTAGTCAAGCCAGCTGACAGGCCATTGAATGTTGCAACCTCAAATCCTTGGTTGAGAGGTAGGTTGGGTTCTCAATAAAACAATTTGATATTGTTGTTGCTATTAAGAACCCCAAAGTAACCATATTTGCGAAGAATAGATAACAAATTAAATAAAACAAAATGACAGAGAATTTAGTTTTTCCTTCAGCCCATGAAGCTGACTTCATGGGAAAGTTCCTACACATTTTTTGCTGAAGCTGAAAGATGACCAGAGGGCCTTTTTGATGGAGAAACTAGGTTTTGAGTTGACCTTTTCCTATTTTCTTGAACAGGGTAAACCATACATGAAACTTTGAAAATAGGAAAAGTATTTTTACAAAGTACTGTATTTTTTGGAGTATAAGACTCATCTTTTCCCCCCAAAAAGAGGGAGAAAATCTGGGTGCATTTTATACACTGAATACAGCATTTTTGGCCTCCTGAAACCCCACCCCTGCGCATCCAATTTTTCTCAAAAATGGACTTGCAGAGGCTTTGGGGGGCCTGCAAAGTACTTCTGGGGGCTAGGGAGGGCAAAAAATGAGCGGAAAAGGGGGCACTTTTTGCTCATTACCCCTCATCCACCCAGGAGCACTCTACAAGACTCCCAAAGCCTATGCACGTCCTGTTTTTTGCAAAAAAACAGGGTGTACAGAGGGTTTTGGAGACCTGCAGAGTGCAAAAACTTTTTAAAAAATTTATCTCTTCAAAATCTTGGTGCATCTTATACTCCGTACGCCTTATACTGCGAAAAATACAGTATTTGTAACAAATATAAGGAAGAAAGTGGCTGGCTAGAATGTAAATTCCATAATGTAACAGCATTTCATGTATGTTTTTTTTTTTTTAATATAATGGGATTATAACATTACACACTTGATACTTCTGACTTACAAGGCACTTACTACTTTGACTGGAGATTTTCTTTTATTCAGGCACACTATCCATTATGCATAACAGATAATGTATATCGGAAATGTTAATGGCAGAAAATTCCAATAAGTGTTTCATAGAAGATAATGGAATTGGTGCATGATATTGACAGGGTTCAGGACAGGTAGAAAAATCCAGTTATCAGACATTCTATAGTATTTAGCTATTTATATTATATGAAGTTCAGGGTTTATTTTCTGGGGGTAAAGGGAAAATTCTAAGTAAAAGAAGACTTGATGTTGCAGCCTTTAAAAGGAATTAGGAAGGCTTATACGGTTATCTTGCAATGATATGAGGATATATCAGAGAAGAGGAAATGGCCCGAGTAGATTTTTCTTCCCTTTGTCAAACAGCAGTGAACCTAGAATAGAAATATTTCACCATTCCAGAATTTCTCCAGAGGTACAACAGTGATTGTATACAACTGAATAACACCTCTTAGCCAAAGGCTCAGATTATAAACTATACTTACTGTACAGTGTGTAACCACATTTTATTTATTGAAGTACAGGCAATAGACGTCCACAGAGGGGGAAATCAGAGGGACAAGTGGTGAAAACATGAATTCTCTGCTCATTATATACGGTAATCCTCAACTCACAACAATCGTTACAACAGTACTGAAAAACATGATATATG
Source organism: Thamnophis elegans (assembly GCF_009769535.1). Taxonomy (NCBI): domain Eukaryota; kingdom Metazoa; phylum Chordata; class Lepidosauria; order Squamata; family Natricidae; genus Thamnophis; species Thamnophis elegans. Next base: position 78,620,264 of record NC_045541.1, on the reverse strand, counting down.
ACCATTTTTCACACTTCTGATCATTGCAGCATCTCTATGGTCACATGATCAAAATTCAGATGCCTGGCAACTGACTCATATTTATGACAGTTGCAATGTCCCACGGTCATGTGATCATCCTTTGGGATCAACTGACAAGCAAAGTCAATGGAGAAGCCTGATTCACTCAACAACCATGTTGCTAATTTAATATCTGCAGTGATTCACTTGTGGCAGGAAAGGTCACGAAATGGGGCAAAACTCACTTAACAAATGTCTCACTTAGCAATAGATATCTTGGGCTCAATTGTCATCATAAATCGAGGACTACCTGTACTTCTATTGTATATTTTGACCCAAATACAAAAGAATTGAGTTTGTCTCATGACTTCACTATGCATATTTTTTCAGTGCTTAAGAATCATTCTCTATGAGTAAAGTTTTTGAATACAATTAATATCCCAAACCTATTTATACAGAAAAAAGTACAAATTACTTCTGCCATCTCTGGCCCGTATCAGAATAACTGCAAACAGTTAAGCTAAGAATTGCAATTAAGCACACTTCCAGGTCTAGAGGCTGACTGTGGAACAGATTATGAACAGTTCATGCACAAATTTCAGGTCAAGCTAAAGGAAAAGCCAAACAATTTCCATTATATAATTTTGAGCATCAGACCAATTCCTGGAACATCAGGACCATTTTCAAAATGGTCCCAATGTTCCAGGAATTGGTCTGATGTCTTGAACCTGATTAATAAGGAACCAAAGAAACTATGGAATGAAATCAAAGCAATTGTTCAATGTGAATGTAAAAAAAAGACTGCTACAAATCAACCTATAAGAGGAAATAGTGGGTATCCGAGCAAACAGCAGAATTTGGAAAGAAAAAGAAGCCAACACCAAGAAAGATAAAGGAAAAAAAGAATTTCAGATAGCTGTTAAGAAACAGTATCTCAACATCCGTAAAGACACTGAAGATGGAAATAGACAAGGAAAAATGGGGAAAGTTTCAAAAAAAATCTCCAATCTCAGAATGATATTCCAAGTATAAATTGACATGTTAAAGAATGCTAATGGACAGATAGTAACTTTTTGAAAGAATATAGCACAAAGATTTAAAGAATACACTGAAATTCTATACCGTAGAGACGTCAGCATCTGAATACCTTAAAAGATATTTTCCATTTACAAGAACTTCTAATACTAGAAGATCAGCACCCTGGATAGCGATTAAAAAAAGATGGTATAGCTACAGAAATATACAGAAATATGACAGACAATCAAAGAAAAGCAATAAGGTTATAAACAAACTATGTCAGTAAATTTGGAGAATGCCACAATGGCCAACAGACTGGATGAGATCGATGTACATTCCAATACCAAAGAAAGAGGATTCAACAGAATGTGCAAGCTATTGCATACTATTTTTAATTTCACATGCTATTTAATGGTAACTCTGACTCTGTACCCAATCCATGCATGGCAATATTGTTTTGCTCTGGTTCAAGGAATACTAAAGAGGATGTAGTTTGCCTGTTGGCTAATTCTCAACAGACAGCAAACAGCCATTCGAGTTTCAAGTTAGGAAAACGACAGGACATTTTTCATCCATCTGACCAGCTTCATATTTGGAAGAATGGTTGCTTATTACATTGCAACAAAGAGGACTTGCACCTTAAATCTTAGCAGTAACTATATGAACTGGTTATTTTTAAGCAGACATCCTCCGGCAGCTACATCAATGTTTACCTAGCAAGGAACCTGAACTGTAAACCAAAATGATACGGTGAGAATCAGCAGAAGCCCGAAGGAAACTGGAGTATTCATTTCCAAGATAAATATTTTATTTGCCTTATATTTTTAAAATCTTTGCTGGAGAATCAGGATAAACATGCTCTATAATATAAGTAACACAGCACCCTGCTGGTTTTTCTCTTCCAACCCTGCTTCTGAATTTAGCTTGTCCTTTCAAGAGCTTTGCCACCTAATGGGAAAACCGCTTCCTCTTCCTGTAGCGTCCATTTCAGAGGTAGGTTGCTCCCAGTGTGGCCTGGACTGGCCGAACCGGTAGTAGCGGCAGTGGGAGGGTCCGTCCACCGCCTGGATGCTTCTGCGCATGCACAGAAGCGTCGCGGGAGCATGCCTGAACTGGTAGTAAAAAACTCACCACTGATCCATTTCCTTGAGAATAACAATATTTTTATTTACAACGCTTTTACTTGGAAACATACATATTTACACACAGCATATCAATGAAATCATTTCTAAACTGCTAGAAGCACCCACCAATCCAGTTACCCTATTACATTCTGGCCATCCCTGAATGGGTTACTGCTTTCCCTATGATACAAGGAATTGAGCTGACAAAAAACCTAAACGCTACTGTCTTTCATTTAAAAGTACGGAAGAGGAAGCACATCTTAAAAGCCCCCCCCCCCCCGGCTTGGCTTTTGACTCTGTGCCTAGGAACCTGCCCAAATCACTTCTGATTAACTGCTTCATTACAAAGTGGGGGAAACATGGCAGTTTTCAAGCCTGCCTGAAAAATCCCCAGACCTTAAAGAATTCGCTTTTCTGAGTGAGCTCTTTACCTTCCAGCTCTTGAAAGAACAATTGAATACAGAAACTCTTTTCAATTGTCGATTTTTTAAAAAAAAAATTAAATACATACTCTATGTATTTCCATCACATTTCCAAGAGGCCAAAAGTGGCTTGCCTCACACACATTCACATTCAAGCTACACAATCCAGAGCAAGACAAAACATAGCAAATCAATAAATAAAATGAGAGACTATTGGCACAGACAGCAATCTATTATGTAACAGTGTTGAAGGGCCTTGAAATCGGAGGCCAACTTTAAGTTGGCCCCAAACAAGCCTTGAGGGAACAGCCTAGCAACAACTTAGACCCTTCTGATGTATTTAACTATACAATTCCCCAAATCTCTACAATAGGACCGAAGGATTAGAATTATAATCCAGCCGACTTGAAAGCAGTAGGGAAGTTCAATTTTTTTTACTACCGGTTCCGTGGTTGTGGCTTGGTGGACATGGCAGGGGAAGGATACCCCAAAATCTTCATTCCCACCCCACTCCAGGGGAAGGATACCCCAAAATCTCCATTCCCACCCCACTCCAGGGGAAGGATACTGCAAAATATCAATTCCCACCCCACTTTGGGGCCAGCCAGAGGTGATATTTGCTGGTTCTCTGAACTACTCATTTCCGCTACCGGTTGTCCAGAATTCTGGAAGAACCTGTTGAATTTCATCTCTTCTTGAAAGGTAGAAAGGAGTAGAAGACTATGCCACTACTGTGTGTGTGTTTAGCTGGGTATATTGTGTTACTTATATCTGATTGAGCTAAATGAGAGCCAAGGACAATTCCTCAATATTCCCAGGTACTTGGAACAGGAGATAAATGTTCAGGCTGCTCTTCCTCTGTATTATTTTTTTTTCATCTCAGAGCTCTGGCTAAGGATATGGCGGACCACAGTATTCTCAGAAACATCATTCAAATTTTTGAGAGCCATTTCAAGGCCAGAAATGTTATTCCCTGTCAAAGAAAAATAATGGCTATTTCTTAAAACACTGATCTTGAAAACTTCAAGGCTCAACCTGTCTCTTTTGAGTGCTATCCATTCTGAAATTGTAATTTAAGCATGCATTATTGTAAGCTTCACAGTTCTTACTTAATCCAAGGGCTGTTAGAGCACCTGTAATGAAAATAAAAAGACTCAGTGGAAGAATTCAATGCTTTTCCTTTCAGCACAGCTACAATGATAATGTTATATATAGAACAGTTCTCACTGGGATGTAATGAAGCTGCTGTATGTGAAACTATTTCACTTTTTCTTCACCCACCACTCAACGTAAAAATAGCTTCACCTCTGCTGAAAACTGCACACAATAAAGATAGCAACCACTGTTTTTCTTCTCTACCAACACTGTTCCTTTTGCTTTCTTGCAGTGTGTGGTTTCCTGTGGTGTACATGAAGAAGTGAGTCAGCCGTATCTTTGTAGCTCAGAACGTACATTCTGACTCTCTCTTAGGACATTTTCTGAAGGAATCGTTGAGCGGACCTTCACTATTTCCTGCATCTCTGAAATGTGAAACTTAACATTGGCTAGAAACAGTAAATCTGATTTTTAAATGTTCCTGTCTTGCTTTAAAACCTACATTAACTGTAACAAGAGACCATAAGAAGCAATGTTTCCCAGATACCATGCAAGGCCATGTGAAAAAAAAATCTACTTGCCTTGGATTCAGGGCTCAAGTTAAACATGATATATGAGAAAAGTGAATAACATCCCACTGTTTTCAAAACAAAAACCAGTGCAGAAGAATCCTTTATGCCAATGTTTCTCAAGTTAGGGAACTTGAAGATATCTGGGCTTCAATGCCCAGAATTCCCCAGCTAGCCAATCTTCAGTTCCCAAGGAAACACTTTCTAATGTGATTGATCATTTTATAAAAATATTTTGCATCTTGCTTTTTGGTCTCCAAACTAAAACTGGAACCAAACATGAAGATTCAATTATGATATGTTCAAGTTACATGTAGAATAAAATTAGCCAAAGCGTAATCAGCCAAGGAGTTGGTTTTAATCACAGTTAAAATATAACCATGGCTCTGCCATTCAGTGGTTATCCATAATGTTGAGCATCTTCATAGTAAAGATACTTCTCATGATCTAGTCCACCCCCCCAAAAAAAAACTTAATTGGATGTTGCAGATGGAATTTAATACTATTCACAGGTTTCTGTTCTCTCTAGTCCTTCTCTCATCTTTCATGAGAAAGCCTGATCAAAAAAGAGTGAACAGCAAAGAAAATATTTATTAGATTTATAAACTGACCATTTTGTCTAGATTTATAGGAAATAAATACTGAAATCTATTCCAAAATTTGCCTTTGCCCTGTGAGTGGTTAAAAGAAATAGTGTGAAATACCTGTAGCTAAACTTATAACACACATATTACAAAGGGATGGCTATAATTTACTGCAACATTATCCATTGGGGGTTATCAGTAACTTAATTAATTAATTAATTAAGCACATTAATATCAATTTAATAATTTATATTAAGACGCCAAGGTAAGGTAAGGGTAAAAGTTCCCCTCGCACATATGTGCTAGTCGTTCCTGACTCTAGGGGGCTGTAGTCATCTCCGTTTCAAAGCCAAAGAGTCTGCACTGTCCAAAGACATCCCCATGGGTCATGTGGCTGGCATGACTAAAAGCCGAAGGCACACGGAACACTATTACCTTCCCACCAAAGGTGGTTCCTATTTTTCTACCTGCATTTTTACATGCTTTCGAATTGCTAGGTTGGCAGAAGCTAGGAGAAGTAACAGGAGATCACTCTGTTACGTGGCACTAGGGATTTGAACCACTGAACTGCCAACCTTTCTGATCAACAAGCTCAGTGTCTTAGCTGCTGAGCTACCACATCCCTAAGAAGGCCTTTTTTTTTTTTTTAAAGAAGGCCAAACTTTAATCCAAAAACAACTGTGCTCAGCTTAGGAAAAATGAAAAATGATTTCTTTTCTACAATTGTTCAGAAATACATTAAAAAGTTTTCATGTTGCATTATATGTCCCTGGGGCTATGTAGTACTTTTGGTATTTGTTTCTTACATACTGCCAGATTTCTCCCTGTCATTATCTCATTTTTGTACATTCTTGCTGCAAGCACAAATATGGGCAACATATTACTACGCTAACCATGGTGATCTGAAGAAAATATGTTAAACTGTTTATTAATTAAAGTTATTTTCATTTTTAGATTTTGGGGGGGGAATCCTTATTTTTGGGTAGAATCGAGGGAAGCAAACGCCCAGCTTTGAAAACGAACAGAGCAAAGTCTGCACTGCAAGCTGTAGTACTGGAAGTGAAGGCAGCCAATCCGGATAAAAATGTTGCCAACCAGCTGTCTGGCAAAGCAAGCTCGAGGGTGAGGGACAAGAGGGGAAGAAAACTTTGGATTCAGCAGAACCTCGGGGAACAAATATGTTAGTACTTGGGTCGGAGGGGAGAGGGGGGAGCAGCAGCAGAATGCACCAGGAAGCAGCAAGGCCCAGCTAGCTGCCTTTGTGATACAATGAGCAACTGAATTGTAACATGCCTCAGCTTGTTCCCTCCCAATGGATTTACAGTATACAACTCCATAATTCAATTTAGATCATTTGCTGCCCCAAATAAGTGCCAAAACTAAGAATGTGTTACTTCCTGTTGAGGCTTGTTTTTCCAGCACTTCTTATCTTTTGACCTGCCTATTACCCTTTGGTGATCACACTTCCCTGTGGAGGAAAAAACAAGGGTCAGCCCAGGGGTGGGCTGCTGGAGGTTAGCAGGGGTTTGGGAGAACCTCTAGCTAGGATTCTGTGCAGTTCGGAGAAGCCCCAAATCCCACTCCTGGCTGGCCATGCCCACCCCTCCCCCCCTCCCTACATGGCCCGTTTTGGATGCAGGTAAGTGCAGGGCACGTGTGGAGGCTTGGGGAGAGTGAAAAATGGCCCTACCGGAACTTCAGGAAGGCTGGAAACAGGCCTGTTTCCAGCTTCCAGAGGGCTTCAGGAGCCTGGGAAGGCCGTTTTCACTCTCCTGGAGGGAAGCCTCCGGAGCAGTGGTGAAATGTAAATTTTTTGCCAATGCTTCTCTGGCCGTGGCTCGGTGGGCATGGCTTGGTTGTGGGCGTGGCCAGCCTTTTAAAATTTTAAACCATTTTTACTACCTATTTGCCCTAACCAGAAGTAAAAAATGCTTTAAGAAGTGAATAAAAAGGTTCAGCTGTGCCGTGCGATCATGGGAACCTTTGAAGCCCACCCCTGGGTCAGCCTGATTCAATTCTTCAATATTCTTCTTCTCTAGTAACCATTGCAAATGCACAGACCACCTCCCATTTACACTGTCAGGAGGAGTCCCAAAAGGTAAAACAATGTATTTCTGACACAACAAAAAATGGAACTCCCAGATTAACCACACTTCTCAAAAGACCCCCACCTTGACTTAGAGTTACAGTTTTCCCTGCAATACCCAAATGGTTTGTCTGTGCTGTGTCACTAACACTACTAATAATTTCAATCTGTAGAGAACTGGCAAATTCTCCCACCATCTCTGTTGCAGAGTCCCTTTTGACTCTCTTTCTCTTCCCATTATACAGCTGAGGGCTACGGCCTCTGTTATCTGGCCATTCCCCAGGCAGCACCTCTTTCCCTTGTGTCCCAAGGGCCCATCATACCATTATGCTGGGCTTGCTAGCCAAGATCTGTTTGGAAGAATGGTGACAGCTCCATTCCATTCTTCTCATCTTCGGTGGATTTTGATGCAAGAAAAACTCAGGCAGATAGAAAAACATGCAGCTATTTCTAACATGCATCATTTGCATTATTCTTGTAGCTGCCACTGCTATTGTCTTCACTTTATTCCAAATCAAATCAAATCAAATCAAACCTTTATTGTCAATGTGTGTACAATGAAATTGAATGAGCCTCCCTTGATGCAACACCCCCCCCCACAAAACACGGAATACATCTCAATAACTCAATAAATAAAAGAAAAAGAGATCCATAAACCCAAATAAGAAATAACTAGCACACATTCCCATATACATATATGTATATAACATTATATTATATTACACTTTGTAATATATATATTACAAAGAAAAAATGCTGCTATAATTCAAGTTAAATCAATCTTCTTGCAGGACAAAATAAGAATAGGGATGGAAAGGATATGGTTTGTCTTTGTCTGTTAGTAGACTGGGTTACCTTCCCAAGATGGTACATATAATATTCATATCGCACAGAAAAGTAGAAACTGAATAATCTCATTGTCTAACAAACAACTTGAACAGTCTCATCATCCCTAATAACATAATATGGTATCATAATAATCATTGAACCTTCTGTAATTCTGTAATAATTGAACATTATCACTGGGCTTTCTGTGGCAGAAGAAAATAGCAAAAATTCAGAGGAAAGAGAAAAAAGCTAGTTAGGTTAAAACCTGAATTAAGGATGTGATTGAAAAATCAGCTTTCCTTCCTTATATTTGTTGAATAGCCTAAACAATGAACTTCCTTACATTCATTGGAACAGCATAACAAAGTATGCATAAAATATAGGAATCTAAAGAACTATGTTGCTTACCCATCTTTTCAAAGGTGGAATAAGGGGAAGACCCGTGGAGGAATACTTGTGAACATGATGATGGGAACAAAGCCCTAATCTCACAACAACCAGCTAGCCTTGATCTCAAGATACCCTTGGTTGTTGTTCCTAAAACAATGAAATATCAACACTGTCCCTTTGTTAATTACATTACTGGATGTGCAAAATTTGCTTCTATTTCTGTGAAATGTCTAAAGCTTCTCTAGACTGTGGATATGAAGTTAGCAGTAATACTGATGATATATCCAGTCTCCCTTCCTATTATGAAAGAAAGCAGGTGCCTCACGCTGAAACCGTGCGCTGGTCTTGTGTTCAGGGATTATACCAGTGCACGAGAGCCTCAAGAGAGTCAGCAGGGAGCCAAGGGCTTAGATTACTCGTTTATAGAGAAAATGGCAGAAGCCAGTGGGTTTTCTATTTCAGTCGATTAATATTAACTATAAAGGTAAGTTTAGCACCCTGCAAGGCATGTATACAGATCCAAGCAAATCATCCCCAAACTAAATTTCCATGCCAGCCAGAATTCGCAGTTCCTAAGCCTAAACTTATAATTGAGGCCTTCAGTAAAATAAAGAAAATGATCAGCAATTTCATGCATTGGTCATGGCAAAACAGGAGAAATTTCACACTTGCTGTTTGGAAATGAACAGCAACTGTAGAGCAGTTTCTTCTTTCAAATCAACACATGTAGTGTATATCCTATTCTTTTTCTCTCATAGATATTTTGGACCAAAGAGAGCTGAGATTGGTTAGCATTTCAAAAGATGCATACAGCTTATATATATTTAAAATCTTTCTACTGATTACCTACCTGTGTGTAGCCCCTTGAGTGCCCTAATAGCATTTCTGAGCATTGTGTGTTTTGCATAGTCCTGGCATATACCACTATTTAACCAAATTGCACATTAATTAAATCAAAATATATTAGCCAATACATTTGAAGGAAACATAGGGAAGCCACTATAAAGATGAAAGTTTAAATACTCAAAATCCCAAGACTCCGTACTCCCCCTACTGTACAAAGTCTTGTTCCAGAAGTCCCCAAATGTTATACAGGTACTCCTCAACTTACGACCACAATTGAGACCAATTTTTTGTTGTTAAGTGAAATATTTGTTAAGTGGGTTTTGCCCAATTTTACAACCTTTCTTGCCTCAGTTGTTAAGTGAATCACTGCAGCTGATAAGTTAGTAACCCGGTTACTAAGTGAGTCTGGCTTCCCCATTGATTTGCTTGTCAGAGGTTCGCAAAAGGCGATCACGTGACCTTGGGACACAGCAACCATCATAAACAGGGACCAGTTGCCAAGCGTCTGGATTTTGACCACATGATCATGGGATGCTGCCAAGGTTATAACTGTGAAAAACAGTCATACGTCAGTCATACATTCAGTGCCATTGTAACTTTGAGTGGTCATTAAATGAACTGTTGTAAGTCAAGGATTACCTGTAATCAAATGGTGATTTTTAATGGGACTGGAAGCTATTAAATGCACAACTAAACAGTAAACATACTATTTGTTTTTCAGCTGAATTAAGCATAAACATCCAGATATTTATTCAGTTCCAGTTTTAGGATTATGGCACTCTTAGATCATATTGATTGTTGCCCCCAGCTCCCACTGAATTCAAGTCCTGCATTTTTATTCAAATGATTGAAAAGGAGGGCCATCATTAGCACTCCCTAAGCTTTTGCACCCTAAACCAATGGCTATTCAGCCTAAACCTAAAGCAGCTCTGAATTGTATCTGTAGCATTGGAGGAAGTTTTATTGCCATGTTGTTCTTACTTTGGGCAAAACAATATTGTCTTAGTTCTTTAGTCCTGAAAATCAGCCAGAATGGACCATCAGAAGAACATTTCAAAAGGAATGTGGATAGAACAACCCAGAAGTGAGATATTTCTTACTGTTCTGACGTTTCTTTGGCTTTTTAACTGGAAGGAATTTGCTGATCTCAGGATTCACTTAATTTGGTGTGGAGAAAGGGAGAGAAATGCAACATGTTTGATATTCTTTTCCTCTGAGGTCACAGTCTTTTCTCTTAGAGGTTGAGTGTGATTGGCCCCTATGATTGGAGGATGAGTAGAGAAATAAATTATAAGGAGAAAAAGCCAGCCAGAGAAGAAATAAGGTCAAGCAAATTAAGTAAAGGGTATGTTGAAAAGCAAAACTCAGAAAACAAGAGAATGGAGGAGAGGAAATATCTTAATAGATGAGTTAAGTTTTAGCATCTCCATCAAACAGGTTCTTATCAGACCAAGGATTGTCCATTGGGTACAACAGTTACAGGGCTAAAGATCCTGGCTGGGGTATTCTGGGAGTTGAAGTCCACAAATCTTCAAGTTGTCAGAGTTGGACAACCCTGCTCTAGGCCAAATAAACTAGGTAACAGACAACAATGTATGTATGTATCTCTATAGATATCTATCTAAATAATCTGTAACTCTGTATCAATACTAGAAACTGTAGATTATACATGACTTTATTATCTGATCTATATACTGTATATAATGCAAACATTTATATTTGTAGTCTGCCCTAGGGGCTTATTGTTATGAGAATACCCATGGCCTTTAAAGACTTGAATTGCACCACTGTAATCTTGTTGAAATAGCAATCCAGACTGTTTGTTTTACAGCATGTATGTATATGTCCTGCCAATCAATGTAATCCACAAGAAGAAAACTCACACTTTTCTTTAACCCAAAACAAATCAAAGGAAAGAAGAGTACATAACAAAACCAATAACAGTAGCAACCAAACATTCTTGGGGGCCATCTAATCATTGTTTGTAGTTTTGCTGCCCAGATACAGTATACCTACATTTAAGGCCACTTTTTTTCTGAGATAACAAAAGACTTACAGCATCCATTTAGTGACCATTCGACGTTACGGTGGCACTGAAAAAAGTGACAGGACCATTTTTCACACTTAACAACCATTGCAGCATCTGCACGGTCATGGAATGAAAATTTGGACTCTTGGCAACTGCCATGTATTTATGACGGTTGCAGTGTCCAAGGGTCATGGGATCCCCTTTTGCAATCTTCTGACAAGCAAAGTCAATGGGGAAGCCAGATTCCCTTAATCACCGTGTTACTAACTTAACAACTGCAATGTTTCACTTAACAACTATGGCAAGAAAGGTGGTAAAACGGGGCAAAACTCACTTAAGAACCGTCTTGCTTAGGAATGGAAATTTTGGGCTCAATTGTGTTCATAAGTCGAGAACAACCTGTACTTAGTATATACCCAAAGATCTAAGGAACAAATTAAACATTCTTCTTTATGAAGGTGAAAGGAGGAAACTCTGATGATTTCCATGAGCATTCAAATGATTGTGAGCATTATCTTACTAGCATATTTTAAATGCTAGTAGCTCCCTCTTTGAGGGAGATGGGTGGTTTAGAAATATGAAAAATAAAGGAAGGAAGGAAGGAAGGAAGGAAGGAAGGAAGGAAGGAAGGAAGGAAGGAAGGAAGGAAGGAAGGAAGATGCTGTATACTCATTTTTTAATGGCATTCTGCTGTTACATCATTAACACAGAGCAAACAAAGTTTCCAACTACATGAGGAATGCAACTCTTTAAAAAGCATGTTACACTTAAATGCATAATCTCTTTGGCAGGTTTCAATTCACTGTTTTATCAGAGTTTATTACTATAGGTCGATTATTGTGCACTCATTTGACCAGGAGAAACAGAGGTGAATGATTGTTCATTAACTTCATAACTTAATTACTTACCATCCTGCCCTAGATGACATCTCTTTCCATGTGATGTTATTTCAGGGCAGTGAGGCCAGAACTCAATTTGTTTTAAGAGTCAGGTGTGTGTGTGTCTATTTCTGTCTCCCTTGACAGCACAAAGCAAATTAATGGGTAGTTTTGGGGAGGAGGCATGGAGAGTAAATGAAGATCCTTCCAGAGGAATAGTACAAAGTACTCATGACATGGTATTACTGTTTGGAAATCATAATACAGGAATCCTTGACTTATGACAGCATTGAAACCAGAATTTCTATTGCTAAACAAGGCAGCAACAGTGAGTCATGCCTGATTTTATGACCTTTTTTGCCACAGTTGTTAAGTGAATCACTTTAGTTATTAAGTGAATCATGCGGTTGTTAAATGAGTCCAACTTCCCCCATTAACTTTGCACGTCGGAAACCAACTGGGAAGGTCACAATTGGAAATCATAAGATCCTCGAGATGCTACAACCATTGTAAATACATCTTGATTGCCAAGTGCATAAATTTTAATCATGTGACCATGGGGATGCAGTGATGGTTGTAAGTATGAGGACTGGTCACAAGTCACTGTTTTTAGTGCCATTGTAACTTCAAATGGTCACTTCAATGAATGATTTTAATTGAGAATTTCCTGTATGCTTCTGATATATCTTTCAAATTTCCCTTCTCATGTACAAGAGCGAGCCAGAGAAGGAGCAGTAGAATATAGAATATAGAATAATATACTGTGTCATAATGATATACGTGTAAAGAACATAATTAACGTATTTATGTCAGTATGATTGTTGTGGCCTATTGACCATTGCCCCCTCCAGCAGCTGAATCAGATGAAGAGGCTGAATGGGAGTTAGGGTCAACATCAAGGAGAGAGAGAGGGAGGAGGGAGGGAGGGAGAGAGGGAGAGGGAGAGGGGGAGAGAGAGAAAGAGAAACAGAAAGAGAAAGAGAGCCTGGACCATTCATCAGCCCACAGATGGAGAATCAACAGCCCTCAGGTCTGGAGGTGGCTGATGAGGAAGAAGAGGAACAGCTGGGTCCAGTGCCTGACATGCGAATGCGCAAAAAGGAAAGGAGAGGAGAGCAGTGGAAATCTATGGGCCAATCCTTGGGATGGAAGAATTACCTCTGCTAGTGAAGCCCCACCCTAGCTCTGTGAATAAAAGGCAGGGGGCAGAGATAATAGGTGTGGCAGACAACTATTCATCTCCCTGCCGGACAGACCTGTTAGCCTGCTGTGTGAAAGGGAGACATTTGCTGGGGCTCCTAATAAAGGAATCATTGATTTAACTACAGAGGGTTTGTTGTGTTTGGGGGACGGGTCAGAACAATGATGTCATATAACTGAACATGTGCACGTCGAAATCATGGCGTATATATCATCTCTTTGACAACATTACACATTCTTATGGATGCTGCTAACCGTATCTATTAAGCCGATCACACATACATCCATTTTAGACCAAGGAAGGTTTCACAAAGTTATTTCTGCTTTATAATATTGTTTTCTGATTCATAGCATATAATTTTTGAATTACAATGGAGAAAATAGATGAGATATATATTGCATGTAATTGTACATTGGCAGCGTCCTGCGACATACTGTATAATTTTACTATCTTAAAAAGTATATAAAAAGTATATATGTCTAGACAGCTAAAATCCATTATATTCAAGTTACAAATCAAATCCATGTCCTTTGTGGTTGGGCAAATTGTCATTGATTAAGGAACTAAGTGAGTATTTTTTGAACTTATTGAGCAGAACAAAAAGCATCATGCAATCATGCTCAGTGTGTAGGTCATGCTCTCAGGCATCCCTAATCAAGTGTGTTCGGTTTCTGGTTTATCTGGCCCTGGTTTCTTATCAATTTTTTCATGCCTTTAGCAGAACAAAATTACAAGCTCCCACTTTAGCTCAACTTGCTATTGTCTCAATAAAGAATTCTTTTTTCTTAAAAGTAAAAACACTGTTATCTTCTTAACAGGATTATTTGTTTCTTTCAAAGAAATTAGCTACTTAGCAGGCCCAAATATAGAGCATTTTAATAGAGCATAACTTTATATGGAGACTGTGCACATATTTATGATGTATGAAAAATGCTTTACTCACAGTCTCTGTGAAAGTTATGAAACCACACTGAGACATACTGTGATTCATTCAGTTTTGGCTTAGTCAGGGGTGGTATTTATTTACCTTCCCTACCGGTTCACAAATGTGAGCGCGTACAAACACTTTTCACTAAAAAGGGCCTAAATGGGATGCTGTAGAGATGGGACAGGGGTTGCGGCTACCCACAATTTCCACTACCAGTTCAAGAGAACCGGTCCAAACCAGTAGAATACGACCTCTGGGCTTAGTGTATTGTCTAAACCTGGTTACTGTGTTTTGTAAACTATGCCTATCCCTTAGAGAACAAGCCAACAATTTGTTAAACCATGATCAAGCAAAACAATGAGTTTTCAGGATACACAAACTCTGTCATAAAGGATTTTCTGTCATTGGAGGTGGAAGGTACTTCCTTTATTATATTCTTGAAAAAGTGGTAGCATTTGTGAGAAAGACAGTGATTCAAAGAACTTCTTGTGCACAGTTTAGTTGGCACACCAATAGAAGGCTAGAAGCAAGGGAGGCTGGGAAAGAAGGTCAGGAGAAGACCTTGAGTGGTCAGTTAAAAGACAAGGTTGATAAGGAAATTGGAAGCTTCCAAAACTGAGATGAGCAATAGCAGCAATCCAGACCCTCTGGCAAATCCAGACCCACCCACATCAGAACCAGAAGACTCCCACAGTAAGACCCTTCATTAGCTTGCAAGGAATGCAAGACAGTTTGATCGGCTCACTGGAAGGGCAAGGTTGATTATGGAGCTTTCCCATGTTTCACCAACATGGGAAATCAAGAAGATAGGAGGTTGTAGGGAAAAAGCCTCCTAAATCCCTCCCCCCCACACACACACAGTGGGTGAGGTTCTGGATGACATTAAGAAAAGTGATCTCCCAGCAACCAATCCCAGGATGCAGGGTAGAAAGAATGATACCGCAGTACCCAACCTCTCAAAGCCACAATGGGAGCAAACTCACCAAATCCCTCTACTCACAAACAGTATGGTGATGGGAGAACCAAGGGATGCTGGATATGGAGATATGTTAGGATTAAGACTGTTCAGGGTGAAAGGTGAGGAAACTGGGGTAATGATGATCAAGCATGGTAGCTCAAATACTAACGAAAAGAGAAGTTGGATTCTCCTTTAGTGACAGAATCCTCAGTCCTATTCCTACCCCCAATGACGGTTTTCCAAAATAGAAACCTATATACAATTAAAACTATTTTTGTAATTTTCAATTGGGTGAAATGTTGCATCATAGTACAAAACTTTGTCAACAAAGGTACCTCAAATGGGATAACTTACAAAATGCAAGGACCCTGATGGAATGAAATTTGGGGATTATTTTTTGTTGTTGTTGCTTTGGTGCCTTTGTGCTGCTGCTGTTCAGCATTGCTGCCATGCTGCCACAACAAGCTGATCCTCACTTTCAAAAATCTTCGAAAGCTTCCAAGGAAGGAAGGGAGGCAGTGGTGGGATTCAAAATGTTTTACTACTGGGCATGGCATGGCTTGGTGGGCATGGCAGGGGAAAGATACTGCAGAGAATAGATGGGGGCAGGGCCAGCTAGAGATTGTATTTACCGGTTCTCCAAACTACTCAAAATTTCTGCTACCAGTTCTCCAGAACTGGTCAGAACCTGCTGAATACCACCTCTGGAGGAAGGAGGAAGATTTTCAATCATTTAAGGTACCTTTGTTGCCAACTTCCCATAAGGAACCTAATGGGAAAGCCAACATGAAATTGGAAGTTTCTCCAACTCCCATGATCTAAAATGATGACCCAATGGGTCACAGGTTGTCTAATCCCAAAATGTCTCAGATCGTCTTTTCTGTATGGAGACCAGTACTTCTAATTGCAGAAGACAGATGAGTACTGTCTTGAGTACTCTGTTGAGTACTTCTTTACTACATATTTTGACAGAGATAAGAATTAAATGCTGATTTCACAATGTAGACAAACTACCCAATAATATTGCTTAAATGTCTAACAAGGACACATTAAAATTCCATTGATTTTAATGAAAGCTTAAACTTACTACCATCATATATTCATAGCAAAAGCAACGGCAGATTCTGAAATCTCCAATTTGTGTTTTGATTTCCCTACATACAGTATATTAATCCCTTCAAGTGGTTTGATTTCTATATATATTATTAATATCTTCCAAAACAATAGGCACTTCTCTGCTTTAGCAAATTGCCATTGAAATATCCCAGGCATATTTGAATGGAAAGTTGCTGCAGGAAATATAGCAGAATTTCACTCTGAGATAATCATTTCAGGTTACATTATACAGTAAAATAAGAGGTATCCTTTAATGTTATAT
Organism: Thamnophis elegans; assembly: GCF_009769535.1. NCBI lineage: Eukaryota > Metazoa > Chordata > Lepidosauria > Squamata > Natricidae > Thamnophis > Thamnophis elegans. Next base: position 78,603,931 of record NC_045541.1, on the reverse strand, counting down.
TGCTATTAATAGCTACCAGCCTCTTCAGTGTATTAAGTCTCAAATTGTCACAGAAGAAAGAATATGGTGACATTAGAAGATGCTTGGATGACAACATGGTAGCAGCTGGGAGAACAGAGGAGGAATTTTAAAAATCATATCTAGGCATGCAGAGAAAAAGGGAAGTGTTTAAAAGCTTTTTAAAAAACAAAAATGTCTCTTTCCATTATCTAAACGAAAACCTTGCATGTTAGAATATTACTATGGCTTTTCTCATCTTTGCGAACATCAACTCTATTATACCTAACAGGCAGGAAATGGCAAAAGCATTATCAAGAAATGAGTAAAATGTAGACCCAGACAATTTATAACACACTGTACCAGAGATACATTTACACATTTATGGTGACCGTTTTTAATTTATTTCCACATGTTCTCTCTAAAACAAGGAAGCTCCCCCAGACTGTCTCCATCAAAAGCAACATAAAGATAAAGGTTTCCCTGTCCAGTTGTGTCCAACATTACGGAGCAGTGCTTATCTCCATTTCTTGACCAAGTGAGCCAGCATTGTCCAAAGACATTTTCCATATGCCAAAGGTACACGGAATGCTGCTACCTTCCCACTGAAGTGGTACCTATTAATCTACTTGCATTTGCATGCTTTTGAACTCCTACTGAGCAGGAGCTGGGGCAACTAATGGGAACTTACCCTGTTGCATCGCACTCGGGTCATGGACCAGGCTGTCAGCTTTGCAGCTGACAAGCTCAGCATTTTCAACCACTTAGCCATCTGGCCCCTCCAAAAGTAACATACCCAGGACTATTTCACACGGTCTGTTAAAGATTGGTGAAATCAGCATGTCCAAAACACACAATGTTTCCTTCTGTCTTCTCATCAAAGTTACCAACAGATGTCCAGGCACCATAAGGGGAGCCAAGCTAGTGACAGCAATCAAAGTGCTCTAGACTTCGACTTAGAATAACTTTATTGACCCTTTAAATATACACTAACCAGCATACATTAAAATGATTTTTGTTGCATACAGTTGTCTACTGTCTTTAGTGAGCATTTGCTGTTTTTTTACTTGCTATTGTAGGTAACACGTTTTTCCAAGACAATATCCTCAGTGCTTGAGGGTAAATCATGGTGAAAACTAGTTTAGAGATGCCTTCACCTCTCCTTATTTATTCTTGTGAAGAGCACCTACCAAGAAAGGTCATTATGATAGGTTTATTTAAATGTAGGTTAGGTATGTTTAAAGCTACCAGATTTAATGTCACTAGTCTTGCAGCCTATTTCTCTAATTCGTCAGGCAGTGAGATGTTAATCTACATCATTACCTTAATTGTTATTTCCATCCCACAAATCTCCATAATTAACCCCTACCCCTTTTCCCCCCCACAATCAACAATTATTCACTATAATCTAAGTTACTTATTATTACGTATTGGTTACTTATTAAACAAACTCCATTGTGCAATTACACCAATCAATGAAAGAGAATGAAAAGAAAATGAGACAATTTAACTATCCTTCCAAACACTGCAGACTGAATCACAAGGAGACAAAGCAGCTAACTAGATGTTATGCACAAATGTGTGCAAATGGGCTCTTGTGTCATTTGTAACATAAATGGCTACTTGAAGATAGGATCATTTAGAGAAGAGAGCAACTTTAAAAAAGGGCATTCTTAACACGGTCATACTAATATTTGTACCTTGCTTTTTTTTAAAGAGGAAGCCCAAAGTGGTTGTGGTGGTGGTGGTGATAGTGGTGATGGGGTGTGTGTGTGTGTCTGTGTCTGTGTCTGTGTGATCAAGTAATATGAAAAATCAAGGCTAAAAATCTTACAACAAAACTGAAATAGTTAATGGACAACTTCTTTTCAAAAATCCATGCCAGTTTTTCTTGTTTACTGCCACATGTACCCCAATTCTGTTCTAGCAGATCCCAAATGATTTAAAAGATTGGGGGGGGGGACACACACATGGACATCAAAATAGGATGGAAGCGTATGTTGCATATGTAAGTAATATTTTGTCAAGAAACAGGAACATCATTGGAAACAACCCAATAAATAGAAGCTTACATAAAGGAAACAAGTTTCTAAATAGCTACACTCAATGGTGAAATAATTCAAAAGAAATAAAATGCTGGAGACAACACTGCTCCAGTGATCTAAGCAGAACTGACTAATTTCACTTTAAGCACTTACTAAACATTACTTTTATTCATGTTATTATATGCCATCTTATAATGAATGGCTCATAGTCCATAGTTATGAACTCATATGCTTCATATGCATTACTATATTTTATTTCATTATATTTTAAACTCTATAAAATATTGAAATGTTATACATGGTCTGGAAATGTTGATGAATGGTAGAGAAATATGAAGAACCTCCTCCTCCCCCCCTTGCAGAGTGTTCCATTATATTTATTTAATAAGTATCAATGAAAGAACAAAATTCTCATGTCTTATTCAATGAAGACTCCAAGTCCATTTTAACTCCCAGCTACCTCAGCCCATGATGATGCTAAACAAGAAATTCCTCTAAATAATGAATTCACAATGGACCCACTTTTATGCTGTGGGCTTTTATTAAAGCATAACCAAGGTCAGTTTTGAGCATGATGGCTCAAAGCATTGCAAGCCCTCACTATTTTGAGAATGGAAGCTAAAAGAAATGTATATATACAGTATAAATGTCTTTATACTGAAAGAATAAGTCTATGAATCAATCCTGACTCATAAAATGTAGTTTATATGTCACCATAATAATAATGGTAACAATAGAAGGAAGGACACCCTGGGGAGTTTATGGATATCCCATAAACAAGTTAAGGCAAGTTAAGAAAAGGTTGTCTTTAATGAAAATGATAACAAGATATCAGCAGGAGAAAAAAGAAATATGACTTGATGCAAGCTTGCATACACTGGGGAAGGAGGTGATGCCATTTTATCTGCACAATTTTTCGATGTTTTTCTGACTGAAAATATTTCTGTGGTTTTTGGTTGAGTCACTTATTATTTCCACAAGTTTAAAGCTCACAGCCTGCCTGTTAACAAGTTGCTAGCCATTTTGCTCTTAAAAACTCTCATCTTCCATATGTCATAGGTGTTGATGTTACAGGCTGTTTATTTTGCATATATTTCTCACAGCCAGTCTGTCCATTTCACTCCACAACTGACATGCATTTTTCAAAGCAAAGAACTCTGTTTTCCTTATACCCATCTTATACTGGCAACATATGAATCCCATTATTTTGACAGGTTGGAACAGAAGTAAGAAGCATAGTAACTTCTAGGGAATTAGGAGGCCTCTTCCACTTTTAAACTGAGAAAGCAGGATTAGCACTAATTCTGCCTTAGTAGAATAAGATTTAAAGGGGGAAGATTGGACATAAAAGTGTTGCTTTGAGCATAAGTTTTATCACATTGCACAATGCAGGAGAGTCACTAATTGCATCCCGTATTTTTTGTCCCTGGCAAAGTGCAGCTGCTCCACTGTAATTTTGTGGAGAAATATCAAGTGGGGGAAAAGGAGCAATATAATACAAAGTGAAGAGCTAGTTTTCCTTACACAGAGCCCTTATGCATTGCTGCCAAAGTTTAACAGATTTCGGAATTAGAAATAGAAAGTCAAAACAGTAACTGCTGCTAATCGCTGTCCATGGTGCTGGGATGACGGTAACCTCCTTGTGATACACCCATACTTCTGGATGCCTGGACTGTTAGGCTGATTGTCATAGGAAGGGTTGTGATAGTTTGCATCTGATTAGATGCTTATGTCACAGTCAAAAACAAACAGTATTGAAGCAACAGACTTAGAAGCAAGATTCTTTCAAAAGTGTAATTAAAAAGAAATACAAATAAAGTGCCTCTCATCAGCTTCAGCCCAAACTGAGCTAAGTTAGTTTTTTAAAATTCCCGAAATTGAGAAATATTGTGGGGTGGGCTTAGAAAATATACTACAGTGATATGCTTGAAAAAGTCTAAAGGAATAAACACAGCGGTATTTTAAAACTTGTTGCGAGTCAGCCTTTGACAGGTTAGCAACTAGATCCCATAAAGCCCATTTGACACGTCCTTCACTGGTAGAGTAAAAGGACATTAAAGTCAAGACATGTACATGAAGAATTATTTTATGCCATTTTATTGACAGCCTATATCTCTTCATAAAATTTTGTCAGAAGATATTTTATCTATGCCACTTTATGATTATCCATAAATCCCCTAGAATTTCTGTTTGTTTAAACTCAATGCTCTATAAATCCAGCAAAGAGCTTTCTATCTTTTGAGAGATAAACCAGCATCTAACCCCTTCCTTATCTGCACTGCACAGCAGCTTTACCCACCCCCTGCAATCTCCCCCCCACCAAATTTTTTATCTACACAAAGTCAAATCTTTGACAACTCTCTTTCTTTTTTAAATGTCACAATTTTTCCAGTAGGATTGTTAAAAGAAAAACAAGAAAAAGGTCATTTTACTGGAAAATACCCTCTTGGAATATTACCTACCATCTCAACCTCTGCCCTAAGACAGATTTAGAGTTTTCCTTTAGGATACTATAGATTTCCTACCAAAGTGTCTTAGCAAAAAGAGAGAGAGAGAAATAAATCTAATGCAAAACTAACCCACAAATTCAGAATGCATGTATACCACATAAAGAACTTCTAATAAAGCAAGGATGGACACAGAGTCTTTTAAGATTGAGAGGGCTCAAATGGCTCATTCCTCATTGACTGTACCTTATGGCCATATAATTTTTACATTCATTATTGTTTGCCTGCTGGACAAACTGGATCACTTGGGGGACCCCATAATTGAAATAACCCTTGGGATTGTATTATAATTCATTAACTTTTTTGAATAAAAAGTCTTGATCCATCTGATAATTTCAAACATTTAGTCACAATTAAATCCCTTTCTTGACCCAGAGTAATCAGCCATGCACCTTTAAAATAATCAAGGAATTATATCAAGGCAAGGAATGAGGATGAATTAACACAACTGTGTCAATGAAAGGATAAGTTAGGGTTAGGGGCTCAAGTGTCTGCATTTAGCAGGAAGCCTTGAAGGGAGTTATGATTCACATTTATTTAAATGTAACTAGAATTTCTGGATGATTAGGAATCATAATAAAGTGGGAGTAGAATAATGTGGAAAGTCTACTCACATTGATGCAAAGATAATCAGTCAGAACCACATTTTAAATCTCACTGAACAAAAAGAAGGGTCAAGGCTAAGGAGGTCAGAGACAAAATCACCTACTGATGTATGTATATTAGAGACAGTTTTACCAATTGGTAAACTTTCATTATTTTTCCCAGCTTTCATTATTTTTCCCAACTTTCCCAACTTTCATTATTTTTCCCAACTTTTACAAAAATAAAGATCCCATGGAATGTTTTGTATGAAATTCCTTTCCATATTTTTTTTAAAGTTCAGCATTTGTTACTGAATTCATGGTTAGCTTTAGCTCAGTATCTTGCTCTTTATCCAAAAAGACCCCTAAAAGCACCTTACAGAATTAGTAGCAGCACAATCTTTGCTCCTATCTCATATGGCATATTAGCTGAATCTTTGGATTTTCAATAGAGGAAAGAAGGGTATAATTTTTATGAATTCTGCTTATTTCGATTCCTTCACTCCATCCTTCGTTAGCTGTTCTTTGTCCCACCATGACTCTCAATGGGCATCAGCCAGCACTTTATATATATATATATATATATATATATATATATATATATATATATATATATATATATATATATATATATATATATATATATATATATTCCAAAATTCCAGGAGCACCCAATTATAATACCCCCGTTGATTCATTACTGGTCAAGATACAGATTGCAATTCTATACACAGTTGCCTGGAATTAAGTTCTTATTTATGTGGAATTGTCTATAACCATTAGTCTTATTTTTAATGCAGCCTCATTCAGAATTGCACTTCAAGATCATAAATATTCATGGGCAAGCCATTGTATTTTACAGGATGGGTTTCACTATATGAATGAAACTCTTCAGGAGCACTGGGGCAAGGGGAGCATTTATTTTTCTTTTGGCTCACTTTTGATACTACTGCTTTCTGTGTCACCTTTCCTGAAATTCTAGATGTTCCAGAAAGCTAGTACTGTCTTTAATTTTCTTTAAGGCCATATATTAAAACATGGAGCTGTCAATAAGATAAAAGAGAAGAAAAATTCAGTTTAAAAAAAAACCATTTGGGGAAATAGAAAGAGCTAGTTCTTCTGGATTCTTACATAGAGGATATATGGATCCGTAAGAATTGTCAAGGAGAAATGCATTGGGATTTCACACACACACCCCTTCTAGGCCCAAAGTCCAAGCTAACAATTATAGAGCAGAGATCAAACTCTAACAAGTACCATTTTGTCTCAGCCCATGAGTTCTAGTTACACCTTAGGCACAAAGCTAACTGGGTGACCTTGGGCTAGTTATTTCTCTCAGGCCTAGGAAGGAGGGAAGGGCAAAGCACTCCTGAAAAACCTTGCTAAGAACACTGCAGGCAGCCTCTGAGAAATCGGACATGAGTGAACAGAAGAAAAACAAATGTAACCTGACCTTACCGGTAATAGTGTGTGTAGGTGGCTATAAGTGGAGGGAGAAAGATTGTGAATGAAACCTTGTCACCCTTTACAGCATTACTACATAGTAAGTGAATGAGAAATTAAATGTAATACTGTACTATAGTTCCAGACATAAAAGTAATCAGATAGAAAAATGCAAGAAAGGGAGCTATTATTTGTGTTTGCTTGCAGCTTCTTCTCTACTTCCTAATAATGTACATAGATACTGAGGATATTGCTGTAAAATTATCTACTCAATTTTTTTCATATACTCTTGTGTATGCTACAGATTTTTCATGTTATTCTCAGATACACAACAGTAGGAAAAGAATGAGTGCTAACAGCTGCACATCGACGGTTAACTGCTACTCAGTTTAATTTGATTGGGGCATATTTAAAAGAGAAATCTGTCATTGTATCTAGTCTGGTGCTTAGATAAGTCAAATTACCACCTTTCAATGGAAACTGTGACTGAATGTTACCACAAAACACTCGTCTTCTATAAAATAAGCCGTATGGTATCTCCAGGGAACAGTTCAAGATGTAAGTCACACAGTTAGGAGATTAGCAAAGTGTCTTTCTTAGAACCAGTCCAGCATTCCCAATATTTAGAGTGTGAAGATCAGTTGCCAAAACTCTTTATCTACTGTGGCCTTTGCTGCAAATTCTAGGAGACAGAATTCATCATTCTGTAGAATACCAAAGGAAGGATTAGGAGCCTTCCTTTGAACTAGCAGAATTCAAATTTGAGATCCTACGTGGGATGGGAATTGCAACATTTAAAATAGGACAAGGCAAGCATCAGGTCAAAAGCTGTAGCATAGTTTATGTGTGCTAATTTTCTTTTTCTAAATCTACTGTCACCAAACCATTATGCTCCAGATACTTATCATGCTGGCTGACGTTGACAGGCCTGTAGTCATATACATATAAGGGACACCAAATGTGGGAATTATTGGCAGGGAACTTCTACACATAAAGGAGCCCCCAGCTGTATTCTGAAGCAGTCATGCTAGGAGCCTTCACAGCATGGTTCTGATTATTCATCCATCTACAATTTCTATCTCTCACAAGGAAACACAGACCAATACAATTTATCACTTCTGTTTTATGGTTCACAGAAAGTTTTACAACTCTTCACTGCATCTGTTATTTTGAAAATGTTTTGTCCTTCATTGTTACACATTAAGGTTCTCTCTCACCTTCTCCAGTCAAAAAATAAAGCCAGATATAAATCAAGGAATTAGTGAAGAAGGTGTCAAAACATGTTTATTTCTATTGTGCAGGAGCTGTTGCCATACCTGTTTTATGCCAGTGTGATACAAGCTAGTCAAAACAATGAGAAATAAGTCTACGTTATGTCTGAGCCAGGAGACAAAACAAATGTATAAATTCAACCATTTGTCAGATTTAAGAGAAATAAGGAACAACAGTGTCTTCTCACAAGAGCAAGAGGTACTTGGCGAACTACAGGCAGAAATTGTTCGTCGCCCATCTGGGCTGCCTGGCAGGAAGAATGTCATGGTCTTTTTTCAGAGCTACCTTTTAACCATTCAGACAGACAGCTTGTCACGCTTTTCAGAGCACAGCCCTCTCTTTAGTTCCAGTGGAACTAAATTAAAAAATACAGAAATTCTACAATGGCTAATCTCCCACTTTTTTCACATTATGAGCTGGTTTTTTTTTTAGAGCAGTAGCTAAGAACCACAGTACCAGTCCTTACCTACCATGATGACAACTCATCAAATATATGGAAAGAAAATCGGTGGAACTTTCACAGAAAGTGTCATTGTTCCTCTGCCTTGCAAACACAACTATAGCACTGATGGCTAACCTTTTTGTTGTTGGGTGCCAAAAATGGAAGTGTGCATGCACAACAGCGCATGCGCCCATAATGTAACCCCCCCCAACATGTGCATATGTGCACAACCCCTCACACACGCTCCCCCCAAACACACGGGTCACACTGCTCACCTCTAAGCTGAGCTTGGTATTTCCTCCAGGGGGGGTTGGGGGAGGCCGTTTAATGAACTTCCAGTAGGCCCATTGGGTCCATTTTTCACCCAGCCCAGGCTACAGAGGCTTGCTGAAGCCTGGGGAGAGCTGGCTGGCACATGCATGCATGCTGGAGCTGATGGCTCGTGTGCCAGTAGATATGCTCCGCATGCCATCTGTGGCCCACATACCACAGGTTCGCCATCACAGCACTATAGTCTTGGTGGCATTATCTGCAATTGATCTCTCCTACTCATTCACAAATAATGTTATTTTTCATATTTGGTATTGCCCACTTTTACATGTTGACCCTGCTTTTTGGGGGGTGGAGGAAGCTTCTTTGCCAGTTTTTAAATCTTACCACGCATGTGCTATTTATACAAAAGGTCTGCTTCAAAGAATTCTTAAAAATGGTTAACTCATGTTTATACAGTAATAATACAGTAATATATGTATGCACACACCTGTACAGATGTACACATTCACTTTGCAGACTCCTTTTATACAGGTAGTCTTCGACTTACAACGGTTCATTTAGTGACCCTTTGGAGTTACAGTGCCACTGAAAAAAGGGACTTATGACCATTTTCCACACATGACCTTTGCAGCATCCCCATGGCCACATGATTTACATTTGGATGCTTGACAACTGGTTCATATTTATGACGGTTGCAAAGCCCCAGGGTCATATGATCATCTTTTGCAATCTTCTGACAAGCAAAGTTAATGGGAAAGCCAGATTCACTTAACAACCGGGTTACTAATTTAACAACTGCCGTGATTCGCTTAACAAATGTGGCAAGAAAAGTCTTAAAATGGAGCAAAACTCACTTAACAAGTTTCTCATTTATCAACATAAATCCTGGGCTTGAGGACTACCTGTATTATGTAGGCTAGTAAATGTTTAGCCTTTTTCCCTCCCTCCCTCATAATGTATTAGCTTAATGTTGAAGAAACACCACAGCATAATAGCAACAATACCAATCTGTATATTTATTGCCAACTGTGGAGAACCAAACAATATCTTTGCAAGAAGGAACCATGCCCTTTCCTAATGTAGTATCTCCATATAGACTTATTAAGGCATCACGGGGAAAAATAAGGAATTTCTAGAATACATAAATACAATATGCACTGAGGTATTTCCTTGGTAACCGTGAGAGAAGAGACCCCAACGTGTCATAGCTCAGTAATTGCAACTGCTGTACTAAAAATAAACCTGATTCTTAATAATGTATATATTTAAGAAGGATTCCACTGTTGAAAGCATAGCTGAGTTTCAAAATATCGTTTAAAATGTATCTTTCTTGCTAAAAAGGCCAGAGGGACTGGCCAAATGCCAAGAAGCAGTTGAAAGCAACTAATAAAGCAAGCAAAAGAATAACTCTGCCTGCAAATAACCGTATTTAGCATGAGAAGAGATGACAGTTTGATGTAGCCCAGCTTCTATCACAACATCAGAGACATACATGAGATTCCCAAAGAGGTATCAGTAGAGCTTTTAAAAGCTGCTGTCTGGCCTTCTGAATCCACCTTTTCTGTCTTTTCAAAAACAGCTCTTTTTTACAGTGAGCTCCTGAACGGCTCGTCAATCACAGAAGTCAGGGAGTTGGTGTATATTTATATCCCTCTTTTATTTTATACAACTCAGGTGACATGCATAATGCTCCTGCCTCCTGTTTCCCCCACAACAGCCTTATATGGTAGGTCGGGTTGAGAGTGGGGGCCCGGCCTAGTGATATCCATCTGGCTTCTACACCTAAGGCAAGACTAGAATTCAACCTCCCAGTTTCTACTCCAACGCCCAGATCGCTATACCACACTGGCTCTCAGTACGATAAATTCATCATGATTACTTTCTATGATTTGTATTTGTTTTATTGTTTTGCAGCCTTCAGAACTCATTATGCTCCAAAATGGAGATCAAATGAACTGGAAATGTACATTTCCAGAGCGTTGCTTGGTCTCTGAAAAAGCAGTGATGAGCTCTTCCTTTTTCTTTTTATAATCTGCCCTCATTCTGGTTTTCCCCAATAACCACATTGATTTGACACAAGTTTCTGTTTTGGTGCTCTATGTGAGGATGCCTCAAAGCATGTCACATCATGGCATGACAATCCCCCTTGAGGATGATGGACTCCCCACACATCTCGCCCATTCATAAAATCAATAGCTAGCAGTGTACTCAAGAGGAAGTCCACAAGTTAACTTGTGTCATGCTGAGTTTCAAGGATCAAACGGCAAACATCATTGTGATTTATATAAAGGCCATGACCACTTCAATTGTAGGTGGGCAAGCCATGTGGAAATTCTTTTGGAAGCAACGAGAAGTATTTTTATACTTGGAAGGCAATATTATCCTCAAAAAAAAAAAAAGAGTGAAAAACTATAGGTTAGTTCTGTTAAAAAAATAAGTCTTTAGTATTTTGGGAATTGAAGATGCTAGAGAGTTATTTTCACTAGCTAGCTAAACATCTTCTACTTTAGCATATGGCTTTCTGTGGTAGAACAGAAGGTTTCTTTTTGTGAGGTTAGAAATAAGATGCAAGACAATACAACATGACAGTTCATAACAATTTAAGCACGCATAAAATCAGGTTCACCATGCTAAGACCCTGTTTTTAGGTCAACACTGCATCAGATAACAAATGAGACTAATCCATCTACCTGTTCAATTATACAAGCAAGGCATCAACTCTACAAAAATGATAATAAAATATTACCCTTTAAGGGTGCATCTGATAAAAAGAGGGAATGTTGCTTTATTACGAGAATCTGCAGAATTATCAAGTGCCACAGAGAAGACAGATCAAGCCATCCTGCCAAGTTCTCTATGCCTCATGAACTGGGTCTGGAATAAAACCCAACCAAAATCCCCACTAGCTGGAATTCTATGTCCAAAACTCCAACTCAGATTTACAGGTTCAGTATCTCAGCATATGAGAACACGCCCACTGCCAACCTGAATATCCCAAAAGAGAGAAAAGCTATACTGCTCAGCAGAGAAGAATGTCCTGGATCAAAGGTACATTCAAGAAGAGCCTAGCTCCCCTTCATGGCCTTGTAGGTCTTACAGACTTCAACTAAGCAAACAATATTTACATGGCCTTGTAGCCAGACTGGGCTTAATTAGAAACATTTGAATAATGGGTGAATTATACTCAGAAGAAGTTTTTCTTCAAGTAAAAAACAACTATGAAAGCCCAATTGCATTTTGAAAAAGCACCTTTGGGACAACCATGACTTGCATGATTGAGACTCTCCATAAACTTTTATGCCCATAGTTTAGAGCTTCCCAGAGCAAGAAGGCTGGGTAAATCAACAATTAACCAAGCTAAGTAACACAAAGATAGGAATCTGTTAAACTTTGGGGGAATCAGGAAATGGATGACCAAATTTAAATTGCTGTCTATGTACCAGGAACTTGCATTCTTCTATTGAGAAAGGGCAATCAACTGCTTAAAGTAGATCCATTCTAGTACATGGTAAAGGTGCTTGTTTTGACATACCATGCCATACCCAGGTAGATTCTGCAAGTTCAAACTGGGGACCCTGACAGAGCTACAGACTTCAGTAGAAAGCTCTCTGCTGGAGAGCAGCTTATATATGGAAGTAATGTCTCTTGCTTGCCAGTAGGTGTGACTGATTAAGCTTGAGACTTGAAAGACTTCCCTAGTAGAGATGCACCAAACATTCAGATGAGGTTCTTATAGGGATGTGTACTAAGCTTATGAAACGGTTAAAGCAGCAAGACAACCCACATGCTGCTTCAGAAACTGCTCCCAGTTATCTCGCATGGATTTGTATAGCCAGTCATTTCATCCAGTTGCATGAACCTTGCAAATGATGCAGCCCCTTTAATGTTTTTTTTTAAACAAGAAGCTTTGTACATGGTTTTATGTACTACCTTCCTAGTGTATAACTCTGATGCTGCCTAAAACTTTCATTCAATTGCTCTTGCCTTCTGGAATTAAACTGAGAATAATTTGACCTTGACCTTTGGACTGGCTATTTATCTGCCCCTCTGGCTAATAAGAGCACATAGTGCTTTACAGCCCTCTCTAAGCAGTGTACAGAGTCAGCATATTGCCCCAAACAATCTGGGTCTTCATTTTACCAACCTAGGAAGGATGGAAGCTGAGTCAACCTTGATCTGGTCAGGATCAAACTCTTGGCAGTGGGCAGTGTCAGCCTGCAATACTGCATTCTAACCACTGCGCCATCATGGCTCCCCTTTATACTCTAGATTGTAAGTATGTTTTTGGCCTTTCCAAATCTGTAGCCATAAACAGATGGGGCTAGGACCTGAACATTCTTGACCTCGCTTTTAAAATCTGGTCATAAAAAGCATTCTAAAGGCTGATAGCAAGTTGTGGAAAATAAAACATATTTAACAGGGGGGGGAAATATTCTCCATGCTGCACAAGGATTATGGGAGCTGATGTTCTAAAGGAAAAGGTTGAAGAAGGTTGTACTTATATGGAGCTAACATTAAAGGAAGGGCTGGATGCTATATCTTTTCAACATTAAATATTATGATAGTAATAAAAAGCCAACAATTGCTGAGAAAGAAATCTGTCTTTGACTCTGAATACAGATGATGGCTAAAGAAAATAGTGACTGAGGGAGCCTGCCGTCGCCGGTGGCTCAAAGGAGCTGCCCTCAGAGTTCTGGTCTGTATATCTAAAAGATCTATAGATATCTCTCCTTTCAGGCAAGAAAGGGGCAGGGAGGAACTCAGTCGTTAGAATCTCTTTGTAGTTCACAGCCTTTTGTTTTTCGCTGTGAATGGAGAAGAGGTTCAACAAAAGCTGAGGTTTTTTTTTACTCCAGCCAGATCTTCTCAGCTGTTTTTTTCAGCTCAAGGCAGGTCGTCCCCCCCCCCTCAGGACAAATCTAAGCTATTTAAAATCAATCCGAGTAGCGACCATTCCTGAGAACTTTTTTTATTATTATTACTCAAAATACCAGCTTCAATTTTATAAAAACTCCTTTGTCTAACTGCTTTTCAAAATGGCGATTTTGATATAGCTTCCGCATTTGATATATGATATATTTAATTAGCCCTGTTTTCCTGAAGACTTCTCTTTACTAATTGCCAAAAGTTTATTGAAAGTATTTTATCTTAAATCAAGGTGAGCAGAGACTTTGTTTTCTTTTTTTCTTTTATAATAGCTCCCAAGTCAAAGCAATCTAAACGTTTTTTCAACAATACATCCCAAGCAATTGCTATAAAGCCGGAGCTTTTGCCTTCTACGCCCTCTACTGGAGATTTGTTAACGAAAGAATTTCTTTTTGAAACTCTTAAAGAATTTAGAGAGGAAATGAAGCAACTTGTTTTGGAATTATGTGAAAAGCTTGATGCCAAGATTGCTCAAACAAAGGAGAATATGATCGAGGTTATAACTGTAATGATAGATTATATTGCAGGAATGGAAGATAAACTGGAACTTTTGGAAGAAGCTAATTCTAATCTGACATCTAAAATTGAAATGTTGCAACAGGAAGTTGAAAATGCAGAAAGACAACTTGTTATGACAAATTATAAAAAGACTGCGTTTGCAATAAGAGTTAGGGGATTGTGTGAAAATGAACAGGAGAATTTGAAACAGACCTTTTTTGAGGCTTTCAGTCGTTTGGTGGGAAGTCCGGGACTCAACTTTGATTGGCAGATCCAAAAAATTTACTGCCATAATTCGTGGACAGCAAAACAGAGACAGCTTCCGAGAGATATAATTATATATTTTGCTACAAAAGAATCCAGAAACGTGATACTACAAGAGTTTTACAATAACAGGCTGTGAATTGATGGACAGGACTTGATCGTCTTCAAAGAAATACCACCCCAAATGTTAAGAGCCAGGATGTTAAGAGCCAGGAGAGACTATGCTTTTCTAACTACAGAACTCAGAAATAATCAAATACAGTACAGATGGGAGGTGCCATTTGGTATTACAGTTACACTTGATGATCAAAACATCGCCTCAATTCAGTTAGGGAAGCTCGAGACTTTTACTATAAGATCCTAAAGGCGGGACTTCCTGAATTACCCTGACTTGGACAAAGACAAGGAGAAGTAGAAGAGAAACAACCAAACACACAACTACAAGGCGGGAGGTATCGTTTTTCCCCTCCGGAAAGGCAGAAGAGCAGAGAACAAGGATTTAGTTATGCTTCCAAAACATTTGCTTAATTTTAATTTGAATAATACTTTGTGACTTCTGTCTTATATAAAATGATATAGTGGTATACCGATGAAGAGACATTAAGGCTGAAAGAAATGATGCTGATTTTCTCGGAAAATATACTGTATGGGACTTAAAAAAGACTTGATGGATAACTTTGAATTTTTATATAAATTGTTTATGATTTATTCTCTAGGGTGAGGAGGGCGGAGATCGTGATGTTTCTGGATTGTGGTTTAGGTTGAATGGAGTTGGGAAGTGTGGTGCAGACGGGAGGGTAGTGAAGGTTCAATTAGAGCTTATTTTGAGCCAGAAATTAAGTTGATTTTTATAGAAATTGTCATTGTTATTTGAATATAATGCTTGGAAGGATATATTCAGGGAGTTCGAAGGAAGGCAGAGCAAATATGAGAGGAGTATGGATGATAATAAAATATATATATGGACACGGGTAGAGGCAGGATGAGAGGAGTTAGAATGGAAACCGTGAGAAATATTTGAGGTGTTTAAATTGCTTTATAGAGAAGGAGGTAAAAGGGACAAATTAAAGGTTTGGAAATGGACACATATTTAGATAAAGAGATAAGGCCCCTAGCTACAGTAGAATTTTATTTGATTAATTCACTTGGTTTCAACATAGTTTGAAATCCTGCAAGTAATAAATTAACTGAGATTAGGAATGATGCACATTGCTTAAGTTTTAATAATGATGGGAAGCTGAGCTTAAGGTAGAGAGTTTATTGATTTTTCCCTTTTTTCTTTTTTTTGTTTTTTTTTATTCCTTTCTTTTTTCCTTTATTTTTTATCTTTTAATTCTTAATCTATTTGGTTTTAATATACTCCAGACTGTGCTTGATAAAGAGTTATGCCGGGAATGGGATCTGGGAAGTCGGAAGGGGGCTAGGGAGGGGGGGTCATGGGGGGAGGGGGGGAGGGTGGAGATATAGTTTCAATTTTCAGAAAATAGTGACTGTACCGTTCCATGCATTTTAACCCATACAGACGGATTCCTTCTTCCTCCTGATCATTTCATGACCAAACACTTAACCATTTGTTAAGCACTTGGACTGGATCATTTCATACTAATCAGGGATGAATGACCCCATCACCATCACATGGAGGCTGCCACGAATATCTACGGTATTCTGCTTGAATCAGATCAAAGTAAAATCTTCCATCTGCTCATATCTTTTTTTAAAAAAAATAATGTGCTTTGGATGAGCTAATACATTTTAACAGAGGAGGAAGAATTGCTACATTCAATAATTTCATCTGAGGTGATCCTCAACTTGCAACCACAATTGAGCCTGGAACTTCCATCACTAAGTGATGCAGCCATTAAGTGAGCTGCATCCAATTTTCTGATCCTTTTTGCCACAGTCATTAAGAAAATCACCATGGTTGTTAAGAAAACCTGGCTTTCCCCATCGATTTTGCTTGTCTGGGAAGATCATGACCACATGCCCTGGGACATGTGGTTTGACAGGTCACAAATACATGTCAGTTGCTAAGCGCCTGAGCAGCAATCACAAGACCAACAGGATTATGCAATAGTCGTAAGTATGAGGACTGGTTGTAAATCTCTTTTTTCAGCACTGTTATAACTTCAAACAGACTCTACCTTGCATTGTTTTAGTTCTACTACTATCTTGAAGATAACTACATCGACAGTATGTCTACCTAACATAAGTTTATATATTTTAGCAGCTACTCTTCCAAATCGCAGTCTTACCTATTATTTGCCACCTGTGTTTCTTGGAATTAATTTTACCAAGGCCAGTACTGTACCACACAATTTGCCATCAAATGTTTTTTCCTGGAGGAATTATACCAGAAGGTTTACATTAGGATTTCATTACTAGCAATAGTAATGAAAACAAGTTAATAATATTCTATTTCCAGAGGATACCTCCTGAAGACTCGTGCACATGCAAATACTTCACAGAAAAGGAAACAAAAATATATCTATCATAGCATGCTCTTGCTGTGTGTGTGTGTCTATAGATATACATAACATGTATGTCATATATACACTCTCAAGTCTAGAACTATTTTGCAACACACTTGGCACTCAAATAAGATCAGTATCAATTGGCTTTAACAATTCTGCAGCCTAATAGTTATTGAAATTACATTACACAGTAACGAAAAGCACTGTAACTTCAAAGTAATTGAAGAATTAATATAGCCAAATGAACAGAATATTGACGGGGGAAATGGATCTATTTTAGCCACCCTTTTTAATATTATTTATTCTCTTCCACTCAGCGGGGGGGTCTGCTACGTCTCTGAAAGTTAATCTTCAGTTATCCACATGTTGCTTATCCTAAATTCAGACATACTATCATTTAGCTTGTTACCTTGTTACCTACTTTTATAAAACAGCCTTTATAGCTGACATGAGGCTTGGGAATTATAATTTCATACATGCCTTGAAGAATGAAAGAATAAAATGGATCCTTTCTTGGAGCCCAAGAAAATTCAGAGGACATTCGTGATTAATTTGAGAGGCCACCTCACCTCATAAAGAGTAAAATTTCTCCAAGTGCTACAGGCCAACAAGGTAATCTATTACTTAAATGCTGCTTAAGGCCTCAAGACAGAGGAATAACAGAGTTAGGTGGCTGGGTAGGCCCAGGTTAGGTAGCAGAAAATTAAGTTAACTATTGAACAATAAAAAGTAAAGTACTATAAAAAAAATAGGCAGGTGAATTACTCAGAAATACTTTTGGCAGTAAACTAAGCCAAGAATATTCCTCCATAAACAAAGAAAGGGCAAAAGGCCAATTAAAAAGAGGGGAATATACTTAAGGGAATGATAAAACTAAGAATCTTCATCTGTAACTTTACCCAAAACAAAAGCTGCTGCTGATTATAATACACGGATTTTAAAAATGTGTCTTTTAAAAAATATTTCTTACAATGAGCTTGCTATTCACCAAGTCAGAAAATGCTAAGCTAAGGGGCATCCAATCGGAAAGGGAAAGACTGAGCAATATCATTATCCATCTTTCCTTTACCCTTCAGGTCTATTGAGTAGAATGTTTCTTTGGATCCCTAACCCGCAAATTACCAGTGCATTTCTAGTTGCAAGTGTACTTTTCATGGGAAATTTTCATGCTACTTTGAAATAACATGACTGTGTGCCAAAGTACTGCCCAGTACAATCACCAAGGTGCCACAGCTGCATCCTGAACCATGAGTAATAGTTGGGAGTCTAATGTTAAGACAGAATTACATACATCTAAATTGCTATTGCACATTCTCAATATTTATTACACAACAATTCTATAATGCTTGCTCAGACGTTAAGCCTTAGTACGTCCAGATAAATCAGAAGGTAGATGGATAGATAAGAAAGGGGGAGAGAGATGATAGAAAGATGGTAGAAAGATAGAAGATAGATAGAAGATAGATAGATGATAGATGATAGATAGATAGATAGATAGATAGATAGATAGATAGATGAATGAATGAATGATAGATAGATGATAGATAGATGATAGATAGATGATAGATAGATAGATAGATAGATAGATAGATAGATAGATAGATAGATAGATAGATAGATAGATAGATCCTAAAATATTACACAACACAGACCATTAAATTCCTATCCCAGAGACCAGTTTCAGGATTTCAGTATAAATCTCTTCTACTCCCATTTCTGAAAAATGTGAATTCAGTTCAAAGATGCATCAACGTTCTTCAGTTTCAAGTAATACCAGTATGGTTATACATGAAAGCTAGACAAAGAAAGGAGAAAAGAAAGGAAAAGGAATCTATCACAGTCCTGGAAAATAGATTTTTTTTAAAAAATCTGAAGAGCATAATGCAAAGAGTTACAGTAGGGTAACCAAGTGAGTCCACTTCAAATGAAGGATTTAGCCTTATTTTTAAAGACTTAATTCCCAAAAGAAGTTGAACCGTGACCTCCATTTCCTCCATTCCCTCTGGTTTCCCCAGTAAGATAATCAACTACTTGACTGGTTTTGGATTATCAGTATTGCAAAGAAGTAGAAAACCCATTTCAAAATCAAACCCACATAGCTCAAATTGTAAAATGAATTGTAACCTAAAGTCTCCTTAATGCGCTAGGAGTGAAGCTGATTTGTCTCTTGAAGCTCAGTGGTTTGCTGATGTATCAGAGATGGAGGATGGGATAAGATGGGATAGTCTTGAAAACACCATTCTCTTGGGCACAATCAAGGGAGAGAGACCTTGCTTTCATAATATGACAGTTGCATTTGAACTCAGGAATATATTTTATCCAAAACTGAATGGATTTCCTTATCCTGAAATTTGTGATTATGTAATACCTTAATATTTAAAGCAGCTTAGAACATTTCAAATTCATAGATACCACCTATATGCATTTATTTGTTTAGTGCATGGCAAAAATGTTAAAAAGCACATCACTATTACACTGTCAATGAACAAATGTGAAACTATTTATTCTATTTACAGATGAAAAGGTGGACTATTTATATACTCAATACATGATGGAGTTGCATACGGGAAGACTCCATGTCCCGCTGTCTGCTTTGGAGCACCACCGCTACATTCCCCAATGGAGAGCTTTCCCCATTTATGGAGGAGACTAGCGCACTTGTCATGTTGAGTCCAAAACCTATTAAGGATTGACCAGGTTTTATGGGATAGATTGAATCCTTTTGGTTCTGCTGTCTATCCACAATTATTAGATGCATTGAATAAGTAAAATTTCCATGAACAATTGGAAGTATATTTCTGAGTATAGGATGCTGAGATGAATGATTGCCACCAGTTTTCCTTCCTTGATTCATGAAATATCAAGCTGATGTTGGAACTAGAGAACTGTACAAGGCAGATTCAAGGATGGATTAAGCAAGACAATTTTTGTCTGGATATTAGCCAAAATTTATACTGCTTGTGTGCGTGGTCAATTCTTAAAAATTACTTAAATGTGTATTCGTCTTTGGGGCATCTTTGCCCTAACACAACTGGATCCCTGTTATTCTGGTGGCATTTACATAATGTGGGTAAATAGGGTTAAGTGACAGAGGTGCCCACTTCTGCACAATGGCCTGGGTAAAAATGCCCTACAGTTCCCTGCACTTAGAAATCCCTTCCTCTTTTTCCACATCTCACCAATTGCACAGATGGCCACAAACAGAAATGCAGGTTATGTTGTTGTGAAATGTAATGTCATCAGAAATTGCTGCATCGCCTTGACAGGAGTGCTGAACATTTTTTTTATTATTTTTTTTTAAAAATGCGGTTCAAAATGAAAATGCAGCTTGTTTTGTAACTGGTGCTGTTTTGCTGCATTCATCATAATGAAAGCTCTTTGATTTCTCAGAGTTTCCAAAATAAGTGGGACTCATGCTATACAGCTAACTAGAAAAGGAACCAAAGGTGAAATAGGGAGAATCCAAATAATAAATGCAACTTTCGCTGAGTCATTAATGCTGGTTGGCACATCAGAAGCTTTGCAGCCATTAAGACTGCGGAGAAATAAAGTGTAGTACACTTATCAGTTAGAAAAACAACCCTGTAAGTTCTGTCATGGACGCCAACAGCACACTCTTTCTTCTTTAAGAGAACAACCTAGTAACCAAGTTGAAAATAAGCTCTTGATCACCTCCTTAAACTGCCTATTTTTTCCTGTTTTAATTAAAAATAAAGCTGATGATATACTTCTAGCTACAAATCTCTCCCTATTGCATGCATATATAATATGAGCTAGTCTTTAAAGAGAATGGCTTACATTTGTGGAAGAACATTGTAGGATAGTGAAGAATATCTGTACATTTTACAGGAAGGGTGTAGCATTAACCAGTTATTGCACTTGTAGCATATACTGTGTAACTGTTGTAATAACCAATCAAAACCACCTGGAAAATAAGCTAGTCAATGACAAAAGATCTGAGAGGTTACTCATGCATTGCCAAATGAAGGCAAGAAAAGTTTTCGGGCTGAATGTATTTAAGAAATTAGCCGATAACCCAGCGTTGTGCAGGTATTTATTTATAGGGGGAAAATGTCTGGACCAAACGTAATTTCTAATGTTGGATTTCCTCGCTTACCAGAGGGAGCCTCCTTGTGGAGTACTGTGAAGCCGTTACCATGGCTACTCTACTGTGCTGTACAGTAGAAGCCATTTTAAGGCACAACAGGCTGTATCTTAACAGAACACAAATCCCGAGGGCTGCTGGGGGTGTCTTACCCTCACAGTATTTTTTTCCAGAGAGCAGGTCATCTGTGTACCAAGTTTGGCTGAAATTGCTTGAGGTGTTCCAGAGTTATGCTGGAACATACACATACGCACAGAGCCATTTTTATATAGATAGATTATTATATATCCAAAAAATTACAGACTATAACTGGAGGCAAAACTGCAAAATGGAGCTGTGAAAAGGCCCTTTTAGCCATATTTATTGACTGCTTCTCAAACAGAACTGAGAGACTAGGAGGAAACCCTAAATTGTGCACCATTCTTTCTAAGGAAGTGCTGGCCTATTCAAAATAAAATATGGTAAATCCCCAGATCTGGGGAGTCCCAAGTTCTACAGATATTAGGTCTTGTTAAGTGTGTGTCAGAGCCTGTTTCTTCCTGTTCAGGCCTGCCACAGCCTTCAGTCATGGAGAAAGAACCTTAATACATCCACTTGGTGGATGTAAGCTGATATTATTAACTCTATGCTGTCAAATCTATGCATATATAATGTTAAACAAGGAGTGGGGGGGGGAGTAGCCCTGTGGAACCCTGTGAAGCAGGTGTTTAGGATTAAACCTCTCACTTCCACCAACACTGACAAAAACGGACCTCTGAGGAAAGAGTGGAAATATTGCAGCATCATGTCCAGCTTCCAAGTCCAAGTCATTCCAACAGGATACCATGATTAATGATACCAAAATCCACCAAAAGATCAAGGAGGGTGAGCATAGATGCACATCTGCTACCTCAGTCATGCCAGAGATCATCAAGAAGTATGATCAATGCATCCTCAGTACTGTATCCAGATCTAAACCTTGACTGAAAGGTCCAATCCAACTGTCTTCTCAAGAACCTTTCCCCTAAGAAGGAACATTTGGTTGTACCTAATCAGTGGTGGGTTCCAGATCCCATTGCAACTAGTACACTGCAATGGAGCCTGGCATCCACCACGTAAACATGTGCAGCATGCGCACAGCACATGCATGTGTACTTACCACCCACGACGCTCCAGCTGCTCGGTGGAGTGTCACGCAGGTGCTGTACGCTCCGTGCATGTGCGTGAAAGCCCTGATCGGCTCAAATAGTGGTAAGGAGAACGGGCGAGCGGGCGGACCCTCCAGAGCACCATACCAGAATGGTACCAGGTGCTCCCAGCAGGCACCGGTATGCCCATACTGGGACATACCAGTCATATCCCACCACTATACCTAATGCTTTTGCCTCTTTCTTTTCCCCATTAAATCTTCTGAGGTGTGTTGGACTGAGAGGGGAATTTGGACTGAACTAAATTCATCCATGGGGCCTCCATGCCCATGTCTTCTGACAAGCAAAGTCAATGGGGAAGCCAGGTTCATTTAACAAGTGGGTTACTAACTTAACAAGTGCAATGATTCACTTAACTGTGGCAAGAAAAGTCGTAAAATGGGGCAAATGTACTTAATAAACATTTCACTTAGCAACAAGAATTTTGGGCTCAACTGTGCTCATAACTCCAGGACTACCTGTACAATGAACTAGTTGAAGACAGTATCATTGAATTCAGTGCTGGTTTCTTGAGGTAACTCTCTTCCCCAAGTTTCTCACTTTTAAAATTGTGGGGTATTTCTCACTTGTACTTCTGTTTTAGTACAAAGGAATTGGCTACCAAACACAGAATTTCTTTTAGAATTTTTCAGAATACAACAGATATCATCAAAGTTTAATGCAATAATTGCATACTTATTATATATTTATACCGTATATACTCGAGTATAGGCCGACCCGAATATAAGCCGAGGCACCTAATTTTACCACAAAAAACTGGAAAAGTTATTGACTCGAGTATAAGCCTAGGGTGGGAAATGCAGCAGCTACCGATAAATTTCAAAAATAAAAATAGATACCAATAATGCCATTGCCCATTGAATAACATATACAGCCTGCCTGTGCCCATTAAATATACAGTAGCCATTGTAAAAATTTGCTCTGCATAACA
Organism: Thamnophis elegans; assembly: GCF_009769535.1. Taxonomy (NCBI): domain Eukaryota; kingdom Metazoa; phylum Chordata; class Lepidosauria; order Squamata; family Natricidae; genus Thamnophis; species Thamnophis elegans. The sequence continues at coordinate 78,580,986 of NC_045541.1, read as the reverse complement.
AATTATTATCACACAATACTGGTGTATTCAATGAAATACTTCACTCACCTCATGATGCTGATGTCCCGCTGTGATGATGATGTCCCGCCTCCTATGACACACGGCACAGTGATTCCTATCATTGGATCACTGTACCAGAGGAGGTGGGACATCGCTATGTGGCTGCTTGCCATAACAAGGAGGAGGTGGGACATCGTTGCAGAGCGGCAGGAGGGGGAGGAAGGGGAATCGTAAGACAGCCCTGCATTACATTAGAACGTGAGGAGGGGGGATGGTGCGGTGCACGCTGCGCGGCAAACTGACACAGAGGGAGGGGAAACTCAGGGGCGCTGGGCCATTCACGAGCGTCACCCAGCAGCATGGCCCCGCCCCTTTTTCTCCTCCATTTCGGGCAAATTTTTCACTGACTCGAGTATAAGCCGAGGCGGCTTTTTTCAGCTCAAAAAGTGGGCTGAAAAACTAGGCTTATACTTGAGTATATACAGTAATTAACTGGAAAAAATAGTAGTAACCACCCAATAATAAACATCGTATCTCAGTGAATATCTCACAGAAAAAGTTACTCTGCTATCGTAGGACCGTACTGCAGAAATTCTTTCTAAGAGAAACATGGAATCCTAAGGATGAACGTGTTTTACAATGTTAAAATTGGTGCAGTTATTAGTGCAAATGTCGTGTGTGACAATCCTCTCCATCAAAGGGATAGAAAGGTCCAAGACCCTCATGTCACTGCATAAAACCAATGATCAAAGACTTCTAATTCGTAAATGAAGCCTTTCATAAAACTTCAAAAGAGAAGTGATGTACGGGGCTTCCTCTTCCTTACCTGGGAAACCGGTCATGGCCATGTTATTGCAATTACTCAGATATAAAAAGTTCAGAACATAGAGGGGGGAAACCCAAACCATATGCATAAATAAACTGCCAAGACATTTTCACTCTTTTTTTTATTAAAAAGCATTATTTCAGGATTACAAGACTATGCAAATAAAGGGGAATCTGCATTTCAAAGGGATATCTCTTGAATATAATGAAGGAGAATCACATTAGGATATTATAATGTTCTGGACAGTGGTGGGTTCCTCTCCCCATCGCTACCAGTACAATGCTCACAGGGCCGCGTGTCCTTTTGTGCACACGCGCTATGCACGCATGCACATTCCACCGCTCCTACGACACCCAGCAGCTGTCAAAACTCGCACAGGTGCCACACGCTGTGCATGCATCCGCAATTGGCTGGTTGCTTTAAAAACCGGTACAGAACCGGTGGGCCAAACGAGCCACTGTACCGGTACGCTGCTCCCGGCTACAACTGGTATATCCGTACTGGGCCATACCACCTGGAACCCACCATTGGTTCCGGAGAACTCATTGTGACTTCCAGTAAATCTTTTGCAGTGCTTTAGACACATTTGTCATATCTGTTGCATGAGTGTGCCATTTGCTGCCTAAGCCATTCAGACAAGTGTCCCTCTAAATCGGTGTTTCCCTATATCTAGGTAAATTCCCCAAAATTACCCATTATCTATCTCAACAGGTGCATTTCAATTGACTTAAAGATTGCCACTGGCACTGAAATGTATTCAAAAATCTCACAAAGTATTCCCGTTAAGATGAAAGTCAATGAAATGACCATTGATAATTGGTTGAAATGACTTAAAGAACATTCAGTTGTATTGCTTTTATAATACAGGTAGTCCTCAGGTTATGACTATTCATTCAGTGGCTGAGTGAAGTGACAATGGTGCTAAAGAAAGGGACTTACAACTGGCTTTCAAAGTTCAATAAAACTTTTTGATAAGTGGTTTTGGGCAAGAAAGGAAAAAGTTTGGGAAAGCACTGCTTTAAACCCAGAGTTTGTAGATCAAAGGCATCTGTCTTTCTTGAAGTTACAGCATGGTCACTTTAAGGTCTTTCTCTTGTCCTCTGGGCACAAATGTGCAGGCACAGGACACTTCTGAAGTGACTGCTGGTAAAGTACTCTCTAATTTTTTTGTAGCCTAAGATGATGGTGCTGAATCTAATATCCAGTAGTAGTAATTTTCCTTTTCCTTAAAGGAACATCTTATCTGACAAAATTAGACTTCCTTTGTTCTCAAAACAAGTCAGGAAAATGATGTAAAAACAGGAATGGCAAAAAGGGAAAGAGAAGAAGCAACACAAGAAAGAAAATCACCAAGAATCAAGTCTGGAGCTGTTAATAGTTAACAACATTAGAAGTCAAGTTTCCCTGATAAAACCATATTTGTTGGACATTCAGTTTTCCAATTCTTCAGTACAGTATCTTCGGGATTAAGGGAAGGTTAATTATGCAGTCAGCACTTTAACAAGAGCCCAGAAATCTTTTCACCTTCTGTGCTTCTCCATCCCTTTTCAAGCAACAACTCTGAAAAACTACACATGAATCAATCAAGCTTTGCTTCGCTTCCACTTGCCTGATGGAATTGCTTTAGTTTAAATGCAACATTTATCAATCAAAACAGAAGAGGATCAGATGTAGGCAGCATAAAAATGGTTGTCAATAACAGAATAAAATTTCTATGTACCTAAAGCCGCTGGGATTCTGATGGGGATATCATGCTAGCAGATTTAAAAGCGAAGCCCCATACTTCATGGCACAATCAAGAAAGAAAGCAGGAAACACACTGATTTCAAGAAGTTTCCACGTAAGGATTATAGATAAGGGAAGCACAGATATTGGATTGCAATAGGAACCTCCAACTCTTTTTTATTAAGATGTTCATTAAGATGGAGTTGCCTTGATCGTTTTGATTTACTTCTTGCCAGTTTTTTTAGATATTTAGCATGAACTATGCCACTAACAAATTCCTCTCCCAAATGTACATTGTTTATGTCTAAAGTCCTTCCTTTTCTTTCTCTGCATTTTCACCATCTCTCATACACATCTTAATCTTTTTCTTGCTAGACCCTGGAAAGATTTGTTTTTTACCTGAGGGTCTTCTCTTTATCATCACCTTGTAAAAATGATGTTTTGACCTGTTTTTAATTTAATCCATCTTTTAAAATGTGATACAATTCTCTGTACTTCATAGCACCATAAATAGTGATATAACTCCTTCCCAGACTAAACATACCATATCATATTCCCAAAGTTTAGCCAATGACTTTTCTCCTTGAGACTGCAATATTGGAGAAAAGTGAAGGCTGGTCCTTTGTATCTAACAGCAATTGGAATTACACCCTTTTGTCTTCAGAGAACATAAAGGAATTTTGTCCTTTCTTTTAACCAGGAGAAGGAACAACTGAAGAAAACCTTGTTTTTTACTATAATATTTGAAATATTACAGGAGATCTTCAAAGAACGGGGAAAGAAATTAATAGCCACAATATGAATAATATCAATAATTATATCTGTTCCTAAGTATAGACCACGTCTAAAAAAAGTCAATCAAGAAATGGCAGATATAAAACAATTTTTGTTTGATACAGAAACAGTGGAGTAGTGGAATCAGAAATATTGGACTATTTTTTTTAAAGTGTAGATGACAAAATAGAAAAAGCATTCAAACTGGTAATACAAATGGCAGGGAAAAGTATAGATTACAAAATAGAGCAGAGGAAAGGTAACAATCTTGATTTAAAAAAATATTTTACTGGATACAGAAAAGAAACTGGTTATGGCTTTGAAAATCAAAGCGAAATATAAAAGACAAAGCAAGGCAATGCCCTGGATTTACAGAAGGACAACTAAAGACTTGAAGACATCTCTGCAATGGAGGAAAAATACACCATCTAAATGAATTAAACATTAAGATTGACAGAAATAAAAGAAAGGAATATAAAGTTGGTTTGTTTGATCAAGGCTAAAATAAGATATGCTTCTATCAAGCTCTAGTAACATTTTGCAGACTTTTTGCAGATACCAGGACAGGAAAATGTATGATTTTGCATATAGAATGCATAGGTTATGGTGGGGAAAGATATTTATTGATTACCTTATAGGAAGTGATCAGTTATCAAATGTGTTTTTACTTGTTCTGATGAAGACTGGAAGTCACTTCTTTACATATTTCCTTTCTTTCTTTATTCTACTTATTTCTTTCCCCCCCCTTCTATCTCCTTATGCAAGTTTAATTTGTTTTTACTTTTAACATTATACTTTAAAAACTTTAATAAAGTTAAGACTGAAAGAAAGGGAACAACATTGAAACAACATTGTTTGAGCCCTATTTAGTTATCCCTGTTATCTAGCTTTTCTTTCCATTGCCCTTTTCTTGACAGTCTTTATTTTTGTAGCCTCAGGACTTTAAGTGGCATGAGAAGCTTAGGGAGACATTGACCTCTTTTAGGACATAGGTTCAGGCCTATGGAGTCCCACTGATCTGAAAAAATGCTGTCCATCTCCAAGGAGTGCTGGACTAAACCTGATAAGCTTAGGTCGTTTTGAAAGCATCCACATAAAATAGTTGCACAAAAAACAGAGCAAGATTTGAAACAGGCTAAACCTACCACTCTACGTTTTGTCAAGATATGCTTCCTTCAGAACTACAAACCTACCACATATTAGGAACAGTAGTTAGTAAATGCTTTTCCTGCTATTTGATAAGATTTGATGGGAGAGTATTCAGGAGAATATAGCATGTTCGTTAACTTATCTTGATTAAAACGATAACAATTATTGGCCAATGAATAAGAATAACCAGTGAATGCTATGCAAAATGTGCCAGTGTATTATTCTTCTGCCTCAAAAGCTGGCAGAAACACTTTAATGCGGCTGCAAGGAAGAATCCAGTATCTATTTGAAAAATGACACAGAAATCAATCAACCTTGAATCCTTATATGACTCTTGAACCTTATAACAGTAATAATTGAGTCAGTGAGACTAAACCACTTGTTCTAAAATAGGTGCTACAAATAGACATACATCCCTTTGCATGACCAGCAATACTAGACAACGTGTCTGCAGTTTCCAAATACGATACAATATTCAAGATCAATATGCTTCCAATACAGCAGCCATTCACTTGAATTTGATATCTAATGCCCCAACAGTATTCATATTACAGCCGTACAGATTAACAGAGTTGGAAAGGACCTTGTAGGTCATCTAGTCCAAACAGGAGACTATACACCATTTCTGACAAATGGAAGTCCAATCTCTTCTTGAAAGCCTGCAGTGATGAAGCTCCCACAACTTCCGAAGGCAAGCTGTTCCATTGGTTGATTGTTCTCACTGTCGAAAAATTTCTCCTTATTTCTAGGTTGAATCTCTCCTTGATCAGTTTCCACCCATTATTCCTTGCCTGGCCTTCAAGTGCCTTGGAAAATAGCCTGACCATTTCCTCTCTGTGGCAGCCCTTTAAATATTGGAACACTGCTATCATGTCTCCTCTGGTCCTTCTCTTCACTAGACCGTTCTTCATATGTTTTAATCTCCATTTCCCTAATCATCCTGGTTGCTCTTCTCTGGACTTTTTCTAGAGCCTCAACTTCTTTTTTATAGTGTGTTGACCAAAACTGGATGCAGTATTCTAGGTGTGGTCTTGCTAAGGCTTTATAGAGTGGTATTCGTTGCTCACTTGACAGCCCTAGAAGATAATCTTTGTTAATGTGTAAAGCAGAGTAAATCCACTGTTATTGATTTTAATAGAGCCTGAGAGCATCTAGTATTCAAATTCCTGAGCATCAGCTGATTATATGCCTTTAATTCTGTTTAGCTTCCACTGCAGAAGAAATCTGATCCAGCCCTGGAGGTTCTCATTGCATATAGTTCTGGCACAGGTAACATTCAAACACAGCAAGAATTTGTACTAAAAGGCCAAATTATTCTGTCATATTAAAAACAGAGCAACAGCTTTGGAATTATCAGTCCCTCAATAAAAAGTGAATCCAAATTTAGACAACGAGGCGGATGTTAAAAAGGAGAAGCAATAAAGCTGACACGTCTTCCTTTTAAGTGAATGTCCTCATGTGAGCAACTCACCTTCCTAGAACATAATAAACAGAAATGAAAAAGAAATTATAGGTAGTCCTCGACTTAAGACCATAACGGGCCCCAAATTTCTGTTGTTAAGTAAGACCTGTGTTAATTTTGCCCCATTTTATGACCTTTCTTGCCACAGTTGTTAAGGGAATCGCTGTGGTTGATGAGTTAGTAACTCGGTTGTTAAGTGAATCTGGATTTCCCATGGACTTTGCTTGTCAGAGGGTGGTCACATGAACTTGGGACACAACAACGGTCACAAATGTGAACCAGCTGCCAGGCATATGAATTTTGATCATATGGTCATGGGGATGCTACAAAGGTTGTTTGTGAGAAAAATGGTCATGTCACTTTTTTCAGTGCCGTTGTAACTTTGAATGGTCACTAAATAAACTGTTGTAAGTCAAGGACTACTGGTACCTATATTCTCTCCCTACAATACTTTAAAAGGTTGCTCCAACCACAACTGAGCCCAACACTTCTGTGGTTAAGTGAGACATTTGTTAAGTGAATTTTGCCCTATTTTACAACTTCCTTGCCGCAGTTGTTAAGTGAATCACTGCAGTTGTTAAGTTAGTAACCCAGTTGTTGAGTGAATCTGGCTTCCCCATTGAATTTGCTTGTCAGGATGTCGCAAAAGTTGATCACATGACCTTGGGACACAGCAACGGTGATAAACAACTTTTATGACCAAGTAGAGAAATTTCAGCAGTCTTCATTTCAAAGCAACCTATGAAGCAATCATATGATATAACTTGGATGGAATTTCTAAATGTGCATATTTCATGGGGCTACAATAGCATAAGCTCCAAGCTTAATACATGTAGTCCTCAACTTGTTCATTTAGTGACAGTTCAAAGTTACAATGGCACTGAAAAAAATGTCTTGTGACCGTTTTTCACACTTATGACTTCCAGCATCCCCGTGATCATGTGATCCCAATTCAGATGCTTGGCAACTGGTTCATATTTACGACCATTGCTGTGTCCCAAGGTCATGTGATCAACTTTTGTGACATCTTGACAAGCAAATTCAATGGGGAAGCCAGATTCACTCAACAACTGGGTTACTAAATTATCATCTGCAGTGATTCACTTAACAACTGAGGCAAGAAAGGTTGTAAAATAGGGCAAAATTCTCTTAACAAATGTCTCACTTAATAACAGAAATGTTGGACTCTGTTGTGGTTGTACATTGAGGACTACCTGTATAAATTTTCCTCAATGCCTCCTATAGCCACTTCAAATTGCCTATATATAACTTTGCCGCCTTCTGCCAATTACCTCCCTGCGACCAATTAGATCTCATAGATTGGGCCTCCTCCGAGTTCCATCTGCCAGCCAGTGCCGGCTGGCAATTACAAGGAGGAGAGCCTTCTCAGTAGTAGCTCCGACCCTTTGGAACGATCTCCCCGTGGAGATTCGTACTCTCACCACCGTCTAGGCCTTCCGCATAGCCCTTAAGACCTGGCTAGCCCTTCAGGCCTGGGGACAAAGATAATTGCCCCTCCCGAATGATGAATGAATGTTGCTCATTATTTTATTCTATGTTTGTCTACGTTATTGTTTGTATATCCCTCCCTTGATTTTATGTAAGCCGCCCTGAGTCCCCTCAGGGAAAAGGGCGGCCTATAAATGTTAATAAACCTCTAAACCTCTAAACCTCTAATATTCATAGTTATCTAAAAGCATTATGACAATTTTAGGCTAGAGATCAGTTTTTCCAATTCTGGGCTCCAATCTCTTGACCAGCCTTCCCTTTGAATGTGTTAAACTACAGTTTTCATAATCAAAAACATCTGAAAGATAACCCACTGCAAAAAAAGAGAACACAGTACTATGTTTAATGCAACTTCAACATTCAGTCATCAGTGCTTGGCATTGTCCCTTGTGAAACTTAAGTGTTTGAGCAGATAAGATGAAAAGCTGTAGAAACTATCAACAGAATATGAGAGTGAAAGAAAGCATGAAATAGCTTCACAGTTACTGTGGATTGTTATGGCTGAAATAAAACTGGAATACTTATTTCAGATATTCCTTCCTTCCTTCCTTCCTTCCTTCTCAGATGGGACCTACAAACATGAAGGCTTTCAAATGCTATTCAGCCTGTGGCTCTGGCTCTTCTGTCTATATTTAACTGGGTTATAAAGTCTGCCTTTGCCAAGTCTGAATATAATAGAGCTTTATATGACAACAATTGCACAAGCATGCCTAGAGAGACATGCATACTCTCATTCACATCCAAAAACAGAGAGATCCAGTTGTTCCTTAATGGCCTTCTTTAGGAAAGGACCTTTTATGCAATTGCCAGGGTACCAAATTCCATCTTGCCCTCTCGGGATCTCACTTTGCACACAGTTTTTAATTTCCACAGCTTCCAGCATGTGATGAGTGATAGAAATCCTGCTTGTGAAACCAGTGAGGGAATCCCATCAGGTCATGGGAACTCCCACTGCATTTCCTATCACACTTCTTTCTGGACCATGCATAAAAGTTTGCAAACAAGGGAGCAGCTTTGTTGTTTTTGCTTCGCCCTTGACAATAGCAACACATTTGCACCTGACTGCCCTGGGTTCCAAAATTACTACAGTATTCATTCCTCCCCATCCAGCGATAGCCAGAAGGAAATCACCTGCATTCTCATTCATTGGGGGGGGGGGGGGAGGAACAACAGATGTGGCTCAACAAACAGTAAAAATCAAATATTTATATCAAGCTTTCAACTCCCCCTCTTTTCCCAGCCCTAAATACATTGCCAGCAAGAACAACAATTATTTGGTAATTTTCCAAGTCCATTAGCAATATGGTATAGCAAAAGTGGAAGACAAGAATGGAACGTGATTCTTGAGTCAAAGAACTATACAATCCACAAGAGTTAAAAAGAGGATGCTCATTGCACAATACATTAACGAGAAAGCCTTTTACTTTCTATCTTGTCTCATCCTAAGGTCTTAATGAAGTTGAGGGTGATTGAGAAGCTGTTCCATAAAAACATTTTAAAATACTCATTAAAAGGTTCGTTTATTATTGTGGTCAAAGACCAAAACACAACATTGGCAAAATTGGTAAAAATTATGTGCTACACTAAACATATTAATTACAAATAGTCATTTTAATACAGATTATACAGACAATGCAACAATATTTAGAGACATCTAATGGGATCACTTCTGCCTTTGCTGACAATAGATACTAAAGATAGAATAAATCTGAATGCCCTGAAAAAGCATTTAATAATAGGAATATATATATCATGACCAGACATCCTTATGACAATTACATAAGCCCATTCCTCATAAGCAAAACCAATAGTTAAAAGACATAATATTGAATATTAGCAGAAAAAATAAAAATAAATGCCAGGACAGCTTAAACTAATACCAATTAGTCCAAATTAGATCTGACAGCATTGATGGAACAATCTAAATCAAGCTCTAAAGACTTTCCAGAGTGTGATGGTTATTACAGACCATGGATATTTTCTTTCTCTATTTCTCTTTTATGGGCTCTTGACTGAAGTTGGGGAATGATTTGCAAATCCTCCATGACTTAAGTCTTAGTGTGAAACAAGAAATACAATAAATCAGGTGGCATTTGTCACTGTCATGTTACCATCTGAAGGGCCAGAGTAGCAACAAAAATTAGTACGAAGTTGCCTTATGTTGATTTATCATTCTGACTGGCAGCAGATCTTTAAAATCTCCACAACAAAAATGTAAAGAGTCAATATTCTTTCAAAACTCCTGAAAGATTTATGAAACTAGGAAGTTGAGTCTTTACAACTGTTTTTTCTAACGTCTAAATTTATTGAAATCCGTGTGCATCTCTGTGTGTGTGTGTGTGTGTGTGTGTGTTGCAATTGTGCTGATAAATAAATAAAGGGAGACTAGTATAGATCTATTTCAAGCTATTTAGCTCTCATCAGCTAGCCATACCCTTACTGGGAATTGAATTGAAATAGATCCATACTAGTCTCCCTTTATTTATTTATCAGCACAATTGCAACACAAATGTAACAAAGGCAACATTAAAAAAAAATGGCTTTCTGCTTGGATGGCTCCCAGAGTGAGTCGATAGACAGAAAAGGAAAGCAGTATGCTCCCTCTCATATTTGGGCATACCAGGGGTTGTGACACAATATATATATGTGTGTGTGTGTGTGTGTGTGTGTGTGTCTGTGTGTGTGTGTGTGTGTGTGTGTGTGTGTACATACACATATACATACACACACACACACACACATACATATGCAAACAGCGTTTTCATTCACTAAAGAAGTAGAAATCCTGGTGCTCTTCAGTTGTTTTAGCTTATAAATATATTTTAGCTTCTCGCCAGCAGTTCTTATTATCTTAAAAAAAGATATGGCTGCTTTAATATGTTGCAGTATGTTACATTTGTGCTTCCATGTATTCTTGAAGAATATCTTCAAGACTGAATCCTCAAAAGTGCACAGCCTTAATAACCATGCATATCATCGCAGCAGGCCAGCTTGTGAACTGAAGAGCCAACTGAACAATACTGCCTTTTTTCACCTTTAAAATAGTCAGTATTTTTACCTCGGTGACAGAACCATTTTTCTCTTCAATTGTGGACTATTAATAAACACTCACAAAATGCAGGGACAACCCACTGAAGTCCACCCACAATTTTCATTATTCAAAAGTGTGGGAGCTTACATTTTTGGTAAATTGAATTATGATCATGATTGCGTCTACCTGTGCCTTCCTATCTGTTTGCTTTTAAAGGCCTTTTAAAACTAAATGTTGCATTTATCTATCTACAGGCACAATGAACACATATTTATAAACAAACTGAATCATTTATTTTATGTATCTTATTCTTGTAAATAACAACTCTTAACGCAAATTGCTTTTCAAGAATGTACTTCAATAGAAATCAGTATACTGACTTCAATTTTTGTTAGTTTATCAAAATATAGGATATAGAAGTTAAAAAATGAAAATAATGGGAAAGTAGGGAAGAAGAGGAGAGAGAGGAAAAAGTGTAGGGAAAAGGAGGAGTGGGGAAGAAAAGCATTGACTTCCAATTCTTTAGCGCAATAGAATATGGTAATAACGTACAATCTCAACTCTTTACTTTTACATAATAATATATACTAACCATTTCTATAACAACAACCCTATCTAATCAGCAAAACCCAAATTTATTTTTTCCATCTCAAGCACAAAGTCCAAAAGCATTGAAAGTAGAAACAAAGATGTATTCTCTTATTTAATCAAAATAGTTGGTTTACTCACCTCTGCTAACTCCATCAACTTTTGTAGTCATTCATCCATTGTGGCACTCAGCGTATCCTTTCATTTATGTGAACAGAGTATTCTTGCTGATGTCAGCATATATAACATCGAAGTTCCAATTTTTCTTTTCAGTAGAAATCAGCATACTGTGGGCTAGGAATGGGTGGATCTCAAATGGCAAGCCATTTTTAGATATTCATCCTCCTATTTTCTATTTACACCTTTACTCATCACCTTTTTCACTTGCTGATGTGAGATCATTGACACTGAATGTGCAGACTTACTGTTGGTAACAGCATTGTTCACTATTGCCAGTTTTTTTGAAATTTAGTATTTGTGTTGTTACATGCATTGTCACTTGCATACTTCAGGGAACCAATTTTCAGTCACCTTTCTATTCTTGGGACACGGGAAGGCAGGGACCAATTGTTGATCAGGAAGCAATAGTGGTAAGAGACTCTCACTAGCTGTCAGCATGCGGGAGATGGAGGTGGCATGCATACTGTTCGCATGCCCAAGATGGCAGGGTGAAGGCAGGTGAATATATTCTGAACCAGCTGACTGTCAGCATGCACAAAGAGGCAGGAACTAAGGAGGCAAGCAAGCTATTACCAGATGATTGGTGGGGGTGCATTAGGAGGCAGAGCAGTGAGGAGCCTGTCATAAGCTGTCAGCATGCATAGGGAAGCAGGAGTTGAAATGGCATGCAGACTTTTTCCAGCTGATTGTTGGCATGCATGGAGACCTGAGATGGAAGCAGCCAACAACTAGCTTTCCACATGCACAGGGAAGCATGGACTAAGCCAATGGGACAGTCTCAATAGCTGACTATGGCCACTCAAGAAGAGGTAGGCAAAAATAGTAGGCCGGTTCTGGCCTATGAATTGTGGCATGCTACCTGAGGATAAACCCGCCATCCTGGGGCCAACGTTTGGGAATCCAGGCTCTCCTGTCATAAGCCAGGACAAAGGGTGAGTGATGGAGGAGTAACACATCCTGAAAAAAACTTGGTCCAGCTGGCCCGGATGGTAGCACCTCATAAGGGCCCTTTTCCAGGGTCACAGGGAAAGATGGTCAATGGTTTTGAAGGCAGAAGAGGGCTCTACACCCCAATGGCAGATAAAGCGGCAGAACCATCTTCTAGGAGAAGGGAAACTCTGATTACAAATCTCCACTGCCTTGTGGAAGATTTTTCCACTACTGGAAAAGGCTTCAGGAGTCAACCTCGAGGCAAAATCTGGAGCCAGAATCCCAGAAGCAGTCTGTGACTGTGTACAACCACGTTCTGGTTAACTCCTGCAATGCAGCTGGAACCAATCCTATCAGCTCTGCCGTTCCACTGGACCATTTCAGTGGAGAGCGGGGAATCTGCTGCCTGGGTAACAGTCTATCCTCCATATTAATCTACCCAGGCCTCATACTCTGGAGAGGATACTCCAGCTTTGCATGCAGCACACCAGATGCTATTTCAGGACCTCTTTCCAGAGCACGATACCGTAGTCTTTTGAGACTGAAGGATGCAAATGAAAACCTAAGAATATATACACGTTAAAAAGTTAAGAACCATGGGACTAGACTGTATCACTGCACAAGAGAAATAATGACAAACAACGCAGTGTGCTCACATTTGGTCTTCTCCACAGTTATAAATGATCAAGCACTGGAATGAACAGGCTCTAGAATGATCGTATCAATAGGATTATGTTTTACTTTATAAAATTAATATAACTAATTATAAAGAATGGCATCACTATCAAGAGCCCTCTTTCTACTTCCAGGGAAAAATTGCTAGCCTGCAATGAATCAGTGGGGCAATAGTTTCTTCTTAAGAACTAACCGTAATCAGGAGAAGAAACACACAAAAAGACTTTAAAAGTACTATAGTGGCAGTGAGCAGTGATTGCTAGCAATTGGCAGGGCCCTCAGCACTGAAGTTACGCTAAAACACTCTATCCAGCAGAGATCAGACCTTACCTTCCATTATCACAATGCTGCTTTCCAATACAATACACAGAAGTCCTACAAAGCATAGAGTAAATACAGCCCATGCAGCAGCCCTCCTCTACAAAAGAAATGTGAATAAACCAAAAACACAGGGTAAACAGATGGAAGGATAGTGTTTAACCAAGCAACATTCAATGAAGGAAACTGGCATTCTAAACCTAGTCTTGCCTAACTCCAGACAAACCTCTCTGGGCATTAAATAGCCTCATTCTAACAGAGAAGAGGAGATAAAATATTACATACCTAGCATGAGAATGAGAAATTCTCTTATCCCTTTCATAGATCAAATTCTAAAATAAAGAACTGAACATATCTGGCAGGGCCCAGCCCAAGAATGGCAAAGTGCAAGAATGCAGTTTGTGCTCAGTTCTTTATCTGCTCATATCATATATACAGAATCTTGCCAGACTAAACCTATACTTTTCTAATTCTAACCGAATATACTCTGGGAAATTCTAGGGGGAATTTAGGCTATCCTAAATTCCTTTCTCTGTATTTGATCCAGCTTCAGGCCGTGTTATGTCCTGTCTTGCCCCAGTACTTGAAATGTGCTTCTTCCTTCCTGGGAAAGTACCATTTCACTAGAGTCCCATCATACCATTTGTTATTGAGCACAATAATTATCAATAGGTTTACTTCAAAACTTCATTTTCAGAAAGGTCTTTTTATTACTGTAGGACATTAGCATCTCTTTTAATCATACAGAACTTTAAAAACTACTTTGCACAATTAAATGTCATATTTAAAACAATATCCCTTCATATTCCCATATGAGAAATGGTAGAAAGTGATAAAAGTAATAGAAATCGTACAGGAAAAAATACATTCCTTTTTTTACGGGATGCTCAGACTTTAGTTGCTTCTATGGTGTTATATCACATCACTTATATCAAACCACAATGAGAGCTATAAATTATATGAGTTGCATAAACCTACTGACATGTAATAAAATCATTTCATTTTATAATAATTTAGTTTTCCTCATAACAATGAGAATGAAGATTTAAGAAGGGTCTTAGGGTCAGTATGATTCAGTAATCTGAATTTTGCCAATCTTTGATGTGTACAGAATGAAGCTATTGGAAACATTTCTTTCAACTTTCACAAAGTAGACAGCTATTAAGACAGGAACATTCCTGGCAAGTTTCCTCTATATAGTTGTTTCTGACTTGGGTGATGCTCAACTCCATTTCTTAGCTGCAGGACCAGCGTTGTCTGAAGACATTTTCTGTGGTCATGGTGCCAATACGATTATACACCGAGGCACATGGAACCCTGTGACTTTTCCACTGAAGTGGTACTTATTTATCTACTTGCATTTGCATGCTTTCAAACTGCTAGATGGGCAGTAGCTGGGAACAAGTAACTGGAGCTATCCCGTCACACAACGCTTGGGTCTTGATTCCAGCTGCATTTGTCTTTAACAATTGAGCCACCACACCCCCTATGGTTTATGGAGGGAGATCCTGTTAGAAAGAGATATTAGCATGATCAAGAAGCACAATCTGATAAACTGAAATATATATCTCAAATTCTAATTTCATAGGAGATTATCCTATAAGAAAGCATTGAATGATCATATTTACATCTCAGTTATGTCCTCATATTGAAGCTACAAAACATGCCCTAATATATTATTCCTGTATATGAGCTTGAGAAAATGCAACAATTGCATGTCAACACATCCTGGAGGACAACCAAGTTTGAATTTATTTAGAGAACTGAAAAATTATTATAAACCTGGGGCAAGCTGATCTTTTTTAATCAGCATTCAGCTGGGTAGAATTACCACTGACTTGTCTTTCATACTGCTGGACTAGCCAATGCATATAAAAATGTGATGATGTATTTAGAATCAGGTATGTATTATATTCACTTTAAATTAAAAATCTTGCCTCAGGGAGGAGGTTTCTACTAAGGTCAAGCCATTAATGTCTCATTAGCAATCAGTCATATTTGAAAACCCAGATCTATCACATTTTCAAGGAAAACATATAGGCTATCTACGGGCCTTCATCATTATGTACCAGTCAAAAACAATTTTAATTAACAGGTTAGAGAATTGGGGTTTTGTGACTTTTCATGTTGTGTTGAAATGAATTGAAAAATCAGTATGTAAGTGAGTATGGATCACAGAATTGAAATGAACTCAAGATCATATCCTCCTCTTTACCTCCAAGAATATTTCTTTCTGAAAAACTGTAGTCTTACAATAGCCAAGCCTCAGGAAGTAGAGAGACAGTTATTGATAAATTGTGCAGGCAGCCAGAAGCACATTTACTAAATGGCTGTCTGAAAACAGTTTTCAACTAACCCCTGGAATCGTAAATAAATAAAAAGTAAAACCCTTGAAAATACAGTTATACCCACCATGCTATCTCTGTCTGTGAACCTACAAAGATATAAAAATACCCTTTAAAGGTGTTTTTCTCACTTACCAACTCAGTTTTGCTGGAAAAAACCAACACCACAGGATAGAATTGTATGTCTCAGGCTCTTTTCTTAGAATTTGAATGGTTAATCATCCCTACGATGGCCACCAGTTGCAATTTATTTTACTTTGTATAAATAATCTGACAGTCTTTGCACTAATTTATAATGGTGACTGATGAGGGAAGATGCCCAGTAAGAGATGTTCTAGGCGACATTTTCTATCTATTATTGTCTTTTCCATAGGACTATATTGTATAGGGACATGGTGGCTCAGCGGCTAAGACGCTGAGCTTGTCAATCAGAAAGGTTGGCAGTTCGGTAGTTCGAATCCCTAGCACCACATAACGGAGTGAGCTCCCATTACTTGTCCCCGCTTCTGCCCACCTAGCAGAATAATAGGCACCACCTTGGTGGGAAGGTAACAGCGTTCTGTGCACCTTCGATGTTTAGTCATGCTGGCCACATGACCATGGAAATGTCTTTTGGCAGCACTGCCTCTTTGGCTTTGAAACGGAGATGAGCACCAGCCCCTAGAGTCGGGAACGACTAGCACATATATGTGAGGGGAATCTTTACCTTTACCTATATTGTATTACAACACTTACAACACACTGTATCCATTTTTTTCATATCTATCACTGATTTATGCAAGTGAGAACCAATGTGGCATTAGTCGTTAAACTGCTGTCAGGTCCAAATCCAGCCTTAGCCATAGAATCTTATTTAGGTGACTTTGGGCCAATCATTATATCTCTGCTCAACTTACCTGACCACTATCAAGGGGAAGGGGAGCGGGAATGGATGAAGGAGAACTATATGTATATTTTGCCTTCAACTCCTAGAAGAAATAATAGACATTTAATGTCTATGTAACTAAAAAAATGATTATTGAAGAAATTGCTCAACTTTAATATATTTCAGACTTCTACTCATATGCATTTATTTTTAGTTTTGATCAATTCTTTACTTGTAGTCTTAATAATTATACTTTGTTACATGAACACATAGGAAATAAAAAGAGAACAGCAGCAGAACTTGTTCAGGGGCAACACTTGATCCTAAATCTGACTATGGCATCAGAAATGAAATAATTACAGAAAAATAGCATGTTTTCAATGTTACAGATTTTGTTAAGAAGCTAAATTCATACCTTTTGAAAAGTTTGAAATGAAATGAACCAGGGGTGAAATGCTACAGGTTCAGGCTGGTTCACCCAAACCGGTAGTAAAAAATGCTTTTAAAAGGTTTTTTAAAAGTTTCACACAGCTGATCGTTGGAACTTTTTTTTTACTTTTTAAAGCATTTTTAACTATGGTTTGGGCAAACCGGTAGTCAAAAAATGCTTTAAAAAAGTAAAATAAGTTCTGACAATCAACTGTGCGACAATCAGCTGTGCCGCATTATTTATATTTGCTAGAAAGAAGGAGATCCTGCTTTCTAGCGAATCTAAATTGCGTGGCACAGCTGTTCCCCCTCCTCTCTGTCCAACTTAACTTTGCAGACTCAGAAAAGGCTTCTTAGTGTCTGTGGTGTGCATGCACACGAAGTGCGGGTTTGGCATGCATGTGCCCACAAAGTGAAACGATAGCAGACTTCAGAGCATTTCACCCCTTAAACGAACCCTTCTCTAGGATATGGAGTTTAAGATTATCTGTGGTACTTTTAATTAAATTGCTTCTTCAAGAGAAGAGAAAAGCATTATAATGCATTTGCCCAGCATAGCTTCTGTGAAGTAGGAAAATATCACGCTTGAGACTAATTCTAAGATACAACATGCAATCAATGAGCCTTAAGCTTAGAATAAATATGAATTTCTGCCATATTACTTTGGATATTTAGTAGGTGAAAAAAAGTAGATAATTTACAACTATGGTTATAATTATTCACAATGTTAAAAGGCATTAGTCTACTGATTCATAACAAATAGTAGGAGATCCATACTGAAATAAATGAAACAATGACAGTATTCTTCATATGTGTACTAATAAGAATAATTTTTATATTAAATAATTGTTTTGCAGTAAAAACACAAAATTAAAGGTTTTCTTGTACAAATAAACCACCTGAGCTATCAAGCATTAGAAAAGTTTTATGTATGTAATAGGCATTTATGAATGACTCCTTTATTGAAATAAAACCAACTGATACACTAAATATTCATATATATGGACTGATTAGTTTTACAAATAAATTTCTTTCCTAGCTTTTTTACTTGTGATCCATTAACTGGAAATGCCAGCTTGAAGAGTCAAACTGTGCACAACCATTCCATCAATTATTTTAAAAAATCATCATAAAGAGGATAGCACCTGAATATCCATACTGCAATTGAAGCAGCCTGCTACCTAGATCAGTGGTGGCGAACCTTTTTCGCCTCAGGTGCCAAAAACACATGCATGCTCGCTATCTTTCATGCTATCGCACATGATCGCATGCCCACCCCTTAACGTAATGCCCCCATGCCTTTAACAGCCCTGCACATGAGTGAGTGCCCCCTCCCACTGCTCTGCGCATGCACATGGCTTTTTTAACACCTGGGGAAGGCGAAAATGGCTTCCCCCCCCCCTTGGAAGCCCTCAGGAGGCCGGAAATGGCCCATTTTCCAATTTCCAGTGGGACCGGTAGGTCTGTATTTTGCCCTTCCCAGGCTCCACAACTTTCTAGGAGCCTGGGGAGGGCAAAAAATGGCCCAACATGCAAACCAGAAATTTGGGAATGGACTTCTGGGTTTCCCATTGGGCTATTTTTTGCCCTCCAAGAGGCTTCAGAAGGTTTCCCTGAACTCTCTGGAGGGCGAAAAATGGCCCAATGCACAAACCGGAAGTCCATTCCCAAACTTGCGGTTTGCGCGTTGGGCCGTTTTTCGCCCTCCGGAGGGTGAAAAACAGCCAAGAATTAAGGCTGAAAATCATGTGGTGCACGCTGGAGCTGACAAGGTAACGCCTCATGTGCCCTGATAAATGACTCCACGTGCCACTTGTGGCGCGTATGCCACAGGTTCGCCATCACGGATCTAGATGGATTGATGTAGTCAACTTTGCAATAATCATCATCATCATCATCATCATCATCATCATCATCATCATCTCTCCAATCACTTTGTTTGGAAGAATGAGTAAATTCAAGTTCCTTCTTTTCCCCTCAAACAAATGTTTGACATCAAAGTTGGCCATCTGTCTGATGGGCACCTAAGGACATCGCTCTTTGCCCCACTGATGGCTTTTTGGATTGGAGCCATCACATATGAATTCAAAACCCAGACATGCTCAACCAGCCAGGTGAACTAGCGATGTCACCTCCAATGAGAAATCAATAATGAGGAAGCGAGCAGATAGATACAAGAATCAGGCTGCAGAAATGGAGAAAAAATCATTATATAGATTTAAAATAGAAATGAGACTGAGAAAGTTAGCATCTGCTCCTCAGTGTTCTAGTTCATGAGTTTGAATCATGGACTACTTTATTAAAAGTGGGAATTATGCCATTTTCTTTACCCAAGCAATTACATGTGCAAATTATCAATTAATAGTGGACACTCTTTGTTTACAGAGTGTCTGCACGATTTTTCCCCAGTAATAAAAATGTTGTATATGAAGAAAGAGAACACTGGTTTATATTCCTCTGTTAGGGCTAGTTGCTTGTTTCTCATCCAGCAAAGGAGTACAATCCAAACCACAATACAACTGGTTTGAAATTTTAAAAAGCTGATTTTTCCCAAAGAAACCAATCTGAAGGATACTCATGTCACTTCATGGCACAGGTTTCTCTAATCTATAAAGAATGTACTCTATAAAATACTGGCATAAGCAGATTTGCTTAGCATTCTGATGTTTTGCTCAGATGGAAACCTAATGGCTATTAACCATGTAGAAAAGAAATACTAGGACTTTAGACTTTTCTCTTGCTACACAATAGAAAAACCATAACTTCTGCTTGCTACCATTCAGGGTTAATTTTGCTGTCTGGCTCTCAGATCAATCAATTGACATCAGAAACTGAGCTAGAGAGCCAATTTTCAGGAATAAAACATAGTCTTTTTTGACAATGACTTGCTGAAGTTTTCATTTTCTTTCTGCTGATGTATCAATGTAAGCAATATTAATGTATTGCTTCAAGCTAATGACATCATAGTTTTCAATCAACAATTCCTGAAGAGTCTAAAAAAGGCTGATTCTGAGAATTCTCCTGTAATTTACATGGGCTGATTTCATAAACTTCATTTTTCCACTTCAATTTCCTTCCTCCTCGGGTCAGTTATGTAATCCCAGGACCACTGATAACGTCATGACACTTAGTATGATTTAAATTGCCTTAATGCAGTGAGAAGTGCTTTGGTTCAAGATTAATCCATTTTATCCATGCTTGTGCCTATATAGCTGTTCCCCCTCCTTTTCCAACCAGTCTATTTTACCTCTCTCATTTTTTGCCCACTTAGTCAGTCAACAATGTGCCAGTGGACGCTCCACATTCCCAAGATTTATCTTCAAAATGTTGGATGTCTGCAACTCTAGGGTTGTCCTGAGTCTGTTAATATGGCTGTTGTATATGTGCATCATGGCACTGTTATATTTATAATTCCATGAAGCATGGTCTACTTTGAGACAGAAGCAGAAGAATAATACATAATTTACCTGTATTGCTTTGAATCTCAGTATTTCATTTTTAAATCTACAAGATCATCAGGTTTATGTAAAAACATCCATCGCAGCTGCCGATCTTACAGTACATTAAAGCAAATTAAACCAAACTTAAAAGCAAAGTGAGGAAAAGTTATTTATTGGATTTTTATCCAACCTTTATTTTTGACCAACACAAGGCTGTGTAGATGCTTAATGGTCTTGTTTTTCCCACAATAATCCTGTGAGGTGAGTTAGACTGAGAGTAGTTCTTGTTAAGACCATACATTAAGTTGCAGTTCAAAGATTTAATGCTCAGGCCTGCCCACAGCAATCTAGTCAACTAAAGTTCAATACTAAATTGGCACCAGATAAGAGTCAATGGAATTCAAGGTGAGATTGGATTTGGACAGTTTCTGGCAATGTAACGACTCTAAGTTGATGACACATTTAACAATTCTACCTGCTGTTCTCCTACGTCTGGCCAGTTTTGATACCTAGGAGACATTTAGATCTCATGGTCTTCTGGTTTCTAGCCTACACCAAAGGCCCACTAGTTTTTTAAATATGTACTGTTGTTATCGTCTTAATGCATAGTGCTTTTCACAATACTCAAACTAGCATCAGTTTTTGCTGCAGGATACCTATGTGTTATTACTATTTGTGAAATTAATTGGCATGCTAATGTTAGTCACTATGGATCACCTTCTGAGTCACTTCATTTTATTATACTTAATTTAAATGCCAATTGGTTAAAAAAAAACTAGCTGAATGAAAAAATTACTATACAGAGGGGGATTATTTTAATAATGTAGCTAAATTTATCTTAAATTTTAATCCTGGCAATGTTTAAGATTCAAGTATATAAATAGTGTGATCCATTTTTTATGTGACACTTTATCAAAATGACACAAATGACCTGTATATTTCAAAACAATCCCAGTAATTGCTACAAGGCAAAAGTATCTTTATTATATATGTGTTTGTATCTGTCTGTGTTTTGTTCTTCTGAGTTTCAAATTGTATTTCTTATTGCTCAAATTTATTAATTTACTGAAATGTAAGGTGTTTCCCAAAATTCTCGGCAGTTTCCCTAAAAAACCAAATAACCCCAAAATCTGCAATATAAATCTTCAAAACAACATTGAAATACACTAGGCAGTCAAGGACAGCATTAAAACACATATCTTACATCGACCAGCCCATACTACAGCTGTAAGTTTTAAGCGCACTCTTAGAAAGTTAGGTCTTTATTGCTTTTTGGAATGGGAAGAGTTTTCTTAAACATTTTCTGAATTTGACCTAAATGTATCAGAATTTTCCTACCTTTCAGAAAAAAATGCTTGCTAATGGAAATGTCCTTTTGAAAAACAGGTATATTTTGTCCTTTCTTTAAGGAATTAAAATTAATTAAATTCACTATGATTTCCAAATTGTAAAGCCTTTTCAAGAGCTGACCTGATTTTTTCCTTATTTGAGGGAATTTATTGATGAGTCTATCCTTTCTACAAGGTGCCAAATATCATATCAACAAATTTTCCTAATCAGAAGTAACTTCTAAAAGTCAATAGTCAAAAAAAACCTCAAATATGGAGATGTACCATGTAGGTATTTATCCTACTAGTTCTACAGCTTAAACATAGCATCTCTGAAGAGCCAATCGTGCATCATGGCACTCAGATAATTGCCCTTCCCGCAAGAGATGAAAGCTTCAGTTCTAAGACTGTTCTGAAAACACATAGTGCTTGAGCCAAGGTGGCGCAGTGGTTAAATGCAGCACTGCAGGCTACTGCTAGATCAGCAGGTCAGCGGTTCAAATCTCACCGGCTCAGGGTTGACTCAGCCTTCCATCCTTCCGAGGTGGGTAAAATGAGGACCCAGATTGTTGGGGGCAATATGCTGACTCTCTGTAAACCGCTTAGAGAGGCCTGAAAGGCCTATGAAGCGGTATATAAGTCTACTGCTATTGCTATTGCTATTCAATATACAAACATCTTAATCATGGCTAAATGAATATGCGGGCCCTATAGTTCGCAACAACTAGCGGAGTAAAATCCACAGGGACCCCATTCCTTCCTTTCCTATAGATCAAAGCTCACAAGCTGAATGCACACACATATTTCTAATAAGTAAATAATCCACTCAAAATCCAAATACGAGCAGTGGCTAACTCATTTCTCACTCCAGGAGTTCGATTTTCATTGGCTCAAGGTTGACTCAGCCTTCCATCCTTCCGAGGTCAGTAAAATGAGGACCTAGATCACAGGTGTCAAAGTCACTGCATCACGTGACGTTTCACGAAGTTTTTCCCATTTGCGGATCTCAAGTGGGCATGGCCTGTATAGGACACATCCGGCCCGTGGGCCGCCAGTTTGATACCCCTGACCTAGATTGTTGGGGAAAATATGCTGACTCTATAAACCACTTAGAGAGGGCTGTAAAGCACTGTGAAGCGGTATATAAGACTAAGTGTGATTGCTATTGCTATTTTCTCACCAAGGTTATATCTCAATCAGAATCATATTGTTTTAATACAGGCAAAACCAAAAGTAAAGCAAACAGTAAAAGGGTTCTCTAATATCTGAGCAAATGAGAAGAGGCAGCCTGTACAAGAACATTGCATTGATGCCAATGCAAGCCTCTTAATTTTCTTCAGGATTAATAGTAGCAATAGCAATAGCAGTAGACTTATATACCGCTTCATAGGGCTTTCAGCCCTCTCTAAGCGGTTTACAGAGAGTCAGCATATTGCCCCCAACAATCTGGGTCCTCATTTTACCCAC
The DNA here is from genome assembly GCF_009769535.1 of Thamnophis elegans. NCBI lineage: Eukaryota > Metazoa > Chordata > Lepidosauria > Squamata > Natricidae > Thamnophis > Thamnophis elegans. Next base: position 78,557,945 of record NC_045541.1, on the reverse strand, counting down.
CTCGGAAGGATGGAAGGCTGAGTCAACCCTGAGCCGGTGAGATTTGAACCGCTGAACTGCTGATCTAGCAGTAGCCTGCAGTGCTGCATTTAACCACTGCGCCACCTTGGCTCTAAGGTTCTAGTAGTTTACCACAGGGCCAAAATCCTAAACTGGAACTCCAAACATAACTAGATAAAGTTCTTCTGGCCATGACTGAAGCCAGAGTAACAAGGCATCCTGTTATATTTCAAAACTGTGAAACTGTGCTCTTTCAAAAACATTTACCAGAAGATGCTGCAAATCTAACCCCACTTTACCTCATGCCAGTATGCCCACCTTTATCTTTATTAAGTTTTGATTATTAAGGGATTTTTTTGTTCATACATCTCCACTTTTAGGTTTTAATGCAGGCACCAGGCTACATTCTTTTAGTTCAAGAAGAAAATAATTGGGTTGGATAGCAATAATTTACTGAGAGCATCTCTCTTGCAACCTCTCTGAAGAATCATCTTGATATTACAGAATTTGGAACAGTCAACCCCAAACAAGGCACCCTTCCAAATGGCCATTGCTGAATGTTCTGGAATTAGCCATGCTACAAATTTTAAAAATTACATGCTAACACAAATTGGAGGTACCCATTCAAATGGGTTGTTCTGAATATAGGAAAGCAATTTAATTTGGGCCTACAAATCTTGTACAATGGGTTTGGTGAGCCCTGGTGGTGAAGCAGTTAGAATGCAGTATTGCAGGCTAAATCTGCCCACAGCCAGAAGTTTGATCCTGAGGGGGCTCAAGGTTGACTCACCTACCCTCCTTTCAAGGTCGGTAAAATGAGAACCTACATTGTTGGGAATAATTGTTGCTAACTTTGTAAATCACCTGGAGAGTGCTGTAAAGCACTATGAGCAGTATATGTATAAGTGCTATTGCTGTTGGACCACAAAATGATGTCTTCCATTTCTAATCCTACCAAACTTTGCTTTAGGATGATTTTAAAGTTGAAAAGTATGGCTCCATCTATCAGCAAAGGCAAGCCACCTATAAGACTAAAGCCATGAGACAGAAAAGTAGCATCCCAGGTTGATAAAGTTAAACTAGACTTCCTCAATCTGCTATTTTTCATGCATACTTGATTATAGTTTTGAGGCTTTCCAGCAAACATAATAATTGAAATTCATTTCAAATTGGGAAGTTCGGTCTAGATTATACAGAATCAAATAGCAAAGCAATTTCATTTTTGTACTATACAGTAAATCTGCCTCTGTGAATAGAAATGAAATCCATTAACTCAATAGTATATGCTTTTGAATAGGTTTAGAATCTGAATTATATTCACTAAAATGCTTTCAGGGAAAAAAAAGTGCCATCAAAATTTGAGAACTGTTTTTGAAAAAGAAAAGACTAGGAAGGAAAAATATCAAGTTTATCATGAGCTCATTAATAACAACTAAAGGATCTTGGAATGTAATTTAGTTCTATTAACTTGCTATAATACTGCCATACAAGTGTTGAAGTTAGAATATTGCAATAGTAAAGTGAGTGCAATATCACCAAATGTGGCTTTAAAATATTTGAGACCTGGAGTATTAAAACAGATATATAAAGATCAGCCAAGAGAAAACAAAATATAAAGATATTGCTAGCTCTAAATAAAACCACATTATGAGAAATATTTGAAATATCACTTTCATATAAAGCACCAGCCATGCCAAGTTAAAGACAATTTAGCTTCATATGAATAATACTTCTGAATTGGAATTGTTATCTAAGCACAAATGTTTCCTGGTGTGTTACTGCAAACACAAAACACTACATTTTTGCTCATTACAGTTAATTACAGTGCAAACCTCCTATAATTAAGTATGCCACAGTATTTCAGTCCAAAGTGAACCATCGCTTGCTCGTCCCTTTAAAAGCAATTGGTTTGTGTCGACATTTTCAAGATGTTTCCTCATAATCTAATAATCACATTTGTAAAATTATATCATCACTCTATTTATTGCATCTCCTTCTCTCCTCCCATTGAATGGATTCCCTGCAAGTTAAGTTTTAGAAAACAACAGCGCAACCCTTTAAAACTGTGCTTTATACAATAACAAAGGGGCAATTGTCTGACTACAACAATCTAATTTAATTATACATGCATGGAATTCTTACACTGCATTATTAAGAATTTCTTCCCCCGGGTTTTGCCACACTGTCCATATTACAGCAAGACTGCAGGCAAATGTTATGTACCCCTTTGCTCAGTGCCCTCCTCTTGCTTTTGAAACCAGGAGATCATAATCCTCCCTTTGTGACATCAATCATTTGATGCAGGCCTGATGTGCCAGACTCTACAGGACAAGCTTTGCTTTCCCTGCTCTGAAGGAGAATTAGCATTGTCATCATCCAGAGCCCTAAAATGTACCGTGTCCTGAATATGGTTTGCCAGGTCAGTTTTGCACATGCAAGAATAGATGTCATCACGGCTGCATAGATGTAGCATCTGGACTGCTTGCCTGTTAAAATCTCCTTGTTTCATGCTCATTTATCAAGTCTCCCATTTAAAACTATGGAGAAGCTAAAGAAGTTCAAAGTTCAATTGGGACGGAGGCCAGCATTTGCCTTCCCAAATCTTTAGCTTTGATCTTCTGTATTTTATAGAAAAGGAGATGGATGGTCCTGAACTTAGAATAAAGAAGAACTTCATAGCAAAAACACTTTGCAAGTTAAGTAGGGGGGGGAGGACTAAAACATAACAAACAAATCTGAAGTTACAGGAGAATAGAGATATTAGAATATCTGCTTGTTTATTTATAAAAGGTATTGACCAGCCATCTTACTTCAGGATAACTTTGGGTGGCTGTTGGATTCATGATACATTTCATGAAATTACCTTAAAAATATCAGCAAACACTTTCCATGTCTCATTTTCCCTTCTTTCTGTGGTATGGTTCTGCTCGAGTTGCAAACTGTCTACGCAACTTTATTGAACTGCCAGCCTCTTGAGCACAAGATTATCGAATCTCCGAGTGAACAACTACATGTTCAGATACTCCCTACCATAAGTTTACTAAATGCCTTCTTTTCCTTCTCAGGAACCTAGGTATGATAGCCAAAAAACGGCATCACTTGGCTGTGTATAACTGATTTTTTCCCCAAAAAAATTCTAAGTACAATAGCAAAGAAAATTGTCCATAATTCATTTAACAGATCAATTTTGAATATGGGAGAAAGAAAACAAATATTTCCAATTCCATGCATGGTTGCTCCCCCCCCCCCCCCCCCGCAAGAAGAAAGTCCCATTGATGTCAGTAGTTTTACCTCCCAACCTCCAAAGCAAGTGAGCACAGAATTAAAACTCCATATGCCAATAATTCTTATGGGGTCTTTAAAACACATTTAGATTTAATCTGTGTATCCCAGCATTGTATGAACATCTGTGTGCATCAGGACTGGAAGAGTAGAAGCTCATTTACAATCTCCTATAAAATTACAAACAACATTTTTACTCTAATTCGGCTCCTCAAAGGCCAACGAAAGTAGACCACAGCCTTTCTCTGAACACAGGCTCTGCCTCCCCCCCTCCACTCTGCCTCCCCCCCTCCACTCTCTAATCACTCAAAAGGAAGATTGGAAGATTAGTGAAGGAAGGGGGAGGACAAATTGCAGTTAACCCTTCAGCTGAATAATAATACCCCATGAAGATCTAAATGTATGATCTAAATCTATAGGTTGTGATCTTTTGCTCCTTTGCTTTCTTGCAAGTCCCTCAGAACTCAGAAGGACTTACTTCTGGCAAAGCTTTTGACGAATCATCAATCTGAAACACTGCTATTGAGATAACCCAAACTCTGTGAGAGGGGGCAGAGTGGGAGACCTCAACTGAAAGTAGACAAAAAAATCACAGTAATGAGGATAAGGTTTGAGTTCATAGATTTAAGGCCTCTTACATGGTCATAGCAAAGGGCAAGAGATCACCTCCGGAAACAGCATTCAGGGTTTTTATCAGTGCGCCATAATACTGCAATAATTTTGACAGGAATTTAATATTCCTCAGCTCCGTTATTCATGTCAAGATGTATTTCACAGTAGCAGGAGCTATAATGTTATTGGTTTTTTTTTTATATATATATATATATATATCTAGCCCTCAGCGTTATGGAGGATAAAGGTGAAGTGATTTTCCAGCTACTGCAATATGAGAAGGAGCAAGATACAAACAAATAAAAGTCGCTTTCCGTTTTAAAGCAGCACTTTTCCCAGAAGCCTTTCCCATTGACAAAACCGGCAAGCAGTTGCTATGGGGCTTGAGGTAGGAGGAAGAAAAAGAGTGTGGAGAAGGGTTGCACACTTAATCATTGCAGGAAAGGTTGGCCTATTTCACAGAAAGATCTGGATTTCAACTCTGTCCCCAAGAAAATTGCAGGGACTGCAGAGCTGCTGCCGTGCGAGGCAACAAGAAAACAGGCGATCAGAGGCAGCAGCTGGAGATGGAAATGCCTATTAAATCCTTTAGACAACAGATGGGCAAAGCTCATCTTTTTTTTAAAAAAAAAAAAAAAAAGGAGAGCAAAACACAATGCACCATGTTTTATCATCCCACCATAAGGAACAACTCTTAACACCAACCAGCTTCCAAAAAAGACTATTCTAGGCTCTGAATGTCGGAACCTATCTATCTTACTTTTTAAAAATCTCTCGATATGATACTTCAGAAAAACCTGAAATTTACTCTGGGGTCCCTCAATCAAAGGCTGCCAAACAAGAGGGCCAACTGGACCGGATACCAAAAATGGAAAACGAAAATATGGGAAATCTGGCAGACAGAGATTTGCCAGGGCCCTTTCTTTGCCTTTACTCTTTGCCTGCCCTTGAAGTGCATCTAGTGCTGCAGGGAACCAGCCAGTCCAAACGTTGAATACATTGAGGGGATCTAATTATATCATTGAGGGCAAACACACCTGCTCCCGGCTAATGCCCCACACTCTCTTTCCTTCTGGTTAATATTCCTTGCCATTGTTCTTTTCAGAGAACCACAAAACAGCAAATCTCTAGCATCTGACTGCAGAACAGGGGATCTTCCTCTAAGCAGCAGAAAATTGTGGTTAGTGGGAAAACAAAATAAGATATCCAGGGCAGGATCTGCAATTCTTTCTTTTTCTTCTTCTTCTTCTTTTCCTGGTGACCACCCTTTCCCATTTTGGTTGCCTTCCAAATCATCAACAAAGACAGTGCCATAAATTGCACTCTATGTGTTCTCTCTCCTCTCCCCCACACCTCTACTAACTGCACCTTCAAGACTACACCCTTTTCAATCATGATGTCATAAAACACTGCTGGTGACTCCCCCGTTTCCTCCTCCTCATCCTCTTGATCCACGATTCCTTTTTTTTTTTAAAAGAAATGAAAGCCATGCACTGAATCCAAGCCAAATTGACCAGCAGCTGAGCATCTCTCCCCCCCCCCCCAATTCTATCAGCCCCTCCCCACCGGCACTTTGACTGTCATCAGAACACCACCCCTTTCCAGGAGTGATCCACACAAAGCAAGCTGGGCTTTAAAACAAAATGCAAATCACCCCAAACCTCCCTCCCCCCACCAAAAAAAAGAGCCACAGAAGGCAAAGACACCCCTCGATCTCAAGATGCCACAGCGACAAGACAAGGAGGGACCCGCGAGGCCGGACTCTCCCATCTCCCGTCATGTCCGCGACTGCCACCTTCTTCTCCCCTGGGTTTGCTTTGCTTTGCTGCTGGCTACTGCTGCTGCGGCTGCCGCGGGAACCCACCTGTCTGCCCTTTGCCCAGCGTTTTCTCCAAGCGGTAGGGTCCAACATATTGCGCGTGTTGAGCTCCGCTGCCTTCCTTGCCAGTTGATGTCATTTCTACCTGGCTGGGTAACGCTCTGCGATGCTGCGCCTGGTATCCCGCTCGGGGAAGCTCCGGGCTGGTTTTTTCGTGGCTGGTTCCTTAAAATTCCGACTTGGCCGCTGTGCAAGGAAAGCGCCCGGTGTCTCGCTCTCTCGCTCGCTCGCTCTCGCTCTCTGACTCTTCTGCTGATCCTCGTCCACTTGGCGGAAAATTAACTCTTGCTCTCTCTTTTCTTTTTCCCCCTTCGCTTTTTCTCCACCTCCTCCTCCTGTCTGTCCTGCTAGGGAAGGGATGCCCAGGAACACTTATTAGCCGGGGCTTAGGGATGGGGGAAATCTCCGAGCATCCGAAGCATGATGCCGGTTCTCAGCAGTCGCACGCTTTAGTTCGCTCTAGAGCTGCTCAGCGGGAGCTGGAGCAGCGGAAACGCTGGGGCCCGTCGCTCCGACTGACATTAGGCGCAACCAATCCCCGGCAGCATCTCGGCCCGTCTCCCCTCCCCTCCCCTCCTCTTTATCCACTACCTTTTCTTTTCCATTAGCATCGGCCGCGGCTGCTGCTTCTTGCCTCGACGCCGAGCATCGTATAACCAATGGCAACAGCCATCAAACGGCGAAGGGATTCGTCTCATCAGGACAGTGGTTAATCCCGTTTCAAACTCTGCCCTGTCTCAAACTTTGTCTGCATAGCAGGAGGGAGGGGAGAGCTACCCGGCTCTCTTTATCTGCTGGATCCAAGCCAGTTCTGCCCTCCATCCATTCCAATCGCACTGAAAAGGTGCTCGGGTTGGGACCGCCAAAATCACAGGGAAGGCGAAGAAAATTAAACTGGAAACAATGAATACTAAGGGGTTCCCCCCCCCCTTTTTTTTTTTTTTGTTGAAGAAGAGAGTCACAAAGTGAAGTTGGCTTGTAATGAATTTCAGGGGAGTTAGCTGGTCTAAATATATGTATATGTATATGAAAAGGCAAAAACTGAACCTAAGCAGGGTAAAATCTTGTTGGAGTTAGTAAATTAAGTGGAACTCAACTGAGGGAAAGACGCAGTTTCATCTGAATGACACTCCTGGCACTTTTTTTTTTTAAATATATTTTTATTGTTTTTACATTTAAAACAATGCAGGACCGCGAAGTCCAAGTGACCATACAATCACATTATATACAAATAGTCTCATCCACTGACTATTATCCTACTTAGTACATTATCTAACCTTCTATCCAATCACATTATTTACATTTTGGTCCAGTCTTGTCACCTTGTCTTATACCAATCATAAAATCTGTTCCAGACTTCAAAGTATTCCAATTCCCCTTTATTTTTTAGTTCAAGAGTGAGCCGATCTGTTTCCGCACAGGCCAAAACTTTTCTGATTATATCTAACTCTGATGGTGTGTTTTCTTTTTTCTAATACTGCGCATAAGATATAAGCGCTGCAGTTAGTACATGTATAATTAGATAAAGTACTATTTTTATATGTGCAAGAAGCCAATGTGATTTTCAGTACATGCTGTAAATTAATCTTCCCTAAATGACAGGATGGTTTTAAAATGGAATATTGATATAAAGCACCATCTTGTTTATACTTAAGCAATTCAGACAACAACCTCTTGCATTTCATATTTTATTTTTTAAAAACTCTTAAAACTAATAAGTGATATAAGTGCTTGACTGAAACAAGCAACAGGTGCTGTTAGACAATCTTCACATAGCTGAAGAAAAATAAACTGCTTTTCATTTTTGCATACAGTCTAGGATAGTCCTGTCCCATATAATACCCATGAACTTCTAAATCTTCTGTGACCATCATTAACTCCATTGTTCATCTATGGAGATTCTCAATCATCCAAATTATGATTGTCCCAAAGGTGCTTTTTCAAGGGGCAACTAGACTTTCCTGTTTTTATATAAATCCTTTCATTGCCCACCATCCAGTCAGAGTTGAAGAAGCTTCTGGGATGAGAAGTGAAACCTTCAAAGGAAAACAAGAAAGTCCAGTTGCCTCTTGAAAAAGCACCTTTCGCACAAACCCATTATTCATTTAGAATGAAAAGTTACCTGGGGCAATAATTTCTCAGCTTTGCTTTAAGATTATGGAACTCCACGCTAAGAGATGTTTAGACCAGATCAGAGGTGGTATTCAGCCAGTTCTGACAGGCTCTGGAGAACCAGTAGCAGAAATAATGAGTAGTTCGGAGAACTGGCAAATAGGCTGCTTCCCAGCCCCCCAGCTGATCTTCTTTTGTTGTCCTGAACAGGAGAATGGAGCTGGGAAGCACGTTAGTGGATGGGGAAGGAATGGGGATTTTGCAGTAACCTTCCCCCAGGAATGGGGAGGGAATGGGGATTTTGCAGTATCCTTCCCCTGCAACCTCCACAAAGCCATGCCCACAAAGCCACGCCATGCCCACAAAACCGATAGTAAAATTTTTTGAATCCCACCACTGATCCAGATCCTACCCACCAAACCAAAACATGGAATTTCTGCTGTAGCTTGGAAGTAGCCCAGATCTGCCCTTTCACAGTATGATAGTAGGCTCCAGGAGCTGAACTGATTTTTTTTATTATCAATTCTGCTGCAACACTGAATATGCAAAATCACAATAAATCTGGTCTTCCCTCCTGATGAATTCCAGCTTGGCAGAGTTTTTAGGCAACCTAGGAACTCTCATCTCACCCCACCTCTCAATTCGTTTCTCCCACAACTCTGTTCTCAGCATTTCAGGGTTATCAGTGATGAAAATCACTATGGGTCAATTTCATTTGGTTTTGGAGTGATGGGTCTCTTACTCAAATGTCTCCTGGATTCTAATCTTCTATTTTTTTCCAAGGACTGAATTATTAATTATCCATTTATTTCATTGTTATGCTACATAGCCTTTCCATGGAGTACTTCATTCAGTCACTTGCAAGACCCCCAAAATGATGTTTTGAAAACATGCTGATCAATGGTTAGTGTTGTTCACTCCAGTGCAAACACCACAGCAACTATTTAGACATTTATTTATTCCAATCATTTCAAATCTGGGGGCCTCTGCAAATTCTGATTGTCAGGAAATTTCTCCTTATTTCTAAGTTAGACCCCTCTTTGATAAGACCATTACTTCTTGCCCTGCCCTCATGTGCTTTGGAGAATTAGGAGGAACCCCTCCTCTCTGTGGCAGCCCCTATTAGAAGACTGCTATCAAGTCAACCCAGTCCTTCTCTTTGTTAGACTAGACATACCCAGTTCCTACAACTACTCATCCTATGTTTTATCTTCCAGTCCCATAATTACCTTTGTTGTCCTTTTCTGCATTCTTTCTAGAGTTTGAACATCTTTTTTGTATTGTGATCAAAACTGGATACCCTTTTCCAGATGTGGTCTTAGCAGTGCAGAATAAAGCAGTACTAACACTTTACTTCTGTCCTAAACCAGTCTAGGAATTGTGGTCTAAATATAATAGGAGAGAATAGCTTCCTCACACCCATTCTAAAGAATATTAAATTAAAACAGGATCATTTTGACCATTCATCCCAATCTCTTGCTCAGAGCATGTACTTATTTTACTTAATCGTTTATCTAGGGCTTCATGAAGAAGACAGCATATTGCTCTTGTGACAAAATCTTAATTGCATAATTGTAGCATACATAATATTTGTAGTATTGCAATACTATTTAATATTAGAACAACAATTGAAGTGCAGGGGGAAGAGGATTTAACTAATAATTTAACTCTATATTACAGGCTTTCTCCCAAAGGTGTTATTTGTTGTAGGGGACACCAACCAATGAACATTTTCCTCCTGGAACGAACAATAAGAGTGGGAAGAGAAATAGTTAAATCCTCTCCTTGCATGCTGTGATCCCAAACCTGACTGGGGAGCCCCCACCCCACCCCACCCCATAGCCTATTGAAATTAAACTATTAGCATTCTGGTTAAACTAAGACCTGGCTGTTCCTGCAGGCCTGGGGCTGTTGACCCCATAAATGAGGTCCAGCCCCATCTAGGTTTGAGTGTATGGTGTGTTGCTTTTAAATCTGTTTTCTCTTTTTCCTATATTTTAGTTTTTATTTTACTCTTGTATTTGTAAGCCGCCCGGAGTCCTACAGGATTGGGCGGCATATAAATTTATTAAATTACAATTACAATTACAATTAAGCTTAGAGTTTACATATATTGCCTGCTTCCCTGCCTTCCTATGGAACATAAGAAGCACTCTTTTGAATTTAAATATTACTAACTTTATATCAAAATAATTTTATATATGTTTGAAATTATTTTGTAATCATACATTGTTAAAGTATTTTCTAAATATTTAATGTAAATTTAATTTTTAATATTTTTTCAGCTTCATTGTTTCTTTACTGAGCTTGAGAAAATCCCTCTTCTCACCATCTGCCTTGATTTTAATCCAACTTTCCCCAGTTTAGGGGCCTTTTGACAGAGAATGATAGAAACTGAATTGCAATACATATGGAGGGCCCAGATTTTGGAATGCTGATCAAATGTTTATAAAAGTGTCCCCCTTATTCTCTCTGCACATGTTTTTAATCTTTATATTTCTGTTCTGCACTCTTCTTTTGACTTTTTCTATACCTTCTACTCCCAGACATAAAGGTCCAACATTTTCAAACAACGTGGTATGTTTCCCTTCATTGAAATAGTTTGTAAAATATTGACAGCATCTAAATGTATGAGCTTTAATTCTTAGAATTGGTTTGAAGAGAAATGTTGGTTTTTTCCCTCTGGCTTTTCCTGCAGTTGTGCAAAGCCATCATTTGTCTTAGAATCCTCCCACTCTGCATGTGCAAGTAAAACAATACCAAAAATCCCAACAACTCCTTATTATATTTACATTTTATTTATTTATTTATTTATTTATTTATTTATTTATTTATTTATTTATTTATTTATTTATTTATTTGCAAAAGCTATACGCAGGGTACCCATCATGCAGTGGTGGGATTCAGCCAGTTCGCACCTATTCGGGAGAACCGGTTGGTAACTTTCTAAGCAGTTCGGAGAACCGGTTTTTGGAAGAAATCTTTTGTAATTTGTAATTTTGTAATTTTAATAGATTTGTATGCCGCCCAATCCCGAAGGATTCCGGGTGGCTTACATAAAAGCAATTAAAATATTAAAAAACATTAAAAACACCAAAAACAATAGTTTAAAACAGAAAAACACAGCATGCACTCAGTTATAATGGGGCTGATGTTCAGTCAAGCTCAGCAGCTCCAGGCCTGCCGAAACAGCCAGGTCTTAACAGACTTACAGAAGGCCAGGAGAGTGGGGAGGGTCCGCATCTCAGGGGGTAGTTTCAGTGGGGTTGTTTTTCCCCCACTTTACGGGGCTAATCCTGTAAGGAAGACAGGAAGGAAACATTCTGGTGTTGTTTCTAGCCTAATCTTTATTGCCCTGCTTACAGAAACTGCCTCTCTGGTTAACCCTTATTACCATTGTAACAGCTAAGGCGAAGTGCCCATCGACCTGAGTGGCATTAACTTGGCTACGCCCACATGATCACCGAGCCCCACCTACCCAGCTGGTCATCAGGGCAGAGAACTGGTTGGTAAATTATTTGAATCCCACCATTGCCATCATGCTAAAAGAACAGCTACTTATTTGTATAACTCACTGACTTGTTCATCACACAAGTAACGATTCTTATCAGCTAATTTAGTTAATTTAATTTACTTATAAAAGCAACTTTGTGTACTATCTCTCATGTTTTTGTACCTTTGCAACAAGCCTTCCCACTGAGTGTATTTAACTGCAGTTTTGTTGGTGCCAGCTTTTCTTGCAAGACTTATTTTTTATAGTTTCACAAATTTAAATTGTTATAGGTTGTTTTGATCATATGTTCATCTGTCATATCTATTTGATTACTGCTTCAAGTGGCTGCAAGTCAAAGCGCTGTTACGTTTTATTGCTGAGATGTTTTAATGTGTGTGTGTGTGTGTGTGTGTGTGTCTAAGTTTGATTATTTACAGTTTTGCATACTTAGATTTTAATTGGCTGTCAATTAAATCGTATATATGAGTCTTTATAAAATCAGTCCCTTTACCACATCACATGATTTGCAGTTTTGTATCAATTATGAACTGAATTTGAAATGAGTTTTTAAAATTCTGCTTTAAATGTTTCCATGCCATGATTAACATGGCAATTTAGGGACGATCGACAATAAGCAGGATGAGGTGCTATAAATTTCAGCAGAAGGACCATTACATCAGTAGAAGGGAAGCCATGTCTATAGTCTGTAAGATATACGTCAATATGATCGTGGCCTGTTTGGATGCAGAGACACTGGCAGGTCTTTCTAAATAGGTCAGTAGAACTCAGCTGATGGTAGCATTCTGCCACTGAAGATCCATCAGAAATAAGAGTGGAGTATGGTCAACACTAAGGACTATCATTTTTACACTCTATGGTGTACCACTTCATCCATAGCTTACATTCCATTACTAACACATCTTTAACCAGTCCTGGATGTTACAATGAAAACTTCCCTCTTATTAACCAGTGAAACACTTTAAAAAAAAGACTCTGCCTCACTGATCTTGTCTATGTCTCCAGGCATATGGAGACATTATACACCTCATAACAGCACACCAATAGCACTAAATAAATCCCACACAAACTTATCAGTCTCAGCTCAATAACAAATGATCAAGAATAGTGAGACTTGTAGACCATAATACTTGTATAACAGTAGGTTTCCTAGGCCTGACTTGGACGGTGGGAAATATGGCATAGAGCTGAATATGTACTGTAGCTTCATGCAGCTTATACTCAAGGTCACTGCAAGTTTTAGCATTATTCTTCAAAGAAGAATGAAATAAGGAATGTCTGAACAGCAGCTTTAGCGATGAGGGTAGAGCAGAGAAAGTTGCAATTATGCTCTGAGTTCCCCTTAGTAAATATGAAGCACTTAGGGGTGCTTACTATTATTTCCTCTCTTTTTCCCCACACTCCCCCCTCTGGATATGTTTGGGTTTGCACCTCACATTCCCAGTTTCTTGCATCCTGATTTAACTCAGTTAATATTTCCTTGTTTTACAGAGAGTATAGATTTAGAAAATGCCATGCCAAAATATGTTTGACTACTATACAAATCAGTATGGCATCTAAATACTGTTGCTTGGGTACTGAAACTGAGCATTGGTAGTTATTTCCTTTCCTCTCATGAACCCTCAAAAAATGTATTGCACGTCAAAGTGTTTATTGATTCTGAAAACAATCTGTGGAAGCCTGCAGTGAGGCCACACCATGATTAGGTATGCCTTTCAGTTCTCCTGTGGAGTTCACTTACTCGCCCATGAATTCTTGGAAACTTCATGCCACTTATGATATAGGTGGTGTTTCTTAATCCATATGTAAATAAGGGTAGGAGACAGATTAATGTCTATTGGAGAACTCTGAGTGGTGGAAGTAGACTTTTGATTTCCAGTCTTTAATTGTTTGACAGTGGCAAAATCTCTTTTTCCAACTTCCAATTTTGCTGAACTGCAAAAATCCGTTAGATGACAGGAGTGAGTTAAGAGTTTGATTTCTCACTTTGCTCCCATTTATTAGTCATTCAGATGTTTGTTAGGTAAACTATTTTCATGTCAGCTCAAAAACAGCTGGTTGGCTTTGAAGTTCTTTGGTCTTAAAGAGGTTGCCTTTTGCATTAGACTGCTTAGTGAAACTGGATTCCCCTCACACACACACACACACATAATAAAATCTCAAGTTTTCCATCTCTCCTATAAAAACACAGTGCCTAGAATCCCGTTGCACACTGAGCTGGGATAGGCTATGTTGCCATGCTCCTTTCAGCTTTGGCAAGCATGGATCATTATGAAGGATAGTAGGAGTTCAATAACATCTGGAATGCATTTCATATCCTATTTCTTCCCACTGAGGGCCAAAACAGAAGTTTCCTGCTCTAATAGCTAATTGCCCATTCACACATTTCTCTTTCCTCTAAAGGACCTACTCCATCCACCCTGAATGCTGATCAATAACACATTTGAATGTGTAGTATGTGTCGCTTGGTTTTCTTGAGAACATGGAAAGATTCTTATTTCCTAGTATTATTGGGTTTCAACTACTAAGATAATAGAACCCTAATGGGGAATGTAAAGAGCATGATGAATTTGTAAGCAGTGATCTTTCATTTCTCATCCAGATGACTTTTTCTATTAAAGAGATTCAGTGGTGGTATGGAGCCTGCTGCTAGGGTAGATGCAGGCAAGGTACAGCAGGGATGGATGAAAATTTGGAGAAGGAAATGGGAATGAAAAAACACGGAGAAGGAGAAGCAAGGAGATTTGATGGGCTATTACTTGGCAATTATGCCATATCAAAAAGCATAGAGGGTATGCGTCTGGATTGCTCATATGGGTTGCCAATAAGAAAGGTGGTACAAAGAAAAAGTTAGTCCATGCCAGATCTGCACCATTTCCGTACACCTTACTTGCTCAGGCATATTGAGATATGTAGGACCCTTTCTATCTTTCCAAGTGGAAGGTGTATAGTATATGGAAAATACCATAAATCATTTAGAACTAGGGATGGAAATGTAAATTGAGTTTACTTTATGGAAAACATGGGAAGATAATATGTCTGATTTGAACCCAAAAGGGTATACATCAGTTTTAACTTCCAGAAGTTTTCAACTATTAGAAATAGTTTCAGTGTTACAATAAAGACTCACATGCCATATTAAATTTCTAGGAAGCTGCAAGCAAGTTAAAGCCTATCATAACCTTTACATTGAAAATGTGAGATAGTCCTCCACCAAGCTAGGGATTTTCCTCATGGCTTTGTGCTCCTAGCACTAAAGATCTAGTGTTGGGATTGGTAGCAGAAGAAGAGACAAGACTTACTTATGTCTGACTTGTTAATGTACTGTATTTTTCGGAGCATAAGATGCACCTTTTTCCCCTCAAAAAAGAGGCTGAAAATCTGGGTGCATCTTATACACTGGTTTGGTTTGGTTTATTGGATTTATATGCCGCCCTTCTCCCAAGGACTCAGGGCGGCGTACAACATTAAAAAAAACACATATTACAAAAGTTAAAAAAAAATTAAATAGAATATCCAAAACAAACCCAATTAAAATTAACAATAACATTTTTTAAAAAAAATCGATTAAAATGAACAATAATCAATAATTTATTTTGTTTTGTTCAGGCCAGGCTGTCTTGCTGGAAAAGCCAACTTTTTAGGGTGCATCGGAAGGACCGGAGGTTGGGGATTATACGAAGCTCCGGGGGCAGCTCATTCCAGAGGGAAGGCGCTACCACAGAGAAGGCTCTCCCCCTGGGGGTCACTAGCTGACACTGTCTGGCCGATGGCACCCTGAGGAGGCCAACTTTGTGGGATCGCACTGGACAGTGGGAAGCTACCGGTGGCAGTAGGTGATCTCACAGGTATCCTGGGCCTAAGCAATGAAGCACTTTAAAGGTCATAATTAGTACCTTGAATTGCACCCGGAATACAACTGGCAACCAGTGCAGGCCGCCTAAAAGGGGTGTAACATGGGAGCACCTAGGTGCCCCCATGATAACCCGCGCAGCTGCATTCTGGACCAGTTAAAGCCTCCGGGTGCTCTTCAAGTGCAGCCCTATGTAGAGAGCGTTACAGGACGAGGACATGAGTGACTGTGCACAGAGCATCCTGATCCAGGAAGGGGTGCAACTGATGTACCAGGCGAACCTGGTAAAAGCCTCCCCTGGTTGCCAATAAGAAAGATGGTATCAGATGTTCTTTTAAACTAAGCCGCGCATCCATGAGGACACTCAGATTGCGGGCCCTCTCTAAAATTTCTCCCCCTATCATCAAAGATGGAACAAGATGCACAAATCGGGATGATGGAAACCACAGCCCCTCAGTCTTGGAGGGATTGAGCTTGAGCCTGTTCCTCCCCATCCAGATCCGCACAGCCTCCAGGCATCGGGACCTCACGTCAAGGACATCGTTTGGTGGTTTGGGGTAGAGATGAAAAGTTGGGTATCATCAGCGTATTGATGATACCGTATCCCAAAACCACGGATGATCTCACCCAGTGGTTTCATATATATGTTGAACAGGAGGGGTGAGAGAACTGACCCATTGGGCACCCCACAAGTGACGCACCTCGGGGTCGATCTCTGCCCTCCAGTCAACACAAACTGAAACCGATCCGACAGGTAGGAGGAGAACCACTGTAAAACGGTGTCCCCCACTCCCAACCCCCTGAGTCATCGCAATAGGATACATGGTATTGAAAGCTGCTGAGAGGTCTAATAGGACCAGGACAGAGGAGCAGCCCCTGTCCTGGACCCACCAGAGATCATCGACCAATGTGACCAATGCTGTCTCCATGCTGTATCCGGGCCTGAAACCCGACTGAAATGTATCCAGGTAGACAGCTTCATCCAGGTACTGGGGAAGCTGACGTGCTACCGCACTCTCGACAACCTTCTCTACAAAGTGAAGGTTGGAGACCGGATGATAGTTGGCTAAAGAAGCTGGGTCCAGGGAAGGCTTCTTAAGGAGGCGTCTCACCACCACCTCCTTCAGGAGGTGGGAAAGAACCCCTCTCTCAACGAAGTGTTGGTAATCACCTGGAGCCAGCCTCGTGTCACCTCCTGGGAAGCCGAGACTAACCAAGAGGGACACGGGGCCAGCACACAAGTGGCAACACTGAGTCTCCCCATAATCCTATCCATGCCCTATCCAGGTCACAGGGTCAAACTCATCCCAGATTGTCTCCACAAGATTCATCCCCGTCGACTCGCCTGAATCTACCCAGTCAGAGTCCAAGCCTGTCTGGATCTGAGTGATTTTATCCTGCAGATACTGAACAAATTCTTCAGCCCTACCCTGCAAGGGGTCTTTCCCAGTTTCTTGGTTAAGTAAGGAGCGGGTCACCCTAAACAGGGTCGCTGGGCAGTTATCTACGGACGTGATAAGAGCGGAAAAATGTTGCCGTTTTGCCGCTTTTATCGCCACTAAGTAGGATTTAATATGAATTCTTACTAGTGTTCAATCAGATTTGGACGGGCTGGCCCTCCAACCACTCTCTAGGCATCTTTTCCGACGTTTCATCTCACGGAGCTCCTCGGTAAACCAGGAAGCCACCCGGGATCGACACTGGGTCAGAGGCCGCAAAGGCACAACACGATCCAAAACCCCAGTGACCGCCCTATCCCAGGCTTCCACTAGGGCTTTGGTCAAGTTGTGAGCAAGGGATTCAGGGAAAGTCCCAAGCTCCATCAAGAACCTTTCAGGGTCCATCAGGCACTGGGGCAGAACCATCTAGTTGGTTCCGCCTCCCTGCGGTGAGCAGTATGGAAGTCAAGCCTGATGAGGAAATGATCCGACCATGACAAGGGTTGGCTAGAAATATCCCCTAAATCTAGATCATTCATCCACTGCCCAGAGACAAAAATCAGGTCGAGCGTGTGTCCCCCTTTATGGGTGGGGTCTTGAATTAACTGAGTTAGGTCCATAGCCATCATGGAAGCCATGAACTCCCGAGATGACTCAGATGTCTCGCCAATGGAAGGCAGATTGAAATCTCTCAGGATCATAAGCCTGGGGAAATCAACCGCCAATCCAGCTAACATATTTAGCAGCTCCGGCAGGGCCAATGAAATGTAGCAGGGAGACAAGTACGTAACAAAAAGGCCCACCTGAACTCCAAGGCCCCATTTCACAAAAAGGGACTCACACCCACCTATCTGAGGCACAGTGACCTCCTAAGGTCCGAGACTTTCCCTAATAACCACCGCCACCACCCCCGCCCCTGCTCTGGCTGGTGAAATGCCCGGAAGCCTGGTGGAACACCCCCCTCATGGCCCAACCAGGTCTCCATAATGCATGCCAGGCCCGCTCTATCCTCTTGTATGAGGTCGTAAATGAGGGGAGCCTTATGTACCACAGACCTGGTGTTAAGCGACACCAGCCAGAGACCAGGGTCCTGTAATCCTGAGCACCCAGGGGTGTGAGAAGGGTGATGAGGGTCAGAACGTGCAATCGTTCTTAAAACAGTGAACCCATGTCCCCCGAACATAATTTGGCCCTCGGCCCCCACCACATCTGCCTCTCCCACAAACAGTAGAGATGGTGCCCCCCCAATGGAATGGCTTAATGTCTCCCCCGGAATCCCAACCCTTCCCAGCACTTCCGACCCGCACCCCTTAGTTAGCTCTGGCTTGTGCCCTGGCAGACTCCCCCCCAAGCCTGTCTGAGCCATCCGAATCAACCCACCCACCCCCCCTTAAAATCCAACATGTTATATCTGCCTGTCATATAACTGTTGATCTTGGTATGTAATTAAGAGGGAATACTTAGCAGAGGAACTGAGACTCACAAGAACATTGGGGTTGGGGAAGTAGTTATTTCATTCTGCAAACTTGATTTTATGGTTAACAAGCTTAGTTTAATCAATGCATTTTAGACTTCAAAGTTCAGAGGAGCAGTGCACAAGCTACTACATAAAAATAATAAATTTCAAATAGAAAACAAAAAAGATAGAAATATTCTTTTCTTATGTTGTTTAGCTTTCTTCAACAAAAATGCAGTGTTCCAGCAGAAATTTTAAATAAAGGGGCCAAATTGAAGTTTGCTGTTGAAATAAAAATAGACAAAAATACTTCTAAATGGCAAATGGGTCTAAATACAAGCAAGATGAATTCTATCCTAAAATATTGAAAGAACTAATTGATGTTCAAACTGCATGAAAACTTGATGTAACCAATCCTGGAAAACTGATAGTATGCCATATGATTGAATTTTGTCTCTATCCTCAAAAGCAAACAACCGTCTCCCCCCATCAGTGAGTTAGCCAAATACCAACTGATCTGTAGGAAACTTGAAAACAAAATCAAATGGATTAGTCAAGAGTAAAATTTACCAAATTAATTTCTTCATGGTTTGCAATATCATTACATCAACAAATAATTCTGATTAGCAGGTTAGTTGTGTGTGTAGTAGTAGATTGTTAATTAACTGGCTACATAGCTGACTTGAAAATTATACTTTGAGTGCTGATCAGTGGAGAGAGGTGCCATAAGATTCAGTTCTGCATCCACCATTATTTTTTATTGAAAACTCAAATTGAAGAGTCAGGAGAATATATGTCAGTTTTTTCAAATAGCACAACAATGTTTGGGATAGCTAGGACCCTAGAAGGAAAAAACGACATTCAAAATGATCTGGATAGATTAGAGAATTGTCTTGAAACAACAGTGATGTTTAACAAGGATAAATGTTCTTTACTTAGAAAAGCAAACAAATGAATGGAGAAATATGAAATGGAGATATAGTTGGCTTGATAAAATTGTGAGAAAATAATCCTGCATTTATCAGCTCTATTGCATCTGATTCTGGACATCTTTAGATTCAGGAGAAATGAAGCAGGTTTATAGAAGGATGAAACACTGAAGAAATTAGCATATTTAGTCTTGAAAAGATGGGCTTGTGGTATCCCAAGTCTTTAGGAAGAGTAAATAAACAACCTTGAATTATATGGAAGTGTTTTCCTCCCCACTCCAGACTGGTTTCTGTCACCTGTGCTATCATTCATTCTTTATTTTTATTTTTATTGTATTTTTTAAAAAAATATTGCTTTGCTTATAAACTTCCCAGAGTCATTGGGAATCAGGCAGTATACCAATTTAACAAACAAATATTGCCAGTCTTAGATTATATAAAAGCATATCAAACATAAGATAAAGACTTGTTCTCTGTTTCTTTATGCATACAGAACACAAAATAATAGATTTAAGCAGCAGGAAGGCACTGATAGTTAAGAAAACGTCTTTATAGTAGCAGTTTAAGAGTGGAGCTCTTTATTATTTTCCTGCCATTTTTCCCTGCAGGAACGTTGTCCCTGTCCAACGATAACACTGAGTCTTCAATACGAACCATCTTCGGTAGGGTTGCCCTCTATGAATTTTCTATTCCTCTTTTAAAACCATACAAATTAATAGCTCTTATAAATTGGCTGAAAAAAATCTTTCTTCTGGGTGCTGAGGGTTTCCTACCAACTGCCTTAATTTAAAACAGTTCATACAGAATATGGTTTGCTTAGCATATTGTGTGAACCCAGCCATTGTCTTAATAAACCATAGTGTATACATAAACTCAATTATATGCTTTGTTTATTAAACCGTGGTTAACACAAACCACCAGTTAGTGTAAAATGTGAATCTACGAAAGCTATAATACTTGTGTATAAATTATGATCCCAATATTAACATATTAAATATGTCTAAAAATAACAGTGTATTCTAAAAATAATGCTATTTAAGCCTTTTATCTCTTAAAGCCTTTCTACATGGCTTAATTAGAACACTATGTCCTTGAATTAGCAGGGAAAAAAATGCGAATATAAGTTATCTCTACTGCCAATATCTCTACTGCCTCTTCAGCCTCTCTTCTGGCCTGTATCACTGTGATCAGCAAATGGTTTTAATGACCTCCAGATTTAGCCATTCACTCAAGACCATTGGAGATTGTTGCACTAGAAATTGTGGGAAAGGCTTTCGGGACTCCCATTTGTGGACACAGAGGCCAATCCACCATATCAAACATGCACTCCATTATAAAAGGCAATACCATGGGACATAGCAGGCTAAATAAATTGATGGGTCATATCTACAATATATGGTGGCCAGATGCAAGAGGAAAAAGAACAATGCCAGATGCAATAAGTGAACAGTGTTATGGCCTTTAGCACTACATCTAATACTGCTCATCCCACAGGTCTTACCCATATAACTTCAGGAACAACATTTGCAAAATAAGATTTATGTCTGAGTAATTTCTCACATGTAAATGAACTATGCAACTGGCAACCCTGGTTACAGTTAACCATCTGTGAGAACAGTTGCCCTTATCAGTATTCTGTTGCAGATGCTCCTGCTAAATATGTGGGCATCAAGATGGAGTAGTATTGAATACAGCCTTGTGGACAAGGCCAGCTCAGTACTATAAATTCATTTCCAATTATATCCATGATTATCCTGCCTACACATTCCATATTATTTGCTTGCTGGCTGTTACTTTCAAAGCTTTTTGAGAAGAACATTTCTTCTGAAAATTGACTGGTAAAATGTAGCTTTATATACCTTATATATAGTATCTGCAAATTATATATAGTGTCTGCTATTATAAAAGGCCTGACTTCAAAAACCAGCAAGCCCATTCAAATCAGAAAATCAGAAAGAAAATTATATTTATCATTCTGTTAAGTTCAATACTATTGAAAGATCCATAGTATTAGTGGTTAAAATTACTTATCCCAAGGATTGGGTCTTTGTAGCATTTTCATGTGACTTTATAACAGGGGTGAAATTCAGCAGGTTCTGACAGGTTCTGGAGAACCAGTAGCGGAAATTTTGAGTACTTCAGAGAACTGGCAGATACTACCTCTGGCTGGCCCTAGAGTTGGGAGGGAATGGGGATTTGCAGTATCCTTCCCCTGGAGTGGGGTGGGAATGGAGATTTTTCAGTATCCTTCCCCTGCCATGCCTACCAAGCAACACCCACAGAACTGGTAGTAAAAAAAAATGAATTTTACCACTGCTTTAAAATCAAGACAGTTGAAAATCAGTTTAATATACAGCTCCATCAGTGCATAAAGTTTCTATTAGTACTAATAAATATTAGATGCTAATAAAGATGTAAATCTAGATCTCTAACAAAACTTTCTAAAGATATTTGTGTTGTTGAATTTCTTGCTTCTTTGTCTTCTCCTTTGGAAAATAATTACTGTGAGCCTGACTTTTGTTTAGCATGCTACATACTTTTTCAGCAATAGGAATTCCCAAAGCCTGAATTATATCATTAAATAAAGCAACAGCATTTAAAATGTCAGGCTGGTAGAAAATCTGAATATCAGGGCCATATAAGAAAACTTTTACAGCATTAATTAACTGCAACCATTTGTAGAACTGACCAAACAGCAATGTATAAAGTTTATTCGTTCTTCTAGATGGGGAAGTGGTGCATCATTTTTGTACCAGGCAAATCAATACGGCTGTACATTGTTATTACAAGTCAAATCAACTATCTCACCAGATAAATCTTATACACTAACATTAGGTAACTGGAATTGAGTTGTAACTTGTGAGTCCTAACTCAACAGGGGTCATCTAAAAAGTACTGCACTGAACTTTTACATTCTGCGTCATATCACAGGGAAAGGAAATATTTACTGCTCACTATCTGCTACAAACCAAAGTGTGTTGATAAATGGGTTAACGGGAAATGAGAAAGCAAACTGTGTGGCAAGATGACACTGAATGTAAAAGTTTAATGCAGCCCTTTTTAGATGACCCCTGTCATCCAAGAATGGGTAACACTCCGTCAAATCTCATGGTGAGTTTATTTTGGCCACATTCTTGCTATTTGATATATCTGTTCAATGGAAGAACAAAAGCATCATATTAAACCATGGCTTCCTTAACTAGGGCTTTTGAAAGATATGATTGGCTTTGACTACACACTTTGCTAGCCTAGATTCCATCTTTTTCTCCTTCAGAGGACTTTTCTTTTAAAGGGAGTTGAGTAGGTAATATAGTTCTGTGATTAAAGTGAATAGCAACGAGTTTTTACCTTTTTCATATGGTGAAATTTGGGGTGGCTAAACAAAATCAGTAGTAAATTATTGTTTCTTTTTACAATTCCCCACCATTGCTTCTTTCTGTAGCAACATTTTGTTTAGTCTCCATCTAAAATGATTAGATTTTCTTTTATAAACCAAACTCAGAGGATTACGTTCTCAAAAACCTTTGGCAATATGTCTGTTTTAGAACCTTAGCAGCCAACTCTTTGAATTCAAATTCTTGAAAAGTATTTTTTGCTTTTCAGAAAAGTAGGTATTCTTTCTTGTATTACCATTTTTTCTGTCTCCATATATCAACCACCCTTAAATTGTCCATCAAATCAAATAAAAAATTGGTATAATTTCCTTGGAGTGTTTTTAATACTTTTCTCAGAAGTTCTGTCCAGTTGTGGGGAGATCACCCCATTCCATTCCCCTATCAAATGCCAGTTTTCATAACCGAAACCTATTAATTTCTCTATAGCATGTTGATAAAATAATACTTTGTCCTCATTTGAGGCATAAATTTTCAGTATCAAAAGTCTTACAGTAGCCCCAGGCAAATTAACTTCTAGCCCAAGAAATCTATCATGCTCATCAATCATTACAAAGTCTGATTTTACTTGGGAATTTATATACAAATAAATCAATTTCTTTTCCTTTTAGTTCCTGCTGAAACAAATCATTCACCCAATTTTTTATAAATCAAACAATTAGGTCCTCCCCTCTAATATTCCCCCCCCCCACATATACCAGTAATTATTTTCTTCTATTTTCAGGAGCATTTCCTCTATTTATATTCCACATTAAGTAATTAAATAAAACATTTAGAAAAAACACACACCTGTAACAGCTAGTTCAGAATTATCCCTTTTAGTTTCCTATTGCACATCAGGGAACTTTTATATAGTTTCCATTGACACCAGCATTTGAATCTCCTTCAATTCCTGTGATTTTTTTTCCTAGAAATTACATTGCCTCTGAACAGAATTCATTTGAAATCTCTGCCATTTAAAAATAAATTTCACACTTCCCAATTTGTCCCATTGAAATGAGATTTTTTTCTGACTGAATCTCTCAGTCACAAAATTATTCTCTTTTCTCGTACTCAAAGTTCAAATAAAAAATTTCTTTAACAACAATTATATCTGTACAGTCTTCAGCCTTGTGTTAAAATGGTGCTGCACAATTTTTTTCAAAAGCTGTAAATTTAGTATCAAAAGATTCAGCTACCTAACTGGCCAGTTGCTCAAACATTTTCTGAAGCAAATTTGGTATACCGTATTTTTCGTGCACTGGACCCTAAGATGCACATTAGCTTTAGAGGAAGAAAATGAGAAAAAAAATCTGCCTCTGCCTCCCAGCATCCATCCGATATTCATATGTC
The DNA here is from genome assembly GCF_009769535.1 of Thamnophis elegans. Lineage (NCBI taxonomy): Eukaryota > Metazoa > Chordata > Lepidosauria > Squamata > Natricidae > Thamnophis > Thamnophis elegans. The sequence continues at coordinate 78,534,148 of NC_045541.1, read as the reverse complement.
TAGCATCCTTGCAGCAAACAGCCAACAGCCTGGTCAGCTTCAGCACATTAATACAGCTCCAGCACATGGCTCGTCAGGTCTCCACCCCATTGCGTTCACCACCAGTCAACTGAGCTGAGTTGCTGCCACCGCTGGGGAATGTTGAAGTCTTTGCCGCCAAGCAGCTGACTGGTGGTTGGATCAGCCTCCCAAAATACCACCGATGAGCTGTTCTAGGAGCGGCGATTGGCGAATGGTAAACAGTGGCTGCAGCGAACAACAGCAAACAGTGGCAAACGGCAGTGGCAGCAAACAGCAAATGGCAGCAGCAAATGGCAGTGGCGGCAGTGATCCTCGCCACCTAGAACAGCTGATCGGCAGTATTCCGGGAGGCCAATTTAACTGCCAATCAGCTACTCAGTAGTGAAGGCTCTAGTGTTCCCTGGTGGTGGTGAATAGCGGTAGTGGTGACAGGTGGTGGCAGTGACAGGCCGCACCAGCACCCTCCCCCCCCCGCCGCAATATTCGCTCTATAAGATGCACAGACATTTCCACCTACTTTTTGGGAGGGAAAAAGTGTCTCATACTGTGAAAAATACGGTAATTCCTCTTGCTGCAGGTTGCTGTAGCATTTCTCTCCCCCCCTTCATAATTGCCACTTTCTAGTGGTTACCATTATAGTATTATAATAAAAAAACAGCAACAAAAATGTCTCAAACAAGAGCAAGCTTCTCCATTTTTCTTTCTCTCTTTTGTCTTCCTGTGCCTTTAACAATTTCATCTCAAGTGGAAGTCCATAGTTAGTCAACATCAAAGTTAGACTCTTACTATCTTTTTCTTTTGTTTTGTAAAATCCAACAATTGTCTGTACTCTTTAATAGTAAACAAAGAAAAGTTCCACAAAATGAGGGGCAGGGGGAATTCACTAAAAAAAAATCTTTCAGAATAACCATTCCTTTATCCATGTTAAACTGTCTTACATTAACTCATTGTTAAGCTTTTTGCCAAAAGTTTTAAAAATCTTTTTCTTTGTTCCTCTGTAAACCAGAAAGAGCAATAACTGATCAAGTAGAATTTTCTTATCCTGCCACTCAGAAAATTTATCTTCAGCTGTACATTATTTATATCCAAAAGTTGCATAAAAAGTGATTAAGAAATGAGGCTTGTGCAAATCATATGTCTGTACGAGCTGCATTATAGTTTATGAGTTTCATTGAAATCCCTCAACTCCCAGCCATTCAACTCATGAACTGACAAAACCTCAATCTCTGTAGTGTAGTCTGAGGAGCAGCTGCCTGGAGCACAAGTTGGTGATCTCAGAATCCTTGCCAGAGATTCCTGCTCCTTTATGGACATCTAGTTCACCATGAATCCTTCACTGTGAGAAAAAAAGCTCTCTTTGTCCTGTACTGAAGTGAACCAAAATTTGTTAGCCCAAAATTTTGTTATAGGGTGAATTTATTGAGGAATACAAAGAAAAAATTGATGATTATTTGAAAATGTCATTCTTTCAGTTTAGATCTATAATAAGCTATTTACCCTGCTTCTCTAATTGACTTTTATGATATTGTACCTATTAACACTTGCCGAGTGCCTGTCACATTTTGATTAATAGTGCTAAATAAAAATGCAGGCTTTTGTTCTACTTGTCAAAATTTCAGATAGAGTTTTCCTCACCACAAGCTTTCCGCTGTTTTACAAATGACGGGCTTGTACTGCATTTAGCGTGGGTAACTTAAGACGTGAGCCAAGATCATAGTACCACTTAGTGATGGCTCAAAGCCTAATTCCTACGCTAGCCCCATTTTCCCATCATGTTGGTAAAGAACAAAACTAAATAATTGACAAGTTGCTGCCACTTAATGGGATCATAAAATTTTGCTTGCTTGATGATAGGACTAGCCCTGACCCTACAACTGAATAACTACTAAATATATATTGCTTTTCCCAGCCCTTCTATATCATGGTGGGCAGGAGTCAAGCTGTCGCACAGTACAAGACTGTAAATGACATAAATACAGGTAGTCTTCAACAGGGTAGGGCTGAGGAGTATGTTCAGTTCTTGGCGGACAAAGTTGCTCGGTTTCGGTCGGACCTGGACTCCACTCCCGCAGATCCAGCCGAGACACAAGGGAATGACTTGGTAGACCATCTCTGGGTTGAGTTTCAGGATGTTGCCTTCGGGGATGTGGACAAGGCTATGCGAGCTGTGAGTGCCTCCACCTGTATACTGGACCCGTGTCCCTCCTGGCTGGTTGCCAACAGCAGTGAGGTGACACGAGGCTGGATCCAGGCGGTTGTTACCGCCTCTCTTCGGGAGGGGCACTTCCCCACCGCGCTCAAGACGGCGGTGGTGAGACCCCTCCTGAAGAAACCGTCCTTGGATCCAGCCGTTCTTAATAACTACCGTCCAGTCTCCAACCTCCCCTTCGTGGGGAAGGTTGTTGAGAAGGTGGTGGCCTTCCAGCTTCAGCGTACCTTGGAGGAAGCTAACTATCTTGACCCCTTCCAGTCAGGCTTCAGGCCCGGTTACAGCACAGAAACCGCTTTGGTCACATTGACCGATGATCTCTGGAGAGCCAGAGATGGAGGCCATGCATCCATCCTGGTTCTCCTTGACCTCTCAGCGGCTTTCGATACCATTGACCATGGTATCCTTCTGCGACGACTGCGGGAGGTGGGGGTGGGCGGCACTGTTCTGCAGTGGTTCTCCTCCTACCTCTCGGACAGGTCGCAGTCGGTGTCAGTGGGGGGGCAGAGATCGTCCCCGAGGCCCCTAACTTATGGGGTGCCGCAGGGTTCGGTCTTATCCCCCCTGCTGTTTAACATATACATGAAACTGCTGGGCGAGATCATTCGGAGGCACGGGATAAAATACCATCAATACGCGGACGATACACAGTTGTATCTGTCTGCCCCGTGCCAACTCAATGAAGCGGTGGACGTGATGAACTGGGGTCTTGAGGCTGTTAAAGACTGGATGAGAGCTAACAAACTGGTACTCAACCCGGACAAGACCGAGTGGCTGTTGTGTTTTCCTCCCAACAATTTGGCCGACGTTCCATCACTCAGGCTGGGGGGTCAAAATTTATACCCCTCAGACAGGGTCCGCAACTTGGGAGTCTTCCTGGACCCACAGCTGAGTTTCGACCATCACTTATCAGCTGTGACCAGGGGGGCATTTGCCCAGGTTCGCCTGGTGCGCCAGTTGCGGCCCTACCTGAACCGGGAGGCCCTCACAACAGTCACTCGAGCCCTTGTGATCTCTAGGCTGGAATACTGCAACGTGCTCTACATGGGGCTGCCCTTGAAGAGCATCCGGCGACTTCAGCTAGTCCAAAATGCAGCCGCGCGAGTGATTGTGGGCGCACCACGGTTCGCCCACATAACACCGATCCTCCGTGAGCTGCATTGGCTACCTGTTGGTCTCCGGGTGCACTTCAAGGTCCTACTTACCATTCATAAAGCACTCCATGGTAGTGGATCTGGCTATTTGAGAGACCGTCTTCTGCCGATTACCTCCCTCCGTCCCATCAGATCGCATAGAGTAGGCCTCCTCCGAATTCCATCCGCCAGTCAGTGCCGACTGGCGACTACGCGGAGGAGAGCCTTCTCAGTTGCAGCTCCGACGCTATGGAACAATCTCCCCATGGAGATCCGCACCCTCACCACCGTCCAGGCCTTCCGCACAGCCCTCAAGATCTGGCTATCCCGTCAGGCCTGGGGATAAGACTTTACTCTTGCCCCTCCCGAATGTTGAATGAATGTTGGGTTTTTACTGCTAATTATTTTTATTCACATTTTCTTTTTGTGTTTTGTCCTGCACTCCCCCCCCCCTATTATTGTAAGCCGCCCTGAGTCCCCTCAGGGAAAAGGGCGGCCTATAAATGCTTAATAAAATGAAAAAAAATGAAAATGAAACTTAAGACCACAATGGAGCCCAACATTTATGTTGCTAAGTGAGGCATTTGTTAAATGAGTTTTGCCCCATTTTACAACCTTTCTTGCCACAGTCGTTAAGTGAATCACTGCAGTTATCAAGTCAGTAACACATTAAGGGATTCTAGCTTCCCCATTGACTTTGCCTATCAGACTTTGCTTATTAAAATGACCTTAGGAGGCTTCAACCATCATAAATATGAATTGGTTGCTAAGCATCCAAATTTTGATCACAAGATCATGGGGATACTGCAATGGTCGTAAATGTGAAAAATGGTCATAGGTCACTTTTTTCAGCGCTGTTGTAATTTAGAACGGTCACTAAATGAACTGTTGTAAGTCGAGGACTTCCTGTAGCCCATCCTTACCTCAAGCCCTCTCTACAAATGCTACAATGTGATAGACAAGGAATAGTTCCCATATCCAAAAAAGGAAAGAGATCAGTGTCAAACTATTCACTAAAACCAAGAAAAACGAATATGGAAGAAACAAGCTATTCTCAGATACAACTTGTTCTGATAGGCCCATATTTTACATGCCTTGTGTTTAGAGAAGTCTCCCCACACGTGTAAAAAGTTCAGGCATTTCTACTTTCTCTAAAGTTTGACTAGTTATGCCTGATGAAACCCAGAGCATTATGGATTTTGCTGTCACATTTTAATACACTGGTCAACTCACAGAAAGGTTTGCAGGAATGCCATTTCCTTCTCAATGTGCTCAGATTTTATATGTTATGTGTTAATTTATATGTTATATAATATATTTTATTAGTTTTTAGCCTACTCTTATTACTTTATAGCCAACTGAAGGCAATGAACTCCTTCCTTCTCCTATTTCCCCCACAAAAACAACACAGTTAGATGGGTTGGGCTGAGAGTGAGTCACTGGTCCCAAGTCATCCAACAGACTTTCATGTCTAAGACTGGGCTTAGAACTCAACAGATTCCTGGTTTCAAAGTCAGCACTGTAACCACTACAGCAAACGGACTCTTTATCACATATGTGATATATGTGATATACTATGTCATATATAATAAATATCAGAGGTGAAATCTACTTACCTTTGCTACTGGTTCACAAATGTGAGCACACGCACCACCGCTGCACATCTGCAGAGAGTCAAAAATGGATGTGATGATGTCCAGGCAGGTGGGTGGAGCTTGCTACCAAGCACATCTGAAAGGTAAGTAGAACAGCGAGGGGGGGGGAATCTGCTGTGCCACGCGATTTAGATTAGCTAGAAAGCAGGAAATCCGCTTTCTAGCTAATATAAATCGTGCGTTACAGCTGATCATTGGAAATACCAGTTTGCCCAAACCAGTACCATTTTTTTTTACTACTGGTTATGCGAACCGGTCCAAACTGGTAGCATTTCACCCCTGATAAATATATGTTATATATTATGTGCTCAGGTATAATATGTTTGGTTTGATTTTGGCTAGATATGACATACTTCACAAATCCCAATTTAAGATGCCAGTTAATAGTTATATACGTATGCAGCAATTATACTGCTGACGTGAGTGAAGTTGAGGAATTTCATGATTTTAGTGATAAACCTGGTTCTGAGGTGTATAATAATAGGCAATAATAGGAAAGAATGAAAGTACTACAGTAACAGCTTGTCCAGAAAAGGTTTAATTCCATTATTTTCAGGCAAAAATGAGACGGCAACATAACACAGATACTTGGGCAGAAGTTTGTTGTGGGTGAAGAGTTTTAGCTTAAATACATCTATCTTCAAAAATAATTACTATTTTTTTTATTAGGATAAATAAGCATCTTCAATTGGCCTACTGCCCTTCAATATTTTTCCATGTATGAAAATCTCCTGGTAAAAAAAAAACTTAAGACATTCAGTTTCTCACTTTATGAACCCCAAAAGGAAAACCAGATAACCCCAGATTTGATCCCTCATATTCTGGGAGGGTGCTGTGGGCTGCAAATGGAGATACATGAAGCTCGAGAGCTGTCTGTTTGGTTTACAGTTTTAACATTTTAAAAGTTTCCGATTTTAAACTTTAATATTTATTGCTTTGTGAAATGAAAAAAATATTAAAAAATATTAAATAATATACAAAATAACAGAGCAACATTTGACCTGTGAAATATGCTTTGCAATTTTTCCAGGACTTCCTCCAGAGAAATGGTGGATTGAAGAACTTCTCTGAAGTGGTAGCTCACATCCAGTTATGGTTTTGAAGTCCAGTCAGGCTTGATGCCTGAAGAATTCTCCAGATGTACAGAGAATTCAATAAATTGATGTTCACTATACTGCCGGCACTTGTGCAAGGGTTGTAAAATGAGGTTTTTGGGGTTTTTTGGCTTTTGTGTGATGAGTAACGAGCTGGGGAAGTCAAGATAATGACATGTTTAAAACCAATTATTGAAGGGTTCAGTGGAATATTAATAATTAAATATTATTTTGGATCCATTAATTTAATCTTAGTCATAAGAACCATACTTAATTGTTTTAAAATCAAAGACTCTTGATTGTTAACATTGGAAATGCCCATTCTCTATTCTAAATTCCTTGCTTATGATTTGTTTACAGTTTTTATCATTTACAAAATTATTTTAATTGTCTTAAATGTTATCTCAGCATCTAAAAATATTTCAACGTGCTCAAAGTGCCTTTCCATGCTATCAGTGCTTCTATCAGATCTAAAATGAAAACAAAACAAATTTTAATTACCATTCTCATTCAACTGTTTTAGGCAGGTTATATTTTTTGTAATCTTTCAAAAAGTTTTAAAGGTATAATTAACAGTGAACAGCTTTAGTGTAATAATTCCATCTTAGGCCCAAATTGCCTAGAAAAAACATTTACTGGTCATTTTTAAATAAGGATTATTCCTATGAGTTAATTACTTACAAGATCAAGATGAAATTTTAATTTCCTTCACAGTTACAGCCAACATCACTGGCTTTAAGAATGGAAAGACAATAAAATTCCAATTATAATTAGAATCAAGTGCTTGCCAGGATTTCAAAGGATCTAAATAATAATTATCTTATTGTGCCCAGAGTGATATGTATTCAATCTCATTTTCATTCAAATCAAAACAGAAGTTAATAGATATGCCCAAAGGTTCAACTGAAAACTTAGAAAATCAACCCCCCCCCCCCACATTTGGGAATTGCACTTTTGTAAAAGAGAATTTTAGGGTTTGACCTTCCTTTACACATGTAATCTTTAAATTGTCAGTTTCTCTAAAATATCTAAGTAAAATGAACATCAACAACGTGCTTACATAATATTAATTTTTATAATCTTTTTTCTTTCCCAAAGAGTCACGGGTATCCATCAACCATGAATTAATTGAAATATTCACATCTATTACCAAATGTATATTTTCATGGAATAAGTATTTTCAAATATATAAGGAACCTAAGAGATAAACAAACCCTGCTTATGTATATTTCCATAGAAACCTTATGACTATTTGGCAAAAAATTTAGATATATAGTATTCCAATTAATAATATGTATGGAAAATTGGACATATTGCTGTACAGCTTCCAGAGAATTAAGTAAAGAGCTTTGATAATAATTAGTAAGGCCTCATATACTGTCTGCATACAATAACATCTTGTGTTTAGTTTCTACCACCTGTATAACATGAATACTACTAAATCATCTAATAAACAAGTTAATTTCAAAATTAAATTAACTACATCTTAATTGGCAGAGAATTAATTGCATTTGTAATAACTTGAGCACAAAGACTATGTAAATATTTTTTTCTAAATTTAGGAAGTAAAAAGACCAAAAAAATAGTTTTTCAGTGATATGTTGAAATAAGAGACTTGTGCCACACCACTAGCAATTTTTGTAACTAAGGAGACAACATCATCAAGATTCTCACATTTAATTGATAGAATACATACCAATAATCTAATATTACTAGAATTGTGGCATCTTTTCATAAAACCAGATTTTATGTATATTATTGATGGCAGAACCATTTGCGATCTATATCTAAAGCTGCAGTCATTTTTTTTTACATATTAGGTAAAATATAATTAAAATCTAATAACTGAGGGTGGGGTTTTTTCTTATAAGAGTCCAACATAATTAAATACTTTAATGTCCTTCTATATGGAATGATGTTTGCTCTCAGTCATATCAACTTCATGAGTTTGTCATGAGTATGACAGGGAACTCACTATCAGTTACATCCCATGGCTTATTTCTACATGACAGCTCAGGAGTTAATATTACTCTCTGCAGTTTTCCAGCTATCCAGACCAGTTTTTCTCAATCTGGTCAACTATAAGATAACAGAGCAACAGAGTTTGGAAGGGACCATGGAGGTTTTCTAGTCCAATTCTCTGCTCAAGCAGGAAACACTATTCTATTTCAGACAAATGGTTGTACAATCTCTTCTTGAAAATCTCCACTGTTGGAGCACCCACAAAGTCTGGAGGCAAGTTGTTCCACTGATTAATTGTTCTAACTGTCAGACCCCCCCCCTCTTTGTGGCAGCCCATTAGATATTGGAAGACTGCTATCATGTCACTCCCAATCATTCCTTTCATTAAACTAAACACACCCAATCCCTGCAACCATTCTTCATATGTTTTAGCCTCCAGTTCTCTAATCATCTTTGTTACTCTTTTCTGTACTCTTTCTAGAATGTCAACATCTTTTGTATATTGTAGTGATCAAACTGGATGCAGTATTCCAGGTGTGGTCTTACTAAGGCTTTATAAAGTAGTACTAACACTTCACATTATCTTGATTCTATCCCTCTGTTAATGAAACCTAGGATTGCATTGGCTTTTGGCAGTTGCAGCACACTGCTGGTTCATAATTAAGTGATTGTTCACTAGGACTCCAAGATCCCTCTCATGGTTACTACTTTTGAGCCAGGTACCACCTATTATGTACCTGTTTATTAGGTTTTTCTTGCCTAAATGTAGAACCTTCATTTTTTTCACCATTGCATTTCATTTTTTAGATAAGTCCCAGTGTTCCAGTCTGTTGAGATCCTTTCATATCTTTTTCTGGAGTGTTGGCTATTCCTGCCAACTTGGTGTTCTTGGTGTGCAAATTTGATGAGTTTCTCTTCTATCACCTTGTCTAAATCATTGATGAAGATATTGAAAATCTCTAAGAAAGAGCCTCGGGGAATGCCACTGCATACTTCCTTCCATGTAGATCAGTTCCATTAAGGATTGAGTGCAGTTGGTCAGCCAGTGGTAATGCTGTCTAACTCACATTTTTCTATTTTATAAAATAGTAGGTTATGGTGTTCTTTATCAAATGCCTTACTGAAGTCCAAGTAAATTATATCCACAGCATTACTCCGGCCCACTAATTTTGTCAAAGAATGCAATAAGACTTGTCTGGCATGTTTGTTTATGACAAACCTACATTGGCTTCTGTTATGACTTTGTGTGCCTCTTTGCAGATTCATTGTTGATTATCTTTTTCCAGAACCTTCCCAGGTATTGATGTCAGATTGATAGATCTCTAGTTTCTAGGATCCATTTTTTCCTTTTTTAAAGATACATCAGCCCTTTTGCAGCCATGTGGTATTTCCCTGGTGCTTCAGGATCTTTGAAAGAAATAGTTCAATGCTTAAGATATATAGTTCAGTGGTTGAAGATGTGTGGACCAATTCCCATAATTCTTTAGCCTTCTATGAGGACACTCATGGAAGCTGGGGGATAAGTTTGCTCATGGACATAGGTAAGGGGAAGGAGTGGACCATTTAAAACAGGTTTCTGACTGCCTTAAAATAGGGGATCTGTCAGCACTTGAGATTCAGAGTGTGTCAGAATGGTGATAGCATAATAAAAAGCAAAACAGCAACAGGTTGTGCCCTAAGAGGAGTTGAAGCTGAGGATGAAGTCAGGTGGCAGGGAAAACAGGATAAACTTTCCTTTCTCCACATTCTCTCTCCCATGAAGGCCCAGCATCACCAAATGACCATAAAGTGGGTACCGCTGAAGTTACAGGAGTGAATATGAAAGCTGCTTAAAACCCTCATCAGTAGCCAGTTTCAGGAGAGAGAGAGAGAGAAGGAGTGACTCAAATCAACAGATACTGGTAGAATGTGTCTGGGTTATCTACATAAATAATAATGCAATGAAAATTGAATAAGAGTTCAAAGGTGAAGAATATAATGAATTAGTAAGCTAAGAAGATGAGGTGATATTAGGTTAGAGAGCCAGTTTTGTCTAGCGGTTAAATCATCAGACTAGCAACTGGGACACTGAGTTCTAGTCCTGCCTTAGGCATGAGGCCAGCTGGCTTACTTTGGACCAGTTCACTGTCTGTCAGCCCTAGGAAGCAGGCAAGAGCAGACCACTTTTGAAAAACTTGCCAAGAAAACTGCAGGCACTAATCCAGGCAGTTGCCAGAAGCCCAGCTGACTTGAAGGCGCGCACACACACACACACACACACACACACACACACACACACACACACACACAAGTTGCAATAGAATTTATGAAGTTGCTGCCAGATAAAAAGGAAAGAAGAACCCTGGAGGAAAGATAAAAGCCAGCTGGGAATTTGTTAGGGCCAGCTGGAGCTATGAGGCATATAAGATAGAGAACTCAGAATTAAGTTTGGATATAGGGATACATTCTGGGATAGAAGCTAAATTGGATAAATGAGAAAAAGTGTATAAAAATAGAAAATGCACAGTAAACATCCTGTCTCTCCAGTACTCAGCGTGTATGCTTTATATTTTGTAATAACACATTTCTAAAAATCACAACTGTTCCCAACAAGAACTGTCTGTGTCCTACCTGGGGCTGTTTTCATATCAGAGGCTAACAAACAAAAGTAAAAGCTCAAGACTTAAAAACACTATTAACTAATCCAAATGGAAAAATTCTGGTTAAATAGGACAGTTCTGACTCCTTTCTTTAAAAGCAGTTGCTATAATTATTATGACACATGAAAATAGCTTTAAAAAGTGCTCTTGACAATTGAAATGAAGGGTGTTTTTTAAAGAGCATGGCCTTTTGTTACGCATTTTTGTCATTGCACAATAAAATCTGTACTTTGAACACAAAGTCAGCCAGGAATTTGTTCCTATTTAAATCATTCAAGAAGAAACGTGACTAATCTCAGGCCAGAGAGAAGTATCCAGACTCCATAATTGCCTGGACTGCTGTTGCTATTAGGCAGGAGAATTCTGATCAAATGTATGTTGTTACTGGGTTGAAGGAGTTTTAAGTTGTCTCCTCTGAGGGCTTTGGAAGGAACTGATAGCTTATAAATTAGCCAATTAAGTCTAATGGTTTGTAGATTATACCAGTGTCCTCAGTTGATTTGTTTAGGCAAAAGATCAACGACCATATATAATTGTTCACTGTGTGAAGATTCAGAGATAATTGTCCAGAATTGTTGTCCTGAAATATCAACAGCAATGAGGAATCCCAGAATGTTACAGATGCATAACTATGAACTATGAACTCTTTCCATAGTTGCCATGTTTCTGTATGGAACCATAAAGCCATGCCACCAAAATTAATAGCCCCACTATTAATTACATTAAGTAATTAAGTAGAGAAACAAGCATATTTTTGGTTATTCTGGAGATTTGTCTGGTTTGAGAACTTAACTTATAGTCATTATATGAATGATTATACTTAATATACCCATTGTGGTATTCACTGATTTTCACACAGTAAATTCGTAATTAATATATGCCCCACTTTATCAAATGTTGATCTTCATAATTATGTACAATGGCTTTTAAATATTTCTCATGAAGTATGTTTACAGTTAGTGCAATGGCCTGGATTCTCTTTAGAATTGTCCATGCTTTGGCTGTCTATGCTACTGGCTAGATGTGTTATATTTTCAGATCTTGAAATGTAATCAGGAGGTATTTCTCAATTTGTAGTCTGGAATTGGGAGTCTCTTGTTATAAGAAACATTGGTTTTCAAGGCTGAAGATCACTATGATATACATGGATTTTTTTGACACTAGATAAAACTTCTCAGGAAAATTGAAGCCTGCTGTATAACAATGATAGCCTGTGAAGGCGTACTTATTTGATGACATTCAGTTACCACTGATGGTCACAGTGTTTGGTTTTGTTGAGTGCAAAGATATATAGGAAACCATATTATTTTGATACATCTATTTTCACTTTATGCTCCACTAGGCAGCCCCATCTGTCAATCATACCATCTACATGAAACACAGGTTTGCCTTTTCATATTCCATCAGTTGCTTGCAGAATTTGGTCAAGGATCTGATAGAGGTCAAAAAGAGCAGCATGCAATGCTTACCAAATATATTTCCTTTCACTTGAAAACATGGGTGGTGGTAGAATCGGTGACAGTGGAATATTGCGGGCTACAATTGGACTGCAATTCCTTGGCTTTCAAGAATGAATTATTTTCCCCCAATCAGTAAAAGTATGAGAATTGTGACTTTCAATTTAAAAGCAAAACAAAACAAAAGAGAGGATATAACACACTTCAATTTAATTTTATACATCAGGCCCAATATATATGTCACTGAAACAGCACAGCTCCCAATTTCTTAGGGCTGGGCCCTGGGTTATATAAATGAGTCATTTAGGACAGTGGATCATAATGACATTTGTTACTCTTTTTTGTAGATTACCCTAAAATATATTAACAGAATTGCAGTTTTTTTAAAAAAGATAATAATTAAATCTACCTCAATGCCATCAAAAAGATTCACTATCCATTGTAACAGTTTCTGAGGAGAAAGGTCTAGGAATGCAAAAGATAGAAAGATACCTGCTAAGAGTTGGTTCTGAGACTGGTCAGGATTCAAGCAATAATTGTATAAATTACCCACAGCTGCATACTCCTTTTTTTTTAAATTAGAAAAGAGACCTGCCTTGGCTCTGGTGCACCAAAAGTCTATGAGAAAAAGACTCAGAGAATCCTTGCCTTGAGGTATACATATATTCATTCAAAACTGAAAACAATTTCCTGACTAAAATTTTTGTATCACTACTATTTTATTACTACTTTCAGCTTAGGCAGCTATAAAGGCCTGACTTCAGCTCAGTTGGGAAAGAGTAGGTAATGTTAAACTAGCTGCAGGACCTTGGATAGCTCCAGTCATTTTACTCATCAAATTAAAGCTCTGATTCTTTCCTCTGGAGGAGTATTGTCAGGAATATTGATAAAAGTGCATTTTTTGTTTAAAGAATCTCAACTTTTATTTCTCTTTGCATGATGAATCTACCAAGGGTGAGGTGAAGAGCATCAGTTTTGAGCAATCCTGGTTAAGAGAAAAGGGGTCTGAATGTGTCTGCATTCATCTTATTGAATGCAAGGATTATTTATTCTGGATCTGATCAAATTAACTACCATGAATGGAAGGACACTTTTGGACTCAGTAAACTTACAAATCAGTGCCATTGGACATTTTTAAGTAAAATGCTGTCCAAGTTGAATTAAGCTCCTGGTGACTTTTATTAGGGTTGACTCAGCCTTCCATCCTTCTGAGGTGGGTAAAATGAGGACCCAGATTGTGAGGGCAATATGCCGACTCTGTAAACCGCTTAGAGAGGGCTGAAAGCCCCATGAAGCGGTATATAAGTCTAACTGCTATTGCTATTGCTATTAAATTGTGTGTCTTTCTGTCGTCCATCTATTTTAATGATAAGTCTTTTTGCTACTGATCTACTACTAACATTTGAAAGGCTGTAAACCAGCATTAAACCTACAGTATTCAGTAATGATGATTGAAAGCAAGAACATTCCTCATGATTGACAAAAGGAAGCAAAAAATGGTCCCCAAATGGTTCAGTAGCTTTGACTACTTAAGCTTGAAAAGCTGTCTTGTAGATTGCTTCAAACAAGCTGTTTTGATTGATCAATTCATGTTTGTCCAAATACTGGCATGTCTTAAAGCTGAATATGCATTTTTATTTTTTTTATTTTTATCAGCAAAATTCAGTAGGCATCACAAATTGAATAACATCAACCATCTGTGATTGTATTCCATTGTTCATAAGTACTTGGTTAAAACTGGCTTAAAGAAAGTCTAAAGCTAGTTTTTTTTTAAATCACAAAATGGGAAAAATGCTGGTAAGTAAAATATTGCATTTGAAGGCTATGAAAAGTTCACTGTGCTATTTTGATATTGTTTATTTGGCTGTTTAAAACACTGCTTAACTTTGACAACAGTGTACATCTTATTCAAGTTCTGTCTATTTTACTCAGTAGCTATGCAATATGGTTTTAACAGTCTGCTTGCAATCTTGTCAACCACCTGCCAAGGGCCATTTCAGCAATTTCATATCCAATGAAATGGAAATGGCCACAGAATGATAAACCTTTTATTCATTATCATATGATACACAGAGCAATTCATATTCTGGTTTTTGGCTGAATCAATACATTTGAATGAGCTTTGGTTATTTCAAGGCTTATTAACCTAACTATGAAAAATATGAATAGTTTCAAAATACTGTAATTAGTCAAATATAATGGAGCACATTTATCTTGTCAAAATGTGACCCTACCATTTTATGTAAATCTGAAGAACTATTAATTGTGAAAGAGAATTGCTCCAGATATTGATATACCAAAAATATAATAAATTTTGGGACATCTCGGAGAAAACTTATTCTGGCGGCACCCATTGTTTAATGTATCACTCATCCCTTTCTGAAACAACTTTTCATTTTAAGATGGGCCATTGGAATATTATTACATATATTTTTTGTATGGAAAATAAAGCTCAACTTATTTCGGCACTTTCCTAAATAGTTATATTTAGATATAAATATACTCTGTATAATCCAAAGCTTACATCATCTGTTGCAAACATTTAACCATAATATGTAAATATGTCATTCTTTTCAGTCCTGGTTTTTTATTTTGTAAAACTTTTCTTTGGATATTTTTTATAGAAATGTACTAAACAGAATTGAACTAATAGCTAGGAAAGTATAATTAGAGAGTGGAGATACACTTAGAAGAAGAGTGCCATTTGTCATCCACCCTTATTTTTCTCCTCTTCCAAAAAAAAGTAAATACTCCTGATAAAGTAAACCTGTGCCTATAAAACCACTTGCAGCTTCAAGTGTTCAGTTTTAATGTGCAAGAGGATTCACCTTTGGTTTTGCTGCAACAAATTGATGTCAATAGTTTTCCACTGCTCTCAATTTATTGTAATATATTTCATATTCCTGAATAGTGTCAGGCACTTTGAATCTCTGTTTAAAGATCTGTAAAAGGATAAGTGAAATCTCCTTTCGCTATCCTTTTCTTTAACCGTTTGGCTCCTATTCGTGTAGAAAAGAGTTTCACGTAGAATTAGGTGAACAAGGAGGGGAAAAAAACTATACCTAATGTCCCAAAAGTGCTTTTTCAAGAGATAACTGGATGTTCTGGTTTTTCTTTGAAGATGTTTTGCTTTTGAAGAGCTGAAGAAACTTCCTAGATGAGAAGCAAAACATCTTCAAAGAAAAACCAGAAAGTCCAGTTGCCTCTTGAAAAAGCACCTTTAGGATAGCCATAACCTGAATGACTTAAGAATCTCCATAGACATATATCTAATGTTGATCAGAATTATAAAAAGGATGAGTCCAGAGGTATAGGAATCATTTTCCTCTGAAGGCAAGGCCATACTAAAAAGATGCCCTCACCTAGAGCTCAGCTCAGGTGACTACATGGAAATATCTATACAGTTTTCTTGCCAACATGTAGAAATTGTTTGCCATTACCTTCTTCTGGATTTTTTTTAACAACTTCCCAGTTTAGCTCACAGTCTTAGCAGTCTCTGGTGGTCTCCCACTGAAGGACTAACCAGATGTGCTTCTGAGCCCAGACAAGACTGTCCAGGTGCTGAAACAAATCATTGCTAATTGTGGTCCAATTAGAAAGTGATAAAATAAACCCACCACTGAAGAGAGTGATGCATCCCTCTGGGATATACTGATGAAGAAGCCACTCATCTGATCAATTTATTGAAATAGAAAAGCCACTAAGGGTTTGTCTCTGCTGTCAAAGGGAAATTGGACAAGCATAGCTATTTAGCTCAGCATCCCAGATAGAATGCAAGACAGAGTACAAGCTGGTAATATTTCATTTAGAGACACTTAAAAATTAAGTGAATTTGGATTACTTACTGGAACAAACTGATTGGGGACTTGCACATCAAGAAAAGGCTTTCCACGTTTACAATCTTGCATCTTCCTTTCCTAGGCAGGATTGGGAGCAAACTATTCAAGCTGCAGCCAAATCACTTCAGTATTAGAAGCGGTAGGTAAACTAAGCCATAACTAAACCATAATTGTCAACTACATCTGTTTACCGCAGGACAAAAAGTGATTCGAAATTTCTTACATTCATCTATACCCTTTGTAACACACTCTGAATCCATTTGTACTACAGTATGTGGTTCTTTTGTTTTGTATGTATGGGAATACATACCCTCCTCATCTTCCATTGATTTAGATTAAAAGAACACAAAGTATTTTGAGGATGGAAATGCAAAATTGGGTAACCTTATATCATATGACCAACAGCCTTTTCTATCCTTCTTTAATTGTTCATGTTATACCTGTAATGGAAAGATCATTTTACTTACTGAAAAGAATAAATATACTATAAGAAGGTCCCTAACAGATTAAATGAGGGATGTCAAACTCAAGGCCAGGGGGGCAAATCCAACCTATGGGGTGCTTAGATCCGGCCCACGGGGCTGCCCTGGAAACAACAAAGGACCAGCCCTCAGTGCTTCTGCCAGTGAAAACAGAGCTCGGGAGGGCTGAATGTGCTCCTCTGAGCTCCATTTCTGCTGGCAGAGGGTTGCAGGAGGCTGTCACAGCCAGAAATGGAGCTCGGGAGCCAGTTTTTACTGGCAGAGCACTTGGGCCACCACAGGCACCCCCGACATGTGTGATGTCGAGCTGGCCACGCCCCCTGGCCATACCCCTCCCCTACCTCCCCGAGGTCAAACACAACCCTGATGCAGCCCTCAGTGAAATCGAGTTTGACAAACCTGGGTTAAACTATACAATTAAAATGCACTAATAAGGCTCAGGTAACAGCAACAATGAAATAAAATCCTGAACTTGAAAAACAATGACAGAATCACAATCAAAACTTTATTACAGTAGTTCACCAATTACAATCCAATCAAGGGTTATAGCTGGAATCTCTTTACATGTTTTTGACTTCAGCTTTTGTCAGCTTTGGCCATTGACCATGGTGTCTGAAGCTAATGAGAAATATGTTCCAAAATCACTGCTGCCCCCAATTTGGCATCATTTAGATATGCTGGATATAAATGCTGCACATTACCACAGTCATTAGCCATTGTGACTAATGCTGGTTCAGAAATGTTCGAATTGTAATATATGTCATTTGCTTAGAAAAAGCTGAGTTGGATAAATTACAACAAACGGGCATTCTGTAACTTAGACATTGCTACAGAAAAGATGTTGACCTTATTTTTCAATTAAGTGTGCCTTTCAGTGGGATCCAAACAAGGTCACATTTCAGGAAGCAGTTAGTCTTCATTGGACAAATGGTTTTTTAATCAGAAATGAGAAATGGAATTCCTGTAGCTCTCCAGATGTGAACTGAAATACCATCTAGTAGACCTCACAATTGAACATGCTGATTGGGCTGCTGTCATACCAGAGAATAATGTCCAGAATGCAAAACAATTGAAATTGCCAAGATAACATTTTGGAATTACAATATTGCTTGAAATATAGTGGCATGAAGTACACCATTGTATCTGTAGGTAATAAAATGAGCCCCACTAGTGAGACTTCAAATGTCAGCATTGCTGGTTGTTCAATGTTTAAAGCACATTTAAACAGAAAGGAAAGGAAGTAAAATAGTGTGAAGTAAAATAGTCTGACATTTTGCTAAAAACTATAGCAGTCTGGGGGATTGTAACTTTTAGAATCCCCAGTTGGCATGGCCAATTTCCCAGCTAGGGAATTTTCAGAGTTATAGCCACCACATGTCAGAATGGCACCAGATTGGGAAAGGTGCTCTGAGTCATAAAAACAATGATGAGTAGCTTTCAGGATATAGGTGCAAAACATCTATTCGGTATTTGAAAAGAGGATGCGGAAATAGTTTTAATGCCCCATGCAGGATCATAGAATCATTGGGCTGGAAGGGATCTTGGAGGTCTTCTAGTCCCAACTCCTGCCCAGGGCAGGGTTCCTTATTCCATCCCGGACAAATGGGTGTCCAGTCTTTTCTTGAGACACTTCAGTGATGAAGCATCCACAACTTCAGGACTAATTGTTCTCATTGGTAGGAAATCTCTCCTCATTTCCAGGTTGGATCTTCCTTTATTCTCCAACAGTGGGTCTACTGTTAAAACACTGTCACAGCACAGGTTGCTTTTTTCCTCTGGTAATCACCTTTCATCATACATTTCTACAAAACATTCATGTGTGCATGCATACATACATAAATACATACAAAGAGTTCCTGGTCTACATAACTAAGGGCAAACAAATAACCCCAGACATGTCACTAGAAGGCAAAATCATGAAACTGCATCTCACTTACTTTGGCCATTTCATGAAGGGAATTCATTGGAGAAAGCAATTTTGCTTGGAAAAGGTAGTGGTAAAAAGAAAACAGGACACCAAAGAACACAGTAGCTGGACACCATCAAAGCTGATGCCAGCCAGAACATAGAAAAACTCAAACAAATATTGCAAGATTGGAAGATGTGGAGATACCTGGCCCATAGATAAAAGTCTATGGAGATTCTCAGTCATCCAGGTCATGGTTGTCTCAAAAGTGATTTTTCAGGAGTCAACTGGACTTTCTTGTCTTCAAAGAAAAAACAAGATTTGAAATTAGAGAACAAGAAGATGAACAATTTTATAAGATTTGGGACTTGTTTTATCAATGGATACAATTACCATAATTTTGAATTGTAATAATGTGATAGGAGATATTATAAAGACATATTACTCTTATATAGACTGTATAGATTTATAATAATGTAATGGAATATTGGTATATATATGAATTGAATATATAGATTTTATAGATTTATAACAAAGTAATAGAATATTGCTATATATATGAATTGAATATTTAGAACATCTTGTTTAAAATGAAGAAATAATATTTGTAGTTGAATATATGAGACACAGTGATAAAGATGTATTTATATACATTTGATTGATATTTTATGACTACATATAATTGAAAGTAATGATACACAAATATAAAATGTTAGTGATTTTTTTCTTATATACTGTAAGAAATATCAGAATAAGATAGATGATACTATAAAGATATGTTATTATTTAATAGGTTTATAATGATGTAACAGATAGTTAGCATACATATGAATTTAACCTTTAGAATACATGTTTAAAAGGAAGAAATTATAACAGAGCATCATATGAATATATGATTTACAATGATAATCAACGTGTATTGGGTTCATAACTATTGATTTTATATGCAACTGAAAGCGGTGACGCACCAATGTTTGTGACCAAACGACATGCTAAATAGATATGAAACTGATGATATTTTTCTGTATGTTTTTGTTTGTTTTAAAATAAAAAAAACTTTTTTTAAAAAAAAAGAAAAAACAAGAAAGTCCAGTTGTCTCCTGAAAAAGCACCTTTGGGACCTGGTCCATAGAGACTCAGACATAACTGAATGGATATCATCATCAACATCTACTTTTCTTCTTCTTTACTGGTTTACCAAAAATGACATTCTCCAAATGCACTAGGACTTCTAATCCCAGAATTTCTAGCTATGCCTCATGATTTTTTCACACCTAACTGCATTTTATAGGAAAGATGTGTGGCATAGACTAATCTAGGAGGAAAGGTGAAATGACAAAATGCACAACACAACATTGTAAGGCAAACCATGTATGTGCTTGGATCCAATGTTAGGATACAAATACCAAATGCTGAGGTTTGCTTTATTATTTCCACAGCATATTCACTGTCACGCCCCCCCTCCCCCTTGATACTTAGCACAGCACAGGAGGTCTTCTAGTTGCATATGACAACTACTGGAGATTCAGATCTTCCAGGAAAATTCCATGGCATGTGATTTTTTTTTTTGTAATCCATAATAGAATATGGATTACATATTCTATGGATAGAAATGTTTCCAGAATGTTTTAATGAGGAGCTAACGATTCTTGAAAAAATGTATGTTTTAAAAATAAGTTTCTCAAATTTTTAATAGATTAATAAATCTTTGGAAGACAGTTTGATGTTTGAGCTGTAGATGGTAGTGTTGCTTTACTGGAGTCTGTGTTCAATGCAGCTACACTGAGGATGGAATAAATGAAGGAAATTGGTGGAGGGGGGGAATCCTAAGCAAATTTCCATTTGGTAAAAACTTGTGCCTTCTCAGGAAGATGGCATAGTTTTTTCCAATCTCATAGACTGTACTTGAAGAAGAGCTATAGAATAGGATAAACTTGGGGCTTTCTGTTGCTTCTCTGTTAAATAACTTTCTAACTGCATGTTTCAATTTAGATTTCCCAGATGTTGTAGACCACACTATCTATTGTTACCAATCCCCATGACCAATAAATATAGACAGAAATATGTAATGAAATAACATCAGGAAAAAAAGATCCGGTTCGCTAGTTCTGCTAGATTGAAAGGGAATATTTATCAGGAATGGATAAGATTAATTCAAATTACAAATATTAAAAACAGATTACTTATCCAAAAGATCAAGATGAACTGTTGTTGATTTTCTTTATATAAACACTGAAAAGAACTAATATATGAAGGCACTATGGCAAAATTAAATTAAATACAACATAAGGAAAATTATGCATGCTCAACTGATTGATAATGGGTTATATGAAAATCTAATGATACTTACACTCATGTAAAATGAAGTTTAACATTCCATAATTTTTTCTTGTGATGATCTCAGTACTTGGCTGTTGTATGAAATGTAGGTCTTAAGATTCTTCGTAGTACTCTCTTTCTTCAGAGAAGAATCCATGAAGGGAAAGAAAAATGTACTCCTAATTACATAATAGATTAGTTGCTTACAATTTTAATGATTCTATTGTATCTTTCAAGTTAGAAATATCCATCATCAAATTAAAGAAAGGAAAAATTGTGTAGAAGAAGTAATTTTATAAAATGATTTTCTATTTTCTAAAATTTAGGTAAATTTTAGAGTTGAAGCATTTCTGCTTTCATGGTTGCCCCAAATACTCCTTTTTCATTATTGGATTTCCTAGTGGCTTTACCGCTTCTATCCTCACAATATTAGGGTCTAGAAACAACATTTTAACATTTCTCAAATTCTGGGTTTTGGCTTGCTATAATTGTAAAGTCCCTGATCTGCTCTAGAAAACATTGTGATCCCTAATGTTTTCCAACCAAGACTGAAGAAACTTCCCCAAAAACGAATTACAGATTAAGCAAAATGACATTGGCCAAGACTGAGAGGCTAACCACAGTCACATTTTGTTGTAATCTGTTGGGCAAACCTAACTTACCTATTGGTCACTGCTAAGTAGCTAATGAAAACCAAAAAAACATTTGGCTTGTTAAAGAATGCAATTGTCATGTCTTCCAGTAGTTATGACTAACAACTCAACCCCCTTTTCAAAAGTCTGAATTAATAATAAGTAAATTCAGCTTTGGCCATTGGGCTCTTTCTTGAGAAAGATTGCAGCAATTATGTGGTATTTTAGCAACTTTCCAGAAGAGTCTCAGGTAGGAAAAACATATTTTATACACAAAAGTTGAACCAAAACATGCAAATATATACAGGCAGGCATGTAAATGCCTTTAACACAATACTTGCTCAGTGCCTTATGAATAATACGGTATTATGTGGATTGTTGCTCACCTCTCCTTCTCTGCCAGCAGATATAATAAAGATTATCCCTGAGAACATGTCAGTACCTCATTATTAGGGGCTACACAGCATTTCAAATTTAGAAAAGAAAAAATTTGCTCTCGAATGTGTGGCTATGCTCATATATAATCTGGCTGTTTGCAAAAAGGAAAGTGTGAGGAGCTGCTAAAAAGTGAAATCCAACCAGTTGCAGAGTCATCTTTCTGTTTAAAAGCCACAGTGAGCTGTGAAGCTCAAGGGATAGATATGGATAGATCAGCACTTGTATAAACAGATGCTTTGTACAATAGGTTTAGCATGGTTGTGATCTGCAGTGGTAGAAGAACTGGTAGAATGTAGTCAGGATTTGTTCAAGTTGTTTTGGTGGCTGATTCTTGCAACGCTTTCCTGCTGCAAAGGAAGGAGAGAAGAAATTGAAACATTCTGCCTGTTTCCTTCGTCCCTTTGGCTGGAAGCCAACTGAAAAACAGAAGTTCCTTGAATGCACATTTTAAATGGAAACTAGAGATTATCTGCCCTTTGGAAATGAAATAAAGATAAGGCAAAACTTCCTGGCCATGAAAAAAAAAGGACCATCCACAACAAGAAGAATCAGTTTCAAATGCAAAGCATCTGAGCTAGAAATCAACTGGGTCAGCTTTTCAACCTTGCCATTATCATAAGAGCAAGGAGATCTGGAGCTGCTTTTGAAGGGCCACCAAAACCTTGGTAAAGGTGCCCTTGAATTTGCCCACTCTGGGCACTGTAGCTGTAATTAAATGTCTGCATATGTGCATTCACATGAGCTTAGTATTATTATTTTTTTAGAAACTTGTCATTGCCCAAAGCAACACATTGAAATTCTTGAAATGACCTTCAGTAGAAAGGGCAATAAGGCCACTAGCAATATTAATATCCCTGGTCTTGCTCACAACAACTACTAAATAATTCACTAAAAATAAATGAAGGTATAGCAGCACTACCCAAGTAACCTGTGAAGTGTTTCGGTCAGTCAGAGATGAGATCTTTCTTTGACTTGAGAAAGCGCAAGCATGCAAAAGGCTTTATGCTGAAGCTATTTGTCATCAGCAGAGCCAGCAGTTTGTAAAGATGACAAGAGAGCTGTCTCTCTAACCTGCAATTAAGATTGGGAGGGGTGGGGAGAGATTGATTTTAAGAGCTGACCTTAATTTTTTTCCCCTTTAAAACACAATCAACCCGATGGCAAAAGGCAAATGATGTGCATTTTGAGTTTAATTAAAACGATGGCACTACAATGTAAATAATTGTGTTTTATTAATCATTTGCCTTCAGGCTTGTGACAGCAGCAATACAAAAGACAATTAAGTTGCTGGTGCTGAGTGCAGTGGCTTAATATTGGCATGGCAGATAATACAGACTGCTAAGAAAATAGGAAACCCTGCATGGATATTAATCCACTGAAATGAATTTCTTGATCTGAAAACTCAAGGTGCAACTGTTGGTTCAAATGATGGTTGGGATGAACAAAGCAAAGAATGCTATTAATGTATTCAATGACAGGTTATAGGTATTGCTTTTAGAAAGACTTAAGAATGTGTCCTTATGTGAGACTGTATCGTTTGTTTGTTTAGTTGTTAGATTTTTATCCCACTTTTATTAGATCAAAAGAATAATGCTATCAGAAGAGTAACTCATTATTTTATCCACAGCACACATTTTCTTTGACTGCACTACACCATAAAGTGCCCAAGAGCTGCTATATAATACTTTAGAACTGCCTCCCCTCCCATTGTACCAAAGATCTGAGATGTTGTGCTATCTGCCTGTTTGGCTGACTTCAAAAAGAGGCTTGACCAAGACATGGGAATCAAAGAGATCAGTGGCTATTCACCTTGATTGCAGTGAACTATCTGCTTGGAGGCTCATGGACTTCCTTCTGTAGTTGGTTGGCATTGTGATAACAGACATTTGCAGTAGATGGTTAAGGTCCAATTCAGCAGGACACTGCCTAATATGTCCCTATGCTCTTATATTATTGTAGGTTAAGTCTATTTGTTAACGTGTTAAACTAAGACTGGGGAGCTCTGATTTCAAATATATAAACCATAATATAGTTTGCTCATTTGTGACCTGGCATATTCTATGAACTAATTACTTAATGATTGATGGGTTGTTTACTTAACAAATGATGGGGAAGCAAACGGGCTTAGCATGTGGGAGCTGGATCTCCTACTAAAAATACTTTTATCTTTTTTCTACTTCCACATAAAAAATAGAACTCTAACTCTGAATCTATTCCAACATTACATATTTCTCTGGTTTCAGTTGGTGTTGGTTGGCTGGAAGAGATAATTCCCTATGCCCTTCCTTTGCAAGGTGCTGAAGGATTCAGTTCATTCTTTATTTCAACATCTTCATGAAACCATCTGATGAAATCATCTACTAATTTGGGGTTCCCTAATGACATATATTTTGACTTCAGACTACTCAAGAGAGGCTGTCAAGCTTCTGTCCCAAGACCTAGAGGCATGTGGGTTTGGATGGGAAGGAACCATCTCCGCTCAGTCTTAAAAAGAAGAGCTTCATCTTCAGTATTTTTCTTGTTCTAGCTAACTTGAGTGGGTCCTCAAAGGGGGAAAAGAAATGAGAGTTGGTGCCCTGAATAACAGCAAAACAGAGCAAGCCCTTTCAAGAGAAGGACAAAGTTGGTAATCCATGCTCTCGATTGGCCATACAGCAGAGCAATACATGCATGTTGGATAGCCATAGAAACAACAGGAGCTTGCAAGACAGTGAATGTTAAGAAAACAGGCCCAAAGAAATGATGCTTTGGGAATCAGCTGCATCTATTGAATACACTAATCCTCATGTTCCCGTTTAGTAATGATCGATATGAGGATTTCCAGCTGTCCAGGTGACTTATGAATGTGCAGTGTACTGAATCAATGTCCTGTTATTGTCAAACTAAACTAAAAGATTTAAATGGTTTTCAGTTTAATGTGATAAACTGTTATTAGTCTCTGGTTGCACCCCATGAAATGAGAGACGAGGATCTCAGACGATGTAGTCTACAGATTTTCATTTACTAGGCTTCCGTTTTGTTGCAGGAGGTGATCCTCGTGCTATATTGATAAATACTATATTGGTAGCATCATTAACTCTTTGATATAACTGAAATGCAGCATGGGACAAAATAATGGCAAGGGTTTCCTTAAAAAACATGAATTTGAAAAAAAATATTATAAATTTTCAAAAATATCTAAGAAAGTAAATCTTTAAGATTACTTGAACCTAATAGGTACTGAAAGGCAACGTTCAAGCTAGAAAAAGAATTTTCAAAAATCTTCCTAAAGTTGTAGTTACTTTGCCATAGGCAAAGAGACTTGTTGAAATCTGAAAAATTAATATTGAAGGGGTCACTTATTTTCTCACTGTCATCAGAAGTCTCACTTCTTAGCAATTGGTCAATCTTAACTGGTCAAAGCAAGAGTAGCAAGGAGTTCCTGGCCACTGATTCAACTGGACAGTTTCACTTTGTTGAGAAATTAGGACTGTTCAGCTAGGGAGGCAGGACTGGGAACATGAAACAGGGAGGGTTTGCTGCTGATTTTTTGGCCAGGTGAATTTAGACAAGACCAATGAGCAAACCAGCAGGGCCACCTCTGATTTCTATTTGTCTTTCTATTCCATTTCTGCGGTAATTGCCTGATGTCCCTTAGTCCAGTGAGTGCAAATCTATTTGTTTTCCACGCTCTCTTTTCATCCCACAACTTCTTCAATAGGTTTCTTACCTGGAGATGAACAGGAAATAACAACAGCGAGCTTTGCTTTGCATGATTGAAGAGGAAATTAACGTTATGTATGAAAAAGCAGGGAAATTCCAAAAAGCTGAATGTATTTGTCTTTACAGGAACTGGTATTTATGTGCTCAACCTGACAAGTACAAATTGTGTGGGTTTCTTTTTCTATAGCCAATGGCTTTCTTGGCATTGGTGCAGTTGTATTGAAAACTAGTACGCTACATAGAGGAGGGAGAAATATTTTAGAAATCACCCAGTGACATGAGTTACATGTGGATGGAGAATCTTTCAGCACTACATGATCTACCTTGCACATTCATGCACAATCACAGGATGATGATGATGATGTTATTAATTCAGTTGAGCCCAACTTGGAGATTCTATGGACCAGGTCTCTCACTCATACAGATATACAATGTAGGGCTTGCACTGCAACTCTGCCATCATCATTCTGACACACACACACTCCACCATAGACACTGCTAATGTGTATGTACAGTTGTGCCCCTTGGGACTTTGTTATCCCCATATGAAAAGATACTTGTGCACCCAGCAGAAGGAATAATGGCTTGTTAAATATATTTAGTTAAATAACTATTCTTTAAAATGTTCTCAAGCACAGCACCTTCCATGTATCCCATAACATTGTTTTTATTTTATTATTATTATTATTATTTTGTATAATTGATCTGTCACCAATTAGAGAAATGTTCTAGCTAATTACATTTAAAATACAGGAAAACAACTCAAACCATATAAAAAAATCAAAAATATGAACAAGAAAAAAAAGTTTTCCCACAAACATAGCTGTCTGTGGAACGTGGCATAAATGAAAGAAAAGAGACCAAGTAAATCCACCATAGGAAAGAGAGAGCTCCAAAATTTGCAAACAGCAAAAAGAAAAAAAAAAGTTGGAAAGTTACAGAAATTGTTGGTATATCCACAGATACATAGCAAGCAGGAGAAGAAGAAATGGTAAAACATTCTAACCAATCTCTGCCAATAAATCTGGAGAAAATGCAGCGGATTGAAAGATATTAATTACACACTAAAGAAAGGAGGGATCACGGAGATTAAAACTATTGTCCAATATCCTTAATATTACTTGGTAGTAAACTAATCCTAAAATCAGCCAATGTAAGTTGGAGCCCTACACTGAAAGGGAGATGTCAGTGACTGAAAGTGGCTTCAAAAAAGAACATAAGATATTATTGTTGATGAGCACTGGACACTTGACAAACTGAAAGAATATCAAAAAGAAGTCAGTACATGCTTCCTTAATTATAGGAAGAACCTTTGATTGTGTCATCATGTCAAGCTATAAAGCCTTAGGACATGAGAAGCCCAGAACAGCTCATTGTTCTCACGCAAAAGCACTGGTCACAAGACAGAAAACAGACTTGCTGACAGCAAAAACACCAGTAGTCACACGACTGTGGGATGCTGCAAACAGCCATCTATGCGGGCTGGTTGCCAAGCACCAAAAAGGCAGTCATGTAATGCAACGCGATTGCCCATTGGAACTTTGAATCCAAGACCCATTCCCCCCCCCCGGTGTCGTAACTTCAAATAACTAAGGAATCAGTCATAAATTGAGGACTATCTTTGTACAGTAAATACAATATAGTAAGTTTAAAAATGTTGAGATCTCATGATTACATACTGGATGTCAGTTGTTTTGTTTGTTATGTATTTGTGACAAATGTCTACTTTCTGTTTCTGAATCCCATGGAAATGGTTGAAAAACACAATAATGATGTGACACAGTGGCTGAGTGGCTAGTGACGCATAATGGAGTGAGCTCCTTTTACTTGTTCCAGCTTCTGCCAACCTAGCAGTTCAAAAGCACGTAAAAATGCCAGTAGAAAAATAGGGATCACTTTGGTGGGAAGGTAACAGCATTGCGTGCGCCTTCGGTGTTTGCCGGCCACATGGCCATGGAGATGTCTTTGGACAGCGCTGGCTCTTTGGCTTTGAAACAGAGATGAGCACCACCCCCTTGAGTCGGGAAAGACTAGCACATATGTGCAAGGGGAACTTTTATATTATAATGATGTGATAATAAAAATACAATCCCCAAAATATAATAAAATGATGGCAATGAATTTCAAATCATGAAATCAACAGGAAACTAGGCTTAAATGAAGCATCCCTTACATATTACACTCTACAACTAAGGGGCAGCTAGTGTAAAGTGGATTATTATTTTATATCCCAACTGAGTTTTTGTGTCTGAATTGGCAAGAATAGTATAGGGAGATGAAATCGAAACCATTTATTTGTATAGCTTTCTTTGTACTGGCTATCTTCCTGAACAAACTTGATTCAATTTGCCCATTGACTATATCCTACAAAGGAAGGCGTCATTTGAATGAGAGACAGCTGTGCTGTATACGTTGCACAAATCCCATAGTAGAATATTGCAGCAACTGGTTGCAACTTATACATAGTGCTCTCTCATTGGAAGAGGCATTGGAAAGAATATAGCTATTCAAAAGGTCTTACGGGTAGTCCTTGACTTACAAGCATTCATTCAGCGACCATCCGATATTACAACAGCACTGAAAAAATGACTTATTATTGGTCCATGACAGCATCCTCACAGTCATGAAATCAAAATTTGGGCGCTAGGCAACCAGCATGTATTTATGATGGTTGCAGCACCTCAGGAACATCTGGCTGCTGTTTGCAACCTTCCCAGCTGACTTCTGACAAGCAAAGTCAATAGGGGAAGCTGGATTAATGCCTGTGTGATTCACTGAATAATTATGGCAAAAAAGGTCATAAAACTGAGTGCAACTTGCTTAACAACCACTTTGCTTAACAATGGGAATTCTGGTCACATGGTACCTGTATATAGAAACTTTTAATCAGGAATAACAGCTTTGAACAATCCAATTGAGTGGCCTGGGAAAGCCATCAGTAATTCAAGGTAATTAATGACATTGGGAAATCATTCTGAATTTTTCAAGGATGTATTTGTTTGCAAAAATAACCAAACACTGACAGAATTCAACAAGTTGTTCTTTAACATTCAAAAGATAAGCAAGTTACAGCAAATAAGGAATGAGTCATGCTTATTGCTTTGCCATTTCAATATGGTAGCCAGAAAAAAAATACCTATTAAGTATTTGTGTAAACTTTTGAAAGAGCAAATTTGATTATTGGGAGGAGAAAAAGATTGCTTCTAAAACAGAGCAAAATGTGGGAAGGAAGGGGATGCTAAGACAAACCTTTTGAATTGCTTTCCCATAACCCAGGTTGAAGTAAGAGTGCAGTTTTTAATAGCCAAGATACAAGGTTTTCTGATTCACTTTCTGTCTCCTGCTTCTCTTTGAACAGATGTAGAAAAACATTGAACTTTATTTAAAGGAAGAAGACAGATTCATTCTTAAAGCTTTCTGCTTTTCTGATTGAAGAAATGCTGCAAAGTGATAATCACTGTTGCTGAAAATGCTTTGGAACTGTGAAATGTCAGTATTTCTTTGTAACTCACCACATGTCTGCAATCAGCAGCAATCACCCATTTGCCAATCTGCATTTTAAGCTACTAGCTGTGTGGGGGAGGGAGGGGAATTAACATAGAAGATATTGTTTTGCTTATCAGTCTAAGCCAAATGGACTACCACATTAACTCAAGGAGTGATCCAGGAATGATCCTAATCTGGTTTATCAGTTAAAATTCCTTTTTGCTTGTGAGTGTCTAGTCTCAACTAAACAAGACAAAAATGTGCATTAAAAAAAACATACACTTATGGTGTTCCTCCTGTATAAAGTTAGCACCCACCCCTCTCGTAGAAGAATGAAATATTTTGAGAAATATTAAAAAGACAGAATATTATATTTTCCTGGATGAGAAATTGAGAAACATGCTCTTGGAGACAGAAATCAGGCCCCACTTTTCTTGATGGCCCTCAGCAGATGTCAGCACTTAAGAGATAAAGAGTTTATCGAGATTTAGGTAGCTCTATTCATAAGCAAATTCTCTGCAGCAAGGTCTGAACAAAGGTAGGGGTAGCCCTCAGCCACAATAGGGATTGCCCAACAAGCCCCTTCATTGCATCAGCAGACTAAGCTTCAACCAAGCTTGGCTCAGACAACTAGAGTCAACTATGACCCCTTAATAACCAATAGAATACATGTTCTTGCACAGGAACAGGAAGCTCAAGTTCAAAGCCCAAGAGAAGGTATAAATACCAGCTACTCTCAATTCCATGTGGTCAGCTGCCTAGAACCACCCATGTGCTTCTCTTCATCAATAAATGGACCTCTTTCCAATCAGCCTCTAGCCTCCATTTGTCTCCAGTGCCTTTCTCCCAGCTTGGAACTAAAACAGATGGATATTTCTTCCAATGCCCTCTAGATGTATACTGATAAATATATTTTAACAATAGTAGTTTTTCCCCTTGCAAAACAATTCTAGGTTTATAAACTTTTATAGCTCTATTTGTCCAGCTAATTTAACCTACCATCTATTTACTGTATAAAAAAATTAACAAGCAAAGCCAAAAACTAAATTCAACTAAACCTCCTGTTAACAATCTATTATTGTATTTCACACACAAAGTTCACAACGGCTTCTAATCTAATTAGATTGAATCAAATCAAATTGAATCAGCAATAAACCACTTTCAGTCATTATCTCTAATCTGTCCAGGATCAAATATATTCCACCGATTTGTAATAATAAAGCTTTTTGTTAAAATTATAACCGGGATCTTTTGCAACAATTGCATCTCATTCTTCAAAGTCATAGTTCTCTGTTGTGAATATCTCCACAGCACTTGTTCAAAGGTTTTTATGCAAATTGAACTATAATACTTCTTAACAGCTGTCTTCTGATTCAATGTAATAAGCCTACATCAGTTTTTTTTAAGAAGGTCCAGTTCATCATTGATCCATACTGCCATCTCTAAGCCTTTTAAATTCATGCCCCTTTCAGCCTTTCTCCAATGGAGTTTGCAATTCTCAAACAAAGCTCCTTCTCCTTCAATTCTGTCAGCAACAAATTGACTTCCAAACCACCCAATTGCAAGTCTAATTTAGCTGCTCTTGCCCATATCTGAGTATCATCCTTAGATTGATTTACAACTGTTGTTCAATCATCAAACCTTTTATCTAAATTTCCATTCACAGCTTCTAAGTTGAAAAACATTTTATTTTCCTTGAAGGCTTCCAAGAAGACCTTGACATTAAGTTGATTTGGCTCTCATCTTTCTTTGTGTCTCCTTTTATAAAGGAGTGTCTCCTTTATGTGTCTCTCTTTTGTAAAGAGTATATAATGTATGTTCATCAATGTATTGTTGTTTTCATTTTTAATATAATCTAAATTTCTTTTATAGCCATACTTTCATAACAAAAAGTAGAGAAATTCCTCTCAAGGACAAAAGAAATAGATGTTCTATAACAAAATGTCCATAGGAAAAAATAAGGTAATGTTTCCCATGATAGAGAGTAAATAGAAAAGAAAGAGAAAATACCTCCCTTTAAAGAAAAAGAAAAGAGACCAGAAATACATATAAAGACAAAATAAAGCAGAAAAGTTCTTTTAAAAACTAGTAAAATACAAAATCTTTGCAGTAGTCCAGTGCAGATGTAAATCAAATCATATCACTTTCACTATCAAGGAGAAAGTCTTTATGCCATTGGTTTCTGTTCTGACCCCCCTCGTCCCACACCAACACACACTCCAAGCCAAAGATAAGTTACGGCATTTAATTAACAGACAGACAGGTCCTTGGCAGCAAATCGGCACAGACAAGCTTGGGCAGCAATCCAGCACAGATAAGGCTTGACAGCAATCCAGCCTGCCAAGCTCACCATGATGTTCTCCGACATTAGTTCCTGCATTGACTTCTGCAAGAGGGACTTGTGCACAAGGAGTCTTTTTATAGTCTGAAGAGAAGCCTAATGACCACCAGCTGAGTGCAATTACCTCCTGTAACTGTGCAACTGTCCCTGACAGCTATTAGCTCTTCGGTGCCGGGCATCCAGAAACAACGCACTGCTGTCGTCCGGCTCACTCTCCCTTGTCTCCTCCCCACTGGTCCAAGGCTTAGGTGCCTCCTGGTGGCCAACCAGCCTCTTTGCACCCTGCTCGGAGTTGGAACCCTGTCCAGGGTCCTCCACATCCTCCAGAGCCGACTCATAGGGCCCCTCGCTGTCGGAGTCTGGTGGCAGCTCCAACAGCTCCTGCTGGGCCACAACAGGTTTCTATGCAGCAAAAAAAGAAAGTGTTTCCAACTCCAAAGCAAAACAGTAAAAAAAAAGGTAAAAAGTCCCCAGTCAACAAGGGGGTATAAAATAAATCAGAGTTCCACCGGATGATTAATTAAAAATATAGGTCAAAAGCAGGAAAAAAAAGTATATGATGTTTATAACTGAGGTGCCTAACCCCCCCCCCCCAAAAAAAAAAATGCTGACAGGAAAAGATAAACATGCAACTTTCAATTGCTCTTACCAAGAATTACAAAAAATTATCTTCCCTGGCAGGTATACAATTATCCGAGGGTTGTGTTGGGTCATTCCTATTTGCTCCCATTCAAATCTGGGGAGTGTGCAGCCAAAGAGCCGACTTTAGTAGCAAAATCAGTTCTTTGTCGGTAGGAGAAAAATTCATCCTCTGCCTGGTGCACTTATTTCTGGAGGACTCTGCGTGGTCATTTGATTTCTGAAAATTTTGCCAATAATAAACTTGCTTGGTTTAATTACACCTATTTCAAATGCCATTCCAGTTAGAACAGGGATCCCAAACCCTGGGCTGCAGCCCAGTACGGGGCTGCGGCCTGTTAAGAATGGGGCTGCACAAGTTGCTTGCATAGAACCATGCCCCTCTGTCACCGCTGCCACCACTGGTCCACAGTCAGAAAGGTTGGGGATTGCTGAGATACAGTAGTCTTATATAGTTTGTTCTTATCTACCAGGATGTGTCTTAATTAGACTTTAGCCTTTTTGTCCATATATTTAATGTTGTTAACCTGACAGAGCAATCTTTGCAATTAAAATTTACATTTTCGCTTTCACTTGTCCTACCAATTGCCTTAACATGTTCATGGGTGAAGAACATTTTTATATAATTTCTAGAAGAAAAGAATAGAGCAGAGCAGAGCAGGATAGGCTAGGATAAGGATAGGATAGAATAACAGAGTTGGAAGCGACTTTGGAGGTCTTCTAGCAAACCCTATACCACTTCAAATGGTTATCCAACATCTTCTTAAAAACTTCCAGTGTTGGAGCATATACAACTTCTGGAGGCAAGTTGTTCCACTGATTAATTGTTTTAACTGTCAGGAAATTTCTCCTTAGTTCTAAGTTGTTTCTCTCTTTGATTAGTTTCCACCCATTGCTTCTTCTCCTGCCCTCAGGTGCTTTGGAGAATAGCTTGACTCCCTCTTCTTTGTGGCAGCCCCTGAGATATTGGAACACTGCTATCATGTCTCCCCTAGTCCTTCTTTTCATACCCAGTTTCTGCAACCGTTCTTCATATGTTTTAGCCTCCAGTCCCCTAATCATCTTTGTTGCTCTTCTCTGCACTCTTTCTAGAGTCTCAACAACTTTTTACCTTGTGGCAACCAAAACTGAATGCAGTATTCCAAGTGTGGCCTTACCAAGGCATTATAAAGTGGTATCAACACTTCACATGATCTTGATTCTATCCCTCTGTTTATGCAGCATAGAACTCTGTTGGCTTTTTTGGCAGCTGCTGCACACTGCTGGCTCATATTTAAGTGATTGTCCAGTAGGACTCCAAGATCCCTCTCACAGTTATTACTATTGAGTGAGGTACCACATATATTGTATCTGTGCATTTTGTTTTTCTTGCCTAAATGTAGAAACTTACATTTTTCACCATTAAATTTCATTTTGTTAGCGCCCCCAAAAAACAGATCACGTGAAGTGTTAACACCACTTTATAATGCCTTGGTAAGGCCACACTTGGAATACTGCATTCAGTTTTGGTTGCCACAATATAAAGAAGTTGAGACTCTGGAAAGAGTGCAGAAAAGACAGTGGTGGGTTTCAATGTATTTTACTACTGGTTCGCTCTGGTTCATCTGGACAGGTGGGTGGAGCCTCCCGCTGCCATCACTATCAAACTGATAGAAACTCATCTCTGAGAGAAGAGCAACAAAGATGATAAGGGGACTGGAAGCTAAAACATATGAAGAACGGTTGCAGGAACTGGGTATGTCTAGTTTAATGAAAAGAAGGACTAGGGGAGACATGAGATCAGTGTTCCAATATCTCAGGGGCTTCCACCAACAAGAGAGAGTCAAGCTATTCTCCAAAGCACCTGATGGCAGGAGAAGAAGCAATTCAAGTCTGGATCTTAGACTTTTCTTAGATGTGAAATCAGAAATCTCAGAAGTCACTAAGTAACGGCAGTCCAAGCTTCATGATTTTAGAATACTTTCTGCGTCTTTTTCACTCAAAGTAGAGTTTTGCTGCTATGAACTCTTCAAGAAACAGTTACTCAAGAGAAGTTTCTGAAGCCAGTCAGATTTGGTTTTTATTTGATGCGTTCAGTCTCCCAACAGAAAACTAATTTGCAGCATGGAGCTTTGTAATTTCATGCTAGAACAGCATAAAATAGAAGAAGAGCAGCTCATCCAGAAGAAAGTGATTATCTGGAGAAGCATAGAAGATTCCATGGTGACAGGAAGGATAGTTCAGAATCATCTTCTTGCTAGTTTGGTAACACTCTATACCCCTCTAATTGCTTTTAATCAACAAGATAAGAAGAGCATAACCAATAATTAATTGGCACCAGTGCCTAAATTAATTTAGACAATAAGTCTGTTTGAAATTGAAAGAATTTATAATATCATTGCTAAAAGTTATTCCAAATAGGCATCAGCTTCCTCTCTCTCCCTCACCAGCATTTCACTACTGCACTGCTTTTGTCTTATTCAGGTTCTGCTTTATCCTTGTAACCTCTATACCATATAAAAGTCTCCAGGATGGATTTTCTTAGTAATCAGAAGCAATCTGGATTTGCTAGCTAAATATAGTTTCCACAGGATGTCACAGCCAGTGGCACTTCCTAATAGTACCATATACATATTTATATATGTATACTTGTTTTTCGAGACGGCTTTCATTGGATCCTTTTTCTTTTCAGGATCAGACTTTACTGCAATCAGAGACAGGCACTTTTAATGCCCATGGATTGTGGAAATTGCAAAAGGATCAATCAAAGGTCCCAAAGAATATTTTATGTGTTCTTCCTCATCTCAAGCAGTCTAGAAAAGCCATTCTGGAAAAGCAAATACGCAACATTAACCCAGAGGTTGGTTTGCACCAGGACCTTGGAGCCTTGCCAGCTGTGGATTTCACTTATGTCTCACTAATAATGCAACAGAGGGTCTGTGAAAACCACACAATCTTGGCTATCCAGAAAATTTAGTTTTGGTTCTCTGAATAGACTTTATGGACTTTTCACCTTCTTAAGGATCTAAATAGGCTTTAATTATTGCTACATGTTTCCTAAATGGTTTGAGTTATTTCTTACCCAATAAGCAGATGTTACTGCTGTTAGTAGGTCCTGTTTTATCAACTGACACGCACACTTTGCTAGTCCCTAAATCTTATCCTTTTTGTTACCACTATGTGCTCTTAGTAAAGCTTTGAATATTAATCACATTGTATTTATTTCTTCCATTATTGGGCATTGTAGAACTCTTTAATGGGGTACTTAAGGACAAACTCCCTGCTGTCATTAGGGCTCTCTTATTATGCTGATGACTAATTTTCCTAATTTTAAACAATACTGTTTGGCTTATTTGTAAAGCTAAGTCATAGATCAGGCTATACCATGGTTCAGATTTTATTTAGAATAAGTATTTTGGAATGCTGAGAAATGCAAATATCTATTTTTTAAATTCATTAACGCATGCCAGTTTTTAGGAATTGCAGCTGCTGAGTGGCTTCAAAGAATAGGCCCTGATCCTTGAACCAAATCCAGATGCAAGACATTTTAATAAATCACAGACAGATGTATTTGGACACATATGCACTCCAAATCTCTTCTGGCTAAAATGAAAAACAATGCACAGTCATATGATGGGACAGCCTGTGGAAGTTGTGTCTGGCTTCCTTCTTCTGACAGCTCTGGGAGAATTCTTATACTTCTGTACTACTGTGCAGTTAGAAAAATAATTATGTAATAAAATCATGTTCCCAACTTTCTGCCATACTGTACACTCTTTCACATACTGCACTAAAGAACTGTCAGGAATTGGTTTGGAAGAATTTCTTCACTTTTTGTTGACTCTTCACTGTAATAATCTTTATAGCAATAATAAGCTATTAAGTCTCCACTTTTTATCAGTCTTGATATTCCTCTGTTTAATTGCATGGTTATTGGATTATGATATCTACATGGCAGATGCATGATTTCCATAATTTAGTTAAAAATGGACCATAAAGCCAACACATATTGATAAATTTTATTAACAGATTAATAAGTAAATTCCTTTTATGAGAGAATGGATAATCATATGTCCGTGTCTGTCTGTCTGTCTGTCTGTCTGTCTGTCAATGGCAGAAATCCTTCTGGAAAATTCAGTTTTATTTTATTTCAGAAAGAAAATCTTCATTTATATCTCCAAAGATCAAAATATCTCCTGGTACAATTTTAAGAATGGATATTATAAATCTCCCTTCAAAATACATTTCGGACATGTGACTACTGTTATTTTTTCATCTGCCCAAACTATAAAAATGGGCAAAATCATGTTATCTGTTTTGATATGAGTCTCCTGAAGGCATATGCCATTTTTGTTTTTAACCTCAAGACAGACATTTTCCCCTTTAAATGGATTGTTAAATCCATTGATGTTAGTTCAAAATATTTTTATAGGATATTTATATGTATCTGTTAGTAGGCTAATGTATGAAGAAAAATTAGCTGCTTGGTCCAGTTGATCTTCTGTCTGAGTCTTCTTTAATCAAATAGAAAACTTCCTTTAATTTTTGTGACTTAGTATCTACCCCCTCCACCCTCAAAAAAGCCCAACTATGATTTGCTTGAAGGTATTCAACATTAGAATCAATGGTGTGGAAGCAGGAAGAATTTTAAAGGGAAGAATAACTTGATGAATATCCCTATTGGGAGAGCCTATAATGTTGCAATCTATCCAATACTCAATTTTAATTAAAAAAAAACCATAATAACTATAAAATTAAACTATCCAGTAGGGGAATCCATGACATTCAAGAAGCAGAGTTTTTTTTACCCTCCCCCTCCCACTGACATTCCTCTTCACATACGAAAGTTATGGCACTCAATAAGTGTGATATTCTGTTATTGCAGAGAGAGGAAAGTTTTAGCTAAATTATAGAGGACAAACATAATTTTACTGTGGAAAAGCAAAGACTATTTATAATGAAAAGGAGGTGAGAGCAAGGTTTCAAAATCACCCCTTATTTAAATGCCATTAAATCACCCAAAGGGTAGACTGACTTTTGAAGGATTTTTTAAATGTATTAACTGATTGTCTGCCTCTATCTCAATATCTCTGTTAGAAAATGATTACAGATTTAAGAGGACAAGGAAAATCTTTTAATTTCTCTTTGACAACATTACCTTGTTTAAAATATATATATCTTTTTCCTTATTTTCCCCTCCTTAAAAAAATAATAGAATAATAATAAACACAAAGATGTTATTTATTTATCAATCAGTCATACCTATTTTGTATCAGTTAAAAATATTTGACAGTTTTCAAAAGTTAAAAATCAAATCAAACATAAAAATAAAACATTTAATAAAAACCTTTGTTGATCAATAAACAATTGCTCAACGGAAAACTTTTAATCTCCATTGAAATGTGGTCTTAACTATCTTATGAAAATCTAATGGGAAGAGTGCTAGGCACATGATGTTTCCAGGTAGAAATGACCACCATCATCATCTGGATTCAAGCAGAACTAAAAGCCATGTTTAGGAAGACCATAAAAATAATGAAATAAATAATGTCCTTCATCTACTCAGCAATGTTCATAGACTCTGTTTAATAAGGAGCATAAGTGGAGCATGGAATCTTGCAAATACACCAGACAGTTGAAAAAGAAGAAAGGACATTGGAAGAATATTTGAAGGACAGTGAAGAAAATGCACTGAAGCTTGTACATCAATCAGAATAGAGCTGGAAGGGATCCTCAAAGTCTTCTAGTCTAACCCTCTGCTCAAGCAGAAGACCTTAAACCATTTCAGACAAGTGACTGTCCAGTCTCTTCTTAAAAACCTCCAGTGATGAAGCACTTACAATTTTTGATGGCAAGCTGTTCCACTGGTTAATTGTTCTCACTGTTAGGAAGTTTCTCCTTAATTCCAGGTTGCTTCTCTCCTTGATTAGTTTCCATCCATTGTTTCTTGTCTGGCCCTCTACTGGTTTGGAAAATAAGTTGACCCCCCTCCTCCTTAAATACTGCAATACTGTTATCATGTCCCCCAGTCCTTCTTTTCTCTAGACCAGCCAAACCCAAATCTTGCAACCATTCTTTGTATATTTTTTTGTCTTTGGGCCTTTAATCATATTAGTTACTCTTCTTTGCACTTTTCCCAAAGTCTCAACATCTGTTTTGTAATGTGTGACCAAAACTGGATGCAGTATTCCAGGTGTTTCAGTTCATTAGGTGAACTGGTTGTTCAACCATGTAAAGCCCGCTTCTGGACATATCATGAAGTCTTGAGGCAGAAGGGATAATCTGGATGCAGAAGACCAAGCTTTAAGAACGATTGCAGACAAAGCCAGAATTGAGATCAGGAGCAAATGTCACATCTGCAAAGAAGAGCAGCGCGGCAGTGAAGACTGTCATAAGACTGTCTATTTTACTTTCCACATTTATATTTCTTTTACTATGTTGCTTAATTCCATTTTAATTTAGTGACCAATCACATTTATCTTTAGGTAATATCATTTTACAATTACTGTCCATGCAAAAGTATCACAAACCTTCTCTCTTAATTTGCCTGCAGTCTAACTGGCATGGAACATTTCCCAATCTAACTTACTTAAACAGGTTGAAATAGCTTTACATTATACAGACCATTTTGCACACAGCTGAGCTTTGGTTTGCAAAGCATCTTAATGGTAACCAATATAATTAGAGCAAGTGTGATTTTGTAGGCCTAGAAAGTGATATATCTTAACAATTCGAGAAAAAAATATGCCGCCTTTGGCTGTTCCTACATGTTATATACAGATTGAAATTAAAATAAAGACTGCTAAACTGATCAAACAGAAACAGCTGAAAGAACTCACATTTTTTTCCTGCAGCAGCTTTATAAAATACTTGTATGAATTGGATTCACATTGAAATAACTTTTATTTTCAGGCTGACCATGCAATGAAGATGTAGCTACCAAATAAATAATGATTTTGCTCTAACGTTCAATTTTGTCCCTATTGAGCTGCTCAACCAGGTGTTGAAACCAATAGAATTTTCTCTTCTCCCTTTGAGAGAAGTTATTTGAAGTGCTGCATGACTGAAGAATGGCCACTTATTAGCTGCTCAGCAGTGCTCTTCATTCTTCTACTGCATTCTGCAGAAATTGTCAGAACATCAGTTTTGCCAATATTAATCTAGTTTGATCAGTAAGTATGATGACAAGGACAAAAATTATGTGGCAGGAGTGGGAGGGACTTGCACTGGGTAGTCGATTGTGTTTTACATTGCTGTCTAAGGGTAAAGAGAAATAAGTGCAGAGTTCTTGAAAGTGAAATATAATTACAGTAGAGCAAAGGCGAACCTTCTGCAGACAAAGAACTATAATGTAGCAAGGAAGGTCCTAGGCACACAAAGTTTTCTAGTCAATGAATCTTGAAAAGGGCAGCATAAAACTGAAAAAGGTACAGAAAAGGTCAGTTAAAATAGTTCCTCTGCAAAGAAACGTCGGCACTTCAAGCTTTTAAACTGAAAGGTAAGGAAAAACACATGAAAGTTATGGTCAATTTTGCATGCAAAGTGTGAACGGAATTTTTTTTGTCCATTTCTCAGCCACAGTCTTAGGAATTTATCCACTGAATATTCAGAAACAATTACGGTAAGTACTTTTTTACAGAATGCATTGTTAAACTATGAAATTCACTGCCATCAGATATTGCAGGTTGCCTCTAATTTAAATTGGAAACAAATACACGGAGGCCTTGACTATCAAGAACACTACCACCTGAATTGTATCAACTGCTACAAAGCAATAGTAAAAACAGCATCTCAACACCCCTACCACCCTCAAGCCAGCTTTCCTGAATGCTGGACAAAAATGAATTCAACCAGAAGAGCTCTTCTTATGTTACAAAGTTTCCATATGCTTTCATGCGAGCAACGAGATTCTTCATGTCTATGAATCATTAGAAGATTATTTAGAAGATATCAGGATTTTTGCAGCCCAGATCTGGTAGTCCTATCCATATGATCATCATCTTCATCATTTTAGCCATTGACTATCCATTGCAGGATGAAGGCCTCTTCTGTATGTTTCCAAACAATACGATCCTGAGCTTTCTTTTGCCAATTGGGCCAGCAATACTTGCTGAAGTATTGAAACATATGACACGGATGTAAATTTTTTGTGCGTTGAACTGGCATTACCAGACACCCTGACGTCTGTGCCGCAGCACTGAAAACCTGAAGACCAGTTGGTCAGTGCACATGTGCATGCTGGTCAGCTGATCTTTGGGTTTCTGGCATGCACATGCATGCTGGCCTTCGCGTGTGCCGGAGCACCGGAAAACCGAAGACCAACTGGCTGGTGTGCGCATCCTGCTTTTTGGCTGTTTTCCAGGCTGTTTTCCGGGTCATTTTCAGATTTTTTTTTTTTTTTTTTTTTACTGTTCTTGGCCTGAAAAATGGCCTGTTTTTTAGCTGTTTTGGGGAACATTTTCAGGACATTTTCCAGCACTCTGGAAACTGTGAAGACCAGCTGTGCATGTGCATGCTGGAAACCAGAAATGCAGCTGGTGATGGTGCACGTGCCAACCGCGAGGGCTCTGTGTGCCACTTTTGGCATGCATGGCATAGGTTCGGCATCACGGTACTAGACAGATACTAGACAAATGTTGTACTAGACATATACTAGACAGAGAAAATATAGGAGCTGTCAATTAAAACTTGCCCATTTCTAGGCAGCAATATATTTCTTCAAGCCCCCACATCAAACTACTGTATGTACATATAGTGAAAATATTGAAAAGGAAATATTGTTTATATTGTATTCTTCTGCTGCTACTGCCACTACAGAAAGCCATACAGATATTTAAGTGTGGCCAGTGGTGGTGGGATCCTGCCGGTTTAACAACTAATTCAGTAATTGTGTGCTCTGTGCGTGCACGCACTTGACACACACATGCGCAGTTTTAAGAATACTTACCTTCCACATTACTGCTGGGGAGTAACACAGCTGAGGTGCGTAATCTGCTCTGCCGTGTGAATCAGCTGAGAAGATATAGATCAGTATAGTGCAGGGGCTGGTGGGTGGGCCCAGCTGATCATAGGAGCTACCGGTTCGTCCAAACTGATCCGAACAGGTAGAATCTCAACCCTGAGTGTGGCCCACAAAATTTATTTTATAAAATATAAACGAAGTACAATTTATATCGCTGGATGCAAATAAATTGGTAAGGAAGACTTATATTACCTCTACATTTTCTTTCAGAAATCATTATGTAAATAGGATTTATTTATAGTCCAGCATGTATTTGAATTATTTGTGTAGAATATTTTTTTTATAAAAGGTTTTATTAGCAGGTTCATTTTGACTTGATGCTCCCTCAAAATATTAGTGTCCTGGAGGACTAAGATCATATTAGTATATTTATGCAACATTTGTGATCAGAAAATTATGTACTCACTGTCTTGCATTAAGGCAAGTATGTGTTTTTAAGGTATTATTACATTACTGTCTTGAATTGATGTATTTTATTACATACATAGCTATCCGTTTTTGGGCAATGCAAATTTAAAATACAAACACCGGTAAAATTATACATTAAAAAGGTAGGGTAGAAGATAGGAAGATTACTATACATTATATTTTTGTGCAAAAAATATAAATGTATAGCCTTTTCATTTATGTGAATTACTTTTCCAAACTGTTCTTTAAAATTACACCAATATGTTCCCAATGCCATTAAGACTTCTATTACCTCATCTTTCCCATGGCTTCAATTTTCAATTTAATCACCAAAGTTGTTATGAATTCATCAGATGCTTTTCTGCACCACTAGTTTCTGCTTCCCCTGGAATTCCAATTGGAAAATATAGTAACACCTGTCACAACTATTCATAATACCAACAGCTTCCTGAACTGTTCAGCAGGTGGCAATAGTGATTTCCACTCTTCTTATTAACTTCAAAAAAAGATTCCGTGGATTCCTTAATCTGGGCGTGTGAGAGAAATAATGATACACCCCTCAATGTGTCTGCTGGACTGGTACAGCCCTCATTCCTTTATTTATTTGATTTTTGCCACATCTTTATTACTTTATAAGTAACGTAAGGCTGGTAACATATGCAATGCCCCTATTTTTCCCAAAACAACTCTGTGAGGTGGGTTGGGCTGAGAGAGAATGACTGACCCAAAGTCACCCAGCTGGCTTTCATGCCTTAGGCTGGATTAGAACTCACAGTCTCCTGATTTCTAGACTAGCACCTTAACCACTACACAAAAGTGCTTCCTTTAGAGCAGGGGTGTCAAACTCACAGCCCATGGGCCACATTGTCATGTGCTGGCTACAGCCACCCATTTTAGCAAAGGGGAAAAGTCGCAATATATCACGTGATGATGTGACTATGCAATTTTGACATCCCTGCTTTAGGGGGAATATTTATTATAAAGTGGCAAGTAGGACTCAGACAATTTACAGCAACTCTATTGTTTTATGTTTTGCTCTTACTTGAGCTATTTGCATTACATGAAATGACTGTAGTCATGAGAAAGACCTGCTCTTTGGGCAGGACTATAAGAGAGGCAAACTAAAACACAGAGTTATATTGACAATGAAATATTTTAAGTGTCAAAATTTCCACAATTGTAATATACATAAAATGCTGGATCTTTGGAAAGGATTAAAAAAAAGGAAAAATTGAGGCTTTGAATTGCAATTCCAGAGATAAATGCCAGGAATACATTGGTCTCAAAGAACAAAACATTCACTATTGGATTAACTAAATTTAGCTGCTCTGCAGAATAATGAATCTACAGCTTTAATATTTTGGATACAAAATACAATGACAAGAATCACTAGAGAAGACTTCAATGCATGGAAAAATCAAAGGCAATTAAATAGGAACTTAACAAAGTTGTTGAATACTATTTACTGGTGACACAAGCTTGGGCTTCAAGGAGTTAAAGCAGCAATCAATGACAGCCATCCTGGTGCAACTATTTCCATCAGGTAACAAAGAATTATAAGCAACTGTTGAAAGAAACGTCCTTTTGGGTTCAGCTCCAAGTGGGGAAGAAGACACTGGAGACATGGAGGCTGCTTGGAAAGATGGTTTATTGTTGGACAGGGCCACATGGCTTGAGCCCTGTACAGAAAAGGTGATCAATGTTGATGGAGAAGAAGAGAAGGGCTGAGGAAGGGGCTTTCTAGGCTTTTATACCCTGTTCAGTCCCACCTCTCTGTTTCCTGTTCCTGTGTAAGAAATGTATTCTGACTGGTTGTCAGACTCCCATGGTGCCATGCAGGGGGCTACTCTCTAGGCTGTGATGATTATCAGTTGTCTTGTGGTCAGTTGAGTAATATCCCTTCCCCCTACAGCTGCAGTGAGGAGAAGTCTTTATTATGTAAAGTGGGCTAGCCTGGCCATCTTAATGGCCCATTAGCTGGGGATGGGCAGAAAGCTATAGGCAACTATTCTGTCTTTTGAAACATGTTTCTTTTCACATCCAGAGAAATATTCTGCCTTTTCAATATTTCTTACGATATTTCATTTTTCTGGGAGAGGGCTGGATGATAACTTCCCACACAACTAAGAAACAACTCCAGATCTAATAGTACATTTGATATTCTTAAGACAATTTGATTGCTTGTTTTTTGTGTTTTTCAGCATAGTGCATTTTTATTTTATTTTAACCATACTAGAGCAGAGTAAACATGTAGCATTTTTTCAACAGTCAGTTCCTAAATGATCATGCTGTAAAATTAACTTTTAAACCTACAACACAAACAAAATTATTCAAAGTCTATGCCTCTTAGTTATATTATGCTATACTGACAAACTATAACCATGCTTGCATAGTTAATTGTTTCAGCTGATTAAATGATGGAAGTTAAATTTGTAGGCTAATTAATTTGGATCAATGTGTCTGAAAAGTTTGTGCCCAGGGACAACTTCAGCTTTGATCTTAAGATATTATGTTTATATTGTAACTTGCACCTTCTCAGTATGTCTGCATTCTGGCAATTGCTCAAGCTCTTAACCAATTTAGCCATGGACATCCATGACTGTAACCATTCCTTAAATTCTGCCATTCTGAAAGAAAATCTGAGGTTGAAATAAACTGGAAAACACCCTCAAAATCAAGTATAAGCTTTGCAGAAGTATTACAATGATTCTTGGATAATTGTCCTATTTACAGAAACTTTAAATACATTTTTCTTTTCTTTCTAAAATACCTGTTTTAACATATGTTACATATGCACCATCACTTTGTCACACCAAGTTTATTATCTATTTGATTCAAAAGTATATATACATCTGACAGTAAGCCATTCAGTTGGGATAGTGAGATGGATGGAAAATAAATTTAATACATAAAATTGGTTTGCTTAAAAACTATTTGTGTATAATATTAAAGTTTAATATGAGT
The DNA here is from genome assembly GCF_009769535.1 of Thamnophis elegans. NCBI lineage: Eukaryota > Metazoa > Chordata > Lepidosauria > Squamata > Natricidae > Thamnophis > Thamnophis elegans. The sequence goes on along the minus strand of NC_045541.1, from coordinate 78,489,821 downwards.
GAAGTTATAACTTTATCAATTGAAGTTACATTAAGATGTTTACAATTCTTGTTACAAGTGGAATTAGAATCTACAGAAAAATAAGGATTGCTAGCTGTCTTCTGAAAACTGATTTTTGTCCTACACCAGGGGAATCAAACTCAATTTCATTGAGGACCATATCAGGATTGAGTTGGACCTTGGAGGGCTGGGTTGGGTTGTGGGGTGTGTGTGGCCATGATGGGTGTGACACAGAATCGCACCTCCACAGACATGGTTTTTTATAAACTTATAAAAATAGGGAGACATACATTTCTGTGATTTTGGTTTTTTAATACTTACTTGATCTACTTGATCATCTTATGAGAGAGAGAGGCCTGATGAAAAAAACTGAGGAAAACTAGAACTATAAATTATTGACATAGGCTAGTAGCAGAATGCTGAAAGCTAAAATATTTTACTTTTTTCTCCCTTTTATAACTTTCTGAGTCAAAGACTGGGCCACTCCAGAGGCTCCAGTTTGGGCCTGAAAGGCCTCCTGGGTCACTCCAGAGGCCCTGTCCTGGAATACTTCTAAAGCCCCATTTTGGGCCTGGAAGGTGTCTTGGAGGCAGTCCAGAAGCCCCATTTTGGGCCTGAAAGGCCTCCTGAGCCACTCAGAGGCCCCGTTTTGGGCTGGAAGGTCTCCTGGAATATTCCTAAAACTCCATTTTAAGCCTGGAAGGCCTCCTGGGCTACTCTGGAGGTCCCATTTTGGGTCTGACAGCCTCCTAGACGACTTCAGAGACCATGTGTGCTAGCAGAGGCACTACGGGCCAGTCCTTTGTTATTTCCAGACCGGCTCCGCTGGCCAGAGTATAGTGTATAGTCATGCTGGTCACATTATCCCAGAAGCATTTTTGGACAATGCTGGTTCTCTCAGCGAGGAAATGGAGATCCATAGAGTTGGACACAACTGGATAGGGGATACCTTTAGCTTTATATATGGCAGAATAAATGACAAAATCCCCGCTAGCTAAAATTTGATGTTATCTTTAACTGCACTACAACATAATCAATTTACTCAAGCCAGTACAACACAGGTACCTGCAACTTGTGTTTATGTATGTTAGATAAATTATCCATTACAAATGATAAAAATCTCTAATTGCACTATTCTGTTTCTGGTTGATGGGATGTGACATTAAATGATTGCCAATCTGAAAGTTATATTATTTAAATAAGTTTGAAATCATCAGACTAGGTTTCCTAATACATCCCTCAGATTATAATTTGTTCTGCTGAAAACAGGGGTTGTAGAAGAGATGAACACTTCAGAAGGTAAAGAAAAAAGTGATTTTGAAGTAGCAGTCATTTCATTCATACTTTAAAGAAGAAATCTATGTTCTAAGTTGTGTTCTAATATTTAGGCTTAATGCAAAGCAGGGTACAGAAACACAGATGCCTCAGAACCACCCATTCCCACCTGCCTTCCCCCTTTTGGTTCTGTTTACATTTATTTTTTTCTTTTTTGCCTAAGTATTCACCATATAGCTCACAAGATAACAAAGGGAATGGACATGTTTGGTACTTAACTGTCAGTCAACATATTGACTTAGTAACCACAGCTGATATTCTGATTTGGTAACCATAGTTGATATTCTGATTCATGGCTGTCTATTGATAAAAAGCCAAAACAGATATTGAAAAGAAAATATGCCACATCTTTCCCATCATTTTAGACTACAACCCCGTCTGCTGACCCAGACACAAGCATTGCACTCTGGGTTAGCATTTACTACTGTATGCCAAACAGCGTCCCTAAACCCAAGATTGGGCATCTAGGAAAAATTGAAGGGGTAGAATTAGATTTCAAACTGCAGCAAGCTAGAAAAGGATATTGTAATCCTTGTGATTGTCCAAAAGTACTTTTTTTTTCAAGAGGCAACTGGACTTTCTGGTTTTTCTTTGAAGACGTTTCACTTCTCATTCGAGAAGCTGCTTCTACCATCCAGTCAAAACTGAAGAAGGGTTTTGGATGAGAAGTGAAACGTCTTCAAAGAAAAACCAGAAAGTCCAGTTGCCTCTTGAAAAGAAAAAGCACCTTTGGGACAACCATGACCTGCATGACTGAGAATCTTGGGTATATCCAGCCAAAACAGCTTCCATGGATCGCCGTATCCATTCTTTTTTAGGGCTAAACAATATCGGTTGCCTCAATGTGCAAACATTGCTACAAACAGGGAAGCAGGCCCTTCTCGCTAAAAGTATTTAAAATCATATAATAGCGACTGGCTGCACCACCTGACAACCCTAGCCCAGGACCGAAAACAGTGGCGTCAAATTTCCATGGAAGTCGCCTATACCCACGATGGGTGAAGAGGCGTCAAGTACAAGTACAAAGAGAATCTCCATATAGACAAATCCATGTTGATTCCTTTAAAGTAAACATGTCTCAGCAACTAAGCGCCTTTCCCTTGGTGTTTACTTCGGAAAAAACCCTCCAAACAGAATCCCTCTGCAGGCTGAGGGATTCTTTCCACCACCTTATTCTTAATTTTCTGTTGCATGGGACAAAGCTACAATGCTCTTCAAGCGCTACAGCTCGGGTTTTCTACTGTTTTATTTCGGCCTATACATCTCCCTTCTCGCTGTTGGAGTGGCTGGAAGACGAAGAGCGATTCTAAGGCAATCGCAAAGACCGCCAATCCCCCCCCCCAAAAAAAAGAAAAGAGGGAGGAGATACCAATGACCCCCCCCCCCCCCCCCCCCCGGAATAAAAAGCATCGCCTTCCCGTCAACTTCTTAGTCAGCGTTAAATTATCTTGCCCTGCCCACCCGGTTGTGCCAACCAATCGGATGACTCCCGGCGTCAAGGCAACGGGACCCTAGTCTTCTACTCGCGAGCTCTGAAGCTGAGGAAACGGCAGTATTGTTCTTAGGTTAATGACGTCAATAAGGACGACGAAGAAAGTCGAACGGCTGAAACGTTTAAATAATTTCAAGTAGCTGTAAGGCAATATTGCGTACATAACATTCGGCAGTTCCTGAGTGAGCCTCCCCCTCACGCCCCTCTCCCCACGTTGTGAATCCTCGCCTAGGCCCGTGCTCCCTCAGAAAGCCATCACGGGAACTCGACGTCACCTGCCAAAAGCCGGTGGCGGAAAGGACGACGTTTATAAGACCGGAATTTCCTCTTTTTTTTAAGACGCATGCGCCTGACCACATAGCGGTTCGCCCGGCGGCGCCGGTTATCAAGGGAGCCTCGAGCGCAAGCGCAGTGCTAAGTAGCGGTTGATTTGGGGGCGTGGCGAGAGAGAGGGAGAAAGAAACGAAGGGGGGAATCGGCCGAGTTTTCCTGTTTGGAGCGTCGGCCGATCGGCGAGAGAGGAAGGAAGTCTTGCAGGTGGCGCCATGGCGACCACCGTTAGTACCCAGCGGGGCTCGGTGAGTCGTCTTCGCTTGAAGACCCGAGGACTTTACATTTCTTCGCTCCTCTTTAACCTCCAGAGGGGAAATGGGGAGGGGGGGATTTCTTGGGAATGTGTCCGGAGGGTTCCGCAGTGGTCTGTCCAGTCCTCTCCTCTTTCCTGGCACATTGGCTTACCGCTTAGGCGCCGGTTGACAGCCTGGTTGCCCGTAAAGGCGGACGGGCAGCTCCACCCAGGCCGTGATGGTCTTGTGAACGGTAGGTGGAGTCAGAGGTCACCCTGGCTAGAGTCACTTCCAGAGGCAAAATTCATCTGGCCCGGAGGGCGAGGAAAACCTCAGGGGAAAAAAAGCTTGCGTGGTGGGGCCTTCGTGACATGAAAAGCTCCTCAAATTAAAACCAGCCTGTTGGTGGGCCTAACTTTTCGGGCTTTTTCAAGCTGAGATTTTTCTCCGTAGTAAATGATGGTTCCATGAACCTACAGTTGTTTTTAAAAAGAGGGGAAAAATCCCAAAAGAGAAACCCTTGATTTAAAGAAGGATAATATTGTCGCTTTTCTATTTCCTTCACTTACTAAAGCGTCCTTATAGAATTTGGCTGTACTGACTTTTTTTTTTGCTATCGCATTATCTTATTTTTGACTTTGCTAATAAAGTAGCTTGTTTCAGTTATTTCTGCTTAGTCAGAAGCATGTCGGTTCATCTAAGACAATAGATCTCACATGGAAAGGTTACCTTTTCAAACATTTGGGGTGGGAAGGGTTTTTTTTTTGTCCAAGAGTTGGATATATAATTTTATATCTTTGCCATTTACTAATGATTAATTTATGTGTTGGCTTTATTTTGAGATTGAATTGCTCAACATATTGTATGCTTCTTTAAAAAGATGTATTGGAAGATTGTAGAATAGATAAAGCAATCCATCTAATTGAAATGGCAGTGATTATTAGAAGTCAGCATGAATTTGTTAAGAACAAATGGAAATTTGTTTATATTTTTATATATGTATATAAGTTTATTTTTCTGAGGTTTTCGCGGGTGTTAGTATGTAGGTCTCTAGTTATTTGGGTTTTCTCCCGCTAGAATTGGAGATGTCTTGCAAGACATCTCCAATTCTACGCGGGAGAAAACCCAAATAACTAGAGACATGTGTGTGTGTGTGTGTGTGTGTGTGTGTGTATATATATATATATATATATATATATATATATATATATATATATATATATATATATGATAAGGAGGAGACCTGTGGCTTGATGGCTAAGACGTTTGCCTAAGATGCAATACAGCACAGGTTCGAATCCCAGTGAGGGTATGGCTAGCTGATGAGAGCTAAATAGCTTGAAATAGATCTATACTAGTCTCCCTTTATTTATTTATCAGCACAAATAAAAACACAAATAAAACACACACACACACACACACCACACACACACACACACCACACACACACACACACACACACACATATATATATATAAACTTAGATTGTGGTAATGTTAATTTTGACTTGAACAATTAATATAAAACTATTATTTGATAATGATAAAATTGTCCATTAAACGTTGTTTAGTAAATATTGAATTGGGAGTGATATGTCCCGTAAGTGCATCCATATTAGGTAGTTGCAACATGTTTTCATCAACTCAAGTTTTAGGATTTTACTTGGGTTGAAAAGATGCTGACAATACTTAGTAGGTTTGTAAATGACCCATACCTAGGTAAGTTATCTGATACAATATTTTTCATCCTAGATAACTAGGTGGACCCAGAATTTCTCATCCAGCATACTGGAAGTTAAAGTCTACATGTCTTAAATTTAATAAGGTTGAGAAACAGTTCTAAAGGATAGAATTTAAAAGTGAAGAAGATATTGCTGATGGAGAATGAGTTAATGGCTAAAATAATTTTGATTGAGACAAATGTAAATAGGATAATATTTCTTCTGCTTGTATTTACTTTTTTTTCAATGTACTATCACCAAGCTGTTGATCCCTTTTCCTATACCTGCTTGGCAATAGTGTATTCAAAAAAAGGAAATGCAAATGTTGGCTGCATCAACAAATGTACAGTTTCCAAATCTCAAGGAATGTCTATGGAGATTCTCAGTCATTCAGGTCAGGGTAGTCTCAAAGGTGCTTTTTCAAGAGGCAACTGGACTTTCTTGTTTCTTACCACATTTTGAACAGAGAAGACCACTGGTTTGAAAGAGGGGTCAAAGTGGCCATCTATGTCAAAATTGAACAGCGCTCCCTCATCAGAGGAGGAGGGATACAACATCATCTAGATAGATGATACAACATCATCTATTTCCAATCTACAACACAGTCTTTCAACAGATCCAAGAAGGCTTCACACCCATTTGCACCACTCAGGTGACCATGAGGACACAGGCTTACCTTACATGACCTTACCGACTACTGAAAAAATGCAAATATCCAACTGTCTGCCAGGAGTATAAATCCTTCCATTTCCCACCATCCAGACAGAGCTAAAGAAGCTTCTTGGATGAGAAGCGAAATGTTTCCAAAGAAAAAAAAACAAAAAAGTCTGGTTGTCTCTTGAAAAAGCACTTTTGGGACAAGCTCAAGGAATATTACAATCACAAGAATTTATTGTCTGGACCTTTTCTTAGGTCCAGTTTTATGTACTACATTTTAGAAAGGTTTCACACAGACTGGAACAATTTAAAGAACAACCAGAATGATAATCGGAGGATTGGAAACTAAGTCTTATGAGAACAAAGAGAGAGCAAACTCAGTATGTTTAGCCTTGAAAAAAGATAACTGAAGGAGCATATTGTAGTATTCAGGCCATCTGAAGAGATATGTCACTTTGAAAAAGATGAAAACCTTACTCCCTTACACAGCTGGAGGCAAAATAATGATCTTAAGTTATAGAAAGATATATTTCAGTTAAGTGTTAAAAAAATAGCCAGCAGTCTGACAGTGGCATCAATTAACCAGAACCATGGTGGCTTCATTGAATGTGTTTAAGTAGAAACCGAACTGATACCTTTCTAATCATATATTAATGTATAAAGTTTATTTCATAAAAATAGAAAGAGGTTAGGATCTCGGAACACTCACATTCCTCAATTTTTTTGTTTTATAAAAGGGATTGAAGTATTTTAAACTTTGAAAAATTAGGATTTTTTAATCTTCTGTCCTGTTCCCATTGGAAGTACCGTAATGATGAAAGCCAATTTGCTGGTAGCTATTTCAATCTTTGACTTCAATTTGTCTGCAAGAGAACCAAAATGAACTAAATTTAGCAAATCATAGCCCATAAATAAACTCACAAATACTAAACAGGATAGCCATGTACCAGATATTAGTACTATAAACAAATAAAATATGTTTCTTGTTTGGGACCAACTGGGAGAAATGAATTTGGCCCGTCTGCATTTTAATTTTAAAAATGTGTTGATACAAAGTTGACCATGCCATCTTCATGCATTTTGGTCCTTGATAATGCTCATGTCTGACTGCATTTTTATTTTGTATTTAATATATTCAAGAAGAAAAATGTATTGTGCGTTCCTTATGACAGAGGTCCCCAACCTCTGCCATAAGCCCAACCTATGGATTACGGCCCACTAGTGAGCTGTGAGCAGTTTGCAACAGGGCCATGGAAACAGCGGGTGAGCATGGGCACGTGTTCTCCATTCACACAAATGGAACTGCCCATGTGTGCTTGCCAACCACTTGCTGGTAACCATCTGCTCTGCCCCCGCCTCCTCCAGTTCGCAGAGCCGGAAAGGTTGGGGAACTCTGCCTTATAATACTATGTTAGGCTTCTCAAATAATTAGTTGTGGAGGTATGCAATAAATGAATAGTGCAGAATATTGTATTGATTCACATTTTTATTTCCTGTATCTATTCTTCTGCTTTTGGATTTTTGGTTTTGCAATTCGGCTAGTCACTCTCTTAGCCCTAGGAAGAAGACAGTGATTAAACCACTTCTGCAGTTCTTGCCAAGAAAACTACAGGAACAAGTCCAGACAATTGCCAGGAGTCAGCAGGGACTTGGAGGCGCATGCACACCTACACACACACACATATACATGCATACATACATACATACATACATACATATATATCTATTGCATTTGTATGTAATGTAACATACAGTGTAACAAAGGCAACAGTAAAAATAATGGCTTTCTGTCTGGATGAGCCAATAGACAGAGAAAGGAAGCAATATGCTTCCTCCTATATTTGTGATTCATATTTTCCAAGAAATAGTGATTCAAATTTGAATAAGATATAGTGGATCATTAAACCTATCCATATTGTTCTCTCCTGGTTTCTACACACATTTTATACATCCACACATTTTATGGGACAAAAAATGGGCCTTTTTTTGCTCATTTTTGTCCCCTTCCCTGGAGCACCCTACAAGCCTCTTAAAAGCTATCCATGCCCTTTTTTTGATACAAATGGGCCCATTTTTACAAAAAATGGGCCATTTTTAGGAGGTTTGCAGAGTGCAAAAACTTTTTTTAATTTGCCTCTTCAAAACCTTCAGGCATCTTATACACCGAAAAATATGGTATTCACTATTTTATTATATATTTACAAATTAATTCTTGCCCATCTACCCAAGAAGCTCTGGGCAGCAATTCACCATTCATTGACTTTCTCTCTTATTTTACCACATACAGTTCTACATTCAGCTTTTAGGTTTTGTGGGACACATCCACCTCACTTCAGTAGAACTAAGCATACTGTTATGCACAAAAGTTTTCTTAGTTTGATATTCATTCTTCAACACAGTCTACATTCTTTTCATTATCCTTTTCCTAACATTTGCACAGCTTAATTTTTTAAAAATCCATTTTTCTATTTTCCCCATTTGAATGTTCTGCTGAGGCACATAAATAATGTCTGTTCCACTTATTTGCCAGCACTGTATTTAACTTGCAGATGTTCATTCCACTTTATAAAACAGAACTACTGTTGGCTTTTATAAATACTTTTCCATAGCCATTCCTCTTGTGCAATAAAATTTAACAATCAATGCACATCATTCTCAGCCTCAGAGTTGGTTCCCTGAAGATTCAAACAGACGTATGTGAACAACCAACTACAAACTTGTCTGTTACCGATAAAGACACTGACCTCCTCACCGGTTTATAGAAAAACTGGAAAAAAGAATCAGAAACTCCTTGCCTAATGTAGATGGAGATATATTGGATCTAAACTGAAAATAGTACGGTTGCTGAAATTCTTATGCCCATACCTTTTTCATCTTGGTATATTTTGTAAAGGGAACTCTTAAGAATTGTGCTCAGAAAAGAACTACTTTCTGTTTTGGCAGCTGTCAAAGAACATGGCATTTAGCTAACAACATGACATAATTGTCATGCCTACATCTACATCCTTAACCACCACAGTTCCAATGTTACCAGGAGCATTCCTTACATGAATATATACCCATGAATGTGTTAATCAGCTGAGGGGCATCACTTATCCTTGTCTTACTCCAGGTTTAATATTGAACCATTTGTAAGGATTCCATTCTCACATAGATGTTACTTCTATTGTGTATATGACTTCCCACAACTAACCTCCTTCAATCTTGCCTCGGGGTAAGTCATTATATAATTCATTTAATTAGGGTTTTTTTTTTTGCTTCCTCATTTTTTTTGCTTCTCCATATTTATACTTTTTTCACTGATTATTGAACAACAAAAATCATTGCTTTTCCCCCCAATTTTTGCTCATTGTCATTCCCCCAACCTTTCTGGCTTTATGAACTGGAGTGGGTGGGTGGGTGAAGAAGGGATGGTTTCACATCACGCAAGCGTGTGCATGCAGCTCCATTTGCACGAGTGGTGGGCATGTGTGCCTGCCGCTCACACAAGTGGAGTGCATGCACATATGCTTGCCCACCACTTGCACAAGTGGGTATGTGCCCGCTGCTTCCACAGCCCAATTCCAAATGGCTCAGAGCCCAGTAGTGGGATGCAGCCCAGGAGTTGAAGACCCCTGGTTTAAGTGACCCAGTCACAAGTCAAGAACTACCTATATAGAGGAACAAGAAAAATAATTACATTCTTCCTCTTTTTTTATTTATTTTATTTATTTCATCAAGCATGAATTAGATAACAGATATAACTATAAACATGATTATGAATACATAAAATGAATTTGAATACAAGGAAATATTAGGAGAGGGATGATAGGCACACTGGTGCACTTATGCACGCCCCTTAAAGACCTCTTAGGAATGGGGTGAGGTCGACAATAGACAGTCTAAGGCTAATTTTGACTTATTAGTCAAAGATGCATTTTCCCCCCAGAGGAATGCTACTTGCTCAGTTGTCCCATAATCACCAGATCTGTATTTTAATATAAAACACCCAAGCCTGCAACTGACTATTTTCAGTAGTTTCATAACTTCTTATTCATACTTTTTTCTCTGCCATTAGCATTTATGACATTGTTTTGGCAAATGAATAAATAATCAAATTTTGCAACTCCATATAATCATTCTAAATAACTTACCAATCTGACTTGTTAGGTCTATGGATAATTTAAAGATACATTTTATCTGTTTTTTTAAATGAACAGCAGTTGAGGTTTGTGGCTTCATTGATAATCAAACATGACATGATATACTATAACATTGCATTTATTATAGATAAAGCAATGTAGTGGAAATACAAAGTTACCCAATTCTAATTCAAAGGAAAAGGAAATATCTTTCATGGAAGAAAGATCTAAACTATTTTTACATTATAGTAGCAACTGTGAAAATAATTTCAATATTTATACTCTCAGATGTAAAACCTCTGAAATCTAGATATTAACTTTAGATGAGAATAGATTTTTTTTTCTTTTAGTAATCCTGGATAAATGCATACTATAATAGAGTATTGGAATATTTTATTTGTTCCAATTATCCTCTTCTTCATTGAGGCTTTAGTTGTAGAGTATGAGGAATGTGGGTAATGGTAATAAGGGGTGTGCTGTGAATGATTAGCACATGAAAATAATGGGTATAGTAAGAATCATAAACAACTATTAAATTGAATATAGAAATCGATACAGCAGTTTATTCCCCAAAAAATATTTTAGCACAGATATACATAACTTGTAGCCTATGGAATATTCTGAGACCTAGCTCCAAATTTTGTAGTGGCAGTTAATATATATGGCTAGGAAGGGCAGCTAAGCTCCCATTTTAAGAGGATAATATTCGTTTGAATGACATACCTAGTACGTGAAATTTGACAATTGGAAGATGTAAATGGATTCTTTATGCCATTATATGGCTAAAAGACTAATATTAAAGCATTGGAAAGATAAATATATGGCTTCATTCAATTCTGAACTGATTACACTTGCTACTGTGAGCGGAATGCCTATAGGTGTAAACTCTGTATGGACAAGTATAATGAAATATAAAACTCATTTATACACAATACAATAAGTTTTTAAAAAGCACAATAGCTTTATACATATGTTGGAAAAAAACACACACACATATACATTTACTTGGATATTTACATTGTAACTTTACTGTTGACACAACATACATTTTATAATTTGTATTTTTCACTTTTTCAAACAAACCGGTTATGTATTTTTTTGGCAATGTAGGTGTCTGTGTTTTGTTCGTTCTTGTTTTCTTTTTCTACTATTTTTTGAAATAAAATAAATTATTTACAAATGAAGGCAAATATATGTGTCCCAGGATAATAACGTGAAATCAAATTTGGGTCAGTCTTCTTTATTTCCTTCAACTGAACTGAAATTCTTCTTTGTTCTTGAGGATATTTTGGTATGGGGTAAGCAAGTGAAAATAAGAGCAGGTAATATTTGTGTTGCTATTAAAAGTTGTGTTAATGCTTTAGAATTTGTATGATGGATACCAAAGAATGAGAATACTAAGAGAGAGACCAGGATAATACTAAATTTTGAAAAATATTTATTAAGAAATTGTTCCTGAATATACTTATAGTATCAGAAGGAACCAATCTCAAATAGTTGTATGAGTCCAAAAGGCACGGAGAATTTCTAGAAATTGACTCATGAGGAACTTGGGTACAAGAGCTAATTTTATAGCCCTTTTTACCCAATCTTCCACTGTTTGGAATGTTCATCCTGGTGCTGGGATAAGTAGTAAGAAGGAAATAATGTTTGTATTTACATTGAGGAAGGAATTACAAGAGAGTGAGCAGGCACATGGTTGGAAATACACAAAATAAATCCATGAACACTGGCTGATTCCCTAGCACTCTTGAGCTGTCAGCCAGAGGACTAATCAACTAATTAAGATCATAGAGCTGAGCTTGTTAACTTGCAGTTACTACTTTTTAGGGATGAGCTGTACTGCAGAGAAAAGCAGCTCAGGAAGAGATGGCTTGTTTAAGCAATCTTTCCATTCTGAGGTGAGGAGGGGAAAACAGGTCAGTACATGGGGCAATGCAATATTGTAATGGCAAGCACATGGTTAAGAAAGAGACATTAGAAATGTTGTAAATTTATGCATTGGCTGCAAGTAACTTCCTCACAGTCATAATTGTGAGCAGGCCTCTATTGAAGCAATTGCTAAACAGACGACGTATATTGATTAAGTTAGTAGTTAGTATTCTGTTGTGCAGTATGCTTACTTATATATTAAATTGTTCTAAAATAAAACAAGGTAGAATTATTCTCCTATGGATCATGTTAAAGATCTGGCCCATATGGTATGTATGAAATGCAAAGAATAGTTAGAAGCAGAAAAGAATGGAATATCGGAAATAGATATATTTAAAGAAGGCAGTTGGATGGATGAGAGTCCAAAGGGTATTATCTAACTGGGTTATGTGTTTTCCTCCATAGGTATATATTGGTGAACTTCCACAAGATTTCCTTCGTATCACTCCAACGCAGCAGCAACAACAAATCCAATTAGATGCTCAGGCAGCTCAGCAATTACAATATGGAGGAGCTATGGGTACTGTTGGGAGACTGAGTATCACCGTAGTGCAGGTATTTTAAAAAGTACACTTTAAAATATATGTTTCCATGCCAGTCTATAAAATTAAAAGAACATCACTGGCTTCTGGCTAATCATTATATATTGTTCTTACAGGGAAAAACAAATTATATACAGTAATAAGCATAAATTATTTTTAGAATTGTATAATGTTGTAGTAGTACAAACTATCTCTAAAATCAGCCTCCACTCTGAGCATATCTTTAGTTAATATGTGGTTTTTTTATTAGGAGGTTTTTAATAATCTTACACCAGGTACATAAGACTTCTGAATGGGGTCCAGGAGGTTACAGATTCATTCCTCCACAAAGGACTGGTCTCAGTTTCATTAATAGAGACTGCTCCTGAGGAGGGAAATGGACCCAGAAGATCTAAATACAGTCCAGTAGTCAACATCAATTTTCTAGGCAAAGTGCCTAAAACATGGGTATTTGCTTAGATCCAGACATTCTTGAATGAAGAAGATTTTTGCAGGGCTTTATCAATTTGTACTTAGATACTAAAATGCCTTAATTGCTGTTGGATTATTTTTTATTGAAACAGATATGGGGTATAACCCTATTGATTCTTTTGATTTTTAGTACTTTTTGCAGCTTTTGATATTGTCAACCATGACATCCGTCTACAGAAGTTGTCCAAGTTAAGTGTTGGTAGACCAGTCTTGAAGTAGTTTTGCCCATACTTAGATAGACGTCTCTAAAAGATGGTGATGAGAGATTTCTGCTTGACCCCATCATATTTATGCCATGGGGTGTTGCAAGGTCCCATTTTGTCCTCATGTTCATTGCCTATATGAACAGCTGGATAAGAATATTGAGAAATTAAGAATAAATGCCCTTTCTAGGCTAACGGCAGTCAGTTCCATTTGTCCTTTACATCAGATTGAGGAGAGGCAGTAGAATGCTGAATTAATGCCTGGCTGCAGTAAACAAGGCCAAAAAGCTGAATTTCAATCTAGATGAGAGAATCCCTCATCTATTTATGTAAATAGCATATAGCTTTAAACTTACCCCTTAAAAGATCAAGGTGGTAACTTGAGATGGGAGTTTGTGGAGTTCCTGAATCCATCTTTGATAGAAGAGATACAAGGTCTTTGTGACATAAAGCATCTTTCTCCAGCTTAGGTTGTACCTCTCCTTGGATGGAGGTAGCCTTGTTTGATAGTCTGATAAATTTTATTTAGATTACAGCAGTATATTATAAATGAAGTTTTCCTTGAAGAAGGTTTGCAAAATTTAGTTAATACAAAATACGTTGGCAAAACTGGAACCGAGTGATATAAACATATACCGCAGCTTCCTTTGCTATCTTCACTAACTCCTACTTCATTTTTAATTCCAGCTCAAGTTTCTGATTTTTACCTATAAATTCCCTCAGGGCTTGGTTCTACATTAACCAAATGTCTCTCTTCCGTGTTTTTGAAAGGATTATTTTAAATTCAGGGTTTTTTTTTTACAGATGAATAGTAAATGAGCTCTGCGGGTGACTATCATGATATTTCAACCTAATTTTAGGAAAAAATAGTGGATATTTTTGAGGAGAAAGTAGTTTTATCATTTTTCTGATAAGATATGTCTTTTGGAATTGTTCGGGGTATAATTTTCTGCTGGCCATTTTGTTCACCCAGGTAATTTCTCTTTATTGTTTGTTTATATTTCTCTGAATTTCGTAATTGGCAGTCACCATATGTAAACATATTTCCCTTTGAAGACAATTGTACGTTATCTAGAATGCTATGGAAGAATGGTCTTGATTTTATTTAAGCTTTGTAGAAAATAACTTTTTTTGGTTGATCTGATTAATATTGCAGTATTTATGTAATTGAGCTTTTACATGGTTGAGAGAATCATTATACATTGGACTGAATTAGAATAGAATAGAATTATGTAGATGTTTTAGCCTGGGAATTTGTATAACAGAAAAAAATACCTTAAAATTTATTCCTTTTATGGGTGTTTTTTTTTTCCTTGTAGGCAAAATTGGCAAAAAACTATGGTATGACGCGCATGGATCCATACTGCAGAATACGACTTGGTTATGCTGTCTATGAAACACCCACTGCTCATAATGGAGCCAAAAATCCTCGATGGAACAAAGTTATTCAGTGCACTGTCCCTCCTGGGGTAGATTCTTTCTATCTTGAGATATTTGATGAGGTAAGATTGAAATGTGGTGGTGTTTTAACTACTTTCAAATTGCCTTGCCATTCCAGATTGGATCAGAGTACATATGTACATACTTCTATCAAAGTAATTTCTGGTATTTTTCAAGTCATTTGTGAAAAAGTCATATTTGTTGTAGTAAATCAGTGTTGGTTCAGCTGATTTAAAATAACAGTATTTTGATCAGCAGGTTTAAAGAATTACAATCTATTTGTTTAAGAAGGATAAAAGCTTGTGATTGATAAATGAATGAATTAATGAACTTCTATTGTTTTTAACATGGCCTGGACTGATAAGTTCTTTGAAGCCTCTCTACCACCAATTTCTCTCAACTATGCTATTTTTCATATCCATACATGCAACCCTCCCATTTGTGTTGCTTCCATAATTGGTTGGCAGTTAACAGAAGCTTCCATGTCTATACACTGTAGAGATGTCAACAGGATACCACAAAGCAGAATGTGGTTGATGGTTTGGAGGAAAGTCAGGGAAATTACTATTATACTTTTCTTGGGTTCCCACCCTACAAATGTTGTTTTAATCTCACTGTGTCTTTAGGTCCTAGTCTTTGGTATAGGATTAGTCCAGGTCTGATAAATGCAATTCTTACAAGTGGTTATATAAAGTGGCTAATTTATGCAATAGTTCCCTAAAACTTGTGCTATCAGGTCTTCAGATTTAGTGAGTTGAGACAGTTCTTTGTTTTTACTGGTTGATCATCATTTCATGGTGCTTTTTTAAAAAAACTTTCTTTCTCCATAGTGAGGGGGGAGGAGTATCCAGGATGGGTTTGACCTTGTCCTCTCGTGATTGGATTGAGTCAGATAAGCTCTTTGGGCTCCGCCCCCTGATACCGGGCATGCCCAGTTTTCTGACTCAATCCGATCGTGAGAAGTTGCTCATTCTGAAGCTCCAGGAATTTACTAGGATCTAAAGGAAAATCTCATCTGGACCCGTTGAGTTTGCCTCCCTGCTTCGCACACAGCCCCCTCCTGCAGGATTGGGACTGCCACTAGCCCCCCTGGGGCGGCACGCTGCCCTGGCCACTGAGGACATCCGAAGAGACTCAGTGAGGAGCTGGGCCGGGCAGCAGGAGGACGGGCAAAAGCCTCTAGCAGGCAGCCCTAACCAGGAGGACGGGCAAAAGCCTCTAGCAGGCAGCCCTAACCGCTGAGGCTTGTAAGTCGCTGGAGCGCTCCGTTGCTCCCTTCAGGGGTTGAGCAACGAACCAGGGCTTCCAAACGCCCTGGAGCGCCCGTGCTGCCTCCACGTGGCCAGAGGATCGTGAGGAAAGAAGCTGTTTCTGGCCACAGCGGCATCGGAGGAGAGGCAGGAGGAAGAAAATCCGGCTGGGAGCGCACGTGGCTAGCTCTCAGGAGCTCAAGCCTCTCTTCAGGCACTTTTAAATTTCGCGCCCCTTTGCAAGCCGGTCGGCGCCATTTTAAAGCCGGGAGGACCCACGTGGTCCAAGATGGCGGCGCCCTGCAGCTATCAGGAAGGAGAATCCCAGGCAGCTGCAAACATGGACTGCAGCCCCACCGGAGGGGCAGAAGAGCAAGCACCCAGGTCAGTGGCTTCCCCAGAGACTGCCCGAGGAGGGGGGGGGAGAAGAAAGGCTAAATGCAAAACAAAGCACCTTTCCCCCAGGGCAGATCCAGAGGAAGGGAGGGGTCACAAGCCCTCCAAGCCTTCTAAATACGAGCGGAGGAGGCATAAGGCTTTAGAGAGGCTTTGCAACAAAGCAGCCAGCCATCAGGATGCCCCAGGCAAAGGGGGAGAAAATCCAGGCACTCCCTTATCCAATGGAGGCTCAGGGGAGAATCCAGCCCTGCCAGCAAGGATCCCTATAGACACCTCGGGACTTTGGGGCTCTACTCAGGGGTGGCAATCCCCTATCACCCCTACTGTGGGGGCAGCCTTGCCTACTGGCTTTCCCCTTTTGGGCAGCCCCCCCCTTGCTCAGAGGGGCATCAGCCCCCACCAAACACCTCCCACAGGGGCCCCCAACTTCCAGGAATTAATGATGCAGGCTTTTCAGCAATACATGGCTGCAGCATTTCAACAGCCACAGCCTCAAGGGCCCCCCCTCCCCCCCACCCCCAGGGCTCCTGAATTCCCAGAAGCCCAGGAGGAGGAGATTCACAGCTCCTCAGATTCATCCCAGGAGGACAGTGACAATGAAAGTGAGGAAGGCGAGATCAGAGAACTCAAGCTATCAGAGGATGAAGGCATGCCTCCTCCTAAACCCACATTCACTGGGTTGTTCCAGCCCTCACTGTTTGAGTCCCTGCTCTTCAAGGCCAAGGCAACGGTCAAGCTAGGCAACAGAGCAGCGGAGGCCACATCCCAACGCCAGGGCTTCTCAGCAGAGAACATCTTTGATGAGCAGGCCATCGAGGCAGACACTGTTCCTACGCCCAAGACCTTCCTAGGCCTGATAAGGCGCCAATGGGCATCCCCTACAAATGGCCCCTCACCCTCCTCTTCAGACAGGATGTTCTTCAATGTGGACCAAGAGCTGGCTAAGCTACTTGCACAGCCCACCATAGATGATCCAATCGTGGCTCTTCATACATCCACCAACATGCCTGGTGAGCCAGAGGATGCCTTGAAGGCGGAGGACAAGAAGGCAGACCTCACCTTGCAGAGGGGCCATCTAGCAGCGGCCTGGGCTGTGAAAGCATCCACCACAGCCTCTTTCATCATCAGATCTTCCTTGCTGTGGCTGCAGGAGCTACAGCAACGCACCCCCATAGCAGATGCCCGGTCACATCAGGACATCAACAGGCTGGCAGCGGCCATCCAGTTCTCATCAGATGCCACCCTGGCTGCAGCCAGATTTGCTTCCAGGGCGATCGCATCGTCGGTGGCATCACGCAGGCTGCTGTGGCTTCGACAGTGGCAGGCGGAGGTTCGTCACAAGTGGCGCCTGGCTTCAGCCCCCTTCACAGGGGACTACCTCTTTGGCTCGGCTCTAGACCGGTTCCTGGTTGAGAACAAGGACAAGAGGAAGGTCCTCGCCACTGCCCAGAAGAAAGGCAGCTTCAGGTCAACTCCATACCCCAGACGCTCCTACTCCCGGGGTCAGGACTCTGGTTCCTTCTTTCGGGGTCAGGACTCCCTTAGGGGGTCAGAGGCAGGTTTCTCAGGAGGCAGGCAGTATCAAGGGGGATTCCCTGCTAGACAGAGGTACCCAGACAGACAGCAAAGAGGCAGGCAGCAGAAGCGGCCCTTTCGAGGGGGCGGAGGAGGCGGAGGGGGGCGCTCCTTCCGCAAATATTAAAGCTAGGTCTAGCGTTCTCCCCATTGGGGGGTGCTTAGCGCACTTCGCTGACCGCTGGGACCTCACCTCCTCTGACAGATGGGTGCAGAAGACCATCAGGCATGGCCTTTCACTCGAATTTCTTTCCAGTCCCCCGAGCTTCTTCCGGATATGTCCGGTTTCTAAGAACCCGACCCGGAGGCTGCTGATGCAGGAAGCCATCCAACACCTGTTGGAGATCAGGGCGATCCAGCCAGTGCCTCCAGAGCAACAGGGTCAGGGGCACTATTCCATCCTGTTTGTCATCCCCAAGGCCTCGGGGGGCTGGAGAGCGATCCTTGACTTGAAACGCCTGAACCGTTCCATTCGCTATAGGAGGTTCAAGATGCACTCCCTGCACTCTATCTTGGAGGGGGTTAGACAAGGAGACTTTCTCACTTCTATAGACCTCACTGAGGCCTATCTGCACATTCCCATTGCCCAGGATCACCGTAGGTATCTCAGGTTCTGCTACATGGGACACCACTATCAGTACCGGGCCCTCCCCTTTGGGCTGTCTTCGGCCCCGAGGGTATTCACAAAGGTAATGGCAGCGCTGGCAGCGCACCTGAGACAGGTCCCGGTGCGCATCCAATGTTACCTGGATGATCTGCTCCTGCAGTCATCCTCCTTTAGGGGCGCTCTGCGAGACCTAGACATCACCATGACAGTCCTGAGGGACCACGGGTTTACAGTGAACCTAGCCAAGAGTCACCTCCACCCCTCTACTAGTCTGATTCACCTAGGAGCCAGAATAGACACCCAGGCGGGCATGGTCTTCCTGTCACCCGACAGACAGATAGCGCTTAGACAGCTAGCCTCCTCGATAGCCAGGAAGCGCAAGGTGTCCCTAGCCACTCTGTCTAAACTACTAGGCACCATGGTCTCTGCCATTGGCATCGTCCCGTGGGCTCGCCTCCACACCAGAGATCTCCAATGGTTCCTCTTGCCGTTCCAGCGAAGGCGCATGAGCTGTTCGCAGACCAAGGTACTTCTCCCGGTAGAAGTCTCCCGCTCCCTGACTTGGTGGACGTCCCCAGCGATCACGAAGGGCGAAACCTTCTGGACACCAGACCGCTTGACGGTAACGATGGACGCCAGTCTGAGTGGGTGGGGTGCCCATCTGCTGGCTCAGATGGCGCAAGGAGAGTGGACTCAGGCGGAAGGGACTCACAACATAAACTGGTTGGAGCTCAGGGCGGTCCGCCTGGCTCTGTTACGGTTCCAGAACTCGGTCAGGGGCCAGCACATATTAGTCCTCACAGACAATATCACCACCAAGGCTCACATAAACAGACAGGGGGGGACAAGATCAAGGGCCCTCATGAAGGAGGCCAAACGTCTGGGTCAGTGGGCCGAAAGGAACCTCCGGTCTTTGAGGGCAGAACACATAGCGGGGGTGGACAACACCAGGGCCGACTGGCTCAGCCGGGCCGAGGTGGACAACTCAGAGTGGAGGCTACAGCCTGCGATATTCGAGGAGGTGGCCGAGCGCTTCGGGCGCCCGGAAGTCGATCTGTTCGCCACTCCCCTCAACACTCAGCTCCCGAGGTTCTTCTCCAGGTACTGGACACGGGGGGCGGAAGGGACGGATGCTCTGCAGAGCTCATGGCCCAGGGGTCTTTTGTACGCCTTTCCTCCCTTGCCCCTGATTCCCAGGGTCATACGGAAGATCCTTCAGGAGGGGGCGGAAGTGGTTCTGTTGGCCCCGCATTGGCCCCGGAGGCCTTGGTTTGCAGATCTCCAGTCTCTGTCGGTGGAGAGGCCCTGGAGAATTCCCCAGGAGAGGATATCCCTCAGCCAGGGGGCGCTGGAGCACCCGGATCCTCAATGGCTCCAGTTGACCGCTTGGCGATTGAGCGGAGCATCCTGAGGAAAGACCTCTTCTCCCCCAGGGTGATAAGGACTATCCAGGCCGCCCGCAGGCCCTCCACAGAGCGCATCTATGGCTCCACTTGGCGGGCCTTTGACTCTTGGTGCAACTCCCGGGGGTTCAACCCCATCCAGGCTACGGTACCTCAGGTTCTGGACTTCCTCCAGGCGGGCCTGGATAGAGGGTTATCTCCTAATACAATTAGGAGACAGGTTTCAGCCATCTCCTCAGTTCTCCTGTGTGGCAGAAACCAGAGCCTGACGCACCACCCCATGGTCAAGCAATTCCTTAAGGGGGCCTCCAATCTCAGACCACCTACGGTACACAGGTACCCTTCCTGGGATTTACACAGGGTATTGGACGCTCTAACGGGCGCTCCGTTTGAGCCATTACAAACAGTTTCGCTTAAGTTCCTGACCCTGAAGGTGGCGTTCCTGGTGGCCATCACCTCCGCCAGGCGGATATCCGAACTGCAGGCGCTGTCCACCAGGGAGGATCTCTGTGTCTTTCACCAAGATAGGGTGGTGTTACGGCTGGATCCATCCTTCATTCCCAAGGTGTGCTCCTGCTTCCATCGAGCCCAGGAACTGATTTTGCCCAACTTTTGTCCAGACCCTTCTCACCCATTGGAGAGGAAGTGGCACACTCTGGACGTTAGGAGGGCTCTAAGGATTTACCTCAGGAGAACCAGGCCAAACAGGAAATCCGAAGCCCTGTTTGTCTCCTTCCAACCAGGATCCTTGGGCAATAAGGTAACTTCCACCACTATTGGCAGGTGGTTGCGAACCTGCATTGCCACTGCGTACCAATCGCAGGGGTTACAGACACCAAATCATATCACAGCCCACTCCACGCGGAGTGCAGCCACATCCACGGCCTGGGCCACGCAAGCATCCCTGGCCGAAATCTGCAGGGCAGCCACGTGGGCTTCCCCCTCTCCCTTTGTTAGGAACTATAAGTTGGACTCCTTTGCCTCAGCAGAGGCCTCATTCGGCCGCAGGGTGTTGCAGGCGGTTCACAGGGCAGGACCCGTGCCTCAACAGGCCTGAGTGGGGGACAGGGGGCATCTGGGGTCTCCCTCCCTAGGGACGTGCAGGCTTTGGTACGTCCCATCCTGGATACTCCTCCCCCCTCACTATGGAGAAAGGGCGTTGGTACTTACCTGATACGCCTCTTCTCATAGTGGGGGGAGGAGTATCCAGTCCCTCCCTGACTATGTTTGTACGACTAAGTGTTATGTTCATTGTTTATGTTGTTATTTAAATATTGATGTTGAAGACAATAAAAGCAAAAAATTGAATCAAGAGTCTGGAGTGAATGATGCAACGAGTCGGAAAGAGCTCTTCGTCAGTAAAACTGGGCATGCCCAGTATCAGGGGGCGGAGCCCAAAGAGCTTATCTGACTCAATCCAATCACGAGAGGACAAGGTCAAACCCATCCTGGATACTCCTCCCCCCACTATGAGAAGAGGCGTATCAGGTAAGTACCAACGCCCTTTTTCCTCTATATGTTAGGTTCAATGCAGCCTAAAGTTATTGATTTTTTAAAACCATTAATGAAGCGCAAAGGTGCTTTTCAAAGAGACAACTGGACTTTCTGGTTTTTCTTTGAAGACATTTTTCATTTCACTTCTTAGTTGTGAAGTGAAATGTCTTCAAGAAAAACCAGAAAGTCCAGTTGCCTCTTGAAAGAGCACCTTTGGGACAACAATGACTGGATGACTGAGAATCTCCATAGACATTAATAAAGCCTATTAAAATTAGCCCTTTAATAACAGCTTAAATTTCATTTACTGTTGCACCAACTGAAATATTCCTGCCAGGGGAATGCCTTTTATCAGAGAACAGAGGGAGAACAATTTTTTGTCTCCATACATCCTTTGATTCTTAGGGTGTATCCTGGTAAAATTTTAAAACAGCCCCAAAATTTGAACTTCTACTTATCCAAAGATGTAGCTTTCCCACATTAACAAAGATATAATGGCAGAATGGAGCAATAAAACTGGAGAGCGGATTGCTTATGTAATATTGATCACGTGATTAATTTGAAGGTATAAATTGTTGTGTTTCTAGTATCCTGTCACCATAACTGAAGTAGATATTGTTATGGTATGACTTACTATAAAACTTATTCCTTTTATCTCTTTCCTTTTTTTCCTTTCCAAAAATTTTGGTCTTGTATCTTTGTCAAGCAGAGAGTAGCTGTAATGCAACTCCTATTTATACAACTATATTCCATTTTTCTCCTTTATTTTTCTGAATTTGTAATTATTTCACATGTTCCTCAATTCAGAAGTAAGCTACTATAAAACCAGCCATACTGTTGAATTCTTGTGACGTTACAAAAATGATAATGTTATGTAATTGCATACAGTTAGATTTCCAAAGTCTATAATTCCAAAATAACAAAATATGAACAATGAAAATTGTATTATTATTTTGGCAACTGACTTACAAAAACAATTTTCTGCAGACATATCTAATACCTTGGTGCAAATAAACCCTATTCTATGTGGTTTGTGATAACTTCTGTTTTATTTTTTCTTCATTCAAATCTACTGAAAATATACACTACTCTGCTTTTTTTTTTTAATCTGAAGGAAATTAACATACCAAAATGCTAAAGAATCAGTTTGGCATAGTGGTTAAGACATCACGCTAGAAACCAGGAGATCATGATTTCTAGTTCTACTTTAGACACAAAGGTGACCTTGGGCCAGTCTCTCCACAGAAATGGAAGCAAACCTCTTCTGAAAAACTGCCAAGAAAATGGCAGAGACTTTTCCAGAGAATCTCCAAGTATCAGACACAATTGAAGGGGGGGGGGGAATGTGCAATAGTAGGACTTTATTAAACTAGGTGACTTATTAAGGTAAAAAAAGTATTCTCTTTTTAAGATTGACTATTTTTTCTCTTGTCAGTCATTGTTTTCCATATCAGTCCCCTTTGAAAAATCAACATTAATACCGTGAAGAACAATGTGCCATAGAAACTAAATAGCAATTTAGAGATGAAGTGTCTCAAATTTCCTCTTACTTCTCCTGAAGGATTAAGTGAAGATTGCTACAGATCTTATCCCTAGAGGCTAAAATTCTCAGCAACTTCATTTATAATATGCTTGTCTTCCATAGAGATTAAAAATAAATAAAATAACAAAAGCTTTAGTTGTATATTTACCTGCACATATATGAGCAAGAGTATAAATTTTTATCTATTTTCAGCTTGCTTCTCAAATACATCTAACCTTTTACCTATGTTTAGCAATGGAATATTTTTCATATAATCATGCTAATGCTTGAAGGTGTCGAAAGTACATATAGCTGGGCATATTAAAGCAGGAATTCAGTCGATGTGATTCATGTTTTCTGGTTTTATTCTTCATCTTCAAGTATGCTAACCCTCAAATTTTTAACCAAAATATCACAAAAAGCGAGGCACCAAATTTCATTATGTGCATCACAAAAAGTGAGGCACCAAATTTCATTATGTGCATCACAAAAAGTGAGGCACCAAAATGCCATAATTTCATGGTATTTTGGTTAAAAATTCAAGACTCTTCTTAGCAGCAGGTAGGTTTATATGCATATACATACGAGATATATGAGTACTTTAAAATGTATTACCATATGGATAAGTCCATCAACATTCAATTTTTGGGGTATATTTTGACACCTAAAATTCTGGGTTTATCTGTGAGTGTATAGGGTAATATTCCTCCCTCTAAATTGACTTAATTTCCTGGGAAGAAATTAACCTGCTTCTGAAAAAAAAGAGGATTGCAATTTTATGTTACCTCATCTGATCTAACATTTAGGAAAACCATCTTTTGGAAAATATTCATGTATTTAGTTTTCTTCTGTTTTTCAGAGAGCTTTTTCAATAGATGATCGCATTGCTTGGACCCATATTACTATTCCTGAGTCACTGAAACAAGGAAAAGTAGAAGATGAATGGTATAGCCTGAGTGGAAGGCAGGGAGATGACAAAGAAGGAATGATTAACCTGGTCATGTCCTACACGGTAAGCTAGGCAACTTAAGCTATTGGCTTTGGCTAGGAGTTGAATAACTGAATCATAAAATATTGTTTAATGGAGAATAAGCGAGAAAGAAACTATTACTAGCTAGTAATGACTTATTCAGATACTTTTCTTTCCACCTGCCTTTTTTTGTAGTATATATTTTAAAATACTCTTTTCCATTATCCTATTATTTCCTATTTGAAAATCCAGTCTTTACCAGCTGCTATGATGATGCAGCCCCAGCCAGTGGTCCTGATGCCAACAGTATATCAGCAAGGAGTTGGATATGTACCTATTACAGGTATGATACATTTTCCATTTTTAATGCACACATTAAAAAAAAAAACAATTTTATTTTTAAAAAATAAACAGAGTTCTGTGAAGTAACTGAAATATATTTTTTTCAAGTTGTCTACAAAGCTTCAGTGAGGCCAATGTAAAAGTTATATACTATGACTTTAGTTTTGATGTAAATCTAAACTGTGAATGTCATACTGTGAGAATGAGCTTCGATAATTTTTGGGCTACCTTTGAGCCATTGTATCCCACAACACCCTAAGTGCAGCTAGAACAGGGGTGTTAAACTTGCATTGTCATGGCATCATCACATGACATATCACGACTTTTTCCCCTTCGCTAAATCGGGCATGTGACGCATCTGGTTCGCGGCCCATGAGTTTGACATCCTTGAGCTAGAAAGAGAAACTTTTAATTCCAGTTTAAATAAGCTGTAGCTTGCTAAGTAATCTCAACTTGATTAAACTATTATTTGTTTTAATTATGAATATTGGAAGAAAAATAATAAAGAAGAAATAAACTATAGTTTATTTCCATTAACTCTAGGGTATATTCACACATAATGCTAAGCAGAGGGTTAAGTACCATTAAGTTGACTAGTGGTTAAGTGATTTGCTTGGTTTGTCCCAAATGTCATATAAAACTGCTGATAAGATGTTTTGACCCCTAAGGCCCATTTCTGGAGTGTCTGACTGGTTGTTAGAAAATAGGTTGTTCAGGAAGAAGGCCAGTATATGTTAGGGAAACTCTTCACCAGCTACCCCTCTCCATCAAAACCCAGCTCAATATGCTCTTTGGATGTAAAAAAAAAACAAGCCACAGCAGCAAAGAACCATTGTTTGAAAGCTCCTGCCAAATATTCTAAGATGGGAGGCCAGAGGAAGGATTTCAGTACCAGCCCCTCCTCTTAAATTTATTACAGAGTTTTGGACAAGATAAAATAAACCAATTTAAGTTATGATTATAACTTGTGCAAAAACACTTTTGATATCACTAACTACATTATAGTTCTGTTCAGACATTCTCCTTTTTCCCATGGAGGAGAGACATGTAAAAGGCCTAAGGTTTGGTTTTTAATAATAAGTTAATAATAGTGTGTTCCAAATAGCAATGTTATGGCAGGCAGAATGCACTGCATTTTTCTGTCTTGTTCTTCTACATTCACATGATTCCACAGCCCCTATGGCATTTCCGTGTCTTTATTCTTCAGTGCTGACTTTTCTTTGTCAGGAGCATTATTATTTTAGGTAATCTTGGGACTTTTTCCCAAGGAGATGTTTTCCCCCCAATCGTTGCTTTTTCTAGTGCTACTATACACAAATTCTTCTCAACCTGAATACTTTTAAAACTTTTATGGCATGTTTCACAAATAAGCAATGTGTTCTACTAACTTTTGATTAGGCATATAAAGAAGAAGAGGTGTTGTGTCAGGTGTGAAAGACAATATCCACACGTGAAGGTTCAATTCAAATGATTTATTGCTGAAAACCTGTGTACAGAAATCTTCGCAACTAATGGTTGGCACCTGTTTAGAGTTAGAGAAGGGTCAACGATACTCAAGGGAGGGGTTGGCCTTAATTTTCTTATAGCTAAATAGGGATTCTAGTCTGATCTCCCTTTTCATTCTGCCCCCAAGTTCTGCCATCCCTTTTCCTACATATTGCCTCTGTTAATTTGGGATGTTTGATGTTAAAAAAATTGAGATGTATGTATTCTCGTACTAATACTAACAGCTGTCTCTTTTCCATTGCTGTTGCTGTAGCTAATGTCCCAGTCAGCATATCTCACTGGTCTGTCTACCCTCTCGGTCTTCTTAGCAGCTTCCCTTCTTTCTTTTTTCCCTGCTCCCCATTAGATGCTGGTTCCAATGGGCTTGGCTTTTTCCCATTCTTTTCCCCCCCACATCACCACATCCACTGTTGCCTAGAATAAACAACCCCTTTTCTCCTTTCTATGGAGCAAAACAAATGTGTTTCACTTTAGGCATGAACTACTTGAATGGCAATTGTTCCATAATATAATTGTTCATGCATGGAAAATAGATAATCCTTGTTTAGCAGGCAGAGTTGGGACTGGCAATATGGTTGTTAAGTGAAACAGTCAGTAAGTGAAATCCTAACTGTGCTAAGGATATTACTTCAACTTTTCTTTTATGCTTTTATGACCCTCAAAGGTCATAAAGGTAAGGTTTCTTTTCCATCACTGCAAATGATCACTAAATGAAACAGTCGCTAAATGAGGACTACCCATATGTTCTCACATGACTTTCCTTTTCTTTTGAACTGAATTTTTTTTTGCAAGCATGGATTCATTTGAAAGTGTATTCTACAGAGTGATGTTATGTTTCCAATGAATAAAATGAAGATCCAGGTACTCCGGGCACTTGCTGGACACTGCAGATTTTCTGAGTTATTTTCTTAGGATTTTCCCAATGATTTAGCAGGCAATTCTGTGACACAACTAGTAGAAATGACCAAGGTATTGAACAGAATTGCTCTTTTGAGGCCTCTTTTTTTAAAAACAGATTCTGAACTGTTTCACTGATCTACTTAAGGAACTTCAGAAGATTAAGAGGGAAAAGATAGAGTGGCAATCACAGAAGATCAAAATTGAATTTGACTAAGTGCTGGTACAAGTATAGGTTCTACCCTACCAAGTATCGGAAAAAGTGGTGAAGGATATATACTTCTCTAGTACATAGTTTTAGCTGCAGATTCTTGCTTGCCAGCTCTGTTCAAAATAACGTAAATATTTTTAGGAAGAAAGGGTGGGATATTTTAGGGAAGGAAGGGTAGGATATTATATTAGAGGTCAGCAAGATGAATTTGTAAGTTTTAGGTAGGGTTGATAATTTGTTA
Organism: Thamnophis elegans; assembly: GCF_009769535.1. Classification (NCBI taxonomy): domain Eukaryota; kingdom Metazoa; phylum Chordata; class Lepidosauria; order Squamata; family Natricidae; genus Thamnophis; species Thamnophis elegans. The sequence continues at coordinate 78,462,925 of NC_045541.1, read as the reverse complement.
GAGTCATCTGAGGCAAATGGAGAAAAAGCTAGAAAATTAACAGATTTCATTGTGTATTATGATGATGAAATGATATTTATTTTATTTTTTGTATACTGTTGTAAGACTTATAAGAGGGTGTTAGAGAAATTGAATGAATTAATAAATGGAGTAATATATATTTGTCATCTGAATTAAAAATTAGCAAATCTTGTAGTACAAAAAAGCAAATTTCTTGTGGCATAAGCTATTAGAATTTATGAAATGTTCTTTTCAATTTACAAATAGCAACCAATTTACATCAGCAGTGCTGTATTGCGACAGCTGAATGTGTTTTAGAATTTCATGCAGAATACATGAAGATTTGTAAATTAATACAGATAGGGATCAAATCCCTTCTTCAATCTACCACTCAGCATTAACTTACCCATGTTGAGATAAATGGTTCAATGACCTTTATATAATCATATTAGTAATATATTTGGCTTATTTCTATTTTTTAACAGACAAGTCTTCTGTAGTTCTTGAAAATAGAAACTATCATTGATAAGACACTTCTGAGTTAGAACAAGAAAGTTGGATGGGATGAGTCAACAAAATGAAGAGATGCAGGAGAACAGACCAGAATGAACCAAAAAAATGTTCTTTCAGCCTCTTGCATAAAAAACTATCCTGGGGTTCAATAGAACTGGTTAATTGCCATCCAGTTTCTAACTTTCTCTTTTCAAGGAAAGTTGTCAAAATTATGATTGGCTTGCAGCTTTCAAAGGATCTTAGAGGAAGTGAATAATCTAGATCGCTTTTAGTCTGGTTTCCAGCCAAATCATAATACTGAGACCGCATACTTGTTGATGATTGGATGGCAGATATTGGATCCATCCCAGCTTTCCTTGATATTTCACCAGCTTTCAGTATCATCAAGCTTTGTATCTTTCTGGACGTGCTAAGGGAGTTGGGAAAGGGATGTTATTGTGGCTCCCTTCCTTCTCTGGGATCAGTTCTGCGTGCTGTTGGTAGGTGGTAAGCAGTCTAATCCTAGCCACATGCTTTGGGGTGTGCTTCAAGACTCCACCTTAGTTGTTGTTGTTTTTACATCTACATGAAATCTCTAGGAAAGTATGCTAGGAAAGTACATCTCTGCTCCTGCTCATCCAAATGATGCTGTTCTGCCTCAGTTCCTGGTGGTTGTGGGTATCTGAATTAAAAGAATAGCCTTTTGCTCAACTGGCAAGATCAAATGGCTGTGGGTTTTGAATTGTCATGTCTGATAACTGGAAATTTTCCATTTTTAGATCAGGCGGGGGGAGAGCAGGTTGCACACCCCTGCTCAGATCCAGTATGTGCAGGGGTTCCTTTTGGACTTGCAGGTCCTATTCAAAGACCAGGCAGCAGCTGTGAGTAGGAGACCCTCTGCAAAACTTCATCTAGTATGCTAGTTGTACCATACTGGTTACTCATATCTTTGTTTTACAAATGCAACATCTCCTCTTATAAACTGCACTGGTTCCCATAGACTTCTGTACAATTGAAAGCAATTATCACATAGAAAGCTTTTCACAGATCATAAGAAGCATCTTTGCAGAACTGCTTGTCTATTTTTTTCTGCATTTCCCATATAGGAGTGGACATTCTTCATGTCCTGTTCTTGAAAAAAAATGCTACCGGAGGCATGCCTTCTCTGTTACAGCATCTGTCCTGTTGAAAGGTCTTGCCCCCACCCAGAAAGATTTGAGTAATTCTGGCCCTGTTAGCCTTTAGAAAGTCTTTGAAGACCTGGATGGTCCCTGAGGCATTGGGGCCAGGATGTTATTGTAGATGAGCTCATCCTGCAAGATACAATATTTCTGGTTATTCTCATGGGGTCCATTGGGTTTTTGTTTTTATTGTTGTATGCTGTTTGGAGTCACAGTTTTTGAAGAAGGGTAGTCGTGTACATCTTATGAATAAATATGTATGAAATTATTAATAGGCCAAAGCTAAATGGATACTGAGAAGATTTCATATAATAGATACAGCTATTTAACAAGCAAAATCCTTGAATTTAAGATCTGAAGGGCAACTGTTGGAATTCTTTCCAGCTTTCTTCCTACCAGGGTATTTCTCATATAACACAGAGTAATATCTGTTTTCCATGTCTTATTCTTTTCCCTCACTTTCATCCGTCCTTAGGGCTTGAATATTTTGCTCTGGGTAAGTTGTCTTAATTCTTTTTGCATTCCATCCCATCTAACAAGAATTCTGCATGATATTGTATAACTTTTTTATTTGTATGGTATGCTTTATGTTGGAATGCAGAACATTGCAGAAGGATGTCACAATACGTAATCTTATAACTTAACCCATTCCATTTTCAGTAGGTAATAGAACCATAGCTATATGGAAATAAACTAGTGGTTACTCAAGAAAGATTAACTAACAACTACTTATCTTAATTTAATTTTAATGTATTCATCTTTAATAGACATACTTTATTATTTAAATGAACATATTTAATTCATTTAAATATATTTAATAATCATCATTAGCAGAGCAGAAGATATAGTACCAACTTCTGTATCATCACTGGAAGTATATGCCTTATAGCTTCAATAATATTCTTACATATATAGTTCATCTTTCATTAGTTTGGTGAAATTGTACTGAGATTAGGAAGAGTGAAATATTAAAGAGATGAAGAGAATAATTTTTTTCTTAGAGGGAAAAAATGTGGCTATCAGAAGACAATATAAGGAGGATGAAACAAGCAAAAATGTTCTGTTTCAAATTTGAGAAAAATAAGGCTTAGTCAAAACATTCCAATGAAGTTGGCTGTGTTTCAGCAAAACAAAACTTGGGATATATTTAGGCACTTGAAGCATTTCCCATGTTTAGTCATAAGGAACAATAAGGATTTGAAAAAAGCCTTTTACTTCTTTACTTATGACTTTAAGACCACCAAGCCAGATTGATAGGCAGCTGCTTGTTATCACCAAATCTACAGAAAAATGGCCAAGATGTAAATTTTCTGAAACATTTTTTTAAAAAAATAGTCATTGATAAGAATGGAAACAACACTTTTTAAAGGCTTTTTATACAAACAGCTACAGAAGCTGAACAAACATCCAACATGCAGCATGATTTCATTTCAGCATAGTCTATGAACAGCAGCAGCAGCAGAAAAGATGTGCAGAATACAATAGAACCCAAAAAACAACACACAGAGTACAGACTATGAATTTTAATTTGCCCCTCAATACATGATTTTGAAAGAAAAGTAGTTCATTAGCTCTACCAACCAAACAAGTACATATTTCAGAAGAATTTTCATTAGTTCTTAGTTTTGATATCAACTATTCAGAATTGCCTCTGAATATAGATTCCCAATACAGTCTCATCAAGGCACTTTGGTGATTAGGACCTACCATTGTCTGTGTTTCAGCAGATGATTAAGTCACTATTGTTTTTCCTTGGGCTTTACTCTTTCTTTTCTGAGCATTGAGGATGGAACTGTTCTTGCTACTTGATTGGCAAAACTGGACAATATGCATTAAAAACCAACTTAATTAAAGGACTCTGGACTCTCGAATCATTGCAAATAAGCAATGTTAAAAATGGATCTCTTTTATTTGGAGCCTGGAAAAAGGCCAGCATTTAAAAATAAAAATGAGCCTAGAATGTTTTTGCACACTCCTTTTACTGGACAAACATTCTGGAAGTTAGTTATTGAATTTTAAGTTTCATACTTTCAGAGAAAGGAATTTCCTCAGCTATTATGTATTTTGTTACATTTTTAAAAATAGTTGGAAATAATGTGCATTGTCTTTTTCCAATATCCTTTACTCCCCCAAAAGTAACTTTGTCATCTTAGTGCACATTTTATGAATAGAGTTGGTCCTATTCTTCTAAAGTTGATACCTATAGCAAAGTGAGAATTGAAGTATAAATATGCTTTGTGTTGTATATAGCAGCGGTCCCCAACCTTTCTAGCTCTGCGGACCAGTGGTGGCGGCAGGGGGGGGGGATGTTTTCACATGTGTATGTGCTACTTGTGCAAATGCAGCTTTGTGCATTCACCCACTGCTTGTGCGGCCCAGGGTTTGGGGACCCCTGGTATATAGGAAACACTTGGTTGGGATATTTGAATGTGATGAAGTAACATTGTGTTACCCAGAAAGCATTTTAATACTTGGAGGTAGACTTAACTTGAAGTAAGTTTTTGTTTTATTAAGTTCTCTATTATCACCTTAATAAACAGTTCCATTATGTTGTTTTCTGTTGAGCTGTACTCAAGTGACGTGCGGTGAGGTTTATGGCTGGTGAGGCAGCAATTTTTTTAGACTTGTGGACTTCAACTCCCCGAATTCCACAGCAAGGCATGCTCAGTTCCAATTTAAAGTAACAGCATTTGTTTTTCTCCTTTGCTAAATAAGTTTCCTTTTTTCTTTTTCTTCTCCCTCCCCCTCATTCCTCCCTCCCTCCCCCCTCTCAAACACACACAGACACACAGACACACACGCACACACACACAAAGTTGGATTGGAGGGAGTCAGGGAGACCACAGGAGGAGGCAGAAAGCCAGTCAAAGAGCCATACTGGAGCATGCACACTTTCCCCCAGCCCCGGAAGGATCCAGCCCAGCTTCACTGATTACAGGTTTTAAAAGACAACGTGGCTCTGCCTGCAAACTACGCTTGGGGAGGGAGAGCACTTCCCTCCAGCCTTTGCCCAAAGCCCCGCACCAGGAGGGTGAAGTTTGAATTCCTCCTCCTCCCTCCGACCCACACGTACCTTTTCCAGCTGTTTCAGAGAGGATTTCAATTCTGCTCTTGCCTGCCATCATGAAAAGAAAAAAAAAATATAAAAGGAAAAAGACAAGAGCTAAGGTCAGGCTGAGCTTGTTGCTGCTAGAGTCACCGTGGATGACTCTGCTTAGTACTTAACTGTTTAAAAAAGCCTCTAAAAGTGCTTTCTACAGGAGGAGAACGACGTGCCTCATCTACGCCAGGAATTTTTTGCCTTTTAACCCTTGCTTAACTCTGCTCGAGTGATCATAAAATGCCAGACTAGATGAGGCACGTCGTTCTCCTGCCTCCTCCTGTAGAGGGCACTTTTTTAGAGGCTTTTTTAAACAGTTAAGCACAAAGCAGAGTCATCCACGGTAACTCTGGCAGCAACTAGCTCGGCCTGACCTCAGCTTTCGCCTTTTTCCTTTTACATTTTTTGTTCTTTTCATGATGACAGTGGTGAGGCTCTGCCTCCCCTGACTGCACGTCCCTGGTTGTACTACAGCTTCAAGGTTTGTTTTAATGTGTGTGTGTAGAGAGAGAGACACACAGAGAGATTGGTTTAGTGTTAGTCACTTTTTCATGTCATCTAGAGATATATGCAAATGTGAAGCCATTGCTAGATACATAAATATACAGCTGGTCCATGGTGGCAGTGATGAGCATATTACAATATGCCGTAGGCTATTCCTGTTTTGTGAGCTGTACTGCTTGCCAGTTGTCTTACAGGTGTAAATCTCAGTGCTGATTTTCACCTATAAAGTTCTTCATGGTATAAAGTCCGGTTATCTATCTTTAAAGGTTTCTTTCTGCCCATCAAGTAAGAATGGGCAGAGTGGACATACTCCAGGTTCTTCAATTTAACATTTAAAATTCCTCAAATTTTAGTTTTTTCCCTGGGCCTGGAGACAGAGTAGCTGCTGAACCTTGACACCTTTATCTGAGGTGGGGTTTGGACGTGTGGGTATTATGTTGGCCCAGACATTCAGAATTTAATGATTTTTCTGTCTTGTCTTTTTCAATTGTTTGGAGTTGAGCAGCCTTTAAATTTAAATAAATAGAGTCCAATTGTGGGAAAATGTTTCAAACAGTAATAGGATCGATCATTTGCTTCCTTTTACCCCAAATATGCTTACATTTAAGCCTGTTTACTCTAGGACATCTGGACCTTGTTAGATTCCTCTGCAAAAAAACAAAAAGTTCTGGTAATCATCTTGTTTTTTCGACAAATATGTTTTACAAGTTTCATTTGCTCTATTATAAAAATAGGAAGGAATAAAAGTGAGCTGCATTTTCGCTGTCTCTCTTGCAACATAGTATTAAATTCATCATTAAAAAGTCAGTATTGTGACATCCTTACTACAGCATAAAATGTTCAGTCAAGTGTCTTGAGGAAGTGCCCTTTGCTTGATTAAATAAAATGCTCAGTCCTCAGAATTTGAGAACAGCCAGGCTAAAGAAGGAAATAAAGAAGAAGAAGAAAAAGAAGAAGAAAAGCAAAGCAAAATAGTACAATAGTCTCCTTCTCTGGTTATGATATGTGTTTAATATTCATCGTAAGTTTTAGTTTGGGCAGAGGAACCCTCCCCCAAGAAAACAAGATTATACAGCATTTGAATCAGATACAAAGCTAATAATAAAGCTTGGAAAGTTCTCTTCCTCTTTGATACATTAGAAAATATTTCACAAATAAAATATTTCATTTCTCCTATGGGATCAAAAATGGTCACAGGTTGATCAGGATATAAAGGCACTTGACTGGATTAGAATATTGTCTTTACATTTTGTAATATTTTCTGCATAATATGAATTGATTTATTTTTTTATACTCTGTTGCTTTGTAAAAATATGTATCATCAAACCCATTGCCATTTTTTACATTTTCATTTTGTTTAAGTGCCATTGTTTATATCTATATGCTTATCACTTTAGGAAAGCTGATGTACTTTAGCCATGCTGATGCCAAATTATAAACTTTGAAGAGCACATTTTAAATGGAAAATAATGGACTATGGACAATTCTGTTTTCAATTCTTTATTGATTATACTGTATGGCATTTGCTTGTATAAATTCAAAAGCAAGTGAAGTGTTTTAATGTTAGTTTGTATTAATTGGCAATATTGATTTTCAGAATTAAATTACTTGAATGAAAGTATTATTGAATTGAAAAGAGGCACAAGATGAGTTGGCATTTTTGTAAAGCATGGTACAATTAATGGTAGTAAACCTGAAAATTACTAGTTATGATTTTCTAAAAGAAAATGTGCCTCTGGAGATTGCTCTTTTGAGGTAGTTTATAATTGTGTATTTATTTGGGATTTTTCTTTGACTTGATATATGCTGCAAAATGGTATGCATAGGAGTATACTATATGCACTATAGTAAAATGTATACAGAATAATTTTGGATTATAGTTTGTAAAAATCTGGATTGCTACCTATATTGCTAATTTAAATATTATGGGAACAGCTTCTCAAGTTAGGTTTCTGTGGACTAAGTTCATTTTTTTTCTCCCACTCCATCAATTTGAAGCTTATCAGCAAACCTAATAATTATCAGTATTCGAGGTTTCCCTCAAATATAAAAACAAGATAATAGTGCACAATACAATGTTGTAATACCATCTTGTTCTTTATTTTAACTTCTTTTCTTAATTTTGTGAACCACTCACAGTTATCAGGGTGGTATCTAAATCTAATTATAGCTTCAACTCAGAAGTTGAAATAATTAATATCCTCTGTTTCTATTGGCATTATTAATTAACTTTTCAATAGTGAGAAACCAGCTGGGCTAAGAAGTTTTTTTAATAGCAAAGTTTGGTTTATTCACTATGTTTCCAAGGATAAAATAACATTTCCTACAAATTGTTATATTTATATATTTTCCGTTCTTCCCCTATCCTTGTCAGACTCTTGTTTCCTTTGCCAGTTTCTTTGATTCACTCTGAAGATAATTGGAAATAGTCAATTTCTTCTTTTATCTTTTCACTACTGCAAAGCAGGACTGATATGTAGGAAGTATTATTGCAGGACACGCGGATTCAGGCAAGTCCTGGCTAATTGCCTTGAGAAGTTGGCAACCATCTTAAAGGATTAGCTCTTTTTTGTTCTCTCTTAAAGAACCATACTGCTTAAAACAGAAGAGTGTATACCTTGTCTGACAAGATATAGTATGGTCTCTTGTGCTGTCTGAATGCATTCCTTCTCTTCTTACTCTGATAGTTCTTGAAAATCAGTAGCATTTTCTAGTGTAATAATTTGCCACATTGCTCATCTTGCTTGCATTGATCACAAATAATCAACACTGAATCAACTCTTCATAAAATTTAGGGGAAATATTTTATTTTCAGTGGTGGCTTTTCATATTTAAATGTGACCATATCACAGAGATTAGTTGTTTTAGGTTTGCAATTTTTTTAATTTGTGGAAATTTCCACTTTTTTAAATGTCCCAGGATTCCATGTAAGAATGGATTCCGATTAGTCAGAAGCAGAGGGGGAATCCAGTATCCTACACCTGACTGACTAGATCATCATTTAAACCATTAGTTAAGAAAACTAAATTTAATTAATAAAACTGTTAGTCGATAAAATTCACAAAATCAGGATTTCTACCAGTAGTAAAAGACATGATTTTATTTAACATAATAACATAACATAACATTCTATAATACTAGCTTCATTTTTAAATGAAAATGTCATTTATATACTATATTAATCAATGGAGTTTCAAATTACTGATGATCAACAAACAGAATGACTATTTGGATACCAGCAAGAAGATGTATTATGATAAAGATGTTAGGGAATTAAATCAATTTGATTTTGGTTAATCGTTGTGGATGGTGGGAAGTTATTTGTTTCATGGTGTACTAGGGGAGCAGCTTTCATCAATTATTCTGTGACTCTTTATCATCTCCAATATTCACCAACATCTTTCATACAACCTTAATGATCCATAATTGTATCTGGTATTTTATTGTACCTGCTTAAATGCTTTTTATCTATACATCTGGAATTAACTGAATTTCTTAAGGGGGAGCTTTTACACATTGCAACACATTTAAATTCATTGGGATCTGGTATTTTCCAATCAGTCTCTATTCTCTTGTCTTATTCCAGGGATGCCTGCTGTTTGTAATCCAGGCATGGTACCTGTGGCAGTTCCACCACCGCCAGTCAACCCTCAACATGTATGTAATGAAGAGGATCTAAAATCTATCCAGGATATGTTCCCCAACATGGACAGAGAAGTAATCCGTTCAGTACTAGAAGCTCAGAGGGGGAACAAGGATGCTGCTATCAATTCCTTGCTTCAAATTGCAGAAGAGGCTTAGATCATTCTCATACTGCTCTTCATTGTTGTTACCTTTAATTTTGATTTGCCAAGCCAGGAATTTAGTTAGGAAAAGAAATGCCCAAGCAAGCAACCTATCTGAGAGGCTGTGATGCATTTTTGTCATGGGTGGTCATTGGAATATTGGTTTTTACAGATAACCTTACAGAAATCTCAGCCATTTTATAGCTATTACTTCTACCCTGTCCACATTTCTGATGAAAGGTCGTGTTGAAATACCTCTGCCAATTTCCCTCACCTTTTTTTTGTTTGCTTTCCAAAACCAACAATGTTCCTCCTCCACTTGTATGCATTATGCATTTGGAAGTCCGGGAGTAGGGTGAGTATCAGTTGAGGGATGAGGGAGACCGCTGTTCTATAAAGTGCTTTTATTAAAAGCAATCTGTCTCTCAAGCAATCCCTTCCTGTGAGACAAAAAGTGATATCACAACACCCTTTGGCATGTTTAGTGATATTTGAGCATTAAGGGTAATTTGTAATACTTCCTACTATAGGAATACTAGCTTTGTTGCAACTTTCACAGTTTTACTAACGAGAGATCACTTTTCAATCTACTAACTGGGCACCAATGCAATGTATTTATAATTTTAATTGCTTCATGAAGTGCTGCTGTGCTTCTGAACTTACAATCAGTAAGTCCATTGTTTTGCAAGACACAGAAACATACAGGTTATGAGCATTTCTTTAGCATCCATTCAAAATTATGATAGAGTTGAATGAAGGGGACTTATGATGGGTCCTTAAAGTTGTAGCCATTGCAGCATTCTGCAGTCACATCATCACCATCTTCCCACAAGCAAACTCTGGGGAAATTGGCAGGTGAGATCACAAGTTACTCTTGCAAATGGTTTCTGCTGCCACCACTTTTTCTCCCGAGGCGCCCCTGAGCGCATGAAGATGTTATACTCTGTCTCCCACAGCACCTGCCCACTCACATTCCATAGTACCCATCCAGAGAACTTGCCTACCTGCATTCTATAGCGCCCACCCACACCACCGGCCTGCCCATAGCTTTTGCCCTTTGCCTGCTTGCTTGGGATGACATTTCAGTGCCTCTTTCCACATCATAGTCATGTGAGGTCCTCAATTACTAGCTGGAATTGCTGTTGCTAAGTGATGTGGTCATGTGTCACATTTTATGACCATATTGCTTAATGACACAATTGCTATTGTAATCTGAGGACTATTTGTATGCCAGAAGGTGACAGAAATCTTCCTGATGTGTTTTTATGATTGTTTGCTATATTTGTGAGAAACTCATAAAATTGAAGCAGTGGAATGTTATACCGTAGAAATTCAGCATTACCAATGTAACATATTTCCTTATGATAAACAATAATGGTTTGAAAAGAACAATATATTGTATGGATGAAATTTGACCTTTTTTTACCATTTCGACAATTCATTTTAAGGTATAACATTTCAGTGGAATATTCACTGTTGTAAGGTTTCATAAGATTCCAATTAACCTTAATTCTATTGGAGGTGAAACATGAAAAAAATTCATTGCCACAAATGAAGACATGCCACATTTAGAATACAATCCCAATATACAGAAGCTGTACATAATAATTTTCTATTAGAGTTTTAGATCTGTTGGAGGTAACAAAGTTTATATTTGTTTAAGGTTGGAAAAAGTGAAACAATGCACTTTAATAGACACATTTTACATGCTATTTGAATTTTTTTATTGTTTTAAACATTTTTAAATGCTGTCTATAATTGCCAGACTATTTTTAATTTCCTAAGGTGTTTTGAAGACAATAAGGCATCAAGGTGATCGTGATTTTTATTGCTTTGAAAAAAGAAAAACCTCATTATTTCCTGCTTTTTTCCCCTCTCTAATAGAAAATATCTATTAGAAATGCTTTACTGTATCATCATGAAACTCCTGGCAGAGCTAGCTATAGTTAAAATATTTATTTTTTTAATTGTTAAAATATATTGAGAAAATAATTTTAAATACCGTATCAGATCCATTTATTGTTTTGTTTAAATTCTAGCTATTTTACTCTCATAAGTTTAATGGATTAGTATTTGTGAATGCTAAATCAATCATTTCCTCTTCTGTTGCTTTTTACATGAAATAAGTGCTTTTCAGAAGCTCTAGAAGAGGTATGTATCCATCTAAAAATCAACTGTTTCTTTCATCATAGTTTGCAGTACTGTCAGATTAATGTTACAGTTAATGTCAGTCATATATCAGTAATACATTGGTGAATTCTTGTGAGTTTGTTTAGCCAAGACCCTTAAGATATTTTATTAATTAGAAGCAAGGAGCCAAAAATCTGGAATACACCATAGTACTATCCCAGTGGAATAATGTGAGCTGCAAAATTTGGCTAGGGAGATGTTTCAGTGATGCTTCACTTGTGAATGAAGTGTCTTTTTGGACCAGGAGGTGGTAAGCTATGAAGTAGCTTCAGCGAAGCTGTGGCACAGTTACTTCATGTACCTTCTAAAGTCTTGTGTTTGCATTTTGAGATGCATTTCTGTACAGATAGTTGGCTTCTGGATATTTATTGAGCCTTGAAGACTGCTGCTTTTTTATGTGTGCACGGTGTACGTCCAGAGAGATTTCTGAAGAGTATATATATTTCAAAATTCAAAGAAAATTTAGACCTATTTCTAGATGTTTAAGTTTACTCAGAGATAGATAGTGAGGAATGTTTTAAAGAGCATGTCAGTGGATTGTATTCTTGCTCTTTGAAATTAAATAAATCCGTGTTCAGATAGATCCAATGAGGAGTTTGGATTTCTTGCTAATAGGGCTATTTACTGAAATCTGGTCAGCATTTTCCCACTGACAAGGATATTTTTAGAAGGATTTTTAGAAGAATTCCTCTCATTTTTCCAGAGTACTTATTTGGAAGGGGTAAAGGAACTGGAGGTTGAAGGGAAGCAAACTGGCAAAGACCCTGGCTTTTGCCATTCAGCCAGTTGGAAAGCTTTGCTGGATGAAAAGCTTTCCAATGACAGAGTAGTCCATTCTCAACAGAGTAGGATGCAAGCATTGTTACAATTCCAACCATGTTTTTGTGTACATTCATGAATGTATTTTGATTCTATAAACAAAGTTGGAAATGGTTCCCATGGATTTCAGTGAAATTTGCAAAGTTGGGATACAGATTCCTGAGGTATAGAGCTGAAAATGCACCAGTTATCTACCACTTAAAGTAAATGCTAGGCAGCATACAACTCTTCCTTGCATTTTTCATTAAGTTCTTTGTGATGGCAGTTTGTTACATAACCCACAGCATTTCTTCACAGCCCAGAAGCTGTGTTAAAAGTCTTATGTGCATTGACAGTAGCTTTAAACTCACCAAGAATCCAAGACTAGTTAAATTCAGGAACATTTTGCCTAGCTAGATGCTTGCCACCTTTTATTCAATTCTGTCTGACTATGTGCTGATGATTCTAAGCGTTTCCCTTTCTAGATATTATTGCCTGTGTTGGCTGACCTGTAATGCTGTACTGGGGGTGTTTTGCTGTAATTCTGAAAACATTTCTTTATTACTCTTATTCATATTCAACTGTTTGCATTATACAACTTATTTCCCATTCTATCTAATTTAATAAATGTATATCAAATCATTTATGGCCATGGTCTTTTATGGGAGGCATGTTGCTTCAAACAATGACAGCTGCTGAGGCTATATGTACTCGGTAAGATATAAACAGTCTTCATAAAACATTAGCAGTTTGTATTCAAATACGGAATATCTAAAGCTTCCTTGACTAATTATTCATTTGTTTGTGTGTAATGGAATATCTCCAAGAATGAAGGGATGCATTCTTTGAAGGATAGAACAAATCCACTTAAAATCAGTAACCTTCAAGGACTGGAGTGGTGTCCTTGAGTCAAATAAATCTAGATTTGAGTTGATTTTCAGTTAATTCATATTGCAGCTCTTTGCAAGCAGTATGGCAGGAATAGTAGCTGTTTCAGGATAGTTGTGAAAGTAAGTGCAAACTCTACTGAAAGCCTTTTACTTTAGTAAATGTTATCAATTTCTTTTTAAAAAATGTTCACTAAGGTTATTCAGCTGTATATCTTCGTTATATATTTTTTATCCCCTTAACAAAAAGTACAAAAATGGCCTCTTTCTCAGCCCTCTACAATCAGACACAGAGGAGGGTCTCTGCTGCTGCTGCAGTGACTGAAACGGAGATGAGGAGATTTGTGCAACCGCCCCTTGTAGATCCGCTATAGGGCATTTCATGTCAAAACAACTAGACACAAAGACAGTCCCCGTCCCCCCCTAATGCCATCACTCTGTAAAACATCTAATTCCCACAGCACTGATTTATGCCTAAGGATATCTAACCATGTGGTAAGCCTGTATTACTATTATCCTCATCTGTCCTATTACCTATTGGTATCCTATTACTGTCGCTTTGTTGGTTGTATCTTATAATCTTACGATTTATCACTTTGTTGTTTTATGTACACTAAAAGCTTATGTACTGGACACAAATTTTTATGTATCCAATCACTCTTGGCCAACAAAGAGTGTTCTGTTCTATTCTATTCTATTCTATTCTGGCTTGGAGGAGAGGGGTGAGTAGAGGCTGGTGAGGTGCCCCTTGATGCTAGTGACATCAAGTTGGCCATGCCTACCCAATCAAATGACCACCTAGCCATGCCCATCCAGTTGGTCATTAGGCAGATCATATTAGTGGTCCACAGGATTTTAAATTATGAATTTAATGGCCCCTGAGGTCTGAAATGTTGGTGACCCCTATTCTGTTCTGTTCTATTCCACTCCATTCCCTTGCCTGTGATAAACTGTATTGCTTTAGACTCCTGGTATATATGTGTTTGACAACACTTTCTCCACTGCAGAGATATCCAGGCCCAGAGCTTCATTTGGGAGTTGTCTTAATGCTTTGTAAAGTTTTGCAAGAAGCAAGCCATTTCTGCACATCCTACAAAGGGGGTGGGGGTGTTGCACAATCTCCTCATTTCCTTTTCAGTCACTGCAGCAGCAGCAGAGACCCTTCTCTGTGTCTGGTTGGAGAGGTCTGAGAAAAAGGTCTTTTTATTATTTTTTCTATTTTTCATGGCAATCCATGTGCCCGATGCAATAACTTGATAAATCTCAGGACAGTAGAAATGCAACATAAATAAAAGAGGCATCTGTTAGTCATCCAGTGCTGCCTCAACAAATGAAGTCAGTAAAGTATTGTTCTGTTTGTGACTCCTGGTGATACACAATTTCTTCAATACAACCAAGGAAGCTAATCTGGGATCCCAGAAGAATGGACGAGAGTGAAGTCCCTGTGTTATGCTCTTATCTCCACTCCACAAATAACCAAATACAAAAACTACGCATGCTATTACATGAATAAAGTACTGCTATGATCAGATGTTAATTATTATTTCAACGTCTACCTTAATAAATCCATTAAACTCCTGGTGGCAGTTTTATAGCTTCATTGGCTGGAGCAGTCCTTTTACAGGTAGCCCTTGACAAATTTCTGTTAAGTGAGATATTTGTTAAGTGAGTTTTGCCCCATTATATGGCCTTTCTTGCCAGAGTTGTTAAGGGAATCCCTGAAGCTGATAAGTTAATCTGGTTAGTAAGTGAATCTGGCTTCCCCATTCATGTTGCTTGTCAGGAGTTCGCAAAAGGTGATCACGTGACCTTGGGACACAGCAACGGTCATAAATATGAATCAGTTTCCAAGCATATCAATTTTGATCACATGATCATGGGGGCTGCTGCAAAGATTCTAACTGAAAAACGGTCATAAGTTATATTTTTCAATGCCTTTGTAACTTTGGTCACAAAATGAATTGTTGTAAATCAAGGACTACCTGTATATTTTAAATGTGTGAAAACATTAACTCTTTATAGCACATTAATTATTTCGCCCAAAATAAGCTCTACCGCAAACATAAGCCCCAGTTAAAATCATCAGCCAGAAGGGCACATTTAGTACCGTATTTCCCCGAAAACAAGACCTAATAAGAAAATAAGCCCTAATGCATCTTTTGGAGCAAAAATTAATTTAAGACCTGGTCTTATTTTTGAGGAAATACGATAATTTCCACTTTAAGCGATGATGCCCCGGGCTCAACATAAAGACTCTTCTTATGCCTGTATTGGTTTGGTTGTAGCATTTCTTTTTAAAGCAATTTGGAAGGATAATTTTCATGAGGTTGCTAGAGTTTTGTTCATCGTTTTCATTTTAATGCTATTTAATTTAGGCGTTTTGGAGGATATGAAACGATAACAAGAATACTTTTAAAACTAATATACCAATGAGAACAACTCCTTCCAGCAAAAGTGCTGCTTAGAACTGCATGTGTATTTTAAAAAATAACTTAGAAAGCAGCACATTTTAGGGGTAAATTGGCATCTCAAATCTCCAGTTGTGAATAGTTCACATTCAAAATACTATTATTAATTTTTGAAAAATCAACATAAGCAGCTGTAAAGGAAATCATGGATTGGATTGCACTGGGATAAATAGCTCCTGTTGTCAATATTTCTATAGGAATGTACGTATTTGATGGCACTAATTACACTTGGTAATTCAACAGTCTAGCTGAATGGGTGAAATATCTATGAAATCTTCCATGCCACATTATAACGTGAAGAACCCTTGAGAGCTTCCATGGTGATTAGAAGCTCAGTGCTGAGATAGAAAAATCTTTTTCCGTCGGTGCTCATCTCCCCAAGCAGTATGTTTTGCTCTAATCAAGCCTGAAGTGTATCCAGTAGGAAACATGATAGTATGTCAGCACTGATTAATTGCAATAAAATGCAAATGGCTTTGTTACCTTCCCTGGGCCAAGATAAGGAGCCATCTGTTAGTCATAATTACTAATTTTACAGTAAATGTTTTTTTCAATGGAGAAAAGGCACAAGCACCGTGATGAGTAAGGATTTAGAGGAGAGAATATTTCAAAGAACATTAACAGATTCTAAAATTATCAAGGAGAAAAACTGTAAGTGCAACTTTTTGTAAAGATGAATGGCATTCACAGTTCTGTGCAAAATTTCAGCACTCCTAGTCCCATTGTATGTTTCAGTGGATCCCTGGGTGAACAAAAGCTGACACAACCATGGTATGCTACAAAGGGAAACACATCTTTCTGAAAATCTGAATGCTTGCCATTTTTGTGCCGTTGGCTATGGATTTGAAATAAGAAAACTGAATATTGTGGGTACAGAAGCTTTCATGTCTTTCTAGTCACTACTGTGAAATGCCTCTTATGGCAGAAATATCTTTCAAACATTTCCTGTAATCAATGATAACTATGATGATTAGGTGCCATTAAAATGGTGTCAGCTCTTAGCAGCTGCCTAGATAGGATTTCTCCATGATCTGTCTCTCTAACTGGTTCTCTTTGGGACCACCTCTTGGCTAGAAAGGCAGAAAGACCAGAGGTGGCAATAGCACTTAGACTTGTATACCACTTTACAGCTCGCTCTAAGCGGTTTACAGAGTCAGCATATTGCCCTCAATAATCTGGGTCCTCATTTTACCCACCTTGGAAGAATGGAAGTCTGAGTCAACCTTGAGTCTGGTGAGATTTTAATTGCCAAATTGCAGTCAACCGGCAATCAGCAGAAGTAGCCTGCAGTTCTGCACTCTAACCACTATGCCTCCACGGCTCATACAATAAGCCAGCCTGGGATTCTTATCAAAAGGACTTCAGTGCTAATGACCTAGTCGTCGTGTCTTACTCAGTGATGATTTGCATTTGAAAACCCTGGCACAAGTAGTTCTCAACTTAAACCATTCATTTACTGACCATTTGAAATGATAACTGCACTGAAAATGTGGCTTACACGCTTATGACTGTTGCAACCTTCCCATGATAACATGATTGAAATTCAGGCCCCAGTGCAACTGGCATGTATTTATTTAGATTATTAAATTTATATGCGTCCATCTCCCCATTGAAAGCCATTTAGGATGGTTGTAGTATCTTGGGGTTATGTGATCAGAAGTTATAATCTTCTCAGCTAGTTTCTGACAAGCAAAGTAATGGGGAAGCCAGATTTACTTAATGATTGCAAGTTTCATTTAATAATCACAGTGATTCATTTAACGACTGGCAAAAAAAATCCATGAAACTCAATTAACGATTGTATTGCTTATTGTAAATCCAAGCTTACCTATATATTGTAGATCTTGTTTCAAGGATTTTGAAAAACTGATGGAATGGCTTTAAAACTCGGCTTTATTTGGCTTGTTTGCTTATTTTTTTTCAAACTGGCAACAAAACTACATTGGAATTTGTCCCTCCTGTTCAGTATTTTTTCATTTTCCTTTTTTTTTTCTTATTTGATCAGAGGGCAATCACTCTGCTTGATGACACAAAGTCGGTGTTTTCATTTTCTTTTATTTGCTCCAGCCGCTTCTATATTGTGAGCAGCTAGCAGAATTATATTCTGTGCTGGCTAGATTAAACACCCTGACAGGGAAGAAGATGGAACAGCTATGAACAGCGACTGGACAAACCAGCTTTGCAAACAACTGAAAATTGAAGAGCTTCCTCCTGTACAGACTCTACTTTAGGAAGGGTGGATGAGCTATTTACTTTAAACAACCAATTTCAGCCACTAGACTCAACAGAAATTGGAATGGAGTGAGAAATGACAATTGCCCTCCTTCCCTGCCACTATGCTCCCAAAGATGGACCTTGTTCCAAATAAGCAGTTCTACATTTTAGGGAGAAATGACTTGCAGAAGAATTTTCAAACAGAGAAGCTGCCTTCTCTGTCTGCAGATATAGTGCCTCTGGGTTTTAATGAGAAAATGTTCCGTTAGACTGAATGTACTACTGAATTTTGTTCCAATTAACCTTAGACACAGGAAATAGGCTTTCAATCTCTTCTACAGTTTTGGTAAGGCCAGCTGCCTACAACTCTATTGATATTCTTGTTTCTCCGTGTTTAAGACATTTAGACACTAAATGACCAATTGCAGTAAGCAGTTGTTAATGACATTCAGGTGTCATGTGCATATTGTGTAAATGTGAATAGCTAGCTCAAGAAATGAAACAAGTTAAGAAGTTGGAGTTGTACTCATTCCTTTCAAATTTGTGAATTTTGACATGACTGAAATTTGCCAAGCCTCATACCTAAAGTTACAGGTAAAGGTTCCCCTTGCGTATATGTGCTAGTCGTTCCCAACTCAAGGGGTGCTGATCTCTGTTTCAAAGCCAAAGAGCCAGAGCTGTCTGAAGACGTCTCTATGGTCATATGGCCTGCATAACAACGCCAAAGGTGCATGGAACGCTGTTACCTTCCCACCAAAGGTGGTTTCTATTTTTCTACTTGCATTTTTTTACGTGCTTTTGAACTGCTAGGTTAGCAAAAGTTGGAACAAGTAACGGGAGCTCACTCCATTACACGGCATTAGGGATTTGAAGCACCGAACTGCCAACCTTTCTGATCGACAAGCTCAGTGTCTTAGCCACTGACCCACCTTTACCTGCCTCATGCCTAAGGCAGGCTTTTTAGAGTGGCATCTTTGGGGGTTATGAAAGTTGATGCCATTAGTACATCATCAGTTTGGGAAGTGTGACTTAAGCTGTCTGTTTAAAGCTTTGAGCAAAATGTTAGCAATTTAAGGCTAAAGGAAAATAAGATCTTAAGCGCATTTTGTTGAATGAATAATTGGCTGTTGAAAAGCGCTTCGACCTGGAAGGAAATTTAGTAACCTTGGTACTTACGTTACCCTTATCGCTTAACCTAGGTTGGTTGAGGTTGAGGTTTGTTTTATTTATATGCCGCCCTATTCCCTGCGGGACTCAGGGCGGCGAACAACCCAAGGGGGAAAGGGAAACACAAAAGTACAATACAAGCATTTAAAAATAGCCAACAGCCACACAGATCGAGAGGGGAAGGGAACTCATCAACCCCAGGCCTGCCGACACAGCCAGGTTTTAACGGCTTTTCGGAAGGCCTGGAGAGAGGTGAGGGTCCGAATCTCTGTGGGGAGTTCGTTCCAAAGGGCCGGAGCTGCCACAGAGAAGGCCCTCCCCCGGGTGGTAGCCAGATGGCATTGGCTAGTAGACGGAACCTCTTATCTACAGTAGTTCATTTATACTGTTCATCCAAAGATGATCAGATTTTCTGCTGTCAAGAAATTCAACATCCTTGGTATCTAAATGATTCTTATAAAACCTTCTGCCAAAAATCGAAGCCTCCGGGACAAGCTTGAGTTATGCCTGAAATATTTTTGTTAATGGCTTTTAGAACTGTTTTCTGAAAAGAATCTGAAAATGTAGAAATGTGTTCAAAATCAGTCAAAATGTGCCAGCTACCTGTTCTCTATGGTATGCTTTACTGAAGTAAAAACAGAGTACCATTTATACTGCACTCACATTTTAGTCAGGTTGGCTGACTAAATTATGATGGCAAAGAAAGCAAACACGTTTCTTCTTATAGACGTCAGGACATAGCCCTATATGATAAGGACAAATGGCTTTTAAAATCATTTTTATTATATAAAATTTAAAAAAGAAAACAAAAAATAGGAAATTAAGGCAGGGAAAGGGAGCAGGGAAAGGGTGTGAGACACAAGAGGAAAGGGAAAAAGAAAGAAAAGGGGGCATTGACTTGCAACAGCACAGTACAAGAGCAGCACACCCCAATCTCAACTTTTTTGTATTGGTATTGGTATTGGTATTGGTATTGGTATTTATTCGATTTGTAAGCCGCCCTATTCCCCGAAGGGACTCAGGGCGGCTGAACAAAAACCAGGGGAAGGGGAAAAACAAATACAGAAAGTAAGACAAACAGGACAGTGATACAACAATTTAAAAAAGCACAGCAGCACAGCAAATTTGAGTAGGGGGGGGGGGACTCAACCCCAGGCTTGCTGGGACAGCCAGGCCTTAACGGCTGTCCGGAAGGCCTGAAGAGTGGCGAGGGTCCGAATCTCCACGGGGAGCTCGTTCCAAAGGGCCAGAGCAGCCACAGAGAAGGCCCTCCTCCGGGTGGTTGACAGCCGGCATTGGCCAGCAGATGGAATTCGGAGGAGGCCTAATCTGTGGGATCTAATGGGTCTATGGGAGGTAATTGGCAGGAGGCAGTCTCTCAAGTACCCAGGTTTGCTTTTACACCTTTATATATATATATAGTGATTAGCCATTCCTATTACACCAAATCTTTTTAATCAACAAAACCAAGGTCAAAGATTCATCTTTTCCCCACAAACACAAATTCTAGAAGTGATATCTAAATAAGAACATATTTTCCTCTTTGAATAAAACAATCAATTTAACCATTTCTGCTTTATCTTCCTTGCTATGGAAACAATGTATATTTACATTTAGTAATCTTTATGAACTTTTTTTATTTACAATTTTATTTACAAAATTTATTGTATTCTTTGAACTTACTGAAAAGGGGGGGGGGACCCTTTCCTTTACCCTTTTTTCCCTTCAGAATACTAAATTTTAAAAAAACTTATTTTAAAAAAAATCAAAACTTTCTAATATATCTTTTTCTTTGACATTTTAACATTCAAGCTTTAAACTTTAGTATTACATTTGGGTCCTTCCCTCCAAACTACCCTTATATATATATTTTTTTCTTTTATACAGCTCCTCTTTAACACCGAGAGCCTTTCTTTAAACTGGTACATCATTTTTTAAAAGTTTCTCTGAATATGGGTACTCTCAAATACATTTTCTACATCTTTTTGATGGCTTTTTGAGGCAAGGAAGAACCATACAAATTTATCAGTTAGCTCAGCAAGCAAACCTAACTGTTGAAGGAACAAAATAACTGACTAGCTCAGTTCAAGATGGAAGAACTCTTAAATTGAAGCCTTGCAATGCTGTGACCACCTCTCACCAGACACAATCATTAGACCAGCTGGAAAATCAGGGGAGCTTAATTAATGCAGTATAACGAATGAGTTGTGAGCAAACATCTGGATTGCCATGTTGCATTGTGCCTGTATTTTTTATGAAAAAAATCTTTTCAGCATGGATTCAGAACACAGCATCTTTTGTTGCTATGGCCTTTACAAAATCATGGGCATTTTGTAATCTTGTGAAAGGGATTGCGGGGGACAGAGGAGAATTTGTTCCCATACACATTGGATAATGGGTGATTTCAATTTTGTTTGTGGCTGTTTCAGAACGTTTACAGGAAGAAGTGTGTGCCAATCACCAGGTTTGATTTGAGCAGCAGTTTGGAAAACAACATTTATCAACTTGGACATTCAGTTTAATAATCCGAAGCTTTGTTCACTGCTTCGTCTATTATGAACTGAACATATGACCTTAACATTTGGTCAAAACTGGATGACAATTACAAGATTTGCTTGAAAATACAACCAAATCTATTACATATAGCCCCACTGGAAAGAGACAGATGACACTGGCCATATAGTAAGTTCTAATAAAATAGATGTCACTACCTTTAACAAGATAAACACACAGCAGCAACAATATGTCCAATGTAAGCTTTAGAGAATAAAAGAGCATTAGATGGAAGGAAAAGTCTTAGGTTTGAGGGGACAAAAAAGAATCTTTCTGTGGATTTCCAAACAGTTTGTCAGGAATATTAAGGTTTGGTGTAATCCTTGGGGTGTGTGAAGGCATAGTTACTTTGCTTCTAACCCATCAAGCAATAAAATTGAATTCTTTTCTATATTTCCTATTGTTTAATAGGTCTGTGAATTCACTGTTATTTACTTTAACCAAAAAGGGGCCCCATCCATTAAACTCAGTGATGGGCATCTGCCAGCACAGCTGTTTGCTGCTGATGCAGTCACTTTTTCAGTGGGCTTTGAGAGAAGATGTCTGGATTTAGCAGAACTGTATAAGAAGTGAGGGCTTACAATCAATCACTCTAAGATCAACATTGTGGTTTTCTTGGGTTTCTTCTTATCACAAACATCAAAGGCAAATTGGGTGACATCAAAATTTAAAGAAGCTCCAGCTTTGGCATAATTTTCCAGATCTCTGGAGCTTGGCACGAACAATTGTATTTCTGCCAAAGCTAATAATAGTATCAAGGCAAACCTGTTTGTTTTGTTTTCATTCTAAAGGAGCAGATGCCTACCTGCCACCATCAAGCTTTTTAAACAGATTTAATTTGCCATATCTATACCCCAAATGCTGTATCAGCAGAATTATGTGGCTACAATGATTCAAAATCCCTGAAACTGCTCAAGATCGATTGTTGCATGTGCTCTTCTGCATTCACCTGTGTTTCATATGCTTTAATGAAAACGGACATTATTCAACTGGGAGAAAAAGTTCATATCAGCCAATTATCTTGTTGGCTTAAATTCCTGTTTTCCAAAGTTCCCCTGATCTCATTAATGGTTTTTCATTGCTTTTAATCAAAGTGGAAAGAGAAAAAAAATCTTAGATGTTTATTTATTCAATTCAGTGATTATTGTGGCCTTTCCAAGAGTTGCGGTGGTGCAGTAGTTAGAGTGAAGTACTGCAGGCTACTTCTCCTGATTGCCAACCAGTGGTGGGTTCTGGATCCCATTGCAACCAGTACGGTTGCAATGGAGCCCGGCGTCCTCCACATGAACACTCGTGGTGCGTGTGCATGCTTCTTACCATCCAGAAACACCTCCGCGAGCCTCCGTGGTGCTCCAACTGCTCGGTGGAGCAATGCGCAGGTGCTGTACGTGCCATGCACATGTACAGAAGCGCCGAAGAGTTTAAAGACAGGTAAGAAGCGTGGGTGGGTGGGTGGCCCTTTGGAGCACTACTGGAATGGTATCTGGTGCTCCGGGCAGGCTCAAGTACACCCATAACGGGGCGTACCGTCTGCAACCCACCACTGCTGCTGGCTGACTGCAATTTGGCAATTCAAATCTCACTAGACTCAAGGTTGACTCAGCCTTCCATCCTTCCGAGGTGAGTAAAATGAGGACCCAAATGGTTGGGGGAAATATGCTGACTCTGTAAACTGCTTAGAGAGCACTGTGAAGCAGTATATAAGTCTTAAGTGCTATTCAGGAGTGGGTTCCGGCCGGCACTAATGCTAGTTCGCTAGTGTGCGTGCTTTTCGTGCATGCATGCACCGTGCAATTAAAATTGTTCTGCGCCTGCACAGAACTGAAAAACAAGATGATGTCGCCAATGGTGCCAAGCAAGGAACTGGTTCGGGGGCGTGGCAGGCCTGGTTTGCTCCGGTTCCAGTGACCCAGGCCGCCAAACCACTACCAGTTTGGCCAAAGCAGCTGAACTGGTAGGAACCCATCACTGGTGATTTTGCTATTGCTTTCTATCTACTCTCTGCTACCCCTAGATTTAAAGAGAAATAAAGCTGAAATCCATCAAATAATCTTTGACACTACACAGTAGTTGAATTTGGATGCTATAGCCATCCTTCAGTGGTAGTCACAACCTGGAAAACGTCTATACAGGTAATCCTCAACTTACAACAGTTAATTTAGTTACTGTTCAAAGGTACAATGGCACTGAAAAAGTGACTTATGACCTTTTTTCAGCCTTACGATCATTGCATCCTCCCCATGGTCATGTGATCAAAATTCAGACGCATAGCAACTGACTCATATTTATTACAGTTGCAGTATCCTGGGGTCATGCGATTCCCCTTTTGACAAGCAAAGCCAATGGGGAAGCCAGATTCACTTAACAACTGTGTTACTAACTTAACAATTGCAATGATTTACTTAACAACTGTGGCAAGCAAGGTCATAATATGAGGAAAAACTCACTTAACAAATGTCTCACTTAGTAACCTAAATTTTGGGTTGAACTGTGGTCATAAGCCAAGGACTACCTGTATCTGCAAAGTATTTCATCTTCTTTCTTTGTTTCAGTTTAGTGCCTCATTCTTGGCGATACTAGTTTTCCCTGTGCTGTGGTACAGTGGTTAAAATGCAGTATGGCAGGCTAACCCTGCCCAGTGCCAGGAGTTAGATCCTGGTGGGCTCAAGGTTGACTAGGCCTTCCATTCTTCTGAGGTTGGTAAAATGAGGACACAGATTGTTGGGGGCAACGTGCTGACATTTGTAAACCACTCAGAGAATGCTGTAAAGCACTGTTGAGTGGTATTTATGTCTAAAGTGCTGTCCTTGGTTTTCCATAGCTCAGAGAACACCAAAGACCCCATAGTCCCGAGCTACAAATATTGTATGGTACTATATGACCCCCTTTGACTGTGTTTGTCATGAGAATGAACCTAAAACACTACCATCACCCACCATTTCTATTTGCAGTGATTTTCATACAAAGGCATAACATTTCCCTATTTTATCATGATGACATTAAGAAATCTTTCTTTACTCTTTGATATTATTGCATTTTTATGTGATTGTATTCCTATTTATCTGATTGTATTATATTTAATTTTTTTCTTTGTCACTTTTTTAAATCTTAATTTTTACATTTTATATGACTATTACACTGTTCATGTTACATTGGATTGTTTGTACTATGTTTTTATTTTGCAAGTTATTGATCATAAGTACATAAATTATAAATAATAAAATAAATAAATTAAATAAATTATGTAATCCCTTCTAAAGGTTACTAGTTGCAAAGGGCTGTCCTACTCTTTTTTTCATAATTAAACAGTAAATTATCATAATGTGATAGTTTGACTTTAATGGATGTCAGTAGTTGGATGAATGAAAACAGTTATACCAGCTGAACTTGTTTAAGTATTATTTATTAATCTCAAAAAAGCAGAATTAAACAGGGAAGCAAGTTTAGTATGTGCATTAGTGCTACACAGAGATTTATGCCTGCAGATTATGTTATGTTGTTTAAAGACTTGTAACCCCTACCGTCCTCCCCAAAAAAACATCAGAAAAGCAAGAGAAGCATGGACATATAAGAATTTAATTTTCTACATTATAATGTTATACATTTCTATCATTATGTTAGGTATACTTGGAAGATTTTCCAAAGAGAAGAACCTTCCAATGTGAATGCTCTTATTTTGAAAAGAGTTTGCTAGAATGAATGCAAATTTTTTTACATGAAAAAGGACATTAATTTGATTAAGCAACTGGCCAACAAAAAAATATTGGGTTCAAGGACACAAGCAGAGATCCAAAGTAGCATTGAATGATGACTGATTTCTGATGAGTGATTGTTGGATTTATCTTGGACTAAGAAAAATAATATTTTTTCTCCTTCTTTTAGCTGCTTGGGACTTCGAAGTTGCATCCAGTTTTGCACTTACACTCATCCACATATAAATAGTCATAAACGATGGTTGTGCCATTCAGACATGTCAAGGTTACTTCTTTTTTATGGCTCTTGAACTCTTGGCAGCAATTGCAATTATACTGAAATGCCTTTTTGTTTTGGGAATATCTGTCCAGGTGGAGAAAAAGAAGTTAGATATGTTTTGGTAAAATATAATTTATTACATGCATTTTTACATTATCCATCTCAAATCAGTCTTGGGGGTTACTGTAGAGTTTAAAAACTCCAACAAATAGTTGGTCAGAATGATTAAAAATGCACATGGCCACCCAATCATCAAAACAATTCAACATAATCAACTGGTAAATTGAAAGGGGCTCTTGTCTCCATGAAACTGATATTTTATGGATATTACACTATCCAGTAGAGGAATGAATAGGTAAGAGTAGGATAGGCCTCCTTGTTACTTACACTGAAGAGCTTGGACACATTCCTTCACAGTAAGTCAATTCAACAGTTTCAGGAGATACACAGTCATTTTCACGGATTAGAGTTTGATTCTTGTATGGTTTGCAGTTTAGTGCTAGAAAATGAAAAGTAAAAAGGAAATATTGTACTTTTCACTTAGTCTTCACATTCACTGTTGTGGTTGCTGATTAATGAAATAATCTACCATTTGTTTCCTTCTAAATTATTTTTTTATCTTCTCAATCTCTCCTACAATTTTGGAATTCCCTAGTGGCTGCCCATTCACATGTTAATCATCTATTTTCCCACTTAGCTTTTTAGTCCAGATAAGGTATGCCAGATATTGCCATTTGCTCAACCCACTATTACTAATGATGAATGTTACACAAGCTCACAAAGCCTTCATTTTTCATTCTCAGGAATTCAAGAATTGATAACACTGGAGTATTACTTAAGAGAAGTGTGCAAGATGTGCATCATAAAACAGACTAGGTTTTGCTGACCTGATGGTTCATTACATGTTAAGATATAAGCAAAAAGAAATGGGAGAAATTATTTTTAGGAATCTCAGGAGACAATTTAACTCTAATGATGTAGCAGAAGATTCAGTTCTTGGCCTGCCCTCTTCAACATTTTGATTCATAAATTTAAATGAGGAGGTAGAGTTAATACTTATCAAATGTACTTAATAAAGACCTTAGGAATTATGGATTTTTAAATTTTTGTTTACTTACTCTCTTTGCATATCTTGCAGCAGCCATTGTGAGTCAATTCAGTTTGATCCTTTGACAACAAAGAAAGTTTGTGTTATTATTTTAATCAATATCACATCTTGATGTACAGTAAAATTAGATATTTCTAGTATGGGGTGTTAATTGCCTTCAAACTTCAATACCTACATAACAAAATGCTTCAATCTACCATTATTCAATGTTTCCAAAGAGTAGAATTAAAACCAGAAAGTTATGAATTATGAGTTATTGTTTATTAATATGTTACTGCTTATGGGAAAATGCATTATTTCTTTATCTCTGTAAAAGAACAATGATTTTAGTGAATAGATACACTTTTACTAACAGAAGCATTTTATGATTTTTCATTGAAGAACATCACATTCTGGGAGAAAAAAAAACCCTAAAGAACACCATAGTTCACGAGTGATAAAAATGAGGAAAACCCAGCTAGTTTCAATTCAATTCATCCAAGTGTGTGATCTCTATTCTTCTGCCAGAAAATAGGGATACCAGAAATTAATCCAGATTATAATGTGGATAAGATTGGGACTTAAAGAAACACAAGTTGTTACCTCTGAGTTTCTAAATGTGGAAAGCCTGATAACCCTGCTCATCCAATTATACTTACAAGTTTTTTTTTAAAAAAATTGCATGCTGAATATATGAATATTTTCATTCTGAATGTATTGTGAGCCAGATGATGAGGGATGAGACATGCTCCTAACTTTAGTCACCACCATTTCTTCTTGCTGAACAAATAAATTGATCCACAACTTTATTGTATAGGAGGCAACTGTTAGTTATTCAATGTTTATGAATAAGAAAGAATAATCAATAACGTTAATCTCAATCTTGAACAATGGATGTTTATCCTGACTGTTTGATATGGATCTTTGGTATGATTTTTATAAAAAAAAACATATTCATTATATTCAAGAAATGTAGACCATAAATGAAAAAAGAATAAATAAAAAGTGATAGAAAACTTACAGGACTGCAGTCTGGATCAAAGTTAGGGCACGTTTCTCTAGTCTCAACCAGAACTAGCGTATTGTTCATTGGCTCACATTTGTACTGATTGCAGTTACCCGGTTTTATCTGCCCAGGCTGTTTTTTGTAAATTAGGAGAAAGAGAGTATGAGAGAGGACTGTTATTTTAATTGTAAACTTTATAATAGAAAATTATAAGCCAAAGTTCTTAATATGTCTGGATCAGCGTTTCTCAACCTCAGGAACTTTTAAGATGTACAGTATGGACTTCAACTTCTAGAATTTCCCACCCAGCATGGCCTCGGGTGCTGTTCAAGATATCCTACCACTGGCAGCACATGTGGCAGTGCCATACTTTTAGGCTGGTTTTCTACCAGTGCAACATGGATGCAGAGTACCTCCCACCTCTTTCTCCACTATATTTCTCCTTTCTTCTGCCACCACTCCAAACGACATCTCCCACATAGTCCTTTCTCTCAGGAGGCCACCCCTGGCTCTTTGCCTTGCATCCTGCTGCCTCCTCCCTGACTGTGCCTGGGAGATGAAGGGCCCCTGCTCTCACTGCATGCATCTCAGAACTGCACCCTTGTCCAGCACTTGGATTCAGGGCCACCAGCAGGACATAAAAAGACAGCAAAGGTCAGCAGTGGGCTGGGGCACTGGGGAGCAGCAGGGGTATGTGGCGCAGGGTTCCCAAAAGGGCAGAAATGGGAGAGAAGATAAGGTAGAAGTGAAGGCAAGCACCGCAGAGCAGGAGAAATGTGAAGTCCTTGTCTATCAATAGCACTGTCCTGTCCTGATGATTGCAACCTGGACTTTTGGAACTGTTCTTGCTAAATGGTACAATCACATGATGTTTTGCCTAATGATTATATCACTTAGTAATGGAAGTTCCTGTTCCAATTGTGGTCATATATCAGGGACTACTTGTTTTCAGTTTAGTCCAGTTTTCCTATCTTACGGTTGCTACCCGTCTTGTAGATTGGAGATGATGAAATATAGTTCAATATATTAGGAGGGAAGCATGCTGAGTCCTATTCACATTTTAACAGCTTACAGTATTTGGATACTTCAGTTCTCATCTGCCAGTGCTATGAGGAAAGTAGGCATTAAAATGCAGTGTTACAATTTGAAAAGGAGTTCAGATTGGTGAGCAAAAGCGCATGAATACCCTATTATTTCACTTGTGCACAATACGAATGAGAAGATACTACCTTTAGTATCTCAGCAATGCCATTAATGGTGACGATGCAAGCCACTGGGATGCAGTTTCCACAACATTCACCGGGTTTTATTTGGTACTCGTGACCCTGTTAACAGACAGTAGGAATTAATACTGATGGAGAGATAGCCTCCTGTAAAACTCCAGTTAAGCTACATTTAGGCAGGAAAGACTTGTTCTTACCATGGGACAATCTGTATTGCAGGTAACTGGCTTACATTCCACAATATTTCCCTGGGTAACAGGGTTTTTAACAGAACTACAGATGCACGTTTCACAGGGTTTACCAGGAACGATCATTCCAGGCTGGGGAAAAATATAAAATATAATTCTATATAATTCTCATACGGGTAAAAGCAGCATTTGTGTTTAATGTAACTAAGCCTATATATACATATATCATTAGACATGTGAGGTGATAAGGAAAGATGGTGCATATTAAGTAGGAATCTATATAAGAATGTCAGTAGGTGAGCAGCTCTGAATCTATGGTCCTTGTCCCTTTTTCTTTGCTTTTGCTTTTTACTTTTATTTGTTATTGTCACATGTATTGTACATTAATATCCACAAGAAAACAACCCAACTCATAGAGTACCAAGGATCCCACATTTCAACCCTGAGCTACAAATATTCTCCCTCACAGATATCTCTCCTTGTGGGCATTCCCTAGAGTTCAACCAATGAACCCTTTCCCTGACAGGGATGGTGAAATCCAGAATACAATATGGATCTTCATGCTAAACTTTTGATTTATAATTGAACATGTAGAAAACAGTTTTATTCACATACATGAATAATAAATACTAGTTTCTTTACCTCATAATCTTTTCCATTAACCAAACAGGTGTTTTTTCTTTTTTCTAAAAACAGAAAACACCAATTATTTAAAGTACAATGAGAAAAGATATTCAGATTTAAAATTAATATTTAAAACAAGAATAAGAATTTAATAGAATTATAATAGTAGAATTAGAATTACAATACTTTATTTGGCCAAGAGTGATTGGACACACAAGGAATTTGTCTCCAGTACAGAAGCTCCCAGGGTATACATCAAGCAACAGAGTAATAATGATGATGATACCAATAACAGGGGGTAGTAAAGATGAGAAAGAAGAAGATGATTATAATGATGATGATGATGATGATGATGATGATGATGATGATAATAATAATAATAATAATAATAATAATAATAATAATAATCAGCCTGAAAAAGTCACCAAAAATCAGATGGTCAAGATCTTGTGGGATTTCCGTATACAAACGGACAAAATACTGGTGCATAATACACCAGACATCACACTGGTTGAGAAAAATAAGGTCACAATCATAGACATCGCAATAACAGGTTATAGCAGGGTCGCCGAGAAGGAACATGAAAAAATCGCAAAATACCAGGACTTAAAAATCGAAATTCAATGACTATGGCACAAACCAGCAGTGGTAATTCCAGTGGTAATTGGCACACTGGGTGCTATTCCAAAAGCACTGGAATTACATTTAAAACAGTTAAAAATTGACAAAATCACCATCAGTCAAATGCAAAAAGCCGCACTGCTTGGATCTGCACGCATATTACGAAAATTCGTTACGACGTCCTAGGCCCCTGGGTGGGGCCCGACTAGTAACCAATGCCAAATCCGGCGAAACAACTGGCCGCTGTGATACAATTGTATAATAATAATTGAACCGGGATCCATCTTGGAAACAAACCAGTTAATGTACAGCGCAGCTGTAATAGTCACTAATGAACTAGGCATTAAAATTAAAATACCTAGTCACACAACAGAAAAAGCATCAAAGCCAAAGTGGAAAATCCGTCTAGAACAAAAAATCAAAAAATTAAGGGCAGATGCTAGTAACCTAAAGAACATGCATGAGCAACGGCTTAAAAACAACAAAATCATAGATCGGCTAATCAGAAGATATAGATTGGATACAAGAAACATCAATGAAGCTGTAGAGATTGTAAAACAGCAGATAACAGCAACAGCTAGAAAAATTGAAAGATATGAGGCACGAATCATCCAATATAAACAAAATCAGCAATTTCGATCAGACCAACGGCGTTTTTATCAAAGTCTTAATGTGAATGGTGACACCAAAAGTGAAAAACCAGAAAAGCAGGCCACAGTTGAATTCTGGAAAGAATTGTGGGAAAATGCAAAGGACTACAACAAGGAAGCAAAGTGGATACATGACTTTGAGAAAAGCATTGGCAACAAACAAATGCAAGTATTAGAAATAACAACTGAGATGATCAAAATCGAGTTAAAAAGGTAAAGAATTGGACATCACCTGGAAAGGACCAATTACATGGTTTCTGGCTCAAATATCTGACCAGTTTACATGCAATA
Source organism: Thamnophis elegans (assembly GCF_009769535.1). NCBI lineage: Eukaryota > Metazoa > Chordata > Lepidosauria > Squamata > Natricidae > Thamnophis > Thamnophis elegans. Next base: position 78,431,924 of record NC_045541.1, on the reverse strand, counting down.
TTGGCCAGGCAACTGAATGAAATTTTACAAAAGGGCCAAATTGATGAATGGTTGACAACTGGAAAAACATACTTGATTCAGAAAGATCCAACTAAAGGAACAACACCTGAAAACTATAGACCAATAACATGCTTACCAACAACCTTCAAATTACTCACAGGCATTATTGCAGATAACATGATGGATTATTTGGAAACAAACAACATCTTGCCAGTAGAGCAAAAAGGCAACAAAAGAAGGAGCAGGGGCACAAAAGATCAGCTTCTAATTGATAAAATGATATTAGAAAATTGTAAGAACAGAAAAACGAACTTGAATATGGTCTGGATTGATTACAAAAAGGCATTTGACTCACTGCCACATAGTTGGATCATAAAATGCTTAGAAACAACTGGCATTAGCAAAAATATTACATCCTTTACTGAAAAGGCAATGAAACAATGGAGAACTGAGTTGGCAGTAGGGAATGAGAGCTACGGAATGGTTAATATCAAGCGAGGAATTTTCCAGGTTGATTCACTTTCACCTCTTCTCTTCATCATCGCAATGATCCCACTATCAGTAATCTTAAAAAAAATGAAATTAGGCTACCAAACAGCCAAAAAAGCTGAAAAAATTTCGCATTTACTATATATGGATGATTTGAAACTCTATGGCAAGTCAGAAATAGAAATCCAATCATTGACAAATACAGTCCGAGTATTCAGCACCGATATTTCAATGCAGTTTGGCATGGAAAAATGCGCCACTGTATCCATAAAAAGGGGCAAAATCACTGCATCTGAGGGAATTGAAATGCCCAATGGCCAACTAATTAAATGCAAAGAAAATGAAGCCTACAAATACTTAGGCATTCTGCAGTTGGATAACATCAAGCATGGAGAAGTAAAAACTATTGTCAGGCGAGAGTACACCAACAGAGTTAGGAAAATTTTGAAATCTAAATTGAATGGTGGAAATACAATCAAGGCCATAAATACCTGGGCAATACCAGTTATAAGATACACAGCTGGCATAGTTAACTGGACACAAGCTGATTTGGACCTTTTGGACCGAAAAACCAGGAAACTAATGACAATGCACTACAGTTTACATCCACGTGGTGATACTGATAGACTATATCTGCCCCGAAAATCAGGTGGCAGAGGATTATTACAAGTGAAGCAAACAGTTGAAGAAGAAAAACATGCACTGGCTGATTATTTAAAAGACACCCAAGAACATCTATTAATCGAAGTAAAGAACAAAAATCTACTGAAGGCCCAACAGACAAAACAAGAATACAGAAAAGATGTGATAAAATCAAGAATGGAGAGTTGGCAGAACAAAGCACTGCATGGTCAATTTCTGGAAAAAATAAAAGATAAAGTGGACAGTGAACAAACTTGGTTATGGTTAAAAACAGGTACATTAAAGAAAGAAACAGAGTCACTAATCCTGGCTGCGCAAGAACAAGCTATCCGCACAAATGCCATTAAGGCCAAAATCGAAAAATCCTCTGATGATGCCAATTGCAGACTTTGCAAAGAAGCTGATGAAACTGTTGATCACATACTCAGCTGCTTTAAAAAAATCGCGCAGACTGATTATAAATTGCGGCACAATTCAGTAGCACAAATGATCCATTGGAATTTGTGCAAAAATTATAATATTAAAACAGCAACAAACTGGTGGGAACATCAGCCTGAAAAAGTCACCGAAAATCAGATGGTCAAGATCTTGTGGGATTTCCGTATACAAACCGACAAAATACTGGCGCATAATACACCAGACATCACACTGGTTGAGAAAAATAAGGTCACAATCATAGACATCGCAATACCAGGTGATAGCAGGGTCACCGAGAAGGAACATGAAAAAATCGCAAAATACCAGGACTTAAAAATCGAAATTCAATGACTATGGCACAAACCAGCAGTGGTAATTCCAGTGGTAATTGGCACACTGGGTGCTATTCCAAAAGCACTAGAATTACATTTAAAACAGTTAAAAATTGACAAAATCACCATCAGTCAAATGCAAAAAGCCGCACTGCTTGGATCTGCACACATATTACGAAAATACGTTACGACGTCCTAGGCCCCTGGGTGGGGCCCGACTAGTAACCAATGCCAAATCCGGCGAAACAACTGGCCGCTGTGATACAATTGTACAACAACAACAACAACAACAATAATAATAATAATAATAATCATCATCATCATCATCATCTTCATTTTCGGCTGTGATGGCATTCTGCAACCTTCTGCCAGTGAAAATGGAGCTCAGGAGGGCAGCACGCAGCCCTCCTGAGCTCCGTTTTCACTGGCAGAAGCACCGTGGGCTGGTCCTTCACTATTTCCAGGGCGGTCCTGTAGGCCAGATAGAAGCACCCCATGGGCTGGATCCGGTCCCTGGGCCTTGAGTTTGGCACCCCTGCCTTAGGCTACATAGTCCATTTACCTTATAATATACCTCAGCAAGTTTGAACTTACCACAAGTAATGTTGGCACAGCATGGACCAAAAGAGACTGAGGCTAGGTACTCTCCTGCTTTACAAGTGGTCTTTTCGCACATACTGGTGTTGCATACTGTGGAATAGATCAACAAGAAGAAAAAACTGAACAAGGCCCGAAACAATTGGACTTGCCTGGCTTCTTGGGACAATGGCTATCTGATCTATGATTCTGATTTGATATCAGAACATGTAGACCCTAGCGCAGTGATGGCTAAACTTTTTGTCCTTGTGTGCCAAAATCATGTGTGCGCGCCTGCCCACACCCACTATTCCATGCACCCCGCCTCCTGTGCATGTGCACGTGACCCTCCCTGTGCATGCGCATGCAACCCCACCAGGGCCTACTCAGCCTCCTGCACCATGCTGAGGAGGGGCTTTTCTTGAGCCTCCGGAAGGGCGAAAACAGCCTTCCCCAGGCTCCAGAGGCCCTTTGAAGGCCGGAAACACCCATTTCCAGCCATATGTCATAGACTACTAAGTGCACATAACCTTGATCCTATAGGAAATGAGGAAAAAAACATTTCTAGATTTCTAGTTTTCTGCCTAAAACTCTTATCTAAAGCATATAGTGCTAGTATGTAAAGAATACAGGGTGTTTCAACCTCCAAAGATTGTTCTCGCTCCTATATATCAAATATGTGGATTAGTAATTGTTGTCTTTTGAATGTTCATTTACTATCCCTGTTAGTGTCTCTGTCTCTGTCTGTCTGTCTGTCTCTCTCAAAAATGTCAGGCAATCCAATTTTTCTCTAATGGAAACATAGTTAACATTAACATTTTAAGACTCAAATATAACTTCTCTTGTTTCTGTTTCCAGGAATTGGAATAGCTTTGGATCATTGTTCATCACGCTACTTCAAAGGTAAGTGGTGGCAGAAAGTTGAAATGCTTGTGTTTTCTAGGCATAACAATGCCTCCCCTCTCTTCTTTCAAAGTCAAAGAGTGCTGGCTATGCGGAAGATTCAGCGATCGCAAGCAAATAAGGCTGTTTAGTCTCAAAAGTGCTGGTGAAGGGGGCAGTGTGTGTCAGCCAGACAGAAAACATGATAAGAGCTAATTTTACTTTATTGAAAAATTAAAATCACAGAATCTTGCAAGTCTGAATTTACTTCCTTCATAGCCTCCAAAACTAGGGAGGGACTTGCCCTGTTCACATTCTTGCTTCAGGGAATTTCATCCTTCCCTTGGCTGACTTGCCTCTCAAGGTCATTTCACATATTATTTGTTTGTGTGTGTGCGCGCGTACGTGTGTATGTGTGTGCGTGTGCGTGCGTGTGTGTGTGTGTGTATGAATTCCACCTTCAAGCAAGCCTGAAGTTTTCACTGATCATTTCTTATATCTTTTTACATCTTGGCTGGGCAACACCCTGATATCGTTTCTTTAGATCATTTTCTCAGACTTTTGGGTCTGAAGGTTCCCTGGGCCACAGCCCTTGAAGTTCCAAGCAATCATAGCACCACCAGAGGGCAACAGAAGTTGTGGTGGTGTTTGTGGAGCCTGTAATATATTAAAGTGGTATATGCATATAGGTGTGTGTGTGCGAGAGAACACAACAGAGCTTCACAACCCTTTTGGTATTAGAGATAAGTAAACAAATAATGCATACCGCATCTTATTTCGGGGCAGCATCGATCGTCTGAATTTAGCACAGAGATGGGCATGTATCCTTCCGCCTTACATTCTTTGGTTGGTGGGCAGCTCCATGGCTTACATTGTACACTGAGAGTCAAAGGGTCACATGTACACTCTTTACAGTTGCTCTTCCATTTGCTACCAGGCTGTCGTAAAGAAAAGTCAGATTAACAAGGATGCAATTATAACTATAACTTTTAAACCTATCAGTGTACTTAAGAAGGAACAATTACTTGGCTTTTCATTATGTCAGATATACCTGCTGGATTGTTTCTTAACATTTGGAAGATATTTTCTTTAATGGCCAAGAAGGGTTCTAAAATTACAAACCACGGGGAACTATAATAAATTAGGTATGCATCATTTCAAGCATTATGTTTGATAAATATAAACTTAATACTAGTGGGCATGAAGTCGAGAATTGTAGTTAGCACTGTTTTTTTAAAAAAATCCTGCTTTTTTCATATACAAATGAAGATGGTGAACATACCAATATTCCTTCATCCTCATATTTTCCCCACAACCAGGTGAGTTGAGTTGAGAGAAACTGACTAGTCTAAAATCACCCTGCCAGTTTTGCATGCCTAAAGTGGGACTAAAATTGACAGTCTTCTGGTTTCTAGGCCAGAACCTTAACCATTACACCAAATTGGCTCCTTAAATTTGATATTTTAGTTAGGGTTTTTTTTTTTACAAGGTGCTTTCAAAGTATAGTCTTAATTTTCATTTTGTTTAATCTTGCTCTTCTAAAAACAACTTATGGGCATGTCATATGACTGCCTGTACCTCCACTGACAGATCATCCCATTTGGTGTTTCTAAGTGAAACGGTCTCCCATCTTCAATCAAAAGTGACATGATGTCCTTTTCTAGTGATGTACCCTGGGTTCATGATGACATAGCATTCTGTATGAACTACTTACCAGTTTTGGGAGTCCATCTGCTCCCACACAACCTATTAAAAAAAGTTAAAAATTCATACAGATGTCATTTGCTCAGATAATATAGTACATTCTCCTTCAACATGGAAGCATCCAGATGCATTAAGCTTGGAATTCTGAACATTGTACTGATGATGTTACCTAGTTTGGATAATGAAACATTTACAAGAAAGCAAGCAAATTCAAAGAGCACCAAGGACCCCTCATTTCAACCCTGAGCTACAAATATTCTCTTTTACTGGTCTAAAACCAGTTATGAAAAAACTATGTCGACAAGAGCTGGTGTACTTAATTTCTTTGGAAAAGCAAAGTTGAAAACACCATCTTTCCCTCCCAAACCACAGCATTGTTCTTCCCATCTGCCAGATATAAAAATGATTCTACCTATTATCAGTATATTGCATGCTTCAGTAACCAGTGGGTCATCACTATTCATAATGAAAAGAGAAACTTACCACATTCTGGAACACAGAGGCCACTGAAAGAATTGAACAAGATTGAGCCCTCTGGGCAAATGCATCGTTCAGCAACATGGTCATTCAGGCCATGCGTTACACTGCAAGAAATGGAGAAAATTGTGTATTATTGAAATATTTTGTTAGTATTACATATAAACATTCCTGCTCACTTTTCAGCAATAAAATAGTTGCCAGACAGATTAATGTGGTGTATTCCGTTTTGAAATTAAATGTTTGAAAAGCACATCATGAAGAGATGCAAAAAAAAAAAAAAATCCCCACAAAAATCATGTTTTTAGTTCTTCAAGCATAAAAGAAAACTGGCACTTTCAGGCTAATTCTATGTCATTCCTTTCCCAGCTTCTAGCAGTCAGGCATTTGTCCAGCCAAAACAGGGAAATGCTTGAGTGGTTCAGGATGCCATTTCTGGGCAGAGTCTTTCTTGTCAGAATTGTTTAAGTGAATCACTGTAATTGTTAATTCTGGCTTCCTCGTTGAGTATCTTATCAGAAGGTCACAAAAGGTGATCACATGATTCTGGGACACTGCAACCATGATAAACACAAGGCAGTTGCCAAATGTCCAAATTGACATCATGTGACCATGGGGATGCTGCAATGATTATAAGTGTGAAAAACAGACATGAGTCACTTTGTTCAGTGCCATTAGAACTTTGAACAGACACTAAACAAACTGTTGTAAGTTGAGGACTACCTGTATGTGTCTTCTGAAAAATCATCTCCACTAGGTTCTAACCTTTTGATGCAGGGATCTTTGAGCATCTTCAAACATAAAGGCCATGCATATTCCCTATGTACTTTGGATTGGCTTATTTTTTCTGCTTTAATGATAGGAGGTCTGAATGTAGAAAGGAGACTCAGAAATGGCCATTCTTGTTGCTTACTCTTCATTTAATAATTATTCAAAATTAGACACTTCAAATATCATTTTTTAGCATTTTAAATCTCCTCTCTCAAATATGAAAGTTAAGACAGACGGAGTCTGAACCATGTTCTCAAATAAAGCACATGGAGATGACTCATCAAAGAGCGTCCTTTCTAGAATTACTAGAGTGCCTCTCATAAATAAAGTTTGCAGCTTACACAACCTTAGGATTTTTCTGGAATTTCTTAAAAGAGTCCAATTTTTCAGGATTACTGGCGAGCAACTGCTTTAAGGTATCCAAATATTAGATGTCATGCAACTCTTTAAAAAGCAGAGGTTTTCCCCCTCCAGACTCAAGCAGAAATATGAAAAAGCAGGGCTATGTTAGAATTGGGTGACATCCAAATTGAATAAATTAATACATAATAAAAATAACTAAAAATAAAATTCCAGAAGGTAATTACATAATACAGTGACAGATATGCAGTAGTGTAGAAGGACAGCAAGGTGTACTCATTGTATGAATTAAATGAAATGTTAGTTCACATAAAGTTTAAGTTTGCTCATACATCATTACATAGATAAAATGTTTAAAATAACTTTTTTCTAATTAATACATAAACTGTCATTACATCACACAGGTTTAAATTCATAATATTCCATCAAGTCACATTTCCTGTTGAAAGAAATAAAAAGTGTGCTTGATAAAGGAATTAGTATACCATTATTATTGTTGTTATTGTTATGTGATCAATCTTTGGTGAGATTCACAGCCTTTGGGGCTGGTTGGTAGCCGAACAGCTCGAGTCCTAATCAAGGACCTAGGAACTGTTAAGGTAACATTGGAGGATATAAATTGTTCCAAGTAGGGTGTTTTTTTGTAGAATCAGAATGTTCAAGTCAGGTAAATTTAGAATTTCCAAATAGCGAGGTAGCCCTTTAGGTATTGCTCCAAGGGCTCCAATTACAATCGGGACAACACTTGATTTCTTTTTCTACAGTCGCTCAACCTCAATTTGCAAGTCCCGGTATTTTGTAATTTTTTCTTGCTGTTTATCTTCAATTCGTGCATCACCAGGTATTGCAATGTCAACAAACCATACTTTTTTCTTTTCAATTATTGTTATGTCAGGTGTATTGTAGGCCAAGTGCCTCTCAGTCTGGATTCTGAAGTCCCACAAGATCTTGACTTTCTCATTCTCTAACCTGATGGTTCCAGTGGTTTTTGCTGTACTCAAATCCAAACTTTTGGCACAATTTCCAGTGAATGATCTTAGCAATGTGGTCATGGCGTTGTAGGTAGTCAGTTTGTGAAATTTTGCTGCACCCACTGATCAAGTGGTTGACTGTCTCATCTTTCTCATTACAGAGGCAACATTTGCTGTTTGGGGTAACATGTTGAATTTTTGCCTTCATATAGTTTGTGGCTAAGGCTTGTTCTTGAGCTGCCAAAATAAAGCCTTCTGTTTCTTTTTCAGTGCTCCTCATCTTAACCAGTTCCAAGTTGGTTTGGTCAGCTTTGCCTTCAATACTTTTCAAGTATTGGCTATGCATAGCTTTGTTTTTCCAATTTTCAGCTCGCTTCTCAATTACTTCTTTCTTATATTCAGCTTTTGACTTAGTTCTCTTTACAAGGCCTCCTTTATTTACTTCCTTAATCATTGGTTCTTAACTTTCTGGGTGTAATCATTCAAGCTGTGTTTTTCTTTTTCCACAGTCTGTTTTACTTGTAGGAGTCCTTGACTACCCTCTGCTCTTTGTAGATATAATCGGTCAACATCACTTTTAGGGTGCAAAGCATGATTCATTGTCATAAGCTTCCTTGTTTTTCTGTCCAAATTGTCCAACTCCATCTGGGTCCAGTCAATTATTCCTGCAGAGTATCGAATTACAGGTATAGCCCAGGTATTTATGGCTTTTATGATGTTTCCTTCACTCAATTTGGACTTTAATATCTTGCGAATTGGTCAAATGTACTTGGCTGAAGTTAATTCCTTGACTTTATTATGCATTAAGTCAGAGGCCTCTAAAATCCGCAAGTACTGGTAGCCTTCTTCTGGTTTTACTGCCTTTATCATTTCTTCATTCTCAAGATCTATTCCATCATCTTCTATGACCTTGCCTGCTTTGGTTGCCGTTGTTGCACATTTGTCAATTCCAAACTGCATACCAATGTCTTGGCTAAATTCTTTTGTGCTTTCAATTAATAAATTCAGTTCAGCTTTTGTTTTACCAAACAGCTTCAAATCATCCACGTAAACCAAGTGCGAAATTTTCAGTCCTTTCTTTGCAAGTTCGTATCCATAGTTCATCTTCTTCAAAATGATTGTCAGTGATAGCATTGAGAGTATAAAAAGTAGGGGTGAAAGGGGATTGCCCTGGAAAATGCCTCGTTTAATTTCAACTTCACTCAGTTCTTCTTCATTAGCTATAAGCTTCGTTTTCCAGAGGTTCATTGAAGTTTCCATGAATTTTTGTATGTTGCTGCTGATGCCAAAGATTTTCAGGCATTTCTTGATCCAGCTATGGGGAATTGAATCAAACACTTTCTTATAATTTATACAAGCCATGAACAGGTAGGTTCATCTTTTCTTTGAATTCTTTAGGATTAGCTTGTCAATCAGCAGTTGGTCCTTTGTTCCTCTTGAATTTTTGCAGCATCCTTTCTGTTCTGCAGGAAGCAAGTTATTTCTTTCCAAGAATTCCATAAATTTGGTTTCCAATGATAGCAGTAAGGAGCTTGTATGGTGTTGGCAAACAGGTGATTGGCCCATAGTTTTCAGGCTCCTTTACTTTTTCTTTATCTTTTTGGATTAAAAATGTCCTTCCAGTTGTCATCCATTCATCATTTTCAGGTGTTTTTAAGGTGGTTCATTTGTGCACACTTGGAAGTGCCTTTAACCAGTAGCCATGTAACTCATCTGGTCCAGGTGCACTCCAGTTCTTCACTTTTCTTGACTGTCTTTGCACCATTTCTTTTGTTATTTTCACATCTTTCATTTTATGCACTTTAATAGAATCCTCCATCTGTTTGATCCATTTTGCATTTCTGTTGTGCTTCTTGTTGTTTTCCCACAAATTCCTCCAGAATTTCAGAGCTTTCTCTTTATCAGGCTTTTCATTTGTTGTTACTCCATCTCCACTTTCTAAGCTTTTATAAAACTGGTGCTGATTTGCTCTGAACTGTGAGTTTTCCTTGAACTGAGTTACTCAGTTTTCATACCTTTCAATCTTTTCAGCAATGGCAACAACCCTCTGCTTCAGCTCTTCAATTACTACCGCAGTCTCCTTATTCTCCAAATCGTATCTTACTTCCAGGCTGCTTTTGACCTGCTTGTTCTTTAGCTGACCTTGCCTTAGGTGCTTCAAGTTGCTCATGTCTGCACGAAATTTTTTGATCTTCAATTCCAACTGAATTTTCCATTTAGGCTTCCTTTTCTTGCCTCTTTGGTTCTTTTGTATTTTCAAACCCAATTCTTTGGTGGTTATGAAGGCTGCTGCATACATCAGGTGGTTTGTTTCAGCTAATGTAGTGGTTTGACTGGTTTGCACAGCCTCATTGGCCTTTTTTAGTACCTTTCTCAATTCTTTCCAGTTCACTTGGTTCAACTTTGGCAAGCGTGTTCTTTCAGCATCTTCCATTTGATGCTTTATTTTCTCAGCTAATTGAGCAATATCTGTTGGTGTTTGTTCTTTAGTGCTGTCATGTTTTTTATCTTCATCCATTTCAGCATCCTCTTCCTCCCTTTCTTCCTCAGTTTGCTTTTGAGTCTGCAAATCATTCTTGATGTTACTCTTCTTTGTTGGTATACGCAGACCATTAGTTGCTTTCTCTTCGATTCCTATTAATTCTGCTGTAGTGAAAAATTTGTGACTTAGAATTACACATGATTGGTCCATTAGCCTTTGTTCACTGATATCACAATCCATGTGGTTCACCTTCCAAATCTGATACATTCGTTTTTGAAATCCACGTTTGCTGGCTCAGACTGATAGTAAGCTTTGATAATAGAGATGTTTTCTTCCCTAGTCTAGATTTTTTGCTTTTTTGCTTTTTCTTCCAGTAGCTTGTCAGCTGCATGCCTTGGTTGCCTAGCAGAGGGAGCTGATCCCTGTAGCTCATTTTGCGCAGGATGCCCAGGAGCCATAGCATCCAATGGAACCCTTGTTAATCCGGGTGACGGTTCAGCTGGCATAAATTTCATTTTTTTTGTATTCACCATATTTGAATGGATTGTGGAGCAAATTTTGTTTGGTTATTATTATTATTATTATCATCATCATCATCATCATCATCATTATCATTAATAATATTCTGTTTTTCTTACTCATTTTCACAGGTTTGTGGATGAATAGGGGCACAAGGAGCATACACCTTGTCTTTTGGGCAATGATAGGCTGTAAATGAGAGAATAAAACACATTATAAACAGGCAAAGATAATGATTCCAATAAGGGGGGAAAGTATATGGTACCTATACAACCTCTTTCTCTGTTTTTGTAGAACAACAAAACCAATAAAATATCTACAAGAGATTTCAAACTGTTTGAAGAATCAAGGGGAGAAAAGAGACCTTTTAACTTTTCTTTCTTGTTATTTATCTTTCTTCCTCTATTTTTCCCTTGAAGAAAAGAGTCAAATCCCCATGTTGTTCCACGAAGAGTGCTTTCTATTTAAGTTCGGAGGACTGAATCTTAAGTACAGTTATTTATACATTCATGGGGTGGAGGGGCAACTTCTTTCTTTTGGAAAACATTTGCGTCCTGAAGAACTTGCAGTTGTTAATTAATTAATTTTAATTGCAAAAGAAAAAAAATACATTGTTTGTAACAGAAATAACATCTTTGGATTTGTTTCTGAGCTGTTTAAAACAGATCTTGAAAGAATTATATTTAGAATATTTTCAGAAACTTTGCAGTTTTTAGGATCCCCCCCCCCCAATCTGCTTTTCATTTCATTATTGTAAAAACATTTCTGTTGTGGAAACAAAGGACAAAAATAAGAGTGATAACAATTTAGTGAATTAATAAGCAATTTTGTCCAGTATTTCTGTTCAGTATTCCTCAGCTAGCATGGTTGGCTCAGGAATTCTGGGAGTCAAAGTCCAAAAATCATAAAGGAGCCATAGTTAGCAATAGCAATAGCAGTTAGACTTATATACCGCTTCATAGGGCTTTCAGCCCTCTCTAAGCGGTTTACAGAGTCAGCATATTGCCCCCACAGTCTTGGTCCTCATTTCACCCACCTCGGAAGGATGGAAGGCTGAGTCAACCTTGAGCCGGTGAGATTAGAACCGCTGAACTGCAGATAACAGTCAGCTGAAGTGGCCTGCAGTACTGCACCCTAACCACTGCGCCACCTCGGCTCTTATAATCTGGGTTCTCCACCCACATTCTAGAAAAACAGAAAGACTGATACGAGAGAGCAGATATATCTGAAGACTGGAATACAATGAAGAATTAGCTGAAGCTTATGTTCTAAGTGCAACTTCCAAGAAATGGAATCCATTCCTTTTCTTCCCAGTGCTTTATACATTTTCTGCTACCTTGCATTTGCTTTTCAATCTTTTAAAAACAAGAATAAAGTCTGAAAAATGATTGGGATACAAGATGCAAATAATGTTTGCCCATGTCACCTTGTTGTTCTTCATTCTCTACTTACGGCATTTCCCTTCAGTTTTGTTCCTCCAGTCAGCACAAGCTCCGTTAGCCGTACAAAGAGAGGCATACATTTCAATGTAGACACAACTCAAGGAATCATTGGAAGGCTGACATGTTTCATGGATGCAGTTGTTATAGAAGTTTATTGGAGACAGATATTTATGGCAATCTGCAAAAATACTTTAAAACCAGGAAATGAAATTAAAATAATATCAATTAAGCGAGCTTTTTTTTTTTTTTCATGGTGAAGGTACAACTAAAAGAATAAGCCTTGTGGCAAGGCATGATACTGAAGCATTTAAAAATTCTGAATTTTTCTATCTCATGTATAAGAAATCTGTGGATCATTTGAATAGCTGGTAAATAATACAAAGTAATTCCTAATTCTGTGAGATATCATAATATTGCTATAGAAGGTCTATGTATAGTTGGGGAGACTATTCATGGCCCAAGGACTGGTTGTAGACTGAGCTAGCCTCCCATCTGGACTACAGTTAGAGCTGCTGCTTCATAGCTCAATAATCAGGTAATGCCCAGATCACGAAGAACTGCTATTCTGCTGGTGAAGCTCCCTTTCCTATCATTATGCCAGATAAGTGATAGGCTGCTGAGAAACAAGGGAAAGAAGAGAGGAAGGCTTGGTGAGTGGATAGAATTGGGGAATAGGAGTAGCTTGTAGACATCTATTTGATGGGCTGATACAGGACAAGTTGGAATATTCTTTATTGGCCAAGTGTGATTGGACACACAAGGAATTTGTCTCTGGTACATAAATTATGAGTATACACACAAAGTGCTAAGTCATAGATACATTGTCTATGGAGCTTCTCAGTCACTCAGGTCATGGTTATTCCAAAGGTTCTTTTTCAAGAGGCAACTGGACTTTCTGGTTTTTCTTTGAAGACTCTTGGATGAGAAGTGAAACATCTCCAAAAAGAAACAAGAAAATCCAGTTGCCCCTTGGAAAGCACCTTTAGGTCATAAATCATACATCATAAAAGACAAACAACAAGTGATAAATCATAAGATACCAATAGGAAAGATAGTAGGAAAAATGAGAAGATGAGAAGGATAATTCAATTCATCCCCACTACATGGATAAATATATTTAGGGTTAGGGTTAGTCTTAATTATGGCAGAATTACAGTGAAGCAGGTAACCTGACCCTCAAGCAATTCTGCGGCACATGCTAGTAAATGTTTCTGCCTATAAATGAATATAGATGTGTTCTTGTGCATGCACCTCACAATCTTTCATATGATGCATGTTCAGGTCCTGCTCCTGCTATTCAAAGTAACTTTATATTTGATGGGCCTCCAATGTTTTCTGAGAAGCTTTCATATTATTTGTCGTGCTAGAGACAAAAGAGGACATGTTTGCAAAAGCTGAGTTTCACTTACTCGCTTATAATCAGCTTGCACAAAGGTGATGGAGAGTTGCAGGGTGTTGGTATTGATGTTGGTGTGGGTGAGGTCTCCACTAGTGTAGTTGTGCTCATTGTAGGAGGTGGTGTTGGCACCTGACAGTAGGGCTTATTGATATCAGGCACTTGCCAGTGGATTGCCATTTCTGAGCAGGAGGAAGCTTTCTGTCCATTGGGCTTGCGACAATCATCTGATTGGTCATTTGAACAGCTCCCTAGGAATAAAAAGAGGTGAATCATAAGTAGGCTAAAAATGCAATTTGTATGAATATTCAGCATGCCCACTTGAAATAACATTTAGATGAATTTCCTATTTCCATAATAAGAAATAATGATATAATATGGGCACATTTCTATAACATACAAGCATACACACATTGTGAATGATGGCTCACATCAGTATTTGTGTCTATTTGTATATGTGTGGGTGGATTTCCTTTATATCAGGGGTGTCAAACTCAAGGCCTGTGGCTAGAATCTGGCCCATGGGGTGCTTAGAATTGGCCTTGGGGTTGCCCTGGAAACAGCTTCTGCCAATGAAAACAGACCCCAACCTCTGTTTTCGGATGAGATAGCCTCCTGCAACCCTCTGCCAGGTAAAACAAAGCTCGCAGCCCTTCTTGTTTTTGCTGGCAGAGAGTTGCAGGAGACCATCCCAGCTGAAAACCGAGATTGGAAGCCTTTTTTCACTGGCAGAGCACTTGGGTCATCATAGGCACCCCTGACACAAGTGACATCAATATGGCCATGCCCACCCTGGCTACACGCATTGTGGCCCCCATAGGTCAAACATAACCCTGATGCATCCCTCAATGAGATTGAGCTTGACACCCTTGCTTTATATCAAGTTACTTAGAAAGTGACATCACCTAAGCCTACATGGCTTGTTTCACAACCTAAACTGGGTCAAACCTGATTAGAAACTGGATGGAAAACCACTGGGAACTCCAACGCTATTTGTGAAAAACGCTGGAAATGTGAGAAATATCCCAGGAAAAACTTGTGAGAAACCATTTCCACAACACTGGTTAGCCAGTCTGCATGAATGAAATTATTGAAAGCTAGTACATCTTGAAGGCATTTTTATTTCTGAACTGAATCAAGCCACTGATTCAGCTAGATAGAAATAGCAGGAACTTTAAATTTTTTTATAAATGGAAATGCAAAGAGTTTGAAAGACAAATATTCTGACTGCTAAACATCAACTTACTACAACACTTTATTTTGATATTGATTTTTATAATAGTGGACATATTCACATATTAATTCATTTCTTTTAAAGGTACCTCCTTGAAGAGAAAGTGCTGAAATATTTTATTTATTCTTGTTACTTACCACACTGTCCCTCTGTGTTGTCTTGAAAGAGTTCATATGGAAGCATAATAAAGAAGACGAAACCATTGAAGGAAACAAAACTATTGATCTCAGGTATTTCAATCATCATGGTCAAACCAGTACTAGTAGCCAAAATGCCATCTTTGGCAAAACCCTTTGTGACAGATTCGTTGCCAAAAAACATCTAGAAACATCAGGATAAAGAAGATTGAAGAGCATACTGCAGTATAAATCTGAACAATTTACCTTACGTCATTCTAATGCATTTTAGTTCCATTGCTTCTATAATACTTATGTTCTGCTGCCTTTTAGAATTTTTTTAAAAATTTGTTTGTTGTAACCTGCCTTTTCCCCAAAGTACTGTTCAAGCTAACATTCAAATAATAATAACAATAATATTCTGACTTACTCGGAAGTGCCTGCATACTGAGGCATTACCTTAATATCTCTTAGGTCATTGGTTAGAACTGTTAAGTTTTTACCAGTCCCAGACTGTGAATCAAATTGAAGATTAAATAAACTATTTGTATATGTGTATGTGTATACACACACGATATCTCCCTCCCACCCTCCCTCTCTCTTTCTCTCTCCTTTTGTTTCCCATATGCATGTTTCTCCATCTGTATGATACAGTGATGTCCACTGTTTGAAATTGCAACCATACATAATTGGCAATAAAAAATTTTCCCTGAGTAAAATACAGCTGGCTGAACTGTTCAGGCTTGCAGCTTCTGAAGGGAGATAATCAATGGGCAACTAGAATGTGAAGGGCTGGATGTGTGAATACTCTTCTGTCCCTATCAAACATCTTTTCCAAAGGGCAGTGTTATGATTTGGTAGTCATCTGTTTACATGGGAAATGGCTTCAGTTCAAAATGGTGTTTAGTTGTAGCCTGGGCTTAGCTATTACAACAGTTTCTGTTCCACTCTTCCATCACTATGTGGCTCTGTGAGTCATCTGGGAGCTTCTAATTCTACCACAGTGTGGCCTAATGGCATTGTTTCTAGGAAGATATTTATCTGAACTTTATGAAATGTATTTGTATGGGGAAACATCACACCGTAAATAAACTTTAATTCAAGATTAAAGTTAGAGTAATTGGTCTGTCCTAAAGATAGCTCAACATTAAAAAAACACAAATTCTTTTCTCACGATAACAATAAGATTCAACAATTATTTTGCAATATTATCTTACCATGACTATAGCTTTCTCTGTTTGGTTGAAACATTATTATTTTTTAAAACCTTAGACACTTTACCTCGTTAACTCTCACTCCTTCATGCATTTCACTAACTAGTCGGATTTCCATAGAGTTGTAATATATAATCAGGGATCTGGAACAGGACTGATTATCAGCTACATCACAGAAGGCATTGTCAAGCAAAATACGGAGGTTTCCAAATTTATTCACAATCTCTTTCACCAAGATATAAGTGCAATTGCCATGAAAAGTGTAAGAAGTGCCGTCAAAAGTCATAAAATTATAATGGTCCCAACCCTTACAGATACCTATGAGAAAAATTTCAAAAGGTACACATTTAGGCATGCAGTCTTCAGAAATTTTAACAAAGGATATTTAATATACCACTGAAGGAATTAGTAACCATGACATTTGAAGGACTACAGAGCTGTCTAGTAACCATGAAAAAGTGACTAAATCATAACTTGGCTGATGCTATAGGTCAGCGATGGCGAACCTTTTTTGGCTCACGTGCCATAAGTGGAGGGAGCGAAGGGGGGTCATGTGTGGGTGTGCTGCACCCATAATGCAATGCATGACCCCCCCAGTGTGCATGCACTCACTACAGTCACGACCCCCAATTTTTTTAATGCTTTTTTCGCCCTCCCCAGGGCAAAAACAGCCTCTCCTGCCTGCCCAGAGGCCCTCCAAAGGCTTCAAAACGACCCTCCTAGCAAACCGGAAGTGACTTTCGGTTTGCTTGGAGGGTCGTTTTGACTGCTCCGGAGGCTTCAGGGAAGCCTCCTGAAGGTCCCTGCAACCTCCGGAGTGCTTAAAACGACTCTCCAAGCAAACCGGAAGTCCATTCCCGAACTTCCGGTTTGCCCATAGGGCTGGTTTTTTGTGCTCTGTAGGCTTCAGGGAAGCTCATGAAGCCTCCGGAGGGGGTGGGGGGCTCTTTTCGCCTTTCCCAGGCTCCTATAAAGCCTCTGGAACCTGTGGAGGGCAAAAAATGGCTTTAAAAAAGGGTGAACTCAGCTCCAAATGGCTTCATGTGCCACCTGTGGCTCGTGTGCCATAGTTCGCCATCCCGGCTACAGGTGATATATACATGCTTATATATATATATATATATATATATATATATATATATATATATATATATATATATATATATATATATATATATATATATATATATATATATATATATATATATATATGAATGATAGTCACAGATGACATAAAATTAAAATATAATATTTTTTCTTCCAGAAACCAAAGCTGGAATGCTACAAGTAGTTGCATAAATGTGGTGTAGTTAAACCTGACAGAGCTTACTCCTTGGTAAATATGAGTGTTTAACTGTAATCTATTTTGCTTACATTCACATTCATAGCGTTCTGTGCAACCATTTTTATCCACTATTCGCTTTGGTTCAAGTCCATTGGCACAGGTTATCTTCTCAGGTTGTGGGAGCGGTGACACAACAATTCGGTTGTTCCCCTCACATGTTGCTTCAGTGCAATTATTAAACATCCATGTTTCATTATACTGGGAGGTAAACAAGAGAACATTATTCTAAAATTATTGACCTCATTAAAAAGAAAGAAAGAAAGAAAGAAAGAGGTAAGGTCAGTTAGGGAGCAATGGGAACCAATCCTATTTGGGAAGCAAATGGGGATCTTTCCAATGTGCAGAAATAATACCATTTGGGAAACAAAGAGTGCCACCAGGGAGCAGCCAGTTGATTTTGTCTGGCCTCATAAGATAATCAGGTATACGTTTGCTTAGTAGCTGTATAAATAATCACTAAGAAATCCTAGGTTTTAAACTAGACTGGAAAAAGAATTTAAAAAATCACAACAAAAGTGCAATGGCAAATTATTTCCATAGTGTTGCCAGGAAAATTGCATGAATGTGTCCAGGGAGATACTATGAGTTGAGTAAAAAAAGACATGTTTTGCATATACAGAACTTCATTCAATCTTCTTCCTCAAGGACTGTGAAAGACTCTTGCTTGGAACAATGAGAGCTATGCTAAGGAAGATGGGACTAAAATAAGGACCTGAGTGTAAAGGAAGAGTCACTGTAGTTAGTTGTTCCCACCCAAGGTCTATAACACAATAAAGAAGAGCATTGAGTGCTATCCTCATAACATCATCCTTCTTTCCCTTTCTGGTGATAAAATAGTTGGCAGTGCACTTTTTGAAATGCTGACATCTCTGTCAATGTTTGTCACTGGATGGAAATACTGCTTATTGCAAAATGTTAAAACAGATCAGTATTGGTTCTAAAGCAGATCACCCTTTCAGAAAGTGAGACCAACAGGAATCTTGAAAGCACAAGACTTCGTTTTGTGGATCCATGTTTGCAGTAAGAAAAAAAGTTACAACTGGAAATTTGAACATGGGTCTCCACATTCCATAGTCAACATCACTTTTTCTTTCCAAAGAGATTTGCAGGAGGTTCTTTTGTCAGGGTTCTGAGAGATGCCCTAATTAATTCATGAGCCTCGAGCCAAGTTTCAAAAGAAATCCAGTTATTTATTAGGAGCAACATGTCAGCATGTACCCGAATGGAGTTAACTCTGCCCCACATGATTTATGGCCCAACCATGACCCGGTTTCCTCCCTCCTTCCAGGGTGCATCATAAATCACATTCTCCAATGGAGTATTTTCATGGGCTGTAAAAAATATGCCTCTCTGGTAACCTGGGATACAATCTGGAGAAAGATATCTGTGGAATGTGGTTCTGGTCATGGCAGCTCTCCCTTCCTGCCGATGGCAACTCAAGAGCAGGCCAAGAATGCTTTACGAGTTGACATGTTTCTTTTTTTTTCAATTTGTTTTTAGAGCTTATGTGATACTTTGCATTTTGTCTTCTAGGTCAAGTACTGGGCAAAAGTAGATGTAGTCAGAGTGAGTTTTGGGAAATACAAGAAGGTGTTTGGGGACTTCATGTTATCACCCCAGATTTAAAACTCCAACGTTTGCTTTACTGAAAGCAAACGTTTAGCGAGTTGTGCCCCATTAGTATAAATTCCAAATGCAAGTCTTGTAAATGTCATATTTCATCCAAATCAATAGAAAATTGTATCGGGAGTGCATTAAAAAGAACATTACCTTTCTAGGTGGATCCACATTAAGACAATATGGTGTAGAAGTTGAGGAAATGATTTCCTGAGTTCTTGTGGGAGTTGGGGAAGTGTGTGGTTTAGTTGGTAGAGCAGAAGTTGTAGAACTGACAATCGGTAATGTTCCTGTGGTTGTAACTGGATGGGGAGTTGTTGTAGGGCAGAATACTGGATACCTCTTAATTTCACAATTTGCATCACAGATTGCAACAAAACGGCATCCAGAACTATCAGTTTTATTATATATTACGTCCCCTGTTTAAAAGAATCAACAAATTAAAAAGCAGCATGAACAAATGCTATGAACCCAAACACATAATTAAATGTTAAAAGCATGTGTAATTCAAACATTATGTTTTATGATTGCAACATGTCTTCTAATCAAGTTTATGCAGAAGTAAATCTGGTATATTGTATAAGCATCAAATAAGTTATCATTAAAAGTGATTCAGGATGTGTTTTTTGAATGGAGGCCCATTGTTTTTAAGTGGGTGTTACTCCCCCCAAAACGTGGATGATATTACAGCTTTCATGATTTATAATGAGCAAGTGTCAAGAGAGAGGGAGGAGGGAGAGGGAGAGGGGGAGGGAGGGAGGGAAGGAGAGAGAGAGAAAGAGAGAGAGAGAGAGAGACTAGCATGAGGATCAATAACCATTCCTTTTTCTTGTCTAGCTCCAAATGGTGCCAGACAGAAATGGATAAATAATTTATTCCATCCAACTGCAAAATTTCCTGAATCTAAAGGGGAATAAGAGACTATATGCAAGCCAAAAGCAATAGTTTTAAAATATTAAGCAAAATTATTGATAATTGAAAATTAACACAACACATTTATTAAGGAAAATGTTTCCTAATCAGAATATAAAACAATGCAGTCTCTAAGAAAAATACTCATCAAAAGGCAGATATTAACAGAAATGTTCACAAAAACCGTCCATATTATACAAACTGGGAGAATAAGAAAAATGTCTGAAAATATAATTTATACCCTTGTCTAGCTCAAGCCTGAGGATCCTGGGAAGAAACAGAACTCATGATCCAAATGCTGGGGAGCAGAGTGGCAAACTATACATTGCTCTCCCCATAAAAGGAATGACTAGCATATGGTAATGAATCTCGAAGGACCAATATCCTTATCCTAAATTAAGCATTCAAAATAGAAACTGATGCTGTCAGATGCATTATATAATAATAAAATATTAAATGCCTGAATAAATGACGGCATTTTCATTAGCTTCTCAGCAAAACAGCTTTTCCCAGATAAAGCAGTCGAAAAATATAGCGTACATATGTGGAAGGGTGAACTATAAATATATCTATAGTAAAAGCAATTTTTGGATGAAACTCACCAGGAGAAAATAAAGAATCAGGAGTTCCAGATACATGGCAGAAACATGGAGTTGCTCTGCTTAAAGTAGTTGCTAGTGTGGAACCTGATATTGACAAAGACACAAAATATAACATAGAAGTAACGATATGATATGAGTTTGATACCAACTGAAATTGTACTACCAAAATTTAATACTGCCTTTCAAAAATTACAGCAAGAGAAAAACTTCCTATCCCTACAAAAATCAGAGTTAACTTAAAAAATTCTACAACCACACTTAGGACAACAGCCTCATACTTAGGAGAGTCATTCACTACTGACTACATCAAATCCATATTTATTGAAAGAACTGTCAGAAAAATCCAGCCTTAGGCCACATATTGTAATATTAATTAAGCAAACGTGAATGAAGAACTTGTTTCTTTAAAAAATGGGAGCAAATACAACTTCCCATTAAAATAGAAAAATTGCTACAACAGCTGAATTGATAAATATGCATTGAAAAATGGGCCTTGAATGTCTTGCTGAGAACATGTAAGATAATAATGGAAATGACATGATATACTCTATTGCTCCTTTCTCTCTGTTTTTGGGGTAATCAAATAAGTATTTCATGGAATATTTATTTGGAATAGAAAGATTTGTAGTTGTTTGCTTACCAGTTGATACTCCTAGACTCGTAGACACAAGAGTTGACAATGGAGGAGAAACAATTGTGGTTATATGCTTTCCTGTTGTTACTCCAGAAGTGACTGGTTTTGTTGTTGGTGGAGTAGGGAGAGTAGTGGTTGTTTGCTTTCCTGTTGTTACTTCTGCACTTGTAGACACCACGGGTGTGCTTGGACTAGTGGTGGATGCAGTGGAGATAATTCCAGAAGTGACTGGTTTTGTTGTTGGTGGAGTAGCGAGAGTAGTGGTTGTTTGCTTCCCTGTTGTTACTTCTGCACTTGTAGACACCATGGGTGTGCTTGGACTAGTGGTGGATGCAGGGGAGATAATTCCAGAAGTGACTGGTTTTGTTGGTGGTGGAGTAGGGAGAGTAGTGGTTGCTTGCTTTCCTGTTGTTATTTCTGCACTTGTAGACACCATGGGTGTGCTTGGACTAGTGGTGGATGCAGTGGAGATAATTCCAGAAGTGACTGGTTTTGTTGTTGGTGGAGTAGCGAGAGTAGTGGTTGTTTGATTCCCTGTTGTTACTTCTGCACTTGTAGACACCATGGGTGTGCTTGGACTAGTGGTGGATGCAGTGGAGATAATTCCAGAAGTGACTGGTTTTGTTGTTGGTGGAGTAGGGAGAGTAGTGGTTGTTTGCTTTCCTGTTGTTATTTCTGCACTTGTAGATACCATAGGTGTGCTTGGACTAGTGGGCAATGCAGTGGAGATAATTCCAGAAGTGACTGCTTTTGTTGTTGGTGGAGTAGGGAGAGTAGTGGTTATTTGCTTTCCTGTTGTTACTTCTGCACTTGTAGACACCGGTGGTGTGCTTGGACTAGTGGTGGATGCAGTGGAGATAATTCCAGAAGTGACTGGTGTAGAAGGCTGGGGAGTAGAGGTAGTGGTCCCAATAAAATGTGCACGTGTTGTTTGGGGTATATAAGGTGGTGGTGTTTTTTTTTCAGTGAATGGAGTTACCTCTCCAGTGCTAGCAATAATATGGATTGATGTTGTGGCCTGAGATGTTGACAATGGAATAGAAAGAGTTGTAGTTATCTGCTTTCCTGTTGTTACTTCTGCACTTGTAGACACTAGGGGTGTGCTTGGACTAGTGGTTGATGCAGTGGTGATAATTCCAGAAGTGACTGGTTTTGTTGTTGGTGGAGTAGGAAGAGTAGTGGTTGTTTGCTTTCCTGTTGTTATTTCTGCACTTGTAGACACCGGTGGTGTGCTTGGACTAGTGGTGGATGCAGTGGAGATAATTCCAGAAGTGACTGGTTTTGTTGTTGGTGGAGTAGGGAGAGTAGTGGTTGTTTGCTTTCCTGTTGTTATTTCTGCACTTGTAGATACCATAGGTGTGCTTGGACTAGTGGTCAATGCAGTGGAGATAATTCCAGAAGTGACTGCTTTTGTTGTTGGTGGAGTAGGGAGAGTAGTGGTTATTTGCTTTCCTGTTGTTACTTCTGCACTTGTAGACACCGGTGGTGTGCTTGGACTAGTGGTGGATGCAGTGGAGATAATTCCAGAAGTGACTGGTTTTGTTTTTGGTGGAGTAGGGAGAGTAGTAGTTGTTTGCTTTCCTGTTGTTACTTCTGCACTTGTAGACACCATGGGTGTGCTTGGACTGGTGGCCAATGTTGTGCGTGGTATGGTGGATGAACTGGCTGTTGTGGAAGTGTACATTGTTTGGGTTGATGTAGGTTTGGAAGTTACTGATGTTGTTCCTTGTTGGCAATGGCTGTAATCACAACAAAGGAATTTCACCTGGTAGTTGAGACATTGATATGGTTTCTTTGTCTGCTCTGTATGTTTACACACTAGTCCAACCTTTACGTTGCAGTGGATATTTTGCTCAGGGGCAGGATTCGTAGTGTGTGCATAGTCCTTTGCCTGGCATTGAATATCTTGCGGATGCTCACAAGCCAATCCACGTGCTCGTATGTCTTCAAAGCGCTCAAAATCACCATCAGGGCTAGTGTTTGCATTGTGGTCATCAAACCATTGGGTCCACTCACATTTAGGATGGCAAGTTGTGGATATGGGCTGCACTGAACTTGGTGTAGAAGGCTGGGGAGTAGAGGTAGTGGTCCCAATAAAATGTGCACGCGTTGTTTGGGGGACATAAGGTGGTGGTGTTTTTTTTCCAGTGAATGGAGTTATCTCTCCAGTGCTAGCAATAATATGGACTGATGTTGTGGCCTGAGATGTTGACAATGGAATAGAAAGAGTTGTAGTTATCTGCTTTCCTGTTGTTACTTCTGCACTTGTAGACACCGGTGGTGTGCTTGGACTAGTGGTGGATGCAGTGGAGATAATTCCAGAAGTGACTGGTTTTGTTGTTGGTGGAGTAGGAAGAGTAGTGGTTGTTTGCTTTCCTGTTGTTACTTCTGCACTTGTAGACACCGGTGGTGTGCTTGGACTAGTGGTGGATGCAGTGGAGATAATTCCAGAAGTGACTGGTGTAGAAGGCTGGGGAGTAGAGGTAGTGGTCCCAATAAAATGTGCACGTGTTGTTTGGGGTATATAAGGTGGTGGTGTTTTTTTTTCAGTGAATGGAGTTACCTCTCCAGTGCTAGCAATAATATGGATTGATGTTGTGGCCTGAGATGTTGACAATGGAATAGAAAGAGTTGTAGTTATCTGCTTTCCTGTTGTTACTTCTGCACTTGTAGACACTAGGGGTGTGCTTGGACTAGTGGTTGATGCAGTGGTGATAATTCCAGAAGTGACTGGTTTTGTTGTTGGTGGAGTAGGAAGAGTAGTGGTTGTTTGCTTTCCTGTTGTTATTTCTGCACTTGTAGACACCGGTGGTGTGCTTGGACTAGTGGTGGATGCAGTGGAGATAATTCCAGAAGTGACTGGTTTTGTTGTTGGTGGAGTAGGGAGAGTAGTGGTTGTTTGCTTTCCTGTTGTTATTTCTGCACTTGTAGATACCATAGGTGTGCTTGGACTAGTGGTCAATGCAGTGGAGATAATTCCAGAAGTGACTGCTTTTGTTGTTGGTGGAGTAGGGAGAGTAGTGGTTATTTGCTTTCCTGTTGTTACTTCTGCACTTGTAGACACCGGTGGTGTGCTTGGACTAGTGGTGGATGCAGTGGAGATAATTCCAGAAGTGGCTGGTTTTGTTTTTGGTGGAGTAGGGAGAGTAGTAGTTGTTTGCTTTCCTGTTGTTACTTCTGCACTTGTAGACACCATGGGTGTGCTTGGACTGGTGGCCAATGTTGTGCGTGGTATGGTGGATGAACTGGCTGTTGTGGAAGTGTACATTGTTTGGGTTGATGTAGGTTTGGAAGTTACTGATGTTGTTCCTTGTTGGCAATGGCTGTAATCACAACAAAGGAATTTCACCTGGTAGTTGAGACATTGATATGGTTTCTTTGTCTGCTCTGTATGTTTACACACTAGTCCAACCTTTACGTTGCAGTGGATATTTTGCTCAGGGGCAGGATTCGTAGTGTGTGCATAGTCCTTTGCCTGGCATTGAATATCTTGCGGATGCTCACAAGCCAATCCACGTGCTCGTATGTCTTCAAAGCGCTCAAAATCACCATCAGGGCTAGTGTTTGCATTGTGGTCATCAAACCATTGGGTCCACTCACATTTAGGATGGCAAGTTGTGGATATGGGCTGCACTGAACTTGGTGTAGAAGGCTGGGGAGTAGAGGTAGTGGTCCCAATAAAATGTGCACGCGTTGTTTGGGGGACATAAGGTGGTGGTGTTTTTTTTCCAGTGAATGGAGTTATCTCTCCAGTGCTAGCAATAATATGGACTGATGTTGTGGCCTGAGATGTTGACAATGGAATAGAAAGAGTTGTAGTTATCTGCTTTCCTGTTGTTACTTCTGCACTTGTAGACACCGGTGGTGTGCTTGGACTAGTGGTGGATGCAGTGGAGATAATTCCAGAAGTGACTGGTTTTGTTGTTGGTGGAGTAGGAAGAGTAGTGGTTGTTTGCTTTCCTGTTGTTATTTCTGCACTTGTAGATACCATGGGTGTGCTTGGACTAGTGGTGGATGCAGTGGAGATAATTCCAGAAGTGACTGGTTTTGTTTTTGGTGAAGTAGGAAGAGTAGTGGTTATTTGCTTTCCTGTTGTTACTTCTGCACTTGTAGATACCATGGGTGTGCTTGGACTAGTGGTCAATGCAGTGGAGATAATTCCAGAAGTGACTGCTTTTGTTGTTGGTGGAATAGGGAGAGTAGTGGTTATTTGCTTTCCTGTTGTTACTTCTGCACTTGTAGATACCATGGGTGTGCTTGGACTAGTGGTCATTGCAGTGGAGATAATTCCAGAAGTGACTGGTTTTGTTGTTGGTGGAGTAGGGAAAGTAGTAGTTGTTTGCTTTCCTGTTGTTACTTCTGCACTTGTAGACACCAGGGGTGTGCTTGGACTGGTGGCCGATGTTGTGCGTGGTATGGTGGATGAACTGGCTGTTGTGGAAGTGTACATTGTTTGGGTCGATGTAGGTTTGGAAGTTACTGATGTTGTTCCTTGTTGGCAATGGCTGTAATCACAACAAAGGAATTTCACCTGATAGTTGAGACATTGATATGGTTTCTTTGTCTGCTCTGTATGTTTACACACTAGTCCAACCTTTACGTTGCACTGGATATTTTGCTCAGGGGCAGGATTCGTAGTGTGTGCATAGTCCTTTGCCTGGCATTGAATATCTTGCGGATGCTCACAAGCCAATCCACGTGCCCGTATGTCTTCAAAGCGCTCAAAATCACCATCAGGGCTAGTGTTTGCATTGTGGTCATCAAACCATTGGGTCCACTCACATTTAGGATGGCAAGTTGTGGATATGGGCTGCACTGAACTTGGTGTAGAAGGCTGGGGAGTAGAGGTAGTGGTCCCAATAAAATGTGCACGTGTTGTTTGGGGTATATAAGGTGGTGTTGTTGTTGTTTCAGCAATTGGTGTTGTTCCTCCGGTAGTTTTAGTAGCAGTTGTTGATGTCAAAGGACCACATGGTTCAAAATTGCAACATAAGAATTTGACCTCATAGTCATAGCACACTGGTGGAGCCTGATCCTTGTTATTGCAAATCAAGCCATCAGTTGGTGTACATACTACATTTTGACCGAGAGACTGCACTGTTTCTTCGCGAAATTCTTTTGCTCTGCATTCCACTTTATCTGGATTTTTGCAAAGATTATATCCTTTCGCTCTTATGTTTTCCGGAGTTTCATAATCTCCATTGGTTGATTCATATGATGGGTTGCTAACATCATACCAACCCATCCATCTACAAACTTTATGCACACACATTGTTGTTCTTGTTGGAATTGATTCTGTAACATAAAACATAATTGTTTCTTAAATGTGTATCAATAACCTGTGCTTTTGAGAAGCAGACTTCTTTTGCCTATTGTATAATTTATTATCTAAATGTAGATACCTTTAAAAAAAGGCAGTATTCTTTGTGATGCTTTTAACTTTAAGGAAACAAAATAGAAAATATGTTTATGTACAGGTACTCCTCAACTTACAATAGTTCACTTATTGAGCTTTTGAAGTTATAATGGCACTGAAAAAAGTGACTTATCACCATTTTTCATACTTATGACGGTTGCAGCATCCCCATGGTCATGTGATTTACATTTGGATGCCTGACAACTGACTCACATTTATGATGATTGCAGTGTCTCAGAGTCATGTGATTTCCTTTTGCAAACTTTTCACAAGCAAAGTCAATAGGGAAACCAACTTCACTTAACAGTCATGCTACTAATTTATGAACTGCAGTGATTCCCTTAACAAATGTGGTAAGTAAGGTTGTAAAATGGGGCAAAACTCACTTAACAAATTTCTCACTTAGCAGCATACATTTTGGGTTCAATTGTGGTCACAAGTTGAGGACTAACTGTATAACTTTTTTATTTTATATATAGAATCATGTAACAAAGGCAAGCAACTCTTGTAGTTCTCATTATCATATTTTCCTTCGCTTTGGAAAATATTTATTGTACTTTAAACTTTGAATATCAATAACAAAAATAATCTTGTCTTGTTTCCAAAAATCTATCTTGTGTTTTCATGTATATTGAGAGCATATGCACCAAAGACAAATTCTTTGTGTGTCCAATCACACTTGGCCAATAAAGAATTATATTCTGTTCTATTCTGTTCTGTTCTATTCTATTCTATTCTATTCTATTCTATTCTATTCTATTCTATTCTATTCTATTCTATTCTAATAATGAAATTGTAAGTGGATTCAAATTCCTCTTGACACTTATTTTTGTCCTGTCCTGATTCAGATAGCAGACTGTAGGAACTGTATATATTGTACAATTGTTGAATCGCTCGGTCATTAGCTTTTGTCCTTTAAAAAAAAAAGTACCTGGTGCTTCACGTCTTTTATTTTTTTAAAATGTATTTGCTTTATAAATAAAGTGAAAGAAATTAATATTTTAATTCTGTTAAGATTTGAAGTCAATGCATTCAAATATCAGACTTAATATGTCTCTGGTGAGAATTGAGAATGGGCCCAAGCTGTCTATAATATCTACGTCACATTGTGACATTAACCAATAATTGTTTGTTTGAAGTACGTAATAAATTATCTGCAGCAGGAAGGCCACCTGCTGCAGACAAGAGATCAGTACCTTGATTTCTTGCTCTTCATGGATGGGTCCTGTGTGATTCAAGATATAAACACTGTTCTCCCCTCCCTCCATCTGCAAGGGAGGGTATCATCTCAACAGGCCTTAGTCTTCCCTGAGAATGTTTGCTCTTTTTTACATTCACTCTGATACTTCTGTTTCCAGAGGTAGGAACATACTATTCAGAAAGATGTTGATTTACTTCTGCAAAATTCAGTATTCCATCACTGGAGGAAGAAGATTCCTCCAAATCACAAGATACTTGCAGTGGGCCTTTGGAATTTTTAAAATAGGTAATAGTTGTATTCTCTTTGCAATTATTCATGTAGATCTGGTGGTGCTGATTCCCATTTTGGTTCATTTATAGCCTTTGACAGTATCTAATATCATCTAGATATATTGGGCAAGTATATTGGGAAAGGATCAATGTCAGAAAAGCTGGTGTCAAATCCAAACTATGGAATGAAATACCTGTTCTACTTGAAGTTGTGAATTCAAATGGTGGTTTTGTGGTAGTTCCAGCACATTGATAGACGTCTCTATTGATTGTTCCATTGATGTCACAAATTGCAGTTATACATGAACCCAAGCCATCCGTGGTATTGTAAATGACTTCCTTGTAGTTATACCTCTTTCCTTCATAGTAGCAGTAGCAAGCTGCATTTAGAAAATAAGAATGTGTGTCTAGACAAAGTTGTATCAAACAATTTTATGGCACTATTAATAAATATTTTCAAGTTACCTTTAGTATCATGTTCACAGCTAATAATGCCTTCATTGGTACATTTACTGTAAGAAACAACAACATGATTCATTAAAAACATGTTCTAATTTATTTCCTATTAAATTCCATTGAATAGCTTTGCTTGCATATATCTCAAATAGGAATATTCAACATCTCTGATGAATATCATAGGTGTTATGGTTCTCTAGCAACTGAAAGAAAGGGTCTAATAATAACTCCAACATTTTGGTTCTCTAAAAAGTGCCCATGTTTGACATCTGAGTGCCATACAAAGGGGTGAGCTCCCATTACTTGTTCCAGCTCCTACCCACCTAGCAGTTCGAAAGTATGGAAATGCGAGTAGAGTAATAGATGCCAGTTCAGTGGGAAGGTAACAGACTTCCATGTGCCTTTGGCCACATGCTGGCCACATAATTACAGAAATTATCTTTGGACAATGCTGGCTCTCTTGGCCAAAAAACAGAGATAAGCACTGTGCCCTACAGTAAGACATGACTGGGCAGTGAAAACTTTACCTTTTATACAGCTATTAACTTATTGAAAAGGACAGGCATCAGTGACTACAAGAATTGAAATGTATGTAAATTATTTTAAGAAACATTATTGAGCATACATAGGGTATAGATATTAATGGACACACACACACATTTTGTTTATTGAGTATCTAAACTAAACTTAAACTGAAGCTGTGGTTTCTACCAAATAGATTCCTCTAAGAAGAGAATAACCACCAGCAAGCTGGATGGATTCAGTTACAATGGCAATAGGTGTAGTATTGGAAGACCTTCAATATTCAGGTGAAGGATGGATCATCATTGAAAAAAAATCTATCTGTGTGGTCACTAAGAGTCACCAATGTTTTGATAGTACATAATTAATCAATCATACAATGAATTAACGCTAACATTATTGTAAGTGTATGAAAATGAACAGAGTCATTTTGGAGTCACTGCAACATGTTTTCTGATTATACCTACTGTACCAAGACTTGTAGTGTTTATTATTACTCACCATGATTGACATACCACTCCAGTAGTAAAGGTTTCTCCTAACTGATGATAGTTACCCGAAGCATCATAACAGCCGCAAACACTAACACATTTCATCTCTTCCTCATTAAAATAAGGCTTATCTACTGGGCAATGTGGATAGCAACCTAAGTGGAAGGAAGGGATAAAGGGCAAAGAAAAACCAATAACCTAGATGATATTGAATTCAAACAAAGTGATTATTCACATACAGCATTTAAGCTGCTTTGGATCAATTCCAAGACCAAGATTCCACAAACTAGTCTTTTAATATGTTCTATATTACTTTAAAATTGCTAGACTGTCCATTATAAAAGATAAACAGAATAATGTCTCTTAATATAATCTTGGGCATTTTATGGTCCACATTTGGCCCTTTAGCTATCCCTGTCTGGCCAGTTGAAAATTAGAAATAAAATGTAAATCAGTGTATGCCATGTATGCAATATAATTGCATTGCTTTTACTATGAAGGTAACTGCTTTTTTCCCAATTTACATGTGTGCATGCATGTGTGTGTGCATCTTCATAGCCCTATTGGGTTAAGCCTCCACAACAGTTCTAATTTAGAATTTGTCATTTCCACACACACCCCTCCCCCATTTATTTCTCTGGTATATGTATTTTATAGCTTTGATCAGTATAATGACTAAATTCTTCCAAATGATACATTTTTCTTTTTTCTTTTTGCCATTTACCCCCTCTGAAATTCTCCTCTTCACAGTCCCAATATTCCTGATCATTACTGAGAATTAAAAAGATGGGTGAAATACTGGTGCATTGCCTTTTTATCAGTCTCCTCAATCTGCAACTTGAGGTAGAAAAGATTGATATTGAAATAAAAGATGCAGAAAGAAAAGGCGAACACTCTATTCAGCTCTGTATACCCATCTAGTTCACAACTATTAAAGTAGGCTAATTATTAAATCTGATGGTAGATTTCTAGCCCCATGCCTTGGGAGGGTCTCAGAAAGATTAACTACAAATTATTTGAAGTGAAAGACAGAAACATAATAGGTATTAAACATAATAGACATTCTTTATAGAGTGATAACTTTGACCTACTATGCTATAAATAATCATTATGCTCCTATAAGATATTAGCCAACTGTTAAATAGCACGTTATAACATTAGCTGACACACATATGATAAAAAACATCTTCTCACCTTCCAAGCCGGGTAAATTATGAGCACACCTCCCACTTGGATTCCTACAGGTCTTCATGCATGGGGCTCCACAAGATTTGTAGTGCCATTCACATTGACCTTTTTTATTATAATAGTCACAAAACATGGCTAAGGGAACAAAGAGAAAAACATGAAGAATCAGACATCTCAATTCTTGAGAAATGCTACAGCTTATGTCACTATGAAAATAATCACATTTTAATGCCTGCATTTTAATGATTGGAAGATAACCACTCAGGCATGAGATGAAATAATGCCCTCACTTGATTCAAATGCTTGAAGTAATGTCTGTCTAGCACAGACATGGGGAATGATGACCCCTTTATGACTTGTGGACTTCAACTCCCAGTATTCCTGAGCTGGCTCAGAAATTCTGGGAGTCAAAGTCGACAATTCATAAAAGGACATTGTTTCCCACCCCTCATCTAGCATGATGAGTCTGACTTCTGTTTTCCATCACAGGTTGGCCAGTTGTTGATTTAATAAATATTAATAGTTGCACAAATATCTAGATGTTTCCTTCATTGCATTTTTTGATAAGGCATGGTATGAGAACATTGTCATATCCTCAGGGGGTGAGATAATCTCCAAGTTGATACTTCACTTCCCAGCTTTGGATTGGCATTGTCCATGCAATCATATATGATACTCACGGCAAATTGATGGTGTTCTCCATGATACACATACTCCATGATCACTACATACTTTAGCATATGCAGCTACAGCTGTACAGAAACATTTACAGTCTCCCCCAGTGTCACAAGCACAGGAATCAGTCACACAGGCTTCATAGTATTTAGTTGGGTCCACCTATGAAGAAATGAAACAGACACTACATCTTTTGATCTTCTAGGCACAATTTTCTCAAACGTTTGTGCAAAACATTGACTAAAGGTGAACTAAAATCAATTTGTTAAGGGACGTGGTAATTAAGCGAGTTGTCAAGTGATCCGATCCAAGTTTATGAACATTTTAACCAGTTTTTTTTTAAGCAAATGATGCGGCTGTTAAATGAATCATATGGTCATTATGTGAATCTGGCTCCCCTGAAGTGACTTTGCTTTGTGGAAGCTGGTTGGGAAGATGACCACAAAATGCTGCAACCATCATATATGTGAGCTAGTTACCAAGTGCCCAAATTGCAATAATTTGACCTCTGGGGTGTTGTGAAAGGTTGTAACTTTCAGAACATGTCATAAGGAACTTTTTCTGAGGACATCATAACTTCAAACCATCATTAAATGAAAGGTTGTAATTCAGGACAACCAGTAGGTAGGTAGGTATGCAGACAGATAGACAGGCGATTGTCACCTGAAAGAATGATCTCCTTTGAAAAATCTGCTCTGAGAGTTTGGTGTACCTGAGAGTGGCAGGCAGCAAAGTCTTTACTGTTGATGATGCTGCACATCTTCTGTGACCAAGCTTTCCTATAAGGATTCTTGGTGCAAGGATCCTTGACACATTTGGCATCGGGGCATGTGGGTGATACCTTCCAACTGTTTCCAAACTCCAGTACATCACCTACTACAGATCGACTCCGAGTTGTAAAGTCATTAACTCCATTTCCATCATTGTTCCCACACAGTCCACAGACCCCACCCTGAAGAAAGGAGCACAAAAATTAATTGAATTATAGAGAATGTGCAACACATGTAATGCTTGATTTTTCAGTTCAATTAATCAACATATCACCAACTCTAAAGTTCATTTATAATAGGAAAGTTTCCTTTATTCTTCCTACTACATTATTTTAACCCTTTCAGTAAAAGAATAAAACTTGTGTGTGGCCTTATGTCTACATTTTGAGACATTTACTACTGATTTTGTATCATGTTCATAATCTAAACTGAATTATGTTACTAAAATTATTATTTATTACTGAACTAGCAAAGAAATCAACAAATATGCAGAGAAAAAGGAAGGGAGGGAGGGAGGAAGAAAAGAAAGAAAAAAGAAAAAAGGAAGGAAGGAAAAAGTTTTGTTTCATTTCATTTATGAGAATTGTTAATTTAGGATCAAAAAGACTAGTGCAGATTTATTCTGCCATTTGGCTTCAGACCCTAATGGAAATATATCAGGCTGAAGGTGGCTAAGAGAAGACCCCAGCATATCCTGGTCTCTTCCTCCCCATCTTTTAAACTGTAATTATTAAGAATATTTATTGTTCATGGTTTTATTGGCTTTAATATTTGTAAGCCACTCAGAGTGCCTCAAAGTGAGATGGGTGGCAAATAAAATAAATAAATAAATAAATCCTCCCCACCAACTCCAGTAGAATGGTTCCTTCTGTTTGATCCTATAGATCTGGAAGCAGGCTATAGGGGAGAATCTTCACTGATTTCCCACTTCTTTCTATGATCCTTTGAAGATTTTTTAACTTTTAGAACACTTTTTGAGAATTCCTTCCTTTCCATTCAGCATGACTGGGATTTTAATGACTACAAACCTAGATAAAATCTAGATGATTTTTTAAAATAAGACAGTTCCATTTATATCAGTTGTTGCCAAACACCTAAGGAAATCCATCCATGAGAGACATGTTTTTAAAATGTTTTCAAACAAGGACTCAGCCAATCTACTCGCCATTTTCTTTCTGATTCAGCTGGATCTCAACTTACTATGTGGTATCTTTAAAGAGTGGGAAGAAGGCAAGGTAGAAAAGACAATTTTTACTATTCCAGTTATGTACACATATATGGATCCTTTCTCAAACCTTCAATTGTTTTGTGCATTAAATTTTAAACCATTTTGACGAGGACTTTAGACAGAGAGTTAGGGAGCTAAGGAATGAATACACATTTTCTAAAAAAAAATGTAGAAAATACAGTATCCAAATCAGGGTTGTGTTTGACCTCTGGGGCTGGAGTTGGCGTGGCCAGGGTGGCCATGGCCAGCTCGACATCACTCGTGTTGGGGGCACCTTTGGTGGCCTGTGTACTCTGCCAGGAAAACAGTCTCCCGACCTGAGCTCCATTTCTGGCTGTGATAGCCTCTGCAACCCTCTGCCAGTGAAAACAGAGCCCCAGAGGACCCCATGCAGCCCTTGTGAGCACTGTTTTCAGCTGTGATGGCCTCGTGCAATCCTCTGCCAGAGAAACGGAGCTCAGGAGGCCACACATGGCCCTCTCAAGCTCTGTTTTCGCTGGCAGAGGCACCACGGCCTGGTCCTTCACTGTTTCCAAGCGCCCTGCGAGCCAGATCCAGCCCACGGGCCTTGAATTTGACACCCCTCATATAGGAGAATCTGTGACTCTAACCAATCTCTCCAATTAGCTGTTCCAGACCTCCTTCTTCTCTTGTTTCCAGTTACTTCTGCTTTCTCCCACAAGATGTGCTCCAAGTCCTCTCTATTATATATTACTTAATGGGACCCAGGAAATATGCATTCTCCGTTGTAGGAACCGCCCTATGGAACATACCCCTTGCCTCAAGATTTGATATTTTATTTGTGTACCGTTTGGCAGAGTGACTCCAAGGAATCCTAGCATCATTTAGGCAAGGGGTGAGCCTGGTTTGTTGCTGTTGGGTTTTGTTTGGTGAGTGTATCTTTGCTGTTGTTGCAAAGTTTTTAATTACTGTATATCATTTTGTTGATTGTTAGACACTCAAAACCATGTGCCTATCAAGCAGCCTTACCAAACTCTTTAATAGATTATGCAATAAAGAAATAGATATGTCTTTAAAGTTTTATCTCACCTTGTATTCTGCACCAAGTATGACATTTACGGTTGTTTCCTTGTCCCATAAGACAATTAATCCTTTATGAATCTCAATCATCATGTAGTTGCCCATTTGATACTTTCTAATTGGTATCTGACCTCCACCCTCTCTTTCTACTGTTTTAACTTGCTCTTCATTAAGTATCACTTCATAGTTCTGGAAGAATTGAAAAAATAATAGGGAACAATGAAAATTTTCCAAAGCCGCTTTTTGAGTTATTGATCAAAAAATATGCACAACAGAAATTTTATTAGCCAATAGGGTAGACAAAAGCTGAATATTTCCTTAAATAAATATCAACTGCGTCATCCAGTTAATAAAAAGAATATATAGAATAGGGAAGAACAACATCGGACTTTACAGTTTCTGTGAGGATAGTTACAGCAATGGTAGTAATGAGCTCTTTGAACTAGACCAGACTAGGAAATCAAACTTATGCAGGCTAAACTATTTTTATTATTAAGGTTGCAGAAACAAAATCTTGTAAGTCTGAATCTGCTTTTTCCCTGCTTTCATGTCCATGAAAACAAGGAAGGTCTTGTATGAGTCACTTTCTCAATTATAGTCCTATCCAGGACACAGGTTATCTGAGCATTGTCTTGTAGCAGCTTTTCTCCTGTTCCTCAAGGCAATTCATGTATCTATTAATAGTGCCTTAAATGAAATTCTATTTGCACTAACTAGTTTCCTAACTATATCTTCAGTGTCTTTAAAACTGTTGGAATGCAAAGGGCATTTCTAGGGAAGTCTAGGTATTATACACGTTCAATAGGATATTTGACATGTTGTTTTGAATTTCACACAAGAATTAAACCAGTTTACCATTCTTTCTTTGTTTGCCCACTTATAATTTGGCACGAAACAGGGGGAATAACTATGACAGTATCCCAAATGTAACACTCAATGTGCCAGGGCTGTCTTAATACATGGGCCTTATGGGCAGTTGCCTGTGGACTCCACGAGCACTGGGGCCCCATGCCAACATTGATTTTGTTGGAAGTGCCAATAAAATGAATATATGTTTAATTTTATCGACCATTTACATTTTTATTCCTCTGAGTAGTTGTCATAGGGCCCCCAGAAGACTGCTTTGCTCAGAGCCCATAATGCTGTTTAGATGGCCCTCCATGTGCTGAATGAAAATAGTTGCATAAAGGAGCTAACTATACCATCATCTTTAGTTTAAAAAAAAGTTATTTTGGAAGATTTTTTGGGGGGAGGAGGGAATACCAGGGAGTTAATGGTAGATCATCAATGCTGCAGCAATGTTACTCACTTTGAAGAATATTTTAATAGATTTAGTACAAGTGGTGCCAGTGGTGCCACAAGGAATATTTTCACTGATGATTCGGAATGACCCCTGGGTGGAACTGTTCTGGCCACAATAATCCTAAGAAGGAAGGAGATAGAATTAGACCAAACAAAATATTGCTTTCTGTGTTAGATCCAGACAGCTTCTCCAGTGAAAACAAGAAAGCAATGCTTGATACCTGCAAGAGTGTATATTCACATTGCCCATTGAAAATATAACGCTTGCCATCAAAGGTGCTATAATGTCCATCTCCATAAACAGCACAGGTTGATAGGCACGTCTCCATGGTACATTGCCAGATCCTGTTCTTACATGTACTAAAATAAGAGAAGGGAAAGTGCATTTTAAGAATAATTTTCCTATTTGTACCCATTAAAGCAATTTTGTGTACATTGTTCATGTATTAGAATATATTTTAGTTGTGTAGAGTTCAGCTAAATAATTATTTCATGAACTTAGTCATAGACTATGTGTGAAGAGGCAAGTATATGGGATAGGAAAGAAAAGAAATTGAGACAGTATTGTAAATGCCTTAAATTCATCCAAGAAATTAAGAAACCATAAAAGTAAAAAAAAAGCAAAGGAATTGAACTTTAATGTAAAGAACTTTAGAAAGAAAATTAAATTATATTTGAAAGTTGCCATTCTGTACTATAGAAAAAGAATGGACACCATTTTCAGATTTGTTCTGAATCAATAGATTTTCCTTGTTATTTTTGAAGAGGGTCTAGGAAAATTTGCCACAGACAATTTGTCACAGCCAACTTGCCGAGGGACAACTCGCCATTCAAGCCTGTATTACTAATTTCATTCAGTCACTTTTATTATTGGTGACCACGTTTTCATTGAAATGATTGTAACTCTTATATTTCTGGATTTACTTCATTTTATTATTATTATTCATTGAATTTTCCTGCAGCAAGTTGTCCCATGGTGAGTTAGCCGTGGCGAGTTGGTTGTGGTGAGTTGGCCATGACAAATTGTCCCATTCAGTTATGAAAGCCAGTGTTCCATAACAAAAGTTGCTGAGTAACTGAATATGAAGTTACGTTGTGCTAACAGGTCTATTCTGACCTGTTATCCTCCTGAAATCTATTTCAACTCTTGCTACACTAGTTGGGAATTCTGGAGAGCTCCCAAGAAGTGTCATACCGAGAATGGTATTTTTCAGAGGAAAACTGGTGCTGATAAAGAACATATAAGATTTAAAGAATGTATAAGATAACATCCATTTAAAAATATTTTCACATCCAAAAGCACATTTCCATGTACTTTTCAATGAGAGATGGTGCAAATGAGAATTATTGAATTCCTTCCTTCCTTCCTTCCTTCCTTCCTTCCTTCCTTCCTTCCTTCCTTCCTTCTTTCCTTCCTTCCTTCCTTCCTTCCTTCCTTCCTTCCTTTGCTGCCTTTTCAAAGC
The DNA here is from genome assembly GCF_009769535.1 of Thamnophis elegans. Classification (NCBI taxonomy): domain Eukaryota; kingdom Metazoa; phylum Chordata; class Lepidosauria; order Squamata; family Natricidae; genus Thamnophis; species Thamnophis elegans. The sequence goes on along the minus strand of NC_045541.1, from coordinate 78,394,768 downwards.
AGTATACAGAACACAATAACCTTGTGAAACAAGCTAGATTGAAATGGAACGTCTGTAGCAAAGTAACACTGTGCGCTTCCATGGCTGAAGGTGGATTTGGATCTAGGTATCCCCTAACTAAGTTTAACATCATAATTATTTTAGCAACCCAGCTATGATTAGCTCCAAATTTCCTGCCCCTTGCAACCAGATTACAAACAACAAAAAACTGTAATCAAAAATAAATACATGGATTCAAGAAAGAAAATGATTTGAAAAATAGAAAATACATTTAGAACTAATGAATACAAACATAAATTGGCTGGTGATATATTTATATTATAGTTTCAGGTACTTAGGTGAAATATGCACCACGACTCTTGCCAGTTTGCTTTCAACCTTGTATGTCTTGGGGGGGGGGGTGTCCTTTCCCAAGGACAATATAACCATTTTACTTTAGGAATTTATATCTAACAAAAGGTATACGTACCAATTGTTACAGTCAACTTTGATCTTTTCCCCAGGCTGATATGTGGCATCATTGTGAACACATGGGCACTTGTCCACAGGAATACAACCGCCTTTCTCATCTGACACTAGCCCGTCTGGACATATGCAACCGGAGACACACTTTGAATTGTACTGTAAGCGTCAAGAAGAAAATATGACTCAGGAGGGAGCAAATAAGCAGTCAAATAATTTGCTTTTTCAGTCCAGGTTAAATAAGGCTGGCTCAATTTAAACACAATGGTGGTGTCAATTCAGCTAGAATTGCCCGTAGGGAATGACCACCTGAATTAATAATTCCACTCCATACCCAGAAGTTCTTCTATCTATATGTGTATTTGAGGTAGTAATAGTATGTTTCTGGATAAATGAAAGATCCTGAAGAAGATAGAACAATAGGCTCCAGAAAGAATTGGGCAAGGAGTGACTTGTCTAAGATTAATTCATGCCTTTATGGTCTAAGGAACTCTTTTCTGATTTGTAATATATTCTCTCAGAAAGGGCCTCAATACTTACACAATGATCATCAAGAGCCTGACAGCTTTTCTGACATGCGGCTCCTTTGCTATCAGTGGTGGCATTTCTGCAGTCAAAGTAAACCATTGGAGCAGTACATTCTATCCAGAAGAGAGAAAAAGTTGGTATATCACATGAAAAGATAAATATACCTGTAGATATCATGGGTCAAAAGAACTAACTTTATTCATTTGCATTGAAGTCTTATCAACTTTCAGTTTTTATTGAGTCTCTAATTGAGTTATTGAGGAAGGAAGGAAGGAAGGAAGGAAGGAAGGAAGGAAGGAAGGAAGGAAGGAAGGAAGGAAGGAAAATCTGAGTCCAATTCATGTCATCTCAAAATGAGTACATTTTGCCTATTGTTTCCAAATATTTGCAAGAAAACCAGCATTTAGTTTTGTACGCAATTTACAGCCAATAAATAGTTTTAAAAAGGACATTATCAGCCCTTGAATTATACCTCTTCACTTCTCTCAAGCATTATATTTTCCAATACCCAACTTTTCTAATGAAAAAAAGAAAATTACTTCTATTTGCTTACTGTTTATATCATTTTTAAATATGTTGAAATCTCTAATATAATTTTAGCTTTAAACACAATTTGGGTCCAAGTAATAATTGCTTTCTTTATCAATCCATCTACAAGATAATTGGTTCTCACTAAAATATTAATTTGTAGTTTAATCTGTGTGTATTTACCTAGGCCTAAGATCCATTTGGAACATACTTGCAGTTACCATGTTCAGGACCATAGAAAATATTAAAATGCTGGTTTGTTTCTGGATTATCTTCGTTACATATTGCTATTTTAACTAGGCTGGTTCAACTTAAATGAAAAGATGGACCAAGAAATGTAAATGTGGGTAATGTCTCTTTATTTCTTACCTTTCTTGGAGTCTCCATCACCATAGCAGCTTAATTTTCCTTGATTACAAGTGCTGAGTAAAAGAAATAGGAATGATTATTGTGTCCAGATTATCTGAGAATTCCTAAAACTTTTTTTTTAGTTGAAAAGCTGCGGATTATCAATTCTACCCTAAAAAACACTTCAAAGGCAGAGTAGCTAATATAATCTAGATATAAGATTAAGTATTTAACATTTGTGGATAAACTTGTAAATGAAATAAATCTTAGCTCTTCCAAACTCTGCACTTTATGATGTTAAGCAGTGTCATTATATCCTTATAGCAAAACAAACAAACAAACAAAAAAAACCCAACCTTGGGACCAAATGAAAACATTATAGACTGACACTATTCTATCTATTCTTGATAATCAAGCTTACTTTGTAACTTAAAATCCTCTTACCACTTAACGCCATACTCATGGTAAACATCACCAGAGAGCATGGTTCTTCCTTTGTAATAGCAGGGACATTTGTTAGCAGGCACACATATTTCAGAATCATCCATATAAGTTCCAGGTTCACATGTACAGCCATCAACTGGGACAAATTTGATGTTGCAAGTAATATCAGGTTCACTCAGTGATTTGCAAGTAGGTTGGCAAGAACTAATTTCATAGCTATAATTCAGGGATTTGGGACAGATAGTATCTTTGGCTTGAAGGAAGAAAAAGAAATAATAGTTATTGTACATTGTTTAGCTGTTGATCTCAAGTCTTTGATAAAACTAAAAGAGAAAATAAGAATACAACACAGAATATGTGAATAACAACATACACAGAGCCACATCTGTGCTGAAAGCAGAAGAAAGGAATCAAGATCCATTCAGAACAATATTTAGTGTTTAGAGTTTATTTACAATTCAACACAATCATAAAAAAATATATAACATACTGCAGACTTAAATAGACTCAGGAGAGAGCAAATAAGCAGTCAAATAATTTGCTTTTCCAGTCCAGGTTAAATAAGACTGGCCCAACTTAAACACAATTGCGGTGTCATTTCAACTAGAATTGCCAATAGGGAATGACCACCTGAATTAATAATATCACATTAATTAATTAATAATTAATTAATAACAGTGAATAACAACAAGAAAATATATCACATATTGCAGCCTTAAAAAGATAATAATGAAAAGTTATGAGAAAAGCCTGGAACAATTTATACTGTATGAAATGCACCAAAAATGTTTTTAAGCCATATCTATTTGCAAACGCCATTCCCTTCTAGCACCGGTTAACTAGTTGGGTACTAAAAGATCTATATGAAAACAACCAAGTCAGAGAGCACCAAGGATCCCCAGTACTCTTCAGGCTGGTGTTTTCAGCTTAAAGTGTGGTTGGAGCTCCTGTCTTTCTATAAATCTTGGTGTGTGTGTGTGGAGTGTTGGCTTTGTTTCAGTAAATGGATTGATTGGCTGTGTGGTTGTATCATGATTGGTAGATTAGTGCTGATTGGTGCTGGCTGTGTGTCCGTTGTTGTTTTGTATTGTAACGGCCTGGCTGGTGGGTGGGACTCGTTTGTTGACTAGGGCTGGTTTCCAGATGTCTGGTAGGCGGGCGGTATTGTCACGTTTATTCATGTTGTGGGGGTGTTTCTCTATTTCAATAGCTTCCATAATTATTCTCTTGTTGAAGTGTTCAGTTTTGGAGATTAATTTCATGTCCTGTAGCTTTAAGGTGCTGGAAAAGGGAGGAAGTTTTTTCTTTTTTTTTACTGCGTTCTTGTGTTCTGCGATGCATGCATTTATTCTCCTGTTCATTTGTCCTATGTATGTTTCAGGGCAGATTTTGCATGGTATTTCGTAGACTCCTTGGTTTTCTAGCTGGATTTTGTTTTGGGGGTTTCTTAAGATGTTGGCTATTTTTTGGTCAGTGTTGAAGGCTGTCTTGATATTATTTTTGTGGAGAATTTTTCTGATTTTATCTGTGGTGCCTTTGATGTAAGGGAGGAGGGCGATGCCATTGTTCTGTTCTGTGTCTCAGTTCTTGTGGGGAGTCTCTCTTTGGATTAGGCTTGGTAATTGTTTTTCTTTGGAATCCATTGGATATTAATATGTTTGTATTAATTGTATTAATTGTATTAATTACATACTCTCACAAACCACGCTTTAAGCTAACCTGAAGATGGTAAGAACTCGCCAAAACATTGCCAAGACAATTTCAATCTTACACGGGGAAAGACCCGAATACAACAAGATATATATTTATTTATTTCCCTAATCAATGTATTACCCATTAAGGTGAAACAGGTATATAGCCCTCCCTTATGAAAACCACACTTATATAAGTTCCAAATGGTTATGTGTATCACATGTGTTGTGAAAGAGTCTATTGCATATTCAATGGTGAATAGATACCACCACCCCTCTCTAAAAAAAGTCTAAAATTCCTTGCTTGAATGGTTCTATCAGATTACTCACAACAAGCGCTGGTTCTCCATCCTTCAAGTTCAATTCCTTTGGCTCTGCATGCTCTGACATAGGAAGAGAGGGCAGCACACATGCACTTCTCACTTATCGTACAAGCACAGGCATCAAACATACAGTTCTAGAAAAGGGAAGGATATTCTTAATCAAAAATACTTTCCATCTCATTTCTTTTTACAAGGTTGACTCAGCCATCCATCCTTCCAAGGTCAGTAAAATGAGGACCCAGATTGTTGGGGGCAACATACTGACTCTGTAAACCTCTCAGAGAGTGCTGTAAAGAACTATGGAGTGGTAGATAAGTCTAAGTGTTGCTACTGCTATCCGACCGCTAAATTGAAATTTTACATCAAATCAGATTTCAGTGGCAATCTTTTAAGTCTGTCAAACTTCTGAAGTGCATTTAGCTGGGTGTGTCAGGCTTTGTTAGTAGAGTGATTTAATGTGCTTTCACATCATTTTGGCAATATAACACATGAGATTGAAAATACAGCTCTGTGGGTGACATTCAGTCTGTTTTTCTTCAGGAAGATCCATGAAGTGGAGGGGGTGTTTACAGAACTTTCTGCAATAACAGCCTACTGAAATTCACTAGATTCTGGCCACAAAGAACATTTGCTCACCCCTCCCCTAAAGGATGATCCTTACTTCCTACCATTGTTAATGTCTTTCCAAACAATGTTCTTAATTAAAATAGGTGATCATAGTACCGTATGATATGTCCTTGGATACACAAAGGGGTGGCATTTAGCAAAAGGTCCTTCAGGGTCAGTCAGGAGTCCACACCAATGATGGGCATATTTTTCTAAAAAGAGAAGCAATACGTCCATATCCTTTGGATCACTTCTACAAAGATACATGGCAAATTTCATCACAGATTACATTTCTAGCTTCAATGTTCACTTTATTAGCTTGCTAATTCAGACAACTATAGCCACATCTGAAAATGAGTGAAACAAACTTGAGTCGATTTACCCCATACCAGAGGAAGTATTCAGTAGGTTCTGACCAGTTCTGAAGAACCAGTAGCGGAAATTTTGAACAGTTTGGAGAATTGGTAAATACCACCTCTGACTGACCCCTTCCCCATCTATTCTATGCCTCCTGAGTCCCAGCTGATTGAAAGGAAATAGGGATTTTGCGGTAACCTTGCCTGGAGTGGGAAGGGAATGAAAATTTACAGTATCCTTTTCCTGCCAAGCCCACCAAGCCACACCCACAGAACTGGTAATAATTTTTTTTGAATCCCACCACAGCCTCATACATCTAATTCTTTTTCAAACTCTGTTTACAAGATCTTAATTTGCACATTTTCCAATTTTTCACTCTCGTTATCAATGCACTGCTTGTATTCCCCCCCACCCCAATTTGGAAGATTTCTATTGAGTTTTCCATTAACAGCTATGTAGAAGAAATTGAGAAGAATTGTTTTAAATAATGGCTATTTTGAAGTAATTCTACCCACCATTTTCAGTGCTCACGGTGCAAGGATCGTTAAAATGCTGTTTAATGTTGTCACAGGAAGCTATAGTTTTCCAGGTATTAGCAAATGCAGTTGCTGTTCCTTCTATCAAACCATTTAAGGTTTTGAAGTCATCTCTCTGGTTATGGTTAAAGTTGCCACAGAGGCCTTTAAAAGGAAATTTTATAATTTGAATGATGGCAAAATAACAAAATGCACTCTCTGAACCTAGGAAAGGCATAGAATTTTGAAATATTCCTTACCACACATTCTCCCTTGGAAAGATGGATCCAGATAAATGAATAACTGTAGCAAGGGTTTAATCTGGATCACGAGCTGAAGGCCAAAATTTGTTTCCAGAACGATGAAGGAATGTGAAGGCTGGAAGATTGTTACATTAGCTATGGGGAAAGAATAAATGCCATTCTGAATAAATCAGCACTTGCAGTTCTTCAGGAGAGGAGGAGCTAAATTTTGGGTAGTCATTTGCTACTACCACATTGGTGAACTGGGACTATAGTATAGAGCTTGATTACAAAAAACAAACAAACCCTGGTATAATTACTTTTACCATGTGTTCAACTATCATCCCAATGATATGATACACACAGCACATTTCACTGAATTAGTTAAGAGTCTAGCATATTGTTTTACATGGTTGCCTTCAGCTCTTTGTCTCCCACCTACAAATTGGCTATAAACAAACCAGCATTAAACTTTTCTGGTTAATTCCCTGTTTCCCTGAAAATAAGACCCCCCCCCATATAATAAGCCCAATTGGGCTTTTGAGCACACAGACTAAAATAAGCCTCCCCTGAAAATACAGCAACAGCCATGAGGTGACCATGTTCGCCACCTCCTGCACCTCAAAAAATAAGACCTCCCTGAAAATAAGGCCAAGTGCTTACTTCAGGGGTCAAAAGAAAATAAGACCCTGTCTTATTTTCAGAGAAACACGGTAGTTCTTCTTTCAGTGTTGGCTATGGTAATGGCCAGCTATTCTATTTGAACCCACAGTTAATAAAGCATCCTACTGTCTAATTGGTCTGTTTCTTCACCCCACTTCCTCATGGTAAGAAAGCAACCCCAAGACATTTTTCTTTTTGTGGGCAGAATTTACAGGGCATATAGACTTTTTGAAAACCTTGATACAATTTACAGATTTATAGAATCAACATTCACATCTATGCAGGCACAGCACCCAGCCTAAAACAAAACTTCCTTTCCACGACTTTCTAAAGTTTGGTTCTCTGTTGCAGCTGTTGTTATGATAAAGCTATAGTAGCATAGTGGCTGTTACTCTTGACTCACATTCTACAAGTCAGGTAAAAGTTGGTCAGCAATAACTTTAAAAAAAATATTACCTTTTTCTTTAGTTACCCACTTTATGATTTTAATTGGTTTTATTTATTATCTATTTTATTTACTTAATAAGCAAATTTATATGGCTGCTCATAGTGACTCTGTTAACAAGTGTAGCATAAGGTCTACTTAAAGTAGAAGGATTTCACCCCAGTTCCCAAATCACTCAAATGGATAAAGGTTGCACAGGAGTTACCACTCTATTTCTCTGGTAGGGTGGTTTTAAAAATCCAGATTTTTCACTAGTTTACTGGTGGACCAAAACTGTTAAAGATGTAGGTTAGATTACCTATAGCATTGCTTAACCAATCTTTGAGGAATTTGTAGTGACACTAACAGAAAAATAAAGTGAATTCTTCAGCAGATATGCATCAACCTCACAAATAACACTGCAGCAAAAGTTTAGCAAAATATTATCCAGAATTTGAACTGTGTTTGGAAATAAATTGGGAATCCGATGAAGTACAGATTTAAAAAAATGCTTTTTGAGACAGGTCCCTTAATCCAGTGATCCCCAACCCCCGGTCCGCGGACCGGTGCCGGGCCGTGGAGTACCTGGCACCGGGCCGCGCAGCGGCCGGGGGCCATGATCGCTGCAGCGGCCGGGGGCCATGATCGCTGCAGCGGCCGGGGGCCATAGTTTCTTTCTGTATGCAAATTAGGGCTAACTGGCACAAGGGGTATTACTGGACCACTGGTGGCACTCTGACGTCACCAGCGGCCCCCCGCCCCCCTGTGTCCAGCGCCGCCCTTCTCATTCCTTTTCAGCGCTTCAGCGCTGGCCGATTCCTGAAAAAAACCTAAGAGCGCCTGCGCAGCTATGTAGGGCTAGCGTAGACAGCGCTAGTAGCGTAGCCTTGCACTTTATATTTATGTAATTGTATTTTATTTTGTAAGGCATGTTTAAATACAATAAAATAAAAGTTGTTTAATCAAAACAATCTGATATATAAACAATCAATGTGTCGTCGCGAACAACGCCCCCCCACCCCTGCGCGCGCTCAGCGGGCCACGGTAAAATTATCAAAGGCTGACTGGTCCGCGGGGATAAAAAGGTTGGGGACCACTGCCTTAATCAATTGATTGCCCTAATCTGTAGAGCTGAGGTTTGTAAAGTCTTTTAAAAGCTGCATATGTTCAGAGGCTGACTAAGATTGAGGCATGGATAGTGAGCTTTCCTTTCCAAAAGAATTCGTTTTCCAGAACAGCAAACACAGTTGTCAGTCTGATACCAAACCAAATTTGATATGCTGAGTACATTTAAGATTTAAAACTCTTCCTTCTGCACAGTCAGATATTTCTAATGAGCTACATACCTACTGAGATAGGCAGCTGAGTAGACATCCCATTAACCATTACTTTGCCTTGATCGTTGATTGCAGCATACTGGTGAGTAAAAAGGAAGAAATAATCAATAGGTTCATTATCTTAAAAACTGATAAATAGAAATACGAAATTATCTTTCTATCATGAAAAAAACACTACTCTGGTCATTCAGTAAAGGCCATAATAAACAGAAAGGGTAGAAGATGTCAAAACTCTGTAACAACAAACTAATCTGCAGATGAATCTGTAGAATAAAGAAATAAGTCTGAGCTATGTTCACTCTGTGTGTGTGTGTGTGTGTGTGTGTGTGTGTGTGTGTGTGTGAGAGAGAGAGAGAGAGAGAGAGAGAGAGAGAGAGAGAGAGAGAGAGAGAGAGAGAGAGAGAGAGAGAGAGATTCAAAGCACTAAATATCTAACTCTCTCCAATCCTTTCATTACAGTAAAGAGAAGTTTACGGCTTCTGGAAATGTGTACAGGGCAGGATTTATAAAACAGTTACCATTCATCCTATCATATGCAAATTCATCCTCCATGAACAATTCTTTTGGTAATCTACTGTGATATTTCCTATGCTCTTCCAAAGTATCTTTCAACTCTTCAGGTAGATTTTTAGAGGTGACAGAAACTATTGGAAGCCATTTTTCCCTTTTTTGAAGGGGAATGGTCTGTGAGCAGGAGTGAGCAATGTCCAATTCCACACAGTGTTTTATTTTGTTTTCCTCAAGAGTACATTAACAGCTACATATTAATGTTATTCATATACATATCGATGTGAATATGTTTGCAAATGAATTATATGGGAAGGGAGGGAAAGTAGGCAGAAGGAAAGGTAAGAAGGGAGAGACATTACAAGTGTTAAGTAAAATTGTCTCTTCTCATCAATTCATATTTAAATAAATTATTTAATTTAATTTGGTTTATTTGTTGACAGGAATTTAACTGAACTATTAACTTAAGAGGAAAAGGAAATTTAACTGCTGTAATCCAAAGTTTCAAAGCTGCTTCATTTTACTTCTAGCAATGAAATTCTTGTTTAAATATAAAAAAAGAAGTGAATTCTGCTTATTAGATATATCATGATTTTGTCAGCAAAAGGTACTTTTTAGATTGGTAGGCAAGCCTAATGATTACATGCAGATTCTGAATTCAATGGCACCAGAGCCATTTTGATTCATTACGGTTCTTACAGTTTCTCCTCCATTGATGCTTAGAGTCACCGATTTTAAGCAGCTCTCAGAATCTGTGATGCCACATGGCCCAAGCTCACCAAGAACAGTAAAGGTTTCTTCGTCACACATCTGGGGAAGAGAGACCAGGAAAAAGATAATAACAAAATAGACAGATTTCAAGGATGTTACTTTAAAAACATTTCGGAATAACTTCTATAGTAATTTTTTGACTTTGCAAAGAAAGGGAATAATTTGAGTCTGTTTGGTTGGAAAAACAGGAAATTCTCATTTATTTTCTTTTTCATAATTTTATTAGAACAAAGAACTGAAGAGCCAGATTAAGTTAGAGCATTTCCCGAATTGTTCAGGCTCTTCCTAGCTAGCTTAATTTAGTTTTCATTATTAAATCACTTTACTGAGTAGCATACAGAGTTCTATCAGCTTTTGGATCCCACTAATATAGTAATTAATTAATCCCACTAATATAGTAATTAATTAATCAGTTTTAAATGGTTATCATTTACATTTCCTGGAAAGAAAACAATAGCTTGGTGAAGTTCTTCTCCATCACCCAAGAGCTCCTCTATTTCATGTACAAATGTAAAAGAAAACTACCATTTTATAGGGAAAGCTGCAAGATATAAATAAAATCTAGAAATAGAAAATGGATAAATCACATGTCATATTTATAGCCAATGAATTGACATCCGGAACAATACATATAATTTTATGATTCCAAAAATAGAAGCTCAGGTTTAGGTTGTGTACCTAAAGACATTTTTGCTAATGTGAAATCTTAGATGACTTGCCTTAGTTAGAATATAAGTACACTTTCCATGGAAATTATACCACACTTCATCATAGGTGGAGATATGTGATCCTCCTTCTATTGAGCAAATACCACGACAAGGAAGCTCTGTGCAATTCCACGCACCACCACTGCACACACTGGAGGAGAGAGAATCTAAAATTAGGGATTTAACTTTGAAGGAAAAGTACTTTACTTAACTTGTATTATTTTGCTATGGTATCAATTAAATCCCCATTCTGAATATATAAATGTAGAAACTTAGTTTGATTGAGTCAATGAATATTATCTTGTAAATTCAAAAGCTATGTTAGGCATGATCTACTACATGATCATAGCTTCATTTCTCAAAAACTAATAGAATGCAACAAACGTTTACATGTAGGTTTATTTATTTATGCTGCCAGACAAAATATAATATCAAACATTAATGTGAAACTATACACTTAAATATTAAAGAGAAAAATATATAGCTTATCTTCCAGCATGGAACGATATGACAGTGCTTAATGTTTCCGTATTGCAACTATGATTGAGCAATATTTTGCCATTCTTTTTGAGATTTCTAAATATTTATCAACTAATAAAAATATGTGTTGTCTTCTACTGTACATTTGGAACAATTACCAGGAGAGGTAATAGCTGCAAGTGTGCGAAAGCCTTTGTCTCTGATCTTGCAAAGTTTTTGACAGTCACAGTGAGCAATACTGGCAAAAGGTGGAATCCGTTTTCTTCTTTCTCCTAAAAAGTCTTAGTTTAACAATATGTTTATTAGTTAAGTGCTGTTCTTTAGTTACCCAGCTAAATTCAAAAATCCAGCAGAATCTTTCTTTTGAACTAGTCTGAAGGATAGGTTAATAGCCAGAAGTAATATATGCAATCTGAAAGGTTAAATGGAAGTATGGACTTTAGATCAGAGCCTAAAATCAGGAATTACAAATTAAAAAATATTGACATCACCGAGGAAAACTAGATCCCTGCACAAAGCATTGGTTGAATGTACCAAAAGATATTAATTACCAGGAACGGCATGGATCTGAATATGTCATCCCTGGAGAATAGGATTCTCCATTATAAATGCAGGAACATTGCTCAAAAGGGATGCAGGCTTTGCCATTGATGTCATCCAAAACAGTTCCTATGGGGAAAAATAAATCATAATGGATTTTCAACCTGTGCCAATACAGTTTCATTTCATTTTCATTAAAATTCTTTTACACAAATTTCTTTTTAGAAAGTTCAGAAGGGAGTATATATAATAGACAGTACTATTTTATTATTGTGTTTGTGGCACAGTAGTACAGTATACATACTTAGGTTTAATAGGTTAGGTTTATTGGTTTTGTATGCCGCCCACTCCCGAAGGACCCCAGGCGGCTCACAATAAACAGGGGGGGGGGATAAATAAGACAATACAAACAATATTAAAAATCCACAACAGACACAATTGAAACGGGGGTGGGTACTTCAACAACCCCCAGCCTGCCGGAACAGCCAGGACTTAGTAGCTTTACGGAAGGCCGGGAGGGTAGCAAGGGTCCGGATCTCCACGGCAAGCTCGTTCCAGAGACCTGGAGCAGCAACAGAGAAGGCATTGGCTGGCAGATGGAACCCGGAGAAGGCCAAGCCTGTGCGATCGAATTGGTCTTTGGGAGGTAATTGGCAGGAGACGGTCTCTCAGGTACCCAGGTCTGATGCCATGTAGGGCTTTATAAGTAGCGACTAGCACCTTGAAGCGAGTCCAGAGACCAATGGGCAGCCAGTGCAGCTCGCGGAGGATAGGTGTAACGTGGGTGTACCTAGGTGCACCCACAATCGCTCGCGCGGCTGCATTCTGGACTAGCTGAAGTCTTCAAACACTTTTCAAGGGCAGCCCCATGTAAAGCGCATTACAGTAATCCAGTCTTGAGGTGACAAGGGCGTGAGTGACTGTCTGAAGTGCCTCCCGGTCCAGGTAGGGTTGCAATTGGTGCACCAGGAGAACCTGGGCAAAGACCTCCCTGGTAACAGCCGACAACTGGTGATCTAAAGTCAGCTGTGGATCCAGGAGGACTCCCAAATTGCAAACTCTCTCTGAGGGGCGTATAATTTCACCCCCCAGACTGAGAGATGGAATAATTTGCCAATCTTTGGGAGGGAACATCAATAGCCATTCGGTCTTATCGGGATTGAGTGCAAGCTTGTTCGTTCCCATCCAGACCCTGACAGCCTCCAGGCACTGGCCCATCACTTCTACTGCTTCACTGAGTTGGCACGGGGTGGACAGATACAATTGTGTATCGTCTGCGTATTGGTGGTATTTAATCCCGTACCGCCGTATGATCTCACCCAGCGGCTTCATGTAGATGTTAAATAGGAGGGGGGACAGGACCAAGCCCTGCGGCACCCCATAATTGAGGGGCCTAGGGGTCGACCTCTGTCATCCGACCAACACTGACTGCGACCTGTCCGAGAGGTAGGAGGAGAACCACTGAAGAACGGTGCCTCCCACTCCCACCTCTCGTAACCGTCGCAGAAGGATACCATGGTCGATGGTATCGAAGGCCGCTGAGAGGTCAAGGAGCACTAGGATAGAGGACTGACCCCTATCTGACCCTATCTGGCTCGCCAGAGATCATCGATCAGCACGACCAAAGCAGTTTCCGTGCTGTAGCCAGCTCCATATCCTCACAATTCCTTCCCCCCTTGGTAACAGAATAATTTACGCTGAAGATGGCAGCTCACCTGGTGGACAAAAGCAGCCGTCTACACAGTGATCTTCACAGATATGAGATCTTTCAGAATTAGTACAAGTATTTGCACAAGGTGATCCACATTCTTGATATTGCATACCCGAAGAGCATGATATTGCTGAAATAAAAACAGTAAGACAAGGTCAGTTCTCCACACAGCATGGTGGTCATAAAAATAAGCTGGACAGAGAATCATTATCAGTAATATGTGTGTATCATGTTCTTCATTAGACTTGCAACATGCCATAATTTAAAAGAACTCTCAGCAATTAACAAAGATACATGAGATAAGACATCCCTGATAACAGGACAATTGCATCTTAATCATCAACATCATCATAATATCCCAACCAAAATCAAGGAAAAGCAATTGCTCATACTACAAAAACTCTGTGGAAGAGCTCAGTTTTCAGCATCATTTGAAAACAGAGGATTGGCCTGATCTCTGCCAGAAGATTACTTGATGCTGCAATGGAAAAATAGCACCTCATTGTTTCAGTCCCCCTTACTTTATGGAGAGAACCAATATAGTTTCTCTTGATACAATCAATCCAGGCTGAAGAATGGAATTCTGAGAATATGTTGGTGCCAAAAATATAGTTCTTAATACAGCAAAACCAGCATTTCATTTTGCACTTGGAAGCCTACTTGAAGCCAATGCAGGGGTCACAGCACAGGTATAATGTTTACTGGGGAAATGTGTCAGGTAACAGGTGGGCCACTATATTTTATAAACTATCAGCATTTGGATAGTCTCCCCAAGTACAACACATTGCAGTAATATAGGATGCAACTCCAAGTAGCAACTGAACTGCCATTCATAATTAATGGTTTTAAATGAAATGTATTATGTTTTCAGAAATCATTTTTAAATTAAAGTGGCTACACAGCACATCCTACCACCTGTCTCTTGTTTTTTGCATATATTTCATGTTCTTTATTTATGGTCTATGAATGCTAGCCAAATAGTTTATAATTTATATACATCCATTATTACTTTTTGATGGACACACAACACAGAGAAGATATCTGTTCTGAGTCTTTCTCTCCTTTTCCTTTGATGCTTCATTGTTCAAAACTTCTTGAAAGCAGAAACAATATAAGCAAGAACATGATTCCTCAGTGACTGATAACCCAGTTCAGTTGTTTCTCCTCTGAGCTGAATAACTGAGCAGAAAAAACAGAGCTTGCCATACACAAGCACATATCCAATTGTTCATCCAAATGCTTTCTTCATCTCATTGTTTAAAGAATAGTACTAATATGTTTTAGTATTTTTGAAGAATGATTCATTTTGTAGTCTTTGTGACTTTCCCAATCCCTTTGAACTGTATATTGTCTGGGAAGGTAAGACTTGCATCTTCTCTGACCCTTTAAGCTGTTCATACTCTATATTGCCAAAAGTATTCTCTTACAACTGAGTCTGATTATGTGGATGGGTGAGCGAATACTTTTGGCAATATAGTGTAACTCTATAACTAGTACAGAGATCTGTCAAATGCAATGTTTTATTTGTAATGTAATATTTATTCATTGTTTTCTGTTGCATTAGAAATCTATTCATTTATATATTTTTTTGTTTTGGCAGCACCTTTTTATTTCCATATTTTCAACTAGAAAACGAATCTGAATCCAGAATCCTGAAAAGTCCAGAGCAGGGATGTCAAACTGGAGGCCTGTGGGCCAGATGTGTCATGTGAAGGTCACGCCCACCCCAGCTCCGCTAAGGGAAAAAACGTCATGAAATATCACATGATGGCAATGGGATGCCGTGAGTTTGGCAGCTGTGGTCCATAGGCAGAGATTAGACTCAAATTACTTTGGTCACTTGTTTGGCAGAAGTTTACACTTACGGCATAGTTCTGGACTTCTCCAGTTTTGAGGTTGGCCACCAGCATGAGCACATTGTCGAGAGTATTCAGTGAAAGTGTAACAGAGACAGGAGGCTTTTTCAACTTCATCACAGTGACACAAGTCATGTACACAAGCATCAATGTAGCTATCCACACCAACAATATCATTACATCCAGAAAATGCAGAACCAGTTAGTATTTTCTGACAAATATCCTAGATGGAAAAACAAAAGGCAAAAGATTTTATGACACAATTTTCTTCTAAAATGGGGGACGTTCCCTTTTTTAAAAAAAGCCCTCATTTTTCATACTTATATCATAGATTAGATCACTATATTTTACACAGTAACATGAGCCCTTCCCAGTGATGTGCGGTGAGGTTTATGGCTGGTGAGGCAGCAATTTTAGACTTGTGGACTTCAACTCCCAGAATTCCACAGCCAGGCATGCTCAGTTCCGATTTAAAGCGACAGCATTTATTTTTCTCCTTTGCTAAATAAGTTTCCTTCTTTCTTTTTCTTCTCCCTTCCCCTCTTTCCTCCCTCCCTTCCTCTCTCAAACACACACAGACACACACACACACACAAAGTTGCACCAGGATTCAGAAAATTTAGGTTTTCCTCCTCAGCCCATGTTAGCAATACCACTAGCAGCATTTTGGCTGGCAGGTGTACATAGAAGTGGAAATTCATTCTACTGAAAACATTGTTTTTGCTTATGATTGGATAATTAAAATTTCAGAAGACCCAAAGGCACAGTATTAGAGTGTTACATAGTGCATAAACTAAAGAACTGTCTCAATATGCTCCCTCCCCCCTCTCAAACACACACACACACACGCACATAAAGTTGCACCAGGAGGATGAAGTTTGAATTCCTCCTCCTCCCTCTGACCCACACGTACCTTTTTCCAGCTGTTTCAGAGAGGATTTCAACTCTGCTCTTGCCTGCCGTCATGAAAAGAAAAAAAATGTAAAAGGAAAAAGGCGAGAGCTGAGGTCAGGCTGAGCTAGTTGCTGCCAGAGTCACCGTGTGGATGATTCTGCTTAACTGTTTGAAAAAGCCTCTAAAAAAGCACCCTCTACAGGAGGAGGTGGGAGAAGGATGTGCCTCATCTACATCAGGAATTTTTCGGCTTTTAACCCTTGCTTAACTCTGCTCGAGTGATCATAAAAAGTCAGACTAGATGAGGCACGTCGTTCTCCTGCTGCCTCCTGTAGAGGGCACTTTTTAAGAGGCTTTTTTAATCAGTTAAGCACTAAGCAGAGTCATCCATGGTGACTCTGGCAGCAACTAGCTCAGCCTGACCTCAGCTCTTACCTTTTTTCTTTTACATTTTCTTTTCTTTTCATGACGACAGTGGTAAGGCTCTGCCTCCCCTGCCTCCCCTGACTGCATGTCCCTGGCCCTTGCTCCAAAGTTAGATTCCAACCTAAGATGTCAGACCCCAAAACAAGATCAATACATGGTAATTCTTCCAAGCTGAGTTGTTTATTGTTTCACACATAGGCAAAATCTTGCCAGACTGATCATGCTACTATCTGTATCTACAATATACTCTGTGAACTATTAAGGCAGAGTTGTCTTCACTCTCTTCTTCTCATTCACAACATCTGGACTGATTTTGACTCTTATTCCTCTGGAATGCATCCCTTCCCTCCTGGAAATTCAGCTCCTCTCTACCTTCCATCACACAATAT
The DNA here is from genome assembly GCF_009769535.1 of Thamnophis elegans. NCBI lineage: Eukaryota > Metazoa > Chordata > Lepidosauria > Squamata > Natricidae > Thamnophis > Thamnophis elegans. The sequence continues at coordinate 78,378,019 of NC_045541.1, read as the reverse complement.
AATAATAATATAGCTGTGGAGCAGATTGAAAGAGAATCAATTATTTTCAAGGAAATGGCAACTAATAAATTTTAAATGTAAGATTCTAGAATCCTTTTGCAAATCAGACAAATGCAAAGCAGAAGAATAAGAAAGAAAATTCTCACGTATTCATCAGTGCAATTCTTCTGAGGAGGAGGTAGAGGATCATCACAAGCTTCTGTTGGACTAGCCACCTTCCATTGATTCCCAAACTGGAAGTCTGTTAAGGGGGTATCTTCAAAAATAAAGTCATAATAGAGATTTGTAAGCTAGTAGTACCTCTGTCTAAGTTTTCCTTTCAGGAAAGCCATATCAAATTAGCTATGAAAGTTGATCAAGATCTAAAGATTTGTGCTTCCAGAAAAGCAAAAATAATCTAAATCCAATCCCCAATTAATTAAAGAGTCATTTCCTGTTTGTAGCATCTCAACTTTCATACATGAGAGAGAATATACATTTTTCATATAAAATTATATTGATGTAGACCGTTCAGAATCTGTCTATACATAAAGTATGAGGTGGTATAATAAGGGGAGATGGGAAAAATGAAAAGACACTCTTGAGTTCAGGTTAATTCCTGGCAATTACATAGACAATGTGCAATTTTTCTGGATACCACTATAGTGTACCTCGCCACTGGATAACATGGGATTTTTGTTTGTTTGTTTAACTTTTCAGTACAATTTATGACCCTGATATTGTGGTTAAAGAGGGAAAAAAAATCTTTAGTCCCAAATGTCATACAGTTACACCTTTCAAACTTAAAATAACAAAATATCTACATATTATTTTGAAATCACAAATGATTTGATATTCTTAAGTCAGAGAACAAGGTGATTAAAGTACTAATTCTAAGTTTGAGGTCATTTAAAGTTTAAGAACCTCTTTGCTTTGGTGAATATGGAACCTAATATTCATCCAATTTCCAAAGATGACAGGTATCAAAATTACCAGGCTGTTAATATGAATGATCAAAATATTGAGGCGAAAAAAGGTTTGTTTGTTTTTTGCTATTCCACCGTATTGAAAAATCGGGATTATGAAAAACTACAGCATGGTTCTGTAGCATTCATTGAATAAAGAGGGGTAAACTGTGATAAATAAATCCAATAAGTCCTTTTTATATACTTACTCTCAAAATAAAATTCTTTGTACTTTGGCATGCCATTAAAATCTCCACAAAGTCCACAGGTCTGATTGGCATATTTTTTATCAAGTTCCAGCTGAAATTACATATGAGAAGGTTGATAACATGTAATAGATTAACCCTCTCTAATAAATATTGGAAATTCAAGGCAATGCCTGCACTAGATAAACCAAAATGGTGTCTATCAAAGTTGTATTTCAACAATCCAAAGTGAATTTATTGGATAGAAATTTGAGATTTCCTTTGTGAGTCCCAGGCTCAATATTATTCATAACAACCTACTTTTCAATGTATTAGTCCTAACAAAAGCAACTCCTTTGTATCCCTTGTCATTTCTGCAATTTTGAGGAGGGAAACACCTCCCAAACCCCAAATTTGCAAGTAAGGTTACAACCTATGCAACTAATAAATTATCAGACAATGAAAATTTGAGAATACAGACCTGTGTATATGTTAAATATATAATCTAAATGTGCTTTCATCTTTAAAAATAGAAACAAAATGTCAGGTGTAGAAACATGCTTGGTAGCTTACTTCAGTGTGAAAGGGTTTTTAAATAAAGGACCATTATTTAGGACCATTATTGGCAACATAATAGTTACATACAGCTGTATATAAGAGCGTTTGAAAGAACATTCTTTGTCTTTATAGCTAATCTGAGAAGGTTAAAGGAGGAACAAGTATTACTTTGGTATTTGTGTTTCTGCTCAATATCTTATTTTATTGCATTTATATCCTACTTTTTTTCTGAGAACTCCTGATGTTATATAGAGAATAATTCCTTAAGCTTATCCCATAATAACAATTTGTAAGATAGACCAACCACAGAGGAAGAATGATTGCCTCAGCCATGTTTCAATGGAGATTAAACCAAGGACTCCCCAGTTGAAGTCTTAATTTAATTATTACATTACCTTTGTTTGCCAATTGATTAATTCTTAATTTGAGCCATCTCTTTGCTTGATACATTAAACCTGAACTTAGATGTAGAGTTATGATTCCAGCTTAGCCATCTCTTTTCATTATTACCCAATTTGGATGATGAAACAAAGTTCCCTCAAGCACCGAGGGAGAACATTTCAGTATATAACTGCTGCTTCTGAGAGGATCTCCTTGCAAATGAACTTGACTTTTGAATTTTAGTGATCATATCTATATTGAGAGGGATGATCTGTGACATATATGGTTGCAAGTCATGTGTAGCCTTAATTATGTGTCATAAGCAAAACTGTGGCCCAGTAAGCAGCTAGTGTTATCTTCAATGGTTGTGCAATGTGATTATTGTCCACTTAGCTCTGGCTTTTAGAACTCTGAATCAAGCATAAAGATGGCTTAAATTCAGTTATCTCTCTGTGTGTCTCTCTATGTGTGAAGTGAGCTCTAGAAGTGAGAGTGATCAGAAATCACAGAATGCAGGAAGTGTGCTAGAGAGAAAAACAGAAAACTGAGAATGGCTTAGAGTATTTTGGAAGACGTTGGCATCTGAAACTAGATTCCATCCATCCATCCATCCCTATTTTGTTACAGCTCACATTTATGTTCTACATCATTATATACTTACCATTAGACTGTCTTGTTTATTCCACATTAGAGTTAAACCATTTTTACCATTCACTTTGATATAGTTGAGAAAATTCTCTATTTCATATCCAGGTCCATTGTAAGGTAACTGAATCCTGATAAGAATGCATTAGAAATACAGAGTGTCATGTAGGTCACAATATTTCTACACGCCTCATTTTTTTTTTGCCTGGAATTTTAGGCATGCAGTATTTATTCAAGTCTGGTTTCATTTTTTTTAAAAAAAGGGGTATTGGTGCCTTGATGATGTTTTGTATTATTGTTAATATAAAATATATGGGCAGAACAGGCAAATAGTAGTTTGAAAGCCACCATTGTCTTTAGATGTATCAACTGGTGTCAGATGGGCTCAATTTCTATTCTACTTCCTACTTTCTAAGGATACTTTTTCATATTACATTGAGTGCTCCTGACTATTTCTGCTAGGTTTTTGGCTATTTTGAAGAGGCAGGAATGCCCTTCAACAGAGTCACTACTTATTCTGACTTGTAATATTTTTAGAACTATACTTTAATGCAAGTGCTGTGATAATACTCAGTTATGAATGACTAGAAAAACAATAAAATAATGTAGTGACAGACTTGATAATAAACTCATGGAGAAACCTAACAAGTTGAGGGAAGAAAAAAATAGTAATTAAGAAAGTCTCTGCTTTCATTCAAATCAGCAGCTATTTATAAAGCGAGTACAGGTAGTCCTTGACATACAGCCATTTGTTTAGTGAAAATTCAAAGTTACAACAGCACTGAAAAAGTGACCCTTTTTTCACAGTTATGACCATTGCAGCATCCCTAAGGCCATGTGATCAACATTCAGATGCTTGGCAACTGGCATGTATTTATGACAGTTGCAGTTTCCTGAGGCCATGTGATCACCTTTTACGATCTTCTGAAAAGTAAAGTCAATGGGGAAGCCATTGGATTTAATGACCATGTGGTTCACTTAACAACTACAGTGATTCATTTAACAACTGTGGCAAGGAAGATCGAAAAATGGGGCAAAACTCACTTAACAACTACCTTGCTTAGCAATGGAAATTTTGGAATCAACTGTGGTTGTAAGTCGAGGTCTACCTGTACACCAACAATTGCACCATTACAACATTCATTATACAGATTGCTCTAAGGATTACCGTATTTTTCAGACTATAAGATGCACCTTTTTGTCTCCTAAAAGGGGGTGAAAATATCTGTGCTTCTTATAGACCAAATATTGCTGAAACCCTACTCCACCTGCTGGCCATTTTTTGGCCTTTGCACACTCTGTTTTCAGGGCTTTTGGGGGCCATTTTTGAGGCTTTTCTTGGCTTGTTTTTGAGGCTTTTTACAGGCCAATTTTGAGACTTTTTCCAGGCTATTTTTGAGGCTTTCCCAGGCCATTTTGAGGCTTTTTTTCAGGCCACTCGTTTTGGAAAAAAATTCCCCCCTCAAAAATGGCCTGAAAGAGCGTCGAAAATAAAAACTTCCTATTCCTTTCAAATCCATATAATACTACAGTAATTTGTTTTTGTCATCTCCTATTGGTTAGAAGAACAGTTTCTGATGGATAATTGTTTCTAGTCATTATCTAGCCTCTTCAGATTGTTGGGTCACATAGCTATCAACTCACCTAAGGATTGCAACCCTTCCTATATTTAAAACTCACAACAGAAAAAAAAATGTAATCTAATAAGATGATGTAAATATTCTTTTCTTCCACATGTATGCTGTACATAACTTCTTATCATGGTATTCTGCTTGTTTCTTTACTCATGTTCCAAAAGTTAGAAGCAACGGACACTGATCAGAAAAATCTAACTTGTCTTCATCATGAATGTTTGAAATAATGCCATTTAGGATGTCCTCAAATCTTGTACTCATCTGCAAGTGTTTTGACATTACAAACATCTGCATCTTTAGTCATGTTTGGTGATATTTGTCAATACTAACCATGATGATGACAGAATATGCATATGTGTTATCACAATACTTCTTCTGCTCTTTGGCATTTATGGTCTAATGTTGAATACAAATATGAAAGGCTGTGTTTGTGTCACAATGTATGATTTCCCTTCTCTTACCCATCTCTTGTGGATGCCTAGGTCTGTAGTCCATACTTCTACATGAACATTTTGAGAAATACAACATTCAGAGTATGTTGTGAATTCTAGATGAGAATCTCCACAAAACATAACTATTCAGCATGCAGAACTAAGGACTTACCTGAGGTGGGCTGCTGCGGGTTCACACATATTCGGGCGATCCTCTAGCTAGGATTTTTCCCAGTTCGGTGAACCTGCAAATCCCATCCCTGGCTGGCCCCACCCACCCCACCCTGCCCCTCCCAGGAATCTCCATACACCCTGTTTTGGATGCTATGTGGGTACAGGGCCCACATGGAGGCTCAGGGTGGGCAAAAAACAGGCCTCCTGGAAGTTCCAGAAGTGGGGCTGCTTCTGGCCTCTGGAGTCCAGAGGGAGGCTATTTTCATCCTCCTGGAGGCTCGAGGAAAGCCTCCTTAGCCTAGGGAGGGTGAAAATACCCTCCCCATGGTGCAGGAGGGCAACTAGGCCACACCCACCCAGCAACCGGGCATAGAACCTGTTGCTAAAAATTTGAAGCCCACTCCTGGACTTACCGTTTGTCATTTGCCAAAATTTGATCCTTTTCCATTTTAAAATATGTTCCAGCCAGCATCACAGTGATATGGCTAATTGTGGTGGTGTTCCCCACTGTTTGGCGTTTAATTTGAATGTTGAAGTCCTCAAATGGTTCTGTGCAATGGTAGGCAAATATGTAATCGCAGACTCCAGGAAAATTATAGATGTCACCATCAAATGTCTTGAAGTGAAAGGCACCCCATGTGCTGCAGACCTGTCCATTATGAACGGAGTGAAAGGCTGTGAAGAGGATGTAAAGAATTAATATATACATATCAATACATACACCATTATTACATTTTGTTTGGGGTGGATAAATAGATAAATAGAGGGGCATAGAGCTTAAACATTTAGACAGGGAAGAACTTTGCAGCATTTGGCTCCTTCTCCTTTGTTGCTCTGGTGATTTCTTCTTTTGTGTTCTTGACTTAGAAATGGAGTAATAATAGTTCTGGATTTTCTCTAGGCCTGGGTCCAGTACTCTAATGTCTTCCCAAGTGTGATGAATCACCTGCTATTATGGTGGAGAAAGCTCTTCTAGAGGAAAACCAGCCTGGAGGAAGCTGAGTAATTGTGGAGCAATCACCAAGCAAATCCACAAGATTAAAATTACTGCCTCATTCTTGTGTATCAACTGGAGCAAACCATTATTAGATACTTAGTAATATGAGTTTGAGTAATATTACTACTGTAATGCGCTCTACATGGGGCAGCCCTTGAAGAGCATTCGGAGACTTCAGCTTGTCCAGAATGCAGCCGCGCGAGCAATTGTGGGTGTACCCCGCTACACCCATGTTACACCTATCCTCCGCAAGCTGCACTGGCTGCCTATTGGACTCTGGATGCGCTTCAAGGTGCTAGTCGTTACTTTTAAAGCCCTACATGGTATCGGACCTGGGTACTTGAGAGACCGCCTCCTGCCAATTACCTCCCTTCAATTAAATCCCACAGATTAGGCCTCCTCCGGATTCCATCAGCTAGCCAGTGTCGACTGTCGACCACCCAGAGGAGGGCCTTCTCTGTGGCTGCTACGGCCCTCTGGAATGATCTTCCCATGGAGATTTGGACCCTCACCACCTTTCAGGCTTTCCGCAAAGCCGTCAAAACCTGGCTGTTCCGGCAGGCCTGGGGCTGATGAGTTCCCAGCCCCACTCAAATTTGTTGTGACTGTTGAGGAGTTTTTTAATCTGTTTTTTTGTATTTTGTTGTTGTGTTGTTTGTTCTCTTTGTATTGCCCCCTTTCCCTATCGGTTTGTTAGCCGCCCTGAGTCCCTTTGGGAACAGTTTTTTTAATAAAACTGAAACTGAAACTGAGTTTCCTAAACTGCAAACAAGCAAGCTCAGCAGTAGTAAAAAAAAAAAAAAAGCCTTGTGCCTTCACCAGACTACAACAGACAGCAGATTTCTCTGCATCATGATAGAGTTAAAACAGATTGCAAAGGTCTGTAAATACAGCTAAGTAGATTGCTATTGTTGTGGAAACAAGATCAGAATAAAGCTAGATGAGACCTTGGAGCTCTACTGGTCCAACCCTCTGCTCAAGCAGGAAACCTTATACCATTTCAGACAGGTGGCTGTCCAGTCTTTTCTTAAAAACTTCCAGTGATGAAGCACCTACAACTTCTGAAGACAAGCTGTTCCGTTGGTTAATTGTCCTCACTGTTAGGAAGTTTTTCCTTACTTTCAGGTTGCTTCTCTCCTTGATTAGTTTTCATCCATTGTTTCTTGCTTTGCCTTCTGTGTGCTTTGGAAAATAAGTTGACCCCCCTCTTCTTTGTGGCAGCCCCTTAATAATGGAATACTGCTATCATGTCACCCTAGTCCTTCACTTCTCCAGACTAGGTTCACCCAAACGCTGCAACTGTTCTTTGTGTGTTTTTTGTCTCTAGTCCTTTAATTATCCTCTTTGCTCTTTTTCCAAAGTTTCAACATCTTTTTTGTAATGTAGCTACCAAAACTGGATGCAGTATTCCAGATATGGTCTTACTAAGATTTTATAAAGCAGTACTAATACTTCATTTGATTTTGATTCTATGGGAAATAAGGGAAATAGGATCCTTAAAAATAGTATAGAGCAAATGGGTGGTGGTGGTGGGGGAGGAGAGTTAGTTGGTTTGTTTCAAATCCGTGATCAGTGATAGATAAGAGACTAAGGACATTGAAGCTAGTTACTAAGGACATTGAAGCTAGTTACCCAACAAAAGAAAATTACATTAGTGAAAAAAACCATATTGGGCACACTGGGTATTGTCTACATACTTTATGCCACTAGGCTTAAAATTTTGGACCTGGACAACCTAGAACTATGCTGCCTATGGTCTGACCTAAGCTTAGTATACAAAATTGTCTGCTACAACACCCTACCTATCAATGACTACTTCAGCTTCAACCCCAATAATACATGGGCAAACAATAAATACAAACTCAAAATAAACTGTTCCAAACTTGATTGCAGAAAATACGACTTCAGCAACAGAGTGGTCAGTGCCTGAAATGCACTACCTGACTTTGTTATTACATCCTCAAACCCCAAAAACTTTAATCTTAAACTGTCTACCATGGACCTCACCCCATTCCTAAGAGGTCTGTAAGGGGGCATGCATAAGCTCACCAGCATGCCTACTATCCCTGTCCTACTATTCCCATTTATTTGTATGCATTTCTTATGTATATACTTACACCTGCTTATACTTTTATGTTTATATGTTATATTCATACTTACACTTGTTTTCTCATACATGCTTGATAAACCAAATAAAAATAAAAATAAATAAATGTCATTCTTGAAAATTCACTGTACTTCATAGTACAGTGCTTCATAGTTTTTATCACTAGTTTATGTATTCAATATTGACTAATGGTCTACTTCCTTTTTGGTTATAGCATTGTTTACCATATTTATGTCATTTGTTTCAAAAAATTCTTTGAAGTAAGAAAAACGTTGTACCCTCATTTTTGACTGCCTGAACAAATCCCTGCAGTTTTCTTGGCAGATTTGAAAAGTAGCTTGCCCTTGTCTTCTTCCTAGGGCTGAGAGGGAGTGACTGGCTCATGGTCATGAACTGGCTCTGTGTTTTAAGGCAGAACTAGAATTCACAGTCTTCTGGTTTTTAGCCTGTTGATTTCAACTACACTAAAGTATACTAAAATAATCCCCAAACCCAAATCTGGTTAGATGAAAAGCAGACTAAAGAATCACAGCAGCAAATGGAATAATACAGATATAGTAAAATTCAGAATGTAAAATCAGCAGCAATGCAACCAAAATAAAATCCTTGAACAAATAAAATAATTTAAGCTGTTACTAAGATTTCTAAGAATAGCTGCCAGACATAATGATTTATGGAATTATTTCCAAATCTGCTGAGATATTTGGTGTTACATATCTGCTGAATTATCCATCAATCTGTGTTCAGAAAGTCCTTGACTCACAACAGTTCATTTAGTGACCATTTGAAGTTACAATGGCACTGGAAAAAGTGACTTATGACCATTTTTTTATACTTATGACTGTTGCAACATCCCCAGGATCAAAATTCAGATGCCATTTGGCCATTGACTCATATTTATGATGGTTGCAGTGTCCCGGGATCATGTGATCACCTTTTGCAACCTTCTGGCAAGTCAAAGTCAATGGGGAAACCAGATTCATTTAACAACCGTGTTATTAATTTAACAACTACAGGGATTCACTTAACAAATGTGGCAAGAAAACTTGTAAACTGGGGCAAAACTCACTTAGCAACATAAATTTTCTCACTTAGCAACATAAATTTTGGATTCAATTGTGGTCGTAGGCCGAGGGCCAGCTACCATCAGATGCTATATTAATATGGCTCCATGACTAAATCTCATCAAACTTGCAGCCCATGGGCCGGGTGTGTCACATGCTGACCACGTCCAGTTTAGCAAAGGGGAAAAAAGTCACGATACATCACATGATGGGGCCATGATGATGCAAGTTTGACACCCCTATCATAGATACAAGAACATTTCATTTTAGTCTCTTACATGATATAACAGGCATTGTTTTCATTGGTGGGATGATGGTAACTCTTTCAGGTACATCTTCTGCACTTGAAGCTACAAAGAAAAGAAGAACATTTGCTTATTTGTGTGCACACATACAGCAGAATCAGTCAAACAAGGGTTTGATAAAAATTATGTCAGACAAATGAGCAGAGCCTGAATTTTTCATTGTTTTTTTCTACTTTTTAGTTACATGACTAAATTCAGTTTATGCCTCTTTTATTTTGTTTTCCTGCTAAAATTGAACATATGTATCTCCTTTTATTGAGAATTTAATTGATAAAGTTCAATGGTTTCAATACAGGTGGCTGGATATTCACAAAAAAAGGATGTCAAGACCCATCTCCCATTTGCTCATCTCTGCCCTATTCCTTCATCATGTATCCTCAAGACATACTGGCTTTCTAAATCCAATTTTAGTGACTTCCCATACAGTTATGTGGAAGCTATCTGTGGGAGAATGTTCCACATAAAATAGAGAAAAACAGGACATTTGAAAAGATTGCAGAGATTCTTGAGATCCTCCAACTTGGATTACCGGTAATTGATACAGTATAACATCTAACTAAAATGAAAACAATATTTTAAATGGACATAATCTAACAAAGCTATACCCTTAATAATCTTTGTCAGAATGGGGGAAAATGATATTTTGAGCACTGCAACTGGTAGAATCAAGGATTAAAGTTGGAAATTAATGACAATCAATGTAGCTGATTGAAATGAATAATTTCTTCATTCATTTCTGTTTTATATAGTCAAAGTCTTCATAGATTGATGGTATAACAGGATATGTATTTCAATTCAGGGAAGAGGAGCAGTAACTATCAGATGCTTTATGGGATGCAGCAAAACAGGTCTTCTTAGTGGTTCTTGAATGAGATGAAACCATATTACCCTTTGAAAAACAGCCAAATGGAAAACATTTCAGTCTAAATTCAAATCAAAAATTTGATTCACATCCATTTGCTATTAAAAGGGTTGTGGGTCATCTCTTTATATCAGCTGCAAAAAAAAATTACGGAAAACTGACTCTTTGTTCCTATCTGGTGGCCATCCAGGTTTTGCAATCCAGATAAAAGATGAGATCAGATGCAAAAACATGGGTGTCTGAACAACTGAGTCTCATTCCATCTCTCCATTTATATAATTACGAAGAATGAATATTTTTTTTCTTTTTCAACAATATCCAAGCTTTTGATAGGAGAATTAATCTCCTTAAAAACAGTATATGAAGAATATACTGTACACTCATGTCTATACAAGGTTATTTTTTAGATAAAGGGAAGCAGTTAGTGTTATTTTTCTTTGAAGGTTAGCTATAGACTACAAGGTTTAATATTTTATTTAAAAATGAAATGGTTCAAGATCTTCTTCTTAGGCCAAAAATGCCTCACTCATTCCAATCTCTTCAAATAAGTAGCATAGCTCAAAACATTCTTTGAATGTTAACTTTCCAAATTCTATATAGGCTTTACAAATTAATGAAGGCACAGGAATAACTTAAAAAGTCTTCCTTCTGAAAGGTTTCTAAACAAGAACAAACAGTAAACATCAATACAAGCTAATTATTTTGATAAGAAACTTGGGTTGAGGAGGAAATAACTTTTGGAGAGAGGTTTATACTTTTATAAGATTAGATTTAATCTTCAAAGCCTTCTTTACAGATACGTCATTAAGCATGTTTTACTTCAGGCTGCATCAAATTAAAAGGCTTCCTTCAATGAAGATACATTAAATATTTAGTTTAAATAGTACTAACTGTTGGGGAAAGGAACTTGCTAAAATTGAAAATTCCATATAATTTACAAATCAAATGAACTGTGTTTTTCAAAATCAATTATATATTTAATTGCTTTTAAAAAATAAATATACCACAAAAATGAGAGGGTTTTTTTTTTACCTTTCTGTTGGATACAGCAGATCACCAGAATTACAACCCATAATGGTATCCTAGGTCCTTTACCAAACCCCATCTTGAATGGAGCTTGGTAGCAATGTGTGTGCAACCAGCCTCTGACCAGCAGGACCAAGTCACCTGAACTCTTAAACTCTTATATAGTGGGATATTTGGGCTATTTTTCCATGCAACTAACAAGGTGGAGCTGTCAGAGGTAAATAGAGGATGCTCTTCCATTTCCTTGATGGTTAGCCAGGAATGTTTGCTTTTGGTGAGGTGTATTGTTTTTTTGTCAAAGTTCCATCTAGTAAGGGAAATTAGAAATGAATAACCTACAGGTAAGAATCCTTCTTTGACAAAAAAAAAGCCATTGAAGATCCGGGAAAAAAAATAAGCTCAAGGATCTTTTGACCAGAACATGGTTCAAACAGACTATTATTTAAGGTTCTGGATATTGCTAAGTATTGTTGTTAAGCACTGATTAAACGGGGATTATAGAAAAGAAGTAACATTTTTATTATTTTGAGCCAACATCTTGCTTGTATGTATTCAGGACTGATGAGGCTTGAAAGTTGAACTACAGAACTCTTTTGATTTCTCCTAGTACATTGCAGATAGAGGCACTGAGTAAGGATCACAACAGAAATGCCATGCTGCAGTGGCCTTTCTGCCCATTAGATTCAGACCGCTATCACTATCTGAAAAAATAGTTTGATTGGATAGTAAAAAAATATTTTACCAATAAAGGAGAATATTTGTAGCTCAGGGTTGAAATGAGGGGTCCTTGGTGCTCTCTGAGCTTGCTTGTTTTCTTGCAAACATTTCATTACCCTAACTAGGTAACATCATCACTGCTAATCTGTGAAAAAAAATGTTTGCTTGAATAGTGAGAACCTAACAAGTAAGGATCAGAGAGTTATTGAGAAATAGGCCTGTTCCATAAGATATCTCTGCACACAATAACAGACTGCTTTAAATTAATGATGGAATATGTTTCTACTGGAAATCATGAAACATGAAACAGAAATAGCTCTGCCACCATGATTGAGAGTGTGGCAATGGTAGGGAGTTTTTACAATGGCTTTGTGTAAACGTGGGCTTTTATAGAGTGGACTTTGGCTACTGACCATGGTTATTTGAGGTTATTAATGTTTTATATGTACATATATTGGTTTTAAAGATGTCTTTATTGGATTATTGTTTCAGCTGTTGTACGTCACCCAGAGTCACTAAATGAGATGAGCAGCCATACAAATTGAATAAACAAACAAATAGCAAATAAAAGTGACAAATGGTTATGCTCAGTCTTGAAATGAGAAGTATAATTTGAGGCTAGATGTGAAGCTTTGGACTGGGAGTCAGTCTCTAAAATAAATCCATCTATGGAATGATAATGTAGAACACACAGTTTTTCAGCATGACTTATTTTTTTTTTAACATGTTGTTTTCAGAAACAACATGTAACACTGGGCAGTGTTGAGCTTCAGGGTTTAGTGACTATGATCTATATATCAGATTTCCTGATCTTTCACCAGTGATTGTGGCTTGCATCTTTAAGAAATGTCAGGAAATCTGTTGTATAGACCACAGCTACTAAACCAGACGCTTAATATAACCCAAAGATACTGGCTATGAAAGCCTACACCAGTATAACATATAACAATGCTTATATTCTGTCTTTCACAATCTAGACTCCTCTACATAGGAAGGAAGAAGTACAGATTCCACTACCCTCAATTAGGATCTAACATAATGGCTATACAATAGGACATTTGGTTCAACATATATATGAAAGGCTCAGGAATGGCAAAACCTGAAGTATGATAATCAAACAGATTTAGATGCCTTAAAATGTATTTTGGGCACTTTCTTCAGAGTACCTGTCAGCTCATATATCTTTGGTTGTATGTGTATTTTTTCTGTTGATAATGTAAATTGGGATAATGGTGAAAACGCCTATTAAACATATATGCAACAAAAATTATATGCCTTTCATTTTAAAATGAATTAATGATTTTTTTAATATTTGTTACATTTCCTAGACAGATCATTCTTATCATCATTTCATGTGCGAAGTTTTTATTTTTTGAAATAATATCTTCTACAAATCTTTTTCAGGGGAGTAAAAGTTCTCAACAACCATTCAACTGCAATTGTATTGTGTCATTAATCATCTTGTCCATAACCCCAGTATTGTTCATTAAGATAATGTTTAAAGTTAATTTACAATGTTTACAAGTCCAATTTTTATTTGGGAAACATTTCTCACCGAAAAAAGGAAGATAGAAAAATAGAAATAAAATAAAAATGAACATTGGAAGGAAGGAAACATTGTAGAATGAACAAGAGATGTTGGTAAATCCCAGCCTATTAATCATGAATTGAAAAAGGTCAATTATATCCACACAGCTCCACGTATTTGTCAAAAGGATTAAATGAACACAATAATCAGCTGCCACAGTATTTTCATCCTCTGGTGTTGGATATTTTTTGCTCTGTCAACATGATATTTAAACAATAAATATCCAGGAGAATGTTGCTGATAGAAAGGAGGAAATGCTTATTATTTGTAAGAAACTGATGAATGGCAAAATTCCCCTTCATATTTTCCTAATCCTATGATTAAAATGATCTTGTAGGAGAATCTCATAGGGAAATAAATAAAAGTTGCTTGAAGAGCTGTTTTTCTCTCACTGAGAACAATTGAACATGATGGCTTCTATCAATAGTGTGCACTTCATTGAGAATAAATCACTGTAATTGTAGATCTTTAAGAAGGACTGTATGAGGACATAGGAGGGACAATGAAAAGTCTTTTAGCAAGGCTGAAATCTATCCCAGGAGTTTTGTAAATAATTTGAAATCCCTCGGTTACAAAACGATTAGGATAATTCTATAAAACTGTTTTTTAAATAAACCCTTTTATTGACGTTTGGATATACAACCTTTTGAACACATAAAACACATGTTAGTCAGGACAGTCTGGCCAAATCCTCACTCTGTCCCACTGGATAATAAATTAAGACCATCTAAAATGCCGAAAAAGAGAGTAGGAAAGAAAAAGAATTATCCAGAACGTTTCATCAGACAATAGGCTATAGAAGGGAAAGAATAAGGAAGACGTGCAAAGGAGCGCTCCCAAGTGGTATAGAAAAATTAAACTATATAGTACTGAAAGTATTTGGAAGTTATATTTGTTTCAGCTGATACAGGAAGCCACTGAACTTTCATTAAAGAGCATAATATCAAATCAAGTTTATTAGGAGAAAATACATCCTTGAGATAACCTAATCCTAGATTATTCATGACTTAAAATCTAAATCTTCATTTAAGACTAGAAACAGAAATTGTCTGAGGAAATCTACCTCAAATTATAACAGAATAACAGAGTTGGGAGGGACTTTGGAGATCTTCTAGTCCAACCCTCCTCACACGGGAGACCTAGCAGGTGTGCAGAGTCTTCTTAGATTCTTGGCTTCTGCAAGAGAAGCAGGTGACCGCAGTAGCCAGTAGGCTCTGGGTGAAGCAATGTTTTTCAGCTTTAACAACTTTTAAGCTATGAGGACCTCAACTCCCAGCACATTTTAAAGTTGGCAAGGTTAAGAAAGACAGATCTAGGCTGTTATAAAGATGTTGACTATTATATTGATGCAGGATGTCAGGCAATACCTTCCTTCAGGTTGATCCAGAATCATATAGTTAGACTGTAAAAACTTTATGCTAGTGTCTTTAAAGGTGATTTGATTACATGACATTACATTCAGTGGTTGGATTCAAAAATTTTTACTACCTGTTCTGTGGGTGTGACTTGGTAGATGTGACATGGCATGGCTTGGTGAGCGTGGTTTGGTGGGCGTGGCAGGGGAAGGATACTGTTAAATCTCCATCCCCTCCCCACTCCAGGGGAAGGTTCCTGCAAAATCCCCATTTCTTCCTAATCAGCTGGGACTCGGGAGGCAGAAAATAGATGGGGGCGGGGCCAGTCAGAGGTGATATTTACCGGTTCTCTGAACTACTCAAAATTTCTGCTATCGGTTCTCCAGAACTGGTCAGAACCTGCTGAATACCACCTCTGATTACAACAAAAAAAATGTTCCCATAGCTATACTTACAAAAATAATTTCCTCATTAATTTCTCTGGAAATAGATCCACAAGGTCCACTCCCTATTAACAACTGGGTACAGAGTTCACTTTCACTTTCATTTTTAAAAGAAAGGTAGTTACTTTTCAAAAAATATCTTAAAGTTGGGAAGATTAGATTTGGAAACCTTACAACACAGAAATATATGTAACAGAAAATGACATAAGAAATATTATAATAAGCTTTTTCCAATGCAAATAGTAGCCCTACCTAAAATAGGTGCCCCATTCTCTCATCATTCAAAACACTACCAAAGGCATACAGCTATGTATACATTTACAGTATATATGTAAATTACAAGCTAGTAGTAAATAAATACATTTTGGTATTGTGTTTCAGCTTCTTTCCATGACTGGTCAGATATAGTCTTTGGGGTAATGAGTAAAGGAGGATCTGGTTTAATTACCTCTAATTGTATCAATAAGATGGTGTGACATGGTTATGGGTGCTGTTGGAAATACATTGATCATGCAGTTGAGAACTCTGTAAATAAAGTTCCTGTACTTAAGTCCCATCATTAATTTTATCTTTCTCTAACTATGGTGGGATTAGAGTTCCCAGATTTCTTCTCCAGGAACATCTGTGAGGTTATCAGGATTTCTTTTCTTTTTTTCTTTTAAAGGCTAATTTAATGTTTCATCACTTTTTTCCTCTCTGACCTTTCCTGCCACAATTGCTTGTTTTCTTTTAAAGAAGTGTTTAATCACACTCTGCCACCACCCCATTATCTCCAAAGGGACAATTTGAAAGAGGAAAAAATAGAACTTCAATTTGAATTTGCTGAATATGTAAATTGCCTTAATGACCCCCTCAGTCAGGTTTCATCACTAGATTTCAATTAAATTCCTTTGTCCCTCATTTCTCCTCCAGCCTGAGACGGTAAATTGAGATCCTTTTACTCAGATCATAATGTTTTCTGTTGCATGAACCCTTAAGCTATTACATTGCATCTTGTCTCCATTTTACACACCATTAAATACCATTATTTCTTTCTTTCCACCCTCTCTCTTTTTCCCACAACAGCACTGGTAACCCTGTAATTGATGGCCCCCAATGAAAAGCTTCATACCAAATTTCCTTATTGCTTTACAATCAGCCACACCAAAATACCCTTTTCCATTTGCCTAGGGTGCATCTATTTGGCTAAGGTGCATCGCTTTGAACGAAATCTCAGCTGTTCATTTAATCCACTGTAAATCTTTCAAGTTCAGTTGAGAAGCATGGCATATTGTTTGACTCTTCTATGTATATAGACATTTTATTTCTTTTACACAGGCAGGCATTGATCCTCTTGGCCATTAATTTTCAGGCAGAACAGGCAGAACAAAACAAAATTAGACTACAGCCTGAAAACTCATCATTGTTAATTAAATAATTGTATTGATAAGCCATGTTCCTTAAAATGTACCCCATACACAGACTTTATAGATAGATTTACCTGGTGAAGGCCAAGTGGGGACTAGAAATGTGACATGATTTGGGATCAATGTGTCTTCTCTAACCTAAGTTAACCTTGTCCCTGCCTTCTATTGACATTGTTGAGCTGTGTTCATTTTGGAAGCTTGCTGGACTTAGGATGGTTAAAGACTTAATCAGTGGGTCAACACCTTTCAATTCTTATTGTACAGTGTTACATGACCCTTGCCAAGCAATACAGGATGTTTACCATAGCCACCTTTGAATGATTGGTTAACTATTTACACATCCTAAGACAATATCTTCATGGTTCACAAAACATGAAAAATAGAATAAGGAAAAGTCAAAGATTTCGTGACTATAGATTTGTTTTTAAAAAAATGTAACAATACCATAATCAAACAGTATATTTATATACAGATATCAGTGTACATGAAAAGGCACCCAGCGCATCAGTTCTCCAACTCCTGAAAACTTTGAATGAAAAATTATACACACACACATGCCCACATATGTGTGTATACATAGTATACACAGTGCATGTACAGTATGTATATGTGTGTGTGTGTATCATACACAGACACCCAGACATAGACACAGACACAGACACACCACACAATTTTGTGTATGTCTCTCTGTGTGTATCTGCGTCTATGTCTATGTGTGTGTGTGTGTCTGCATGATGTGTGTGTGTGTGTGTGTGTGTGTGTGTGTGTGTGTGTGTGTGTGTGTGTGTAAATGTTCTGTGTTCTTCAATGATGGATACCCAGCTATCACTATCCGAGTCATGGTATGGCAGTGTAAAATGTCTGATACAATGAAATTGGTGAACCTTAAGTAACACTTTCCTCTAAAAGGATAATAATCTTAGATTACAGTATCTTCATTTTAAGACAGTGGACTCACTGTGTAATAAACAGATAACTTTTTTCCACATTTTTTTCTTAATTATATTCTCATCTGTAGTAGATTCCAATTAGTGTTTTGGTTTACCAGGGTGCGGAGAAATAATAAAACAAATATGGTTGACTAGAATTAATCATAAAAATATATAATATACATATCATAGGTGATATACATAGGTACCTATTTTCAGATGATGAGAAGGAATACATTAGTCTGTCTACTTTGTGGTAGTGGCAAGGAAGGCAAATGACTTCTTATTCTCCAAGGTTTTCTCCAGTAGTTTTCAGCAGATCTTTTGAGTAAGAGAAAAAATGATTACTTCTGGAACATGAGAGCAATACTGTAGTCTGGTCAGATTTGTGAGGCACTTTGAAACAAATGCTGCTGACAGGTTGACAGGACTTTGCAGTCAATCTCAGGCCCCCCAATTTTATTCAGTTAAGCTCATTTTATAGGATAGCACATGGCAGAACTCTCACGGATACAATTTGGCTAGTTAAAGAATAGTAATCAAACAAAACTTTTGATTGCCTACTGTCAGGATGAGGGTCAAAGTGCTTCTTTCAGCTATGATTTCCCCCCATCCTGTACTGTTTGGGTTTACTTTTCAAACACCCTGCATTCTATCGGTTGTATATCCCTTACATTTAATTTAATTGACTTGATTTAGGTACTATCCAGTTGCAGAATGACTCTAGGACAAGGGTGTCAAACTGGCAGTCCCTGGACCAAATGCATAATATGCAGGCCACACCAACCCCAGCTCTGCAAATGGGCAAAAAAATCATGAAACGTCTTGTGATGGCAACGTGACACAGTAAGTTTGATACCCGTTCTCTAGGCAATACCTATATTGATTAAATTAAATTAAATTAAATTTCTGAGTGTATCAGGTATTTTCCCTTCTCTCTTCTCATGGTTTTGAGCTTGCATAACTACCAACTGGCCCCAAAGCTTCTCATAAAGAATTCAATTCATGCTGATTCTTACAATCATAGATGTAGTTTCAGACACATGTCCAGAGTAAAATCTCAAATGATTTTGGGGGGAGCAATGTCTTTCAGGGATCTGGAACTCCTTGTCATTACTACACTGATGAGCACTAATAATATGTTTTTGTAGTCTGAATCATCTGTGAAAATAATGATTCGTTATTTTCATGAAGACCAATAAATTGAAGAGAAAGAGACTGAAAGCAGGGGCCTTCCATGCATTTATTTTCATAAATTAGTTATGCTTCCTGAGCTTATTGCAAATGTTGTTATATTCACATGGACTACACTAACAGTCAAGGCAATGAACATAATGAAAGTAATGAAATTTGTAGAATAAAGAAAGGAATATAATTAGGAGAGGAAAGTTTATTCAGTTACATATCCCACCATAGATTTCTGAACCAGGAACATGCAAGTTGCACAGCTATCTAATTTAGATCACACACTGATATGATCAGTTCACACAATCCAGACAAGTGTATGTGAGTCAGCATCTGAAAAACAATTCCTTAATAATTGCAGGAAATTGCATCACATGGTAAGGCAGCATGAATTGAACAGGCCCCTTAATCAATCTGACCAGAGAAAATGGATATGCAAAATAAGTATCTTTTTAATAACGGCAGTGGTTTCCTACATGCAAAAGTAAATGATAACCCTTCTATTTTTTTCTCCATT
This sequence comes from Thamnophis elegans, assembly GCF_009769535.1. NCBI lineage: Eukaryota > Metazoa > Chordata > Lepidosauria > Squamata > Natricidae > Thamnophis > Thamnophis elegans. Next base: position 78,358,566 of record NC_045541.1, on the reverse strand, counting down.
GTGTATCTGTGATTCAAGGAATGGAACACTACATGAACATTAAGGAGTCATCTCACCCTGATGGAACTAACCTGTGCCACTTACTCTAGTGTCTACTTAGGATCTCATCCCCCAAAGAATTTCAGCTGGCAGGATCCACAGAAGAGCCTTTTCTGTTCTGGCCCAACCTCTGGAATATTCTCCTATTGAAGGTAAGATCTGTCACCATCCTCCTGGACTTCTGAAAACTTGGCTCTGCTGCTTGGCCACCTCAGGCAGAGGCTGACTGACAGAGGCCTGCTACATTGCAGGTGACTGACCAGGTAGAGAAAATCCCCACCCCAGACTGCCCATCATCTTGATTTTTAGCATTTCTATTTATTTCCTCTAAATTTAATTGTCTTGCAGTACTTATTTTTTTTTACTGTTTATCATATTGTAAGACTCCCAGAGTCACTGTATTAATTAAATGGGTAGCATAAAAATTTAATGAATAAGGAAATAAAATAAATACAGAAATAACTGCATCCCTTTCACCTGTGTTTTTATGATTTGTAACATTTCTGTCCAGCTATTTTTCAGTAAGATGTTATTTGAAGTCTTTTCCAAAGATGTTCCTCTTGCTTGCATGTTTTTAAATTGGAAATTCCTATAGCAGCATAAAATTACGTTAATTTTAGTTTCATAGATTTCACTTGAAGCCAGACTCTTTCAGACTTACAGACATTTTATTTAATAAATGATGTTATAGCTGATTTGCAACAGATTACAACACTGGGGAAAAAGCTAAGAGATATGCATAATTCTTTAATGGAAAAAGTTTTTTTTCTATAGAATGTGTCAAGAGTTTCTGACAGCATCCAAGAAAAGGAAATGTGAGCTGTCCCCTTAGCTTTGACCTACATAGCTATTGATAACTAGGGAATGAATATATCTAAAGCAAGATATCCCTTTTAAATTTTAATCAGGTCCCATCTGCTTACACCAATCATTTTCCTGTTCTCTTTCACACTAATACAAACATTTCCTCCTTTTTTTCCAATAGAAATATCAAAGAGATGGAAAGAAAAAGGAAAAAAAGGGGGGGGGGGAAGGAAGGTAAAATTAGAGGGGGGAGGAGCTGAATTGGACTTTTAAGCCAACTACAAAAGGCAACATACTTTTCAGCAACTCTTATCATACTTTCACAGAAATCAAGAAAACTAAATTCTCAGAAAGCCTCATTAGTTAGGTGCATTACAAGAAAAAAAGGTTGAATTACAGAATCTTGGAAATTGGAGATAAATATGTACGTGTTAAGGTGACCAGATTTTCAGATTGGTAAAGAAGGACACCTTTGACTGGGGGGGGGGGGCCTTGATTAAAAATTTTATACGGAGCAACAAAAATTTTCATATAACGCAAAAATAGTATTGTAATTTTTTTTATTTCAACATAATTACAATTTACAAATATAAATTGTAACTCTTGCCAAAAATCAACATTTTGATCACGTGACCATGAGGATGCTGCAATGGTCGCTAAGTGTGAAAATGGTCACTAAGTGTGAAAAATGGTCATCAGTCACTTTTTTCAATGCCATTGTAACTTTGGTCACTATACCACCTTTCTTGCCACAGTTCTTAAGTAAATAACTGCAGCTGGTATTTTGTATTTTGGATAGAATCTTTTTTTAAATAGTCTAAGACAATTTAAAAAAAGAATCCACATAGAATAAAGCTATTTTAAAGCTTTATGCACAATAAAGCTATGCACAATAAATAAAATATTATTTTAAAATACATTAAAAAAATAAAAGAAAAAAACCCAGCTCACTTACCAGCAGGCACAAGTCAATCCAGAATGATGTAGATGTTAATACAAAGAACTGATCAAATTAAAATGGTGAAATTAGTCAGGGAAATATTTTTCAAAGAAACTTTGCCACAATTTTTTCTTCCACACGAGCCGACCTCCAACCTCCGTGCCCCTCCCCTCCAGAAAATCCAGGAAGTAACACTAGCGGCTCCTCTAGCTAAGCATTTCCTGGAGCTCTATGGTACTTGGTCATTTTTTCTTATAAAATGAGGTAAAAGGGGCGCGGGGGGGGGTCTGTTTTCTTGCTTTAAAGTTTTAATATCTTCAATGAAAGTACTGAGACAGAGAGAGAGGTTAGACAGAGTGTCTTTTGTCTTGCTCTGGTTAGGATTTCTTAAGCAAATCCACTGGGCTTTCAACATGAAGCCAGAAAATTGGGACTTTTTAAAAACGGCCTGGGACACGGGACAAATTGTTATAAAGCGTGACTGAAATCAGGACGTCTGGTCACCTTAGTGTGTGCTCATGTGTGCATAAATGGGAGACAGGTCCTCCTAGATGCCTCTCTATCTCTTCTTTGATTGAAGGAGAAGCTGGTTCTCCATTTATGAGATATAAAAGTAAGTTTCATCTGTTCTTGTTTTGCAGACTTCCATTTTCATTCCAAGGCTCTGAGAATTCCATTACAACTGTGTTGGAAGCTACCGTACATGCATCTCTCATCACTCTTTTGTTTTCCACAATTTCTTCTATTTTTATCTGCAAATGTAAGATAATGCATGTAATTTGGGGAAGAAATATTCTAATGCACTGCATGAGTGTGCATTTTAAAATAGATACTTAGGGAAAACACAATTTTCTCACAGTTCAAAATACTGCAAAATTAAGATATAGTTAATTTCTGAAAAATGACATATGTTCTCTTGGTTGATACTAAAAATTCAAGCTTTGTAAAAGTTATACCTGTGCTTACATAAATACATTTACAATACAGGAAAGGAAAATATTTGTAGCTTGGGATTGAAATGAGGACTTGATACTCTCTAAAATAGCTTGTTTTCTTGAAGATGTTTTATTACCCAAACTAGGCAACATGATCAGATTAGATTACACTACAATTTTATAAAGCTATTTGGCATTTTGAAAATTGCTATCTAAAATTTTACAATTTATGGGGAGAGAAATTTAATAGTATTAGGTATATAACGTTTCAGTACCAGTGAATGGAAAGGAATTACAAAGTTAGATTTTTATGGCATTATGGCCAAAAAGAGAGTAATTGAAATCTGACAGTTAGTATTCAAAAGGTATGATCATCTTCTGTGCTTTGCTCCCATCATCTGATATGTAGAAGATTCCATTTTAATATCTGTAGAGTGAAATTTTATATTGCCAAACTGGATTATTCTAAAATTAACTGGATTCCCATTCAATAGTTCAGGGGTGTCAAACTGGTGGCCCATGGGGCAGATGTGTCATGCACAGGCCATATCCACCCCAGTTTCACGAAGGGAAAAAACATTGTGATACATCATGTGATGGCAAGTTTGACACCTGTGGTACAGTTCATTCATTCACTAATGAAGGCAAATGAAGGCAAACCTCTGTTCTGCATAATTGACCCAGATTGAATTCTATAATTCATTCACGTTCTGAACATTCATTTAAGAATGGGGCCACAGCTGGCATCTACCTCCCCCTGTCAGCATTCCAAGTATCATGTAGAATTAAATCAGAGTCCAAGGCAAAACGATCCTTTAATAAAGCAGACATCTTAGCACATCTGTGTTAATCCCAATTCTGGAAATGACATCAGAATTCCACCCAGTTAAAAGTTCATGATCTTGTCCCCACACCCATTCTGGTCAGGTGTAAAAGTGCAAAGACAAAAGACGACCTTGGCTTCTACAAAAGAATGATAACAATACATTCCACAATCCTACTCTTGTCTATTCCCCCCTCCCATCAACTAGAATAAAGAGACAGCATAATGAAATAAGAGAAAGTGTGGCAGGCCAAAATTCTAAAAGGAATATAATTGCGGGCCTGACACCCCCCTAGTATGGCTAGAATAACTTTGTATCTGTAATAGCCTCGTAAGTCCTCGGACTTACGAATGACAGCTCGGCAGCAGCCAGGCGCGTCTTAGCCAATCAGACGCATCTGCGAGTTGCCGGGCTGTCATACGAAAGGCTATTGGCTCGTCCGTCTGACAGCTCTATATAAAAGGCTGTCAGACGGAGGAGAGGTGCCGGTCTACTTACAGTTACTGTTCTTGCCTGTAATAAACGGTTCTTGAAGGTTACCTCAGAAGCCTCTTTGTCTTTACTGCCGCCGATCTAACAGTATCCAAAGGCTGCATGTTGAGTATGAACAATTGAGGGAGTTCCTAATAATATGGAATCTCAATCCTAATCCTTTTCAGGATAGCTTCCCCTATTATGCTCCTTTTGACATCTGATCTCAAGATGTGAAAAATTGGGAGAAGAGAAATGTCTGGGATGAATCATTAATGTAATCCCCTCCTCTACATGTAATGCATTAAATACAGGTAACGTGAATTGCATTTTAGAAATCTCCATTTATGCTATTTGTAACATTCAGCCCATGATTGTGTATTTACTATCCTTATATATTAAGTATTATATAACTAACAAATTTAATTTTGACTGAATTACTTTTATCACAGGAACAAGAAATGGGACAAGTTCTAGTTTCAGTAAATTGATCTAGGCTTCATTTCAAAGCTGATCAAACTTCACTACAATGTCAACAGGATCTCACACGAACAAGTTGTGCTTTTGGGTGGAACTCAGGTTACCCTTTATTTTATCTAATGTTTGCTTATCCTAACCTTTCTTTATATGACAGCATAGAACTGCTATACTATTAGCATAACTGGAAATGATTGTATTACAGATTTGCAGGAACAAACAGTCCTGGTACACAGGGATAGTTGTATTACCAATTTTCAAAACTCTTGCATTGTGTTTCCCCATTAAACCTTTCCTCTGGATCATGACTTAAAATTGTTATAGTCTAGTTGTTTCCTCGATTCAGAATTACAGCAACATTTATGGCTATTCATTTGTTGCTTGAAGACTATATTCAGAGGCAACTCACATTTTTGAGCCAGTTTCAGTAGTGGCATGGGGCCAATTTTATGGGTTACACTAATAAAGAGATTTACACAGTTAAACCAGCTTTCTCACTGTCTCTATCACCTCTGTCTCCATCTCAGTTTCTCTCTCCATCTCCATGTCTTTATTTATCTTATCATCTCTATTATCTATCTATCTATCTATCTATCTATCTATCTATCTATCTATCTATCTATCTATCTATCTATCACAATTTTGAATCTCCCATCTTCCCTCAGGGAGGAGCTCTGGGCAGTGCACAATAAAAGGTTAAAATATAAAAACAGCATACAAAAGTTAAACATTTAGAAAAAGGCAAAGATAATTAAATATTGTTTAAATTGTTTAAAAGGCAAAGAGGGGACTTTCAGGGCACGAGCCAGCCCTACAGCTGAGTGCTCTTCTGGGCTCCACATGTGAAGCCACAGAGCCATGATTTGACTCCTTTTTGGAAGGTTGGGGTGTGTGTATCCAATTCAGAAACAGGCATTCTGTGGAATCTCCTCTTATAGGACAGCATACTAATATTTAGGAAAATATTTAAAAGGGGATCTTCCAAAGAATTTGGGACTATGGAGTGAGGAGTGGTTGCTTCTGAAGTGAGTGACATGCAGTCATGGGCGAATAATAAAGAAATGGAATTTATACTGTTGAGATTTATTTTACATGTTAATTTATATTTGTATTTAACTTAAATTTATATTTTGTACTGTTATTAAAAGTCTGTAGAGATTCTCAGTCATCCAGGTCATGGTTGTTCCAAAGGTACTTTTTTCAGAAGGCAACTGAAGCCGACTTTCTTGTTTTTTCTTTTGAAGACGTTTTGCTTCTCAGCCAAGAAGCTTCTTCAACTCTGACTCCATTCCCCACTATCCTGTCAGAGCTGAAGAAGCTTCTTGGATGAGAAGCGAATGTCTTCAAAAGAAAAAACAAGCAAGTCCAGTTGCCTCCTGAAAAAAGCACCTTTGTGCTATTGTTGTTCTTCATGTTTTGCTGTAAAGCATTCATAGTAGAAGTGGGATAAAAGCACTTTAACCAATTAATTAAAATATGCTATAATATTTTTACATAGTCTTGAAGCATCACTCTAGTTTGGAATTGGAGTTTGTTAGAAGAAAAATCCACATTTTATATAAATAGTATAAATAAATAATAACCTTAGGAGAAAATATCTGTAGTAGCATTATAGAAGGATCTGAATAGTCATCAAGGGAATATTTCTTTGGGTTAAACATTAAATTAGTGATATGTTAGCTAATATTTGCACAGAAAAACATGAAGATATTATATCCTATTATCTTCTTGTTTGGTTATAAGAACATTCAAGTAAAACAAATAAATATTCTGGAGTACCATTGACACTGACACCACTATTCCCTTGATATATGAATACTCCTCAGATAAAGAATAACATATTAAGTATTAGAGCAGGGGTGGGGAACTGTGGCCCTTTTAAGACCTGTGGACTTCAACTCCCAGAATTCCTGAGCCAATGTGTCTCTCAACTTCAACATGGGATTTGAAGTCCATGGGTCATAAAGGAGCCATAGTTCCCCACCTCTGCAATAGAGATTATAATATTACCTAATTATTTAATGCCAAGGAAGCAGGAGAGCATTGTCTGGAATGAAGAGAATGGAAGCATGTAGCTGCCTTCAACGGAGAAGACTTAGACTAAGAACTATCATTCATTCATTCATTCATTAATTCATTCATTCATTAATTCAATGCTAGAAAGCAGTGGAAAAAAAGAAGCATGCAGAATTTGAAGTACCGTATTTTCACGACTATAAGCCGCACTGAAAATCCTAAAATTTGATCAAAAACTGGCAGTGCGGCTTATAACCCGGTGCGCTTTATATATGGAGCAGTTTCCCTCCCCAGCGCCCAGGCTTTCTCCTCCGTTCGCGCCTACCGTCCCTTCCACCGTCTGAGCAGTTTCCCTCCCCAGCGCCCAGGCTTTCTTCTCCGTTCGCGCCTCCCGTCCCTTCCACCGTCTGAGCAGTTTCCCTCCCCAGCGCCCAGGCTTTCTTCTCCGTTCGCGCCTCCCGTCCCTTCCACCGTCTGAGCAGTTTCCCTCCCCAGCGCCCAGGCTTTCTCCTCTGATTGGTTTTAATGGGGAGGTCCGATGGAATAGCGCTTAATGGGAGAAGGATTAATAGTTTCTCGGGTTCAAGCTGCGGATTCTAACTTTCACAAAGGGAACTAAAGCTGAGCAGGTAATTGCTTTATTAAAGCCGATTCAGTTCGCGGGAGATATTTGGTGCGCTTCTTTGAAAATCTCCCTCCCAATTCTGCCCAACGCCTCCCCGACCTTACTGGACGAACGGTGTGGGGGGTGTGTGTATCATGTAGTGCGGAGTGCGAGGAGTGGCAGGTTGCGATTTTGTTAGTAATTGCAAAAAAAACGTGCGGCTTATAACCCGGTGCGCTTTATATATGGAAAAAGTTTGAAAAATTAACGTTAACTGATACTGCGGCTTATAATCCGGTGCGGCTTATGGTCGTGAAAATACGGTATAAACATTGTTTATAAATGTTGTACCATTTCCCCCAACTTCTCAGAGACCATCAATGTCTACTGTAGTTGACATTATAGCATTATCATTCCAAGGTAGTTCTTAAATCATGTTTGTCCAAATTTCTGGAAAATTGCAGCCTAGTTTATGTCTGCATCGCAGAAGCTTAATACCAAATCCTAGACCCAACCCACCCATTATTTCTCCATAAAGGTTCTGTTCCCCATTCTCATATTTTTGGGGGATTCTTCTATCCAAAGTTTCAGTCTTTATAACAACTTGCAAACACTGTTACAGTTAGTAGGAAAAGCAAAATGTTGACATGCTATCATTTCACTTTAAGACAGTCAAGCTGGCTCAAGAATTCTGGAAGTTGAAGTCCACAAGTCATAAAGAGGCCGTAGTTCCCCACTTCTGCTTTAAGAACAGGCTGTCCCAAAGGTGCTTTTTGAAGAAGCAACTGGATTTTCTTGTTTTTCTTTGAAGATATGTTGCTTCTTATCCAAGACACTTCTTGGATGAGAAGTGAAACATCTTCAAAGAAAAACAAGAAAGTCCATTTGCCTCTTGAAAAAGCACCATTGGGACAACTATGACCTGGATGATTGAGACTCGCCATAGACATAAGAGCAGGGTGGTTTTTAAAATAATAATTTGTATTGAAGTTTAGATAAAGATTTAAAAGAAAACTATTACAAACTAAGGGAAATATGAAAAGGAAAAAAGTGTGAAGAAAAAAATGAAAACCAGAAAAACAGTAAATCAGAGAGATATAAAGAAGCGACTTCCTATTAAAATTCTTATCCACTGATTTTCTAGGTACACATTTCATCTCATTTCCATCCTGAAGTAAAAACAATTTCAGTAATTCACCACCTTCTCTGATTTTACAACAAAGGATATCTTTACCTCCCCCCATCTCTCTTTTCAAACAAATTATAAAACCTTATCACTCAGTCTGCAAAAGTCTATTAAGAGTTACCAGAAATAATAACATACTGTATATTTTAATCTTTAACCAGTATACAGTAATAACATACTGTATACTGCATATTTAACCTTAATCAGATAAGGTTTTAAATATTTGTTTGTTTATTTATTTAATTATTAAGTTTATGTGCCACTCTGTGCAGCTTACAAACATTAAAAGTTTATAAAAATGTAAGATGTGGAAGAAGAAATACTTATATTTTCAGAGAAAGTAATATGTTACGATGTTATAAGTAAGGAAATGAACATTCAGTATCATTTGTAAATGTAATGTAATATCTTTTTCCATATCATTCTTGTAACTTGCCATTTTTAAATTCACATTCAAAACATTTCACCTCAATCTTATCCTCTTCCATTATCTCTTTTAAATCCATTTTTGTGATAGCAGATAATCTTAAGAGAAACCTCTGTGTGCATTTCCCCCCCAATTATCTTGAATTCTTCCCGATTTAAAATATGTTGTTCTAGCCTGTATTGTGGGCATTTTCTCTTTGAATTGTAATCTTTAATTCTTTTGGGTTCCCTCTAGTGTCCAACCTCCATTCTTATCATATTTGCCTCTAATACACAACCTTTTCCCAGGGGAAGTTTTCTTATACCGGTACTTCATTTCAAAATCTTCATATTTTTATTAGAATTTTAAAGAATCCACAGGAAAGTTTAAATTTCAAAAACTTATTTCAAATCAATCTGATGCTTTAGTACATTTGTGGCTTCCCACAATTGATTTCCTACTCACTCTTTTGCTGTTAATTTCAAAATAAGACTTTTTAAAGTCCTTAAAGTTGCATAAAACATTTTTTGCTGAGGATCGAAGGAGATTCACCTGGTCTAATGAAATTGTCCTTTCCGAAGGCTCTTAATATCAAAAAAGCTCTTTACAAGCCATTTCTCGAGGTGGCTAGGAAAGTAAGTATGTGAACTCTGTGACCACAAAGATTTTGAACCCAGATCTGGTAGCTTTAGCAAAGCATCTTTTCCTGGCCAAAGCAAACCTTCCAATGTTGGAGCATTCACAACTTCTGGAGGCAAGTGGTTCCACTGTTAAATTGTTCTAACTGTCAGGAAATTCCTCCTCAGTTTTAAATTGCTTCTCTCCTTGATTAGTTTACACCCATTGCTTCTTGTCCTGCCCTCAGGTGCTTTGGAGAATAGCTTGGCTCCCTCTTTTTTATGGCATCCCGAGATATTGGAACACTGCTATCACGTCATCCCTAGTCCTTCCTTTCAATTTTTTTCCTAGCCTTATGCTTTCTCATAATCCCCTTCCAATGTGCATTAGGCAGCTTAGTATTTTAAGGTTTCAGTATGAGATGAGCAAGGTAATGGAAGAAGACTCAAAGCAAGCTTCAAAGTTTTATGCAACAACGTACTATACATCTAAGATGTTTAAGGAAAAGAAGAAGCAGTGCATTTTATCATTGTTTTAGTTATGTTCCCAGTAACTTATTTCTATATGTTCCTTGTGGTCTCAAACCCCGTCATTCCATTTCTCTAGGGGACTGAAAGAAGATCTAGAAATGTATTTACTTTACAAAACAGTAAGTAAAGCTCAAATCTTGAATAGGGAACAACATTGCTGTTCAACAGCTGCCAATGAATAAAGGAAAGTAAGATGGTTGCATCTGTCAAACATGTGTTAGGATTCCAAATTGCTGGTTAGGATGACAGCTGGCACTCTATGTGTACCTTCACTGATTTTTCTAATTTTGCATTCTATTCTACAACTTGGAAAACTCATCCAAGCAGAATAAGACTTAATTGCACATAGAATGAAGCTGTAAAAAATTTTTTTTGCCCACAATCTCATTGCTAAGCAAATAGAGAACCAGATAAATTTGGAAAAGAAAATCAACAATGTAATAAAATCCTAAGAATATTTACTCTGTAGTAACACTCATTTTACCCCTGGAGCTTACTTTTGTATAAATAGGATTTCAGTCTTGATGTCACCATGCTAAATGCATGGGACAATGTGAGCATTGATTTTATAAATGGTGCCTCTTATTTCTTGGAAATTGCTGTTAGGGTGCTGATGTAACCTGGGAACACATTGTTTATCTACTCTGAGCCATTACTCAATACTCCCATTTAGACCGAAATGTGCAGGTATAATGAACCATAGATTCTCTTAATCCAGCGTTATCTTATTGGCACCCTCATAATAGATGAACCTTTCAACAATGACCAGTGTGGGTGGGGATTTTGAGAGTTGAAATCCATACATATTCATGAAATTATGAAGTAATTTCCCAAACTATATCACCATATCAAAGTCCGAGATTGGTGTATAATTTCTTTCCTGTTTCCTTAGCAGCATCTGCCTGAGTGTAATTTAAAAGAACACCTATAGAAGAATTCATATATTCATAGCATCTATACTCATTTACAAATCTATAGAACGAGTGTAATAAAGTCATACTTTATATAAAAGTAGTCCTCAAACAACATTTCATTAGTGACCATTCAAAGTTACAATAGGCACCAGGGTTAGGTTCTGGCAGGCACTACTTCCAGTTTGCTCATGTATGCACTTCATGTGTGTGCGCTTACTGCATGCTGTGCATGCATGCAAACTGCAATTAAAATTGTTCTGCACATGCGCAGAACTGAAAAACAAGATGGTGGCATTGCCCAGTTCACCCACCGAACTGGTTTGGGGGCATGGAAGTCTTGGGTCGCTGCTGGTTCCAGCAACCCAGGCCACCAAACCACTACCAGTTCAGCTGAACCGGTCCGAATCGGTAGGAACCCACCACTGATAGGCACAAAAAATGACTTATGACCATTTTTCACACTTATAACCATTGCATAATCACAATGGTCACATGATTTATATGCAGATGCTTGACAACTGATTCATATTTATGACCATTGCAGTGTCCTAGGATCCATTTTCACAGCCTGCAGCAATTTTTCCCTACTTTGATTCACATAGTCATTCAAACTTCATTTTTTTCCTTCTAAAATTTGATGGATTTGGAAAAGCCCCCTGCCCCCTATTCTTCTTGGTAGGTATAACCTGTCGATGTCACTTTGTGGATGTAAAGACTGGTACATATTCAAAAGTTTATGTAGTTTTCCTGTCCAGGTTTTCCAGTTCAGCCAAAGTCCAGTTGACTTCTCATTTTTCCTCACTACATGGAAGATATAACACATTTTTCAAGTCCAAAGTTTATCCTGATGTTGCTGCTGAACAGTTGAACTGTGTTGAGACTTGATTCAAGTTCTATGCGGCTTTTCACATACAATTTTAAGTCATCCATGTATAGTAGATGGTTTATCTTGCCATGCTGGCTTGAGATGATGATGATGATGATGATTTTGCAAATAACTATATAGGGTTGTACAGTGAACAGGTTCTCGAGCCGAGGTGGTGCAGTGGTTAGGGTGTAGTACTGCAGCCACTTCAGCTGACTGCTAGTTCTTCCGCTCAGCAGTTCAAATCTCACCGGCTCAGGGTTCACTCAGTCTTCCATCCTTCCGAGGTGGGTAAAATGGGGACCCAGATTGTGGGGGCAATATGCTGACTCTGTAAACCGCTTAGAGAGAGCTGAAAGCCCTATGAAGCGGTATATAAGTCTAACTGCTATTGCTATTACTATTGCTTTTTATCCCGTCTTTTGCATTCTGATCCATACTGCTTTTCTTCTTTTCCCGGTTGATTGTGTGTGAAAGAAACTCTTGCATTCAAAGGTAAACTGTGCCTTGAAGGTAACATGTTATTGGACCCTGACCTGAATTGCAACTAATATGCTGATATTATCGAAGAACAAATAATTCAGACCTGGGCAATGTGCCCCCTGACATCTAGCAAGCTTTTATGAAACATCTCTCCTAGTTTTCTGTGAAATGTACCATGAAGGAAATAAAAAAACAATGGCCATAGAACATTTAGCCTAATAATTCTCTTAGCGCGTAGTTCTCTTTGAGTTGTAACCATTTCTCTGAGGCATTTATGTTGTATCACTATTCTAGGAAGACGGTAGAAAATATAATATGTGTGTGTATTTTATTTATCTTGGAGGTGTGTGCTGACATTGCTTTGAACTGACACTTCTTTATTGTTGCTGGTGGCTAAAAAGGGATTCTATTTATTATAGTAATTCTTTCATGAACTTGGCAATTCAGAACCAAGTTATATTTTCTAGAAAGGGATCAAAGTTTGAGAATGTTTGAGAATCAATCCGTCAGCAATGAATAAACAAGCACAAACAGGGAGGTGAAAATAAACATGTATGAATAGGACTCTTCCACACAACTAATCTTTTTTATCTTTGAATCTTTCTGAATCTGATTAAACTAATACCAAAGATTTAGCTAGGTTCTTTTTAAAACTATTTTTTTACTATTTGACATCAGGATGCCCAGGAACAGTGGTGGGATTCAAATAATTTAACAACCAGTTCTCTGCCCTAATGACCAGCTGGGTAGGTGGGGCTTGGTGGTCATGTGACTGGTTGGGCATGGCCAACTCAACGTCACTCACATTGATGGGCGCTTCATCTTAGCTGTTACAATGTAATAAGGGCTAACCAGAGAGGCAGTTTCTGTAAGCAAGGCAATAAAAATCAGTCTAGAAACAACACCAGAATGTTTCCTTCCTGCCTTCCTTACAGGATTAGCCTTGTAAAGTGGGAAAAAAAACAAAATAAAATTTCTTCCAACAACCGGTTCTCCAAACTGCTTAGAAAGTTAACAACCAGTTCTTCCGAATAGGTGCGAACCAGCTGAATCCCACTACTGCCCAGGAACATCCATATGTTTGTGGGTCTAAAACTTGCAAAACACCACCAATGACTCTGCCTTTTCTACCCAATAGCTGAGCACAGAAGACTATTGATTAGGCAGTGCTTATATGCCTCAATTCATCCTGCCTTCTCAACTCTATGCTTAAACGAATATCCCTCCACTCTCCTCACAAAAGAGAGAGGGGGAAAAAAGAGAAATAAATTGTTAATTTCCCTCCATAATTTGTGTGCTTACCATTGTGGAACATCTCAATTGCATTCCAAATTCATATGCTGGCATGCCAACAATTTTGCATGGGAATTCTTGACCTAATCATGCCAGGGAACTCTATGACAATTCAGGAGCTGTGATTAGGGTGAGAAACAAATAGTCCCTTCCAGAAAAGGGAATGATAGGTTGCAACTTTATAATGATAGATACAATGGTGGTCATACTGGGTTATACTCAGGAGAGGGCTGCTGTGGGTTCGGCCGGGTTTGGCTAATGTTATGGCCGGTTCAGAGAACTTCCAAATTCCACCCCTGGCTGCCCCTTCCCACCCCACCCCTCTCCTCCCAGGAGTCTCCACGTGGCCGATTTTGGATGCAGGAGAAGTGCAGGGCACACGCAGAGGCTCAGGGAGGGGGGGAAAATGGGCCTCTCAGAAAGCCTCTGTAGCTGGGGGAAAGGCAGTTTTTGCCCCCCCCCCGAGGCTCGAGGAAAGCCTCTGGAGCCTGGGGAAGGTGAAAACACCCCCTTCCCAACGTGGTTCAGGAGGCCAACTAGGCCACGCCCACTCCGCAACCAGGCAGAGAACCTGTTGCTGAATTTTTTGAAGCCCACCCTGGTTATACTGAAATTGGTTATAATTGCAAGCTGCCAAGCATGTGCAGGAACTCATGTCATCTCACTACAGAGACTATGCCTTCATCTGCAAGGCTTCAGACAGATGTTTGGCACCTGCCATTATTGAACATGACTTGCATGGTATGTGTCTGCATCTAGAAATTGCCTATTTTCATTTTTTTAATGTGTTGTTCACCCTTCAAACTCTGCTATATTGGATCAGGGCAGACAAATTGATTAAAAAGATTAACAAGGTAAGAAGCAAAAAGCATTTAAAGTAGAAGAGAAACTTATTTTAAAAAAAACAAAGGCATGCCTACATTTTGGAATTTCCCAAGAGGTCCAAACATTGTGGTTTTGTAACAGTTTTGTGCTTTGAATTTTGAATCTTTCTTCTTTCTTTTCAGAAAGCATAATTAAGGAAGGTAAGATGAACAACTTTTAGCTTCCTATACTGTGTGCAATCTTTGGAGAGTTGCCAGAAATTTGGAAGTAGCCTAAGGCTGTACTGGATTCAACCTTGAACACTTTTAATGCTATTTTACAGAAAAAATTTAATAAGGCACTCCTGAACATCAAGATTTGGTCGTGGTGACAAGTGTTTAGTAATACTTGTGTTAGTACAATGGCTATCTGTGAGAGGCTGCTTTCGAAGGCTACATGGAAATGAATGTTTGTCTGAAGTACCACGCTAAGAGTATTGGATCAGGCTGGTTGTGAGGAATAAGTAGGTCTCAGTTTACAACCATTTCTTCAACTATGCTATTATTTTATTCCCGTTTTTCCTCAACAGATTCCTATGTTGAGCCAAGGTGGCACAGTGGTTAGAGTTCAGTACTGCAGGCTACTTCTGCTGATCACTGGCTGCCAGCAGTTTGGCAAATCAAATCTCACCAGGCTCAAGGTTGACTTAGCCTTCCATCCTTCCAGGTGGGTAAAATGAGGACCCAGATTGTTGGGGGCAATATGCTGACTCTATAAACCACTTAAAGAGGGCTGTAAAAGCACTATGAAGCGGTACATTACTCTAAGTGCTATGGCTATTGCTATGTTTACAATCTTTCACTTTCTTAATCATGTTTGTAGGGCAGGTGGAGTCCAAATCCAAACACATCTTTTTGTATGCAAATACAACAAAGACTGGAGTGTGCACGCTTTGTTAGCCTTGAGGGCTACTCCCACCTTTTGTCCAGCAGGCTAAAAAACACACTTCTAAAATGGGCATGGCAAGGACTTCTTTGGGTTGGATGGGTCCAGGTTTCAAGGGGGGAAATAAGTGTCTTAAGCCCCTGCAAAATTTAAGACACCTCTAATGTCCCACCAGCTGACTTGAAATTTCTCAAAATGCAAATAGGAGGATGTAAGTCTCAAGAAGTTGCAAAAGGAGCTCTAGCTAATACTATCCTAATAATGTTTCATCTTCAGCGACAACTAACTAAAATATACAGTTCCTGAGAAAAGCAGTAAAGTAAAATGAATTGACTTTTCCTTCTTGGGTTTACATATATGTGTCAGTACATCAGAGATGGTATTTTGCCAGTTCTCCGTGGTTCAGGCAAACCGGTAGTGGCGGTGGTGGGAGGCTCCGCCCACCTGCCCAGATGTCATCATGGACGCTCTGTGTATGCGCAGAAGCACCCCGAGTGAGTGAAGCGAGCGCACGTCCCTGCGCTCCCGATTTCGAACCGGTAGTAAAAGTAAGAGCATTTCATGCCTGCAGTATGTATATGGGTCCTGTACCCTGTGATTTCTCTGTCTTATTCTAATATATGTTTGCTGATGTATTTTGCATTGTCTTTCATTTGTTTAATGACCATAAATCTAGAGACTGCTTCTATCTCTAGTACTTCTAGAGAGTACTGGAGAGAGAAATTGGCAGTACATTTTACTTCCAATTTTTATATGCAGATGGCCTGTTATGTCCTTCAATGTTCCATTTTCTCCCACAATAGCTCTAGAGAACTGATGCAAAAAAGTTCCATATGAGCTGAGATCATGCACCTGTTGTCAAGAACCAGAACTGATGTTCTATTATATTGTATCTTCTCTAAGGATTTCAGACTCGTTTTATAACTCCTTACCTGTCGACATATTTGGGAAATTCTGACCTCTTTTATGTACAGCTGTTACAATCAGATCAGTCTGGCACAGTTGTTTTTTTTTTCAATTCCAATATACCGTCTGTAAAATTAGGCAGACTCTGGCCACCCATCGATGATCTCACCATTAACTGTAATGTACTATTATGTCTTGTTCTGTTTCATTTTATTTAAATGTTTTAATTTTTAACCCTGGTCTGTGACCGTAGTAAAAGATTGAAATGTCCTTTTGGGTATATATACTTGTGCATTTCTAAAACCGAGGCCAATACTACACTGGAAAATAAGCACTATCAGCCACAGCATGTAGTCATTCTTCAGAAATGTGAGGAAATTCAAAAGTATTTGCCAGGAAATTCAAAAGTATAGAGATTGGGTGACTCTGCTGGGGAGCAGCCTAGATTGAACTTTTGAATCATTGCTCAGTGAAATAGGGAAGCCATTTCAAATGAAGGATGAAAAAGAATCACTTGCATAATTGCTTCACTGTACCCTGTCTCCAATAGATGGTGATCAGCGTACTGGAACACATGCTCAAATAAATAAAAGTGTGTAAAATCTAGAGCAGTAAGAATCAAAACATGTTCTGTCATGAATGAGGCAACTTAGATCTTATGCAAAATGTCCTATGCAAAATTCTATTCCTGATTCATTATTTCCACTCCTGGTCAGGAAATCTAGAGTTAGTAGTTTATTGATTGATTAGCCTTAAGACCACATGAAAACATAAAATAAAAGTACAATACAGGATATAATTCCAGGGTAAAATAGATAAAATGTAATAATTAAACATACTTATGGTAAATACAAAAAGTCAGCATTCAGATAAATACATTTACAGGAAACCCTGATTATTTTGATATTATGGGTACTTAGCTCAACTGTGTACCTATAAACTAAATAGTTCTGCTAATAATGTATGCATTAAGACTCAGGAGGAAATAAGATATCAAATAGGACCTATTATGGGATCTTCCAAGTAGGGATGTTAAATATCTAATCCTAAAAGTGGCATACAGTTGACAAAGAAAACATGATCAATATTTTTGATTGCTGGGACACCCTATGTATATATCTTCTCATGATATGGCAGGTGATGGAAGTGCTCATGTTTGACCATGTAATTCAACAACTCAAATGTTGCTGTACTCTTCAGGAGTCAGAATTCTAGGACAGTCCCATAACTCATGTCATAATCTTTTCATCTGACATTTGTATTTTAAGAAGGATGTACCGCGGCTTTTTGCTGACACCTTGTACCTTGTCAATGTCAAGTTGCAGAAAGGTACGATCACTACGCAAATATATGAGAAGACAGGAGGAAACAGATCCTGTTCAGACCAGAATTTACAAGGCTTGCCTGTGTGTATATGTGTGTGTGTGCGTGTGTGCGTGTGTGCGCATGGGCATGTGTACATGGAAAATCTGATAAGTCACAAATGAAAAGAAGCTTGGAGTTTCTGTTGTCTTCTAGAACATGCAAGGGATGATGAAGTTTCCTTCCTAGTTGCAAAGAACATATAAGGATTTTCATGTAAGAAATTGAATGAGGTTGAATTTTAATCTAGCCTAACTGCTTTTGATTACAGCTTCTCACAATTTAAGTTGCTTCAGTACTGAGGAAAATATGAATAGAGTAGAGTAGAGTAGAGTAGAGTAGAGTAGAGTAGAGTAGAGTAGAGTAGAGTAGAGTAGAGTAGAGTAGAGTAGAGTAGTAGAGAAGAATAACAGAGTTGGAAAGGACCTTGGAGGTCTTCTAGTCCAACCACCTGCTTAGGCAGGAAACTGTATACCACCTCAGACAAATGGTTGTCCAATCACTTCTTAAAAACTTCCAGTGTTGGAGTATTCGCAACTTCTGGAGGCAAGTTGTTCTACTGATTAATTGTTCTAATTGTCAGTTCTAAGTTGCTTCTCTCCTTGATTAGTTTCCACCCATTGCTTCTTGTTCTACCCTCAGGTGCCTTGGAAAATAGTTTGACTCCCTCTTCTTTGTGGCAACCCCCTGAGGTATTAGAAGACTGCTATCATGTCTCCCCTAATTTTAAAAATAATATTAATGTTCTCCTCTCTTAGACTGTGATTTCTTTTCTTATTTCAAGCATTATAAGAAACTGGTCAGGGAGGGCCTGAATTAGTTACATTAAATTAGTTATGTAATTTTAATCCCAAATAGCAAGCCACCAGGATCTGGATTACTTTCTTCAGATTTGTAACAAAAGAAAATTATGTCACTGACTATAGGACTTAACTGGAATAAAAACTTTCTTAAATAGGTTTGTGATGTTGATAGACAAAAACATCTGGTATTTGTTTATAGCTAAGGGTGGTAATTTTGACAGCATTATAACAGAAAATCAAAGCAAAAAATAGAAGCAGCAGAAATGGAATTATGCATCTAGAATTATATATGTTTTTGTTTGTTTGTTTTGACTTGTTTTTGCTTAGGAAATATTTACCAGGTAGCAGAGAATGAAAGAATGAAATCTAATGTCCAGAGAATGGATATGTTAAATCTTAATTGGGAAAAGCTTGGGAAAGACCTCTCAGATTTAAACTTATATTAATCAGTTTAGGCTCAAATAACAATCGTTAGTGATTGATTGACAAAAAGTACCTGTAATTTGTGGAGCAGAATAGTAATAGTTTAACACTTTTTATTATTATGGTATTGTGATTCACTAAATGATTCATGGAGTATTCAATACATTTAAACAATTTTTACATTTGCCTAATTAAACTTCATTTATGCACTGTATTTATTAAAACATAGAGAAGTAATCAATAATTATTTAATTAGATTTCAGACTAGATTGCATACAAAGGTGGAATATCAGATAAACTAATGCACTTTTAGAAAGCAAGTAGTTTTCATCCTATCCACTAAATTTTTTTTCTTGTTGTTCTTCTAAGAAGGAATTTCTCTAACTTCCACTCATTCTTTTGTTGTTGTTGTTGTTATTGTTGTTGTTGTAAGACATCCTAGGAGCATTGAGGTCAGGGGTGGGTTGCTGCTGGCTTTACTGCCAGTTCACAACCCACGCACACTGTTCAATGTAAATTGTTCTGCGCATATGCGCAGAAGAATTTACAGTGAACTGCACATGTGCAGTGACTAAAATCCAAAATGGCGGCTGCCAAGTGGCAGTGAGGGAACCAGTTTGGGGGCTTGGCAGGCCTGGGTCGCTGCCGGTTCTGCAATCCAGGCTTGAATTCCACTACTGGTTTGGTCAAACTGGGCTGAACTGGGCCGAACTGGCGGCAACCCACCTCTGATTGAGGTGATCTCTAACTGTTTTATTCCTTGCCATTTGTCTGAAGAAAATTCTTCCTCATACCCACTGTTAGCCTTGAGGTTTTGGAGGGAGAGATACCTCCCATTGATGTCTCCAGATTAAAAAAAAAACCATAATTATTTCTAATGTTTTGTTATGTCTTCATTTGCCTTTACCAGATATATTGGCTGTAACACAAAGGACTGATTCAGTCAAGAAACACCAGGAAGCACAGGTTACAGCTGGAAAGAAGGAAAGAAAGAAAAAAAGACAGACAGACAGACAGACTCAGTTTTGTCTTAAGGAACTTGAATATCTAGCCATCTAGTAACAGATATTTGCTTGAGGATTGCTTCAGGACAATTGGCTGTGCTCACTTCCTGTGTATTATTCCCAAGGTAAAATGAACTGGATTATTTTGCAAACTGTCAGTTTCATAGCTCTGTTCCATTGAAGGTTCATAGACAATAGCCTTTTTTTTCTATTATGGTTTATTCCTGAAAAATCTAATATTCTCAAACTAACCTTGATCCTAATTAAAGATTGGCCAAGGAACAGTGAAGCAGATTGTGTGACACAGAATGCTTCTATTTATGTGAGATTGATCGGGCTACATGATGAAACCATCATCGTTTCTGCAATTACCTATGTAATGGGTGTATTCTAGGAAGAAAACATGGGTGCGTGGGTGGTGGCGTGGGTGGTGGCACAGTATAGCTGGCCTCAGCTGGCCTCACAGAGGTCACACTTATCATAGATGCTATTTTAAGAGATACGGTACCTCTGAGGCATGATGGAATATAGAGGAAAAAAGGAAATTTGTATTTGTATATTTTGTATTTGTATAAGTTTATTTATAGGCCGCCCTTTTCCCTGAGGGGACTCAGGGCGGCTTACAACTTATGTAGGAGGGGGATACATACAATGACATATAGGACAATACATAATTAAAAGAATAGAGCAACATTCATCATTCGGGCGGGGATGGATTATAATCTTTAACTCCAGGCCTGACGGGATAGCCAGGTCTTGAGGGCTGTGCGGAAGGTCTGAAGGGTGGTGAGGGTACGAATCTCCACGGGGAGATCGTTTCAAAGGGTCGGAGCTGCTACTGAAAAGGCTCTCCTCCGCGTAGTTGCCAGTCGACACTGACTGGCAGATGGAACTCGGAGGAGGCCCAATCTATGCGATCTGATGGGTCAAGCACAGCTGATCTAACAGAGTGGAAAAGCAAAATAGACCCTAAGACTGATGATAATAAGCTTCCTGTATTCCTATGGGGTCCTTGGCACTCTTTGAGTTTAATTGTTTTCTTGCAGAAAATTCATTACCCAACTCTGTAAAATCATCAATACTAGAAGGGAGTCAGGTTCCTGTATTTTAACTATGAGATCTTATGTAATTTGTTAGGTTTACTTCATGAGTCATTTTACTCCTAAACAAACATCTTAGTTTTTCTTGTGCATCCTCATAACTCGGTATTATTATTATGGTATCCCAAGAGACAGAGGGGAAATGAGGTTCCTGAATATCCTATTTGTGCTTCCCTGAATTCATTTATCTATAACTGAATATTGTTGGCATAGTTTCTTTCTTTTTGATACAGGAAACATACAAAACTGCGGTGTAAGACTTAACACAGGCTTAGCATTCTGAAATTCCTCCCCATCCACTCTGTAAAGCAAAGAAAAGTCAGAAAAGCAGATTCTTCTCATATATTTAATATGAGTGTAGATATCATGTATTTCCTTGTTCCATCCAGGTGATTCTTTCCTTCTCAAAAGAATATTAATTCCCACCCCAAGGTGATATGTCATGCTGAGTCTTTCTTAGAATCTCAATAATTTTATATGGAGAAAATGTGGTCTATGTAGTTGATATCTTGAATTGGAAAATCCATTATCATGCAAAACAGAATTATTGCTTTTATTAATATGTTGGAATACAAATGCTGATTTTTATTTTGCTGATCTTCCTGTTATCAAATGGCTGGAGCAACATCTTTTATCAAATCTGGATGGACTGCATTTAAAATATAAAAGGTAAATGTAAAGGTTCCCCCTCGCACATATGTGCTAGTCATTCCTGACTCTAGGGGGCGATATTCATCTCCGTTTCAAAGCTGAAGAGCCAACACTATCCAAAGATGTCTCTGTGGTCATGTGGCCAGCATGACTAAACACCAAAGGCACACAGAACACTGTTGCCTTCTCACCGAAGGTGGTTCCTATTTTTCTACTTGCATTTTATGTGCTTCTGAACTACCATGTTGGCAGAAGCTGGGACAAGTAACAGGAGCTCAATCTGTTACATGGCACTAGGGATTCGAACCGCCAAACTGCCGACCTTTCTGATCCACAAGCTCAGTGTCTTAGCCACTGAGCCACTACATCCCTGTTATATTTAAAATATACTTGCATCATAAAAATGTCCAACTTTCAAGCAATATTGTCTTATAATATGCCTCTGTTGGAGGTCAGGTTATTAACCATGGCTGCATTGCCCTCTAGTGTCAGTTCAGCATGTAATGAAAACGTTTAGAAAAGGACTGTTTAATATTTTGTCTGCATGTCTTATGATGCAGGTGTGGCATTGCCCAAGCACTTCATCAAGTTCTATTATTTTAAGAGTGAATTGTCCATGTTCAGGTTTGTCTTAAATTATGTCTTAAAACTGTATTTTAATTTATATTTGCTTTAAAAAGTCAGGATCAGAGATTTTGCATTTCTTTCAAGAAAGGAAATATATTTTACTCTTTTAAAATTAGACACATAGCTTGAGTAGCAGAGTAGTAGGAATGAGTAGCACATATGTGCGAGGGGAACCTTTACTTTTACAACTTCTATATTTTAATCTTTTTAATAGTAAAAGAGATGTGCAAGTTCAATATAGAAATACAGGTAGTCCTCAATCTATGACCACAATTGAGCCCCAAATTTATTTTGGTAAGTGAGAAATTTATTAAGTGAGTTTTGCCTCATTTTACAACTTTTCTCAGCACATTTGTTAAGTGAATCTCTTGAAAGAAAGGGTTAGGGCTAAATCATCATGAATTCCATCCATCGTCCCCGAACATACAGTATATTCAGCATATAGGTTGAATAAGGAGAGAGTATGCAGTCTTATTTCACTTTTTTTGCTGAACTGCGGCCGTTTCTGTTTTGCAAAGATCTCTCCATACAGTGGCAATGAAGGATATTGTACAATAGTTTACACACTTTGTTAAGTCCCCCTTTTTTATATTGGAATGTAGGTTAACATCTTCCAACAATTCGACACTGCGACATTATTCAGAGTTGCTAGCATAGCTTGGTTAGAATCTTGACCGGTTCTTCTTCTGTTGCTTGCCATATTTCAGTGAGTATTCCATCAGTTCCTATAACCTTCTAACTTGACAATGACCAGAGGGTAGATTTAATTCCATCTTCAATGTCTTTATAGATGTTGCTGTAATACAGTTTCTTGTTTCTTTTAACAGCTCTCTGAAAACCCTTAAGCTCCTTTCTGGGTTTTTTGTCTTTTTTGGCTTGACTTCTCTTCCCTTCTTGGCAATTTCCATGGTTTGTTCTGACAGGTTTGCTTTTTTCTTTTCTTTTTCGACAGTCTTAAGTCTTAAAAACTTCTTTGAGTTCATTTCAGAATTCCTCTGGTTCTCGATCAATGAAGTGCAAGACTTCAGAGCTATTCTTAATGTACTCTTTGAAAATGGTGGATATATGTTCTTTAGCTTAACCTGGAATTTGCACATGAGCAATTTGTGATCAGTTCCTGGCCATGCCTTGATGCTATAATTGAGCTCTTCCTCCTCCTCTTAGCAACAATATAATCAATAAGATTTCTATATATTCAATTTAGTGATGTCCATATGCTGTATAGAGGCATCTTTTTGATTGTTCAAAGACCTTGTTAGCGATTAAGAAATCTTTGCAGTGGCAGAAATGACAAGTCAGCCTCCTGCTTCGTTTTGATTTCCTAAGCCACACAATCCAACTATATTTTCCTCTTTCATATTTCCAACTTTGGCACTCCAGTTTCCAATCACAAACAGCACATCTTGCTTGCATGTTCTATTGATTTCACTGATGTAGAAGAAAAAGAGGTTGATTACTTTGATATTGATTGATCATCATATTAAAGGATTGTCCGCAAAGCTGAATTGATATTATTTCATCACTGATTGTGTTGTAGCCAAATACTGTTCTTGCTATATCCTTTCTCAACATAAAGGCAAGACTGTTTCTTCTTTGTTTTTCATGTGCTCAGTAATAAAGAGTGTAATCTTTTGACTGAAAGTGTCCCATCTCAGTCCCTTTCAATTTGCTTGTGCCTAATATGTCAATTTGTAATTGTTTCATTTCATCTTTCACTGTGCTGAGTGTTCCTGTGATTCTTACATTTCATGTTCCTAGTGTAATTCTGTCTTTGCTGCTTCAGAATTTCTTTTCCTGTGTGGCAATTTCAGTCCCTAGATGTCCCAAAAATTTTAATCTAGCCATGCCATAACCACTGAGCCCTGGTGGTGCAGTGGTTAGAATGCAGCACTGCAAGCTAATTCATTGCTTACTCCAGGAGTTCGATTCTGAGCGGTTCAAGGTTGACTCAGCCTTCCATCCCTCCAAGGTCAGTAAAATGAGGACCAGATTGTTGTAGTGCTGGAAAGCACTATGAAGTAGTATATAAATCTAAGTGTTATTGTTATTAGTGAAAGATCCACTGCTCTTTCTCAGTAGCATATGAGTGCCATCCAATCGGAGGAGCCCATAGTTTGGCACTGTATCATCAATCAGCTTCAATGAGACAGATGGTCATTTAAATTTGATTAATGAAATAAAATTTCTATCCATGTGGTTTTCTTGGTAAAAGTACAGGAGGGGTTTATTTCTGACTTTCCATGCAATATGAATCAAAGCCTTTGCCATTATCACTAAAGTGATCATCTGCCTCTGGCATCTTCCTATATCAACACTGTCAATGTTGGCGCCTGCTTGCTTTAGCTGGGCACCTGGGATGATCTTCATTGAGAATATGTACAGGTAGTCCTTGCTTAATGACTGGTCGCTTAGTGATTGTTTGAGATTATAATAAATCCCCCAACAGATATTTACGACACAATTTTGTAGTTCGATCAGCCACATCCCTCCATTCTGTGATCAGATTTTGGGTGCTCCCTCCATTCTGTGATCAGATATTGTTCTGCGAACAAATGTGCTCTTTGGCTATTTGATGTATATTACTAATGAAGTGAAATGAGATACTTATTTGGTATGGTGTAGTTGACACACATACAAGAAGCATATCCCCTGCAAAATGTTGTAATTTTATTAATCATTTTTGAGCAACAAATATCAAGTATAAAAGATGAAAATTTCCCCTCAACCAGACATTAGTTGATAGACAGTAGAGCACTTATTCAGAAGAAAATATCCCTGAAAATCTATTTTCTGAAAACAAATAAATAGTAATTTGATTTTTGAAAACAATTCACTAACTTAGAACAGAAATTCTAAGTTCTATTATTCTTATTTATTACTTTGGTTTACAAAAATTCTCCAATGACCTTTTGGTGTGCATATGCTTATGTTAGTCCATTCTGTAAACAATTACAAAAATAATCCAGATCCTCATACAACTACTATGCTGATGGTATCATGTAAACAGTCTTCTTCAGCGGCAGCCACACTTCACGTTATTTCCCCTTCTTGCAATAGTAATAAATCTACAAAGAATCCCACATCAT
Source organism: Thamnophis elegans (assembly GCF_009769535.1). Classification (NCBI taxonomy): domain Eukaryota; kingdom Metazoa; phylum Chordata; class Lepidosauria; order Squamata; family Natricidae; genus Thamnophis; species Thamnophis elegans. The sequence continues at coordinate 78,333,450 of NC_045541.1, read as the reverse complement.
TATATAGCCTGTCTCATATTTGGAAAGAGTAGGAAAAAAATGAAGTTTGTAGAAAAAGGAATTTGGAAGCACAGTTAGAAAAATTATGTCAGAGAACTGAGAGCTACGCTTGCCATTTTAGCAAATACCAACCAAAGTTCTTGTCAGGTGCAACAGAGATGAATTGGATCAAAATCCTACTCAGTTTCCAGATCATGCCTGGCTTCTGTCAGCTAGTGTTAAAAACTCCACCAGTCTTAATTAAAATAGTACTACCTGTCACTTAATGCAGGAATTGTCACTTCTCAAGCGAAGATCCCAAACCAAACTAATACATCCTTTTTATTTCTTCACCCCCAACTCCAATTATTGACACCAAGCCCTCTTCCCCTCCATCTCCAAGTTTTTTTTAAAACTCATATAGTCTCAGTTGAGCCTACACCCAAGAAAAGGTCAGGATATTTCAGAATGCATGGCTTGCAGAAGAGAAAATCTTTCCTTGAAGAGTAGATAGAGGAAATATTTGGTTGGATGTTGCTTGAGCATAACTTTTACATTTTATTACATTTTATTCAATTTTGGGTCACTTTTTGGAAATGTTTAGACTGGTCCTGAGGGTCCTTTTCATTCCTGCTGCAGCTTTTATTCTTACTGCTTCTTCTGCTGCTGCTGTTCCAGCTGCTGCTGCTGTTCCAGCTGCTGCTGCTGTTCCAGCTGCTGCTGCTGTTCCAGCTGCTGCTGCTGTTCCAGCAGCTGCTGCTGTTGCTGATCCAGCTGCTGTTGCTGATCCAGCTGCTGCTGTTGCTGCTGTTCTTGCTGCGGCTGCTGCTGTGGTGGGAAGGTGAACATTTCTTGCTGATCTGGTGCGGGAGTGAACATATTGCACTCACTCTTGACACACTCACACTCGTCAACATGCAGGTAAGAATAATCCATGGTGATACCACCGTCGCAAATCAAGGTCACTTGCTTCTTTGTAGTCTTTCGCTCTTGACAACACGTGCATGTATGATCCATCATGTTTGCTTTATACGAGTACCTGAATGGTGAAAGCAAATTGAGGTTGAGATGAGCGGCTGCAGGATGAAGTCCGCTACCCTTCACAATCATTATTTGGTTTCATCAGGTTTTGTCTTCTCAATGCCATTTTGCATAGCGTTGGGCAGTCAAAACATTATAACCTACAGTAGGTAACTCTGTGGCTTGTGGATTCAACTCTCAGAATTCCTCACACAGCATGGATGACTGAGGAATTCTGGGAGTTGAAGTCCACAAGTCTTAACGTTGCCAACATTGGAGACCCCTGACCTACAGTATCTCTATCAATGGAATCAGTTTTTGGGTCCTTCATATTATTACTGTGATGGGCAATCATAGAGTTTTTCATTCCTCCTCCCTATTCATTGTTGGAACTCTCTCCTCTCACTTACCTGCTTGCTTCTACCTTTCCTTTGACATTTGCCAGACATCACATCTCCCATTTGTTGATCATCTGCCATTTTTCTCTCTCTCAAGGAATGGGAGCTAGGTCTGCACCCTGATCTATCTAAAACTACCTTAAATAGAATTCCATCTACACTGGGAATAATTTAAGATGCTGGGCAATGCACCAGCAATGAAATCGAATCTTAGCTGAACTTCCATTTCCAATGTTGAAAGTTGAAATTAAAATGACATCTGCACTACTTTGCAGATATCCTAAGAACCAAATCTTAGATAGTTTCTTTGCATTCATATCTCAGGGCATACAAAGATTTTTTTAAACAGTTGTTTCACAATGAGCTACCAAAGATGCACTAAAATTCAATGTTACTTACTTTGAAAAACTGTCACATTGGCCTTCACAGTATGTTACTACAATAGGTGAAGAAGATTCACAGCCATTGTGTTTTATTATTTTGGTGATATTTGTTGCTGTACAGTTTTCAGCTTGAGAGTGGAAGAAAAGACAAACAGTAAAAAAAATATTGAGTCTGATCATAAACATAAAACAAACAAACCAAAAATAAAAGAAAGCATACATGTACAGGTAGTCCTTGACTTACAACCACAATTCAGCCCAAAGCAAGACAGTTGTTAAGTGAATTTTGCCCCATTTTACAACCATTCTTGCCACAGTTATTAAGTGAATCACTGCAGTTTTTAAGTTATTAACACAGTTGTTAAGTGAATCTGGCTTTGGAATAACAGAATGAAAAAGTTGGAAGGGACCTTGCCTATCAACTATAAGAAGTGGGCTTGAATAGAATTGAAGTCCTGTGACATCTGAAAGGCTATGGTATAGCAGCACAAACGGCTTTATCACAGATAAAAATCTGAATTTTTTTTATTTATGATAATATAACTTACTTCTGCAGCTCTTGCAGCACCCATCATTAGTGAATGTCACATACTCCTATAAAAACAAAATATTTCAAAATTTAATTTAGGATATTAAAACCATCATTTTCCCCATAAGGGTATCATGTAGGATTAAAATTAGAATTCTTTATTGGCCAAGTGTAATTGGCTAATAAAGACATTTGCGTTAAGCTCTCAGTGTACATACAACAATAGTGATAGATCATTATCATGGTCATTGTAAAAATACATTCATCATAAAACATTAGATACAACACTTAGTGATAGTTATGGATACTAAATAAGCAATCAACAGAAATCACACTAAGATACCAAATAAAAAACAGTCACAAGCACAAAAATAAAACACAAGCAACTAAGTTATATTCATAAGAAGATAAAGAGATAGGTAATAGGAAAGATGAAAATAATTATGGTAATGCTGCATTTCTGGATAGTTTGACAGTGTTGTGGTAATCAGTTGTTTAGCAGAGTGGGGGGAAAACTTGGGGGGGGGGAACTGTCCTTGTGCCTAGTTGTTCTGACATGCAGTGCTCTATAGTGTAATTTTCAGGGTAGAAGTTGGAATCATTTATGTTCAGGATGTGAGGGATCTGTAGACATTTTCACAGGCCCTTTTCTAATTTGTGCAGTATACAGATCCTCAATGGAAGGCAGGTTGGTAGTAATTATTTTTTTCTGCAGTTCTAATTATCCGTTGAAGTCTGTGTTTGTCTTGTTTGATTGCAGAGCCAAACCAGACAGTTATAGAGGTGCAGATGACAGACTCAACAATTCCTCTGTAGACAGTTCCTTGGGCAGCCTGAGCTTTCTGGGTTGATGCAGAAAGAACCTTCTTTGTTGTGCTTTTTTGATGACATATTTGATGTTAGGTGTCCATTTTAGGTCTTGAGATATTATAAAACCTAGAAACTTGAAGGTCTCTATTGTTGATACTACGTTGTATAGCATTGTGACTGGTGATAGTGTAGGAGGGCTTCTCCTAAAATCTACTATGATTTCTACAGTTTTAAGTGGGTTCAGTTCAAGACTGTTCCGGCTGGACCACAAGGCTAGTTGTTCAACCTCCTGTCTGTATGCAGATTTATCGAATGAGACCAATCACTGTTGTATCATTTGCAAATTTTAGTACTTTAACAGAGGGATCCTTTGAGATGTAGTTGTTAGTCTAGAGAGAGAAGAGAAGTGCACACAGCCCTGGGGCACCCCTTTGCTAATTGTACAGGTATCTAATGTGATTCTGTCTAGCTTCACCAGCTGCTTCCTATCTGTTAGAAAGCTTATGATCCACTTACAAGTGTGGTCAGGCACAGCTAACTGATTTAGTTTAGGTAGAAGAATAGAACATCAATACAAACAAAAGCAAAACAACAATATTTGGGCAACAGTCCTAAAAGGATATTATATAACTTGGTGCATCTACTTCTTCTATAAATATTATATATGAAACAATGGAAACATTCTCACTAATTCTCTATCTCAGTATTCATTTTGCTTTGAATACATTGTCTCCTGTAGCGTACTAAAGCTGCATACTACTGACAATGCCAGCCAATTATTTTACAGTTTTATATAGCTGTTTAGATCACAATGTATTTTAGCAACAGAATGTCAGATTATGGCTAAAGCTTTTGCTTAAATTCATCTAATACAGTTCAGTTGTAAATCTTCCATAATAAACCCAATTAATTCCAACTTAATCTTTTGAAAAAATTCACATTCACCACATAGAATCAAATATGATAAAAGAAAGACTGTTGAATCAGTGAAACTTACAGGCGGGCAATTTGGATCAAATGGAGGGCAGGCTTTCTTGGTAGTGACAAGAACATATTGGTTCTCAACAAGATCACATTCATATGAAGTACAATTGTTTCCTGGTGGGTACCACGTTTCTCCTGGCTGAAAATAGCCACAATTGTAGTTATTTATTTATTTTAGAAGATAACATAAAAACAACTCATGATCATACATTCATTAATTTCTCAGAGTACAGAACTGGGAATGTGGTGGAGGGTGGCATGCAATTCAGTTAGAGGTGTCCTCAAAATGTGAAACAATAGATGGGAAATTTTTGCACAGCTGAGGGATACTGGACCGATCCTAGCATTCCTCGACTTACGCTGGATGTGATTTGTTAAATTGGCGCATATGTAGTTTGATGATAACAGTTGACTTGGCATGCGCAATGGAAGCTTGGCTGGGGAATCCTATCACAAACTCAGTATAGGTAGTTCTCAACTTATAATCGGGCACTTAGTGACCATTCAATGTTACAATGCACTCTCAAAAGCTACTAACGATCGCCATTCAAAGTTACAATGGCTGGGCCTCCCCCGCAATTATATGACTGCACTTCAGGTTTTTGGCAACTGGCCTATATACATGGCCATTTGCAGCATCCTCCACTCACATGACTGCGTTTTATGATGGTTTGCCAAAAGCGGGCATTTATTTCTAGTTTTTGGCAAAAAATGGTGCACAGCAAACAATTGGTTCGCTTAATGACCCCGGTGTTTCTTAAGCAACTGCCACAAAAAAGATTGGATCAGTATTAGATGCATGAGTGGATTAAATGTGAATTTGATGAGCAGTGGAGTTCGGAAAATTATAAGTTACCTTGATCACTTGGGCAGGAGAGGAATCCAATGTCAGAACACAAGCAACCTGCGCACATTGGCCACAGCATTGTCCAGATACTTCCCGATATTCGTAACCCTGTAGTTCAGAAAAATGGGAAACATTCATAAATCATAGATTTTTTTTAATAAGTAGTGAGTAGATGGATAGATTCAGAGAGTTTGAAAGCCATGAAATTTTGTTGTTTAAAAAACAACGACAATGTGGCTTACCAGAAGGCATCTTCGGTCGCATGTCTGAGACACACATTCCACATTGTTTTCCAGACCTTCTTTTTCAGAGCATCTGCATGAGTCACATAATCCTCCTGGTACAACTGCCCCAGGCTGAAGAAGTAGAAAAGTGAAACAGTAATAAATAATTCTAACCTAAATTCATACCTGGAACTACTACAATCAATCTATTTGTGATCTGCTCTTCAGAAAGAGCCATGCTCGGTACTTGTATTTTGATCTTTAAGATGTCAGGTGAAGATCTTTTTATTATTATTATTATTATTTTACAATAATTCTCACACTATTTGGTGTTTATTTTTATTGTGGTCTTCCTGTGATTTTGAGTGCTGCGTTATAATTGCTTTTGTTCTCACTCTTAATTATTTCATCCTGGTGTATGTTGTAGTTTTGGTTAATCATGGATTGCACAATGTTTTTAATTTCGTGGTATTCCTACAAAGGAATTACATTTGTTGAACAGGATAGAAATATGAAATAAATAATGATAAGGTTGAGGACAAATGCAAATGAGAGCAGGCTTTTATATTTTCAAAAAGGAAGAATTTTACTATTGTCATCCCTGAAAACCTTTAGCAAACTAGAGAAGCAAAAATGATCTCCTACAGGAAAAACACTGTTAATATTGGACTTGAATTAGTTGTTTAAGTGGTGCAATTCTTCATTTTAATGAAAATTACTTACACTGTAGAACTTTCCATCGACAACACAGCCTGGTACTTTCACTGTAGGAAACAAATATAATATTATAATTAATCTTAGCATTTGTTCTCAACAGATCAAATTAACCAAGAAGGAAAAATGACATAAAATGATACAATTTGCTCTTTAAAGTTTTCCTTTTAAGAATGTGTGCAGTCACAAAAAATTGTTTATTTAGCACACAGTACGGAGTAGGAAACTTGAGTAATTTAATCTTTGGGAATTCTAAAGCATTAGATCTTACCCAATGCATCTCTCAAATAGAGTTTTTTCCTGGTGAGCTCCATATATGCTGAATATTTTGAGCAAATATGGCTTAAACAATTTTGCAAGACCTGTTTCAGACCCACTGTTGGAATATACCTATTTGCATTTTTCTTACTGTTACACAACAATATGCAGTGGCATCCAATGACAATGAAAACGATTGCTTCATTTAGAACAGGGGTATCAAACTCAAGGCTCGGGGGCCAAATCCGGCCTGTGGGGTGATAAGATCTGGCCCATGGGGTTGCCCTGGAAACAGAAAAGGACCAGATGGTGGAGTCTCTACCAGCAAAAACAAAAGGTTGCAGGAAGCTGTTGCAGCTGAAAACAGAGCTTCAGAGCTCTTTTTTGCTTGCAGAGGACTTGGGCCGCAACAGGCGCCCCTGACACGAGTGGTGCTGAGCTGCTCATGCCCACCCTGGCCGCCTGAGGTGAAACACAACCCTGATGTGGCCCTCAATGTAATCAAGTTTGACACCCCTGATTTAGAAGAACAGCTCTTTCTATGACAAATGATAATGCATTGAATTGCTAATGTTAATGTTGATAACGTGTTTTTAAAAAATAGAGATTAATCAGAGTCGGGGTAGAACATATTTTTACAGATTGGGAATAGGTTTCTTTCATCCAGACGTATTTTGTACAAATAGCATCTTTGACAGAAATATTCAGTAACTTTGCTAGAATCACTTTCAGCAAGGTCAGTCAATCTATTTGAGACAGTCCTCACATGATTTAAAGATGGAAGAAACAACCAGTCCCTTTAAAACTGTATGTTGCTAATAGGCTGGCAGCAGAAATGTCATATATAGGGAATTAAGGATGCCCAACCTCAGAGCCAGTGTAGATCAAATATCAGTTTATACTAGGCAACCAAAACACACACACACACACACACACACACACGCACACACACAGACACACACACACCAGGGGTGGGTTTCTCGCCCCGTTCCAACCGGTTCGGTTGGAACGAGGCCGGCGGCGTCCTCGCGCACGCACGCGGCATCCTCGCGCATGCACGCGGCGTCCTCGCGCACGCATGCGGCGTCCTCGTGCACGCACGCGGCACGTGCATGCACGCACGTGGCACGCGCATGCATACTAGCGTCTGCACGATGCTCCAGCTGCTCCTGGAGGATCGCGCAGGCTCTGTATGCGTTCTGCGCATGCGTGGAAAGTGCAGAATTCGTAAAAACCGGGTAAGGAGCGGGCGCGGGTGTGCGGGCGCGTGCGGGCGCGGGGGGGGGCTTCGCCGTTCCCGGAAGTTACTTACTTCCGGGTTCGGCGACCAACCGGATCGCAGGGACCGGTGCGAACCGGTCGAAACCCACCCCTGACACACACACACACACACACACACACACACACACACACACAAAAGAGATCTCCCCTGAAATGGCTTTCCATGAAAGTGGATGAATATACTTTCTGTGTTTTTGCAGGCAGTGGAATATGGGGTAGGAGAGAATATTAAAGCAATACAGCAATTGTTTTTTTTTAAAATAGCTCAATTCTTACCACAAGTGGTGTTAATGCAGCAGCCTCCTGGCAAGTTTTCCGTCTTTAATTCATATCCCAGTGGACAGGTTTCAACAGACCAGGGACAGTGAGTAGTGTTGCACACTGCAGAATGAAAAATAAAAAGGAGAAAGACCAATGGGTGGATTAATACATTTTAATATTTATTAGCATCACTTTATCTACACTTTGTCTTGAGCAAATCATAGAGTGCATTGAGTTATAATGAATCCAGTACATTGTGTATTTAAATAGAAATTTGACCCGTCGTCTTTATAAATTCTGGTGCAATGGTTTAACTTCATTTTTATCAAAACAGAATTGGCGGTAAGTTGTCCAACAGCATAGCTGTATCCTATAAGCATTAGCTTTTGATCTTGTAGAAACTAGAAAGTGCATCTATAGGGTCCTTGGTACTCTCTGAACTTAGTGGATTTCCTTGCAAATGTTTCAGTACCAAATAGTTAACATCAACAGTATACTGAGGATGTTACTTAGTTTGGTAACAAAACAACTGCAAAAAACCACCAAGTTCAAAGAGCACTAAGGAGCCTACAGTGCAATCTAGAGCTGAATATATTCTCTTCTAAAGTATTCCTATTTTATTTATTTTTTTATTCATTACTAAATTTATTTTCCTGCCCATCTCATTTCAAAGCAAATATTTGCAAAGCAGACAGATTAACTTCTCTAATATATGATTTATAATACAGAGCCTTGGTTAAACTGAAGCAGCCACTGTAATCTAACCAGAGGTGGGCTCCTACCTATTCAGTCGGGTTCAGCCAAATAGGTAGTAACTCCGGTGGTCATGTGACCATACCGGTTCTATGATCGGCAGCGCCATCTTGATTTTCTGTTCTGCACATGCGCAGAACAATCTTCATTAAAATGTAATTTTAATTCATTTTTTAATGTTGTGTGCATGTGCAGATCATTTTAAATGAAGATGTGCATGCGTGCAGAGCGCGTGTCTGGTGTGTGTGTGAGCGAAGCAAGAGCATCCGCACAATTTTTTTTACTACCAAACTGGTAGTAATAGCGGCCAGAACCCACCCCTGAATCTGACAAATGAGAGTTTCCAAAATGAAAACTGGCAGGCTAGCTTGGGTTATTTACGATACAATATTGGTGAAAATTATACTTACCACACTGTTTTTGAGGGCAGCACTTTTCTTCAGGGGTTAATATTGTGATGGGTACAAACCCTTTATAGGAACATTCCACAGGAGTAGCTTTGGTAGGACATGGTTCTTCAATACATTGTACCATAAGAGAATATTCTTCACAAGTACATTTCTGGCAGTTGCTAATCCAGGTTTCTCCAGGCTGTGAAAAGAGATATTTTTAAATATACTATTTATCTCTCTCTCCCTCTCTCTCTCTCCCTCTCTCTCTCTCTCTCTCTCTCTCTCTCTCTCTCACTCTCTCTCTCTCTCTCTCTCTCTCTCTCTCTCTCTCTCTCTATATATATATATATATATATATATATATATATATATATATATATATATATATATATATATATATATATATATATATTCTTTCTATCTATCTATCTATCTATCTATCTATCTATCTATCTTATCTATCTATCTATCTTATCTATCTATCTATCTATCTATCTATCTATCTATCTATCTATCATCTATCTATCTATCTATCTATCTATCTATCTATCTATCATCTATAAATATATATGTACACACACATGTTGTACATATACATACATATATAGACATGCATAAATACAGTATAAATTTCTGTGTTGTGCTTAAGCACCTCCATTGCAGCTGCCATACATTATTGATTTGGAGAAGCGGATTTGGTCACATATGGAGGTAAGAGAGATTTACAAGCAAAAGTGTGCACACTTGGAATAGTGGGTTTTCCTGTTGCTACTTGCAATACAATAGCAGAGTTGGAAGGGACCTTGGAGGTCTTGTAGTCCAACCCCCTGCCTAGGCAGGAAACCTTATACCGTTCCGGACAAATGGCTAGCCAACATCTTCTTAAAGACTTCCAGTGTTGGGGCATTCACAACTTCTGGAGGCAAGCTGTTCCACTGATTCATTGTTCTAACTGTCAGGAAATTTCTCCTCAGTTCTAAGTTGCTTCTCTCCTTGATTAGTTTCCACCCATTGCTTCTTGTTCTACTCTCAGGTGCCTTGAAAAATAGTTTGACTCCCTCTTCTTTGTGGCAACTCCTGAGATATTGGAACACTGCTATCATGACACTGAGACAATGGATGCAATTTTTTCCTATTTCCTCATTAAAACCCACCAAACATTGAAAAAAAAATTTGAAATTTTTTTTCCCCATGAAGCTCCTATAGAACCCATAGAGTTTCACCCATCTACATTTTATGAAATAATAAAAGCTTTAATACTTACCACTTTGGGTAGCCCATCTGGTCCAGTACAACCTGGAAAAAAATGTATATGTATGATATTTTGCACTGAAGAACATCTAAATTTCATTATAATATAACGAACATAATAATGTGTTATTCTGTTTTACACTAGTCAGTGTAGGTAGCTTACAACATTTAAAAACAACACAGAACATTATATAAAACACAGCAATACAGGCAGCAGCTGAGAAACCAAATCAGTCTAGAGAAAGCAATGAGCATATTAAGGTTTCCCCCTCACACAGTAACCCCCATATCTGAAAACATATCCATGGGTTTTCAGAAAGGCTAGCAAGGTCAGATCTACTCTAGTCTCAAGGGGAATTGTGTTCCAAATGGAAAAAGCAGTACACATCTGGCCCACTTCTTGGGTCCCACAAGCTGACTTTTTTTTTAATTGATAGGATCTACAGCTTACCTCTCCTGCTATATTAATGGGGGGGATACACATGTAACTTGCTTAGAAAGCAAAGGGCCAGTGACTGTTGAGGCTTATGGAATCTAGTGCAATTTCTTTTGTCTCCTGGATAACAATCAAAGGGAAGATGCTAGGAATGCTCAGGTAACCTGAGCTTCAGATAGCACAAAGAAAGTTGTGGGTCCATTTTGTAGATTTCATGGGCAAATAATAACAGACAATGCTGATCCATTGCTAAGTGATACTTATGGAGGGATTATCATACAATTTTTAGAATGTATTTGTGGAGGGGAAAAATCCTCTGTTGAACAAAACCAACTCTGTGTGAAAGAAGACTATATTTTTTTTATAAATCTTGCATATTCATGCAAATGTTCTTCAGGATCTTTTACTCAGTTTTGTGCACTGCAGTTGATGGATATAAATCAGGCCTCCTTAACTATGGTAAATGTTTCACATGTCCATATTACTGGGTCTATGGGTTTTGATCCATCCATCATTTATTATTTAAGTGATTATCTCCTTTCAATGAATGATTTCTGATCTTCTTTCATGGAAACGACTGAAATCACATCTAGCTGGCTGGTCTGTCCAGCAGTCTCTTTGCATTATGTTATCCTCCACTTTTAGAATATAATAGAATAACAGAGTTGGAAGGGACCTTGGAGGTCTTCTAATCCAACCCCCTGCTTAGGCTGGAAACCCTACATCACTTCAGACAAATGGTTATCCAACATTTTTTTAAAAACCTTCCATTGTTGGGGCATTCACAACTTCTGGAGGCAAGCTGTTCCACTGATTAATTGTTCTGTCAGGAAATTTCTCCTTAGTTGTAAGTTGCTTCTCTCCTTGATTAGTTTCCACCCATTGCTTCTTGTTCTACCCTCAGGTGCTTTGGAGAATAGCTTGACTCCCTCCTCTTTGTGGCAGCCCCTGAGATTTTCTTAAAGAACACTTACCACAATCAGAGACACAGATATCTCTGTAGGTACTGAAGAGTTTGGTTCCATTTTTACAGAAGCAACCTTCTGTTATTCCAATCTGTGGAGGACCACTTCAATGAAAAAGAGGCACAGATTAGAATGGTAGCTGCACCCAACATTGTGAACAACCACACAGTGTATGCAACTAATAAGAATGAAGGAAGGAATTAGGTTATATATGGTCAACACAACTTCCTTTGAAATTGCTCACATTGATGTAACCGCCATTAATCATCAACATTTCATCTTCCCTGTGAGAGAACTAGTCATGATAAAAGAGGAATTTCAAGTCCATGAGGTTCAAATCCATGGCAGTAGACTAATTTTTAACACAGGTTAAAATTTATGAATTATGAAACCATGACTGAAATAAATCCATAGAATTGTTCTTGCATCTATAGAAGAATACATTTTTCCTGATAAAGTGGAAAGGAGAATTCTTATTTTGTTTGGTAATTAGTTCCACTATCAAAGTGCTCATACTATCAAGACACTTTTCCTAGCATGGAGTCTTTCTGTATCTTAAAACCATTGTTTTGTATCTTGCTCTTTAAAAATGATAGATAATAAACCTCACTGGCTTCTTTATAAAGGCCTGAATCAGGTGTTTGAACAGAGATATTATGTCTCCTAGTCAATCCTTTTTCCTCAAGGTTAAATACGTTGTGTTCCTTCATTCCTCATTAAGTTTGTTTCTAATCCTCTGTTCAATTCCATTGCTCATGTCTATCCACATCTCTGCCCAGTTCCAATTTAACTGATCTAATGTGATGCCAGAGCTGAACACCATAGTCAAAGGGAATGTCTACATAATGAAGAAAATTATTTCACATGATCTGGAAATTTTGTTTGCAACAATGCAGCGTAAAATTATATTGCTTTTCAAAAGTCACATCATTTTGCTAAGTCATAGTCAATTTATGATCAATTCAACTACTTTTTCATCCATGGTTTTCTAAAAGGCAATCCTTTTATACTTCTAGGCATATTCTTTTTTCTTTCTAAGTGATTTATTTTGCATTTTTTTCCTATAAAATTCCATTCTGTTGGTTTCCTCCCATTTCTCCAAACCCCTTGGTACCATTTTGCTAGTTTTATATCATCTGCAAATCTGATAACTAAATCATTCAGCTAAATCATTAATGGAAACTTTGAACGGTACTGGCCTCTTGCTTGATACCTTCTATTTTGATGAAGAACTACTGATGTGCTCAAAGTGCAGTGATCGAAAGCAAATTATGGTTCCAGCTAATGACGTGACATCTTGCCCATATTTAACTAGTTGGCTAATCAGAATATCAGGTATTGCTTTGTCAAATGATATGCTGAAATAAAGAGTCCAGCACTGAACAACAGAAGTTACCCAATGAGCATACTCAAAATGGTTTAATCTGGCAAGATTTACTTTGGACCAAATCCATGCTAACTTCTTCTAGTAGTGATGGCTTTGCTTTCAAGGTGTTTGGCCATTTTGGGATCTGTCTCTAGAACGTTCCAGACTGAGTAATCTGTAGTTTTCTTGCTCCCTTTCTAAAGATAACCTTTGTTCTCCTCTCCCCCGCCACCCATGGTACTTCATTTGGTCTTCAGGATTTCTGAAAAATAATTGCACATTCAAAATAACAGTAACTTCTACCATTTAATCACCCTACTCTGAAATTTGTAAGTGTACAATATCAGGAGGTAGTTCCTTGCTATTATGCTTGACCTGGAATATAGTTAATTCATGCAGCTCTTTGCAATTGCCTAAATCTGAGCACAATTAGCTCCTTATTTATTTTTCTTTCTCTTGCCCTTTTCTTAGCCTCTTGTTATTCTTTTCATTTTCACTGAAGAGCTGCTTCCTTACTCTTCCTTCTGAATGTAATAAAAAAATCATTCCACTTATGTAGTTTAAATGCACACTCAATATGTTGTTCATTTAATCACGACAATTATAAACTTTCACAGCTCTTTTGAGTTTTACTAACCTGTTATCACAGGTAGGAGGATGGATGGGGCCACATGGATAGTATACTTTATCTGTAGGGCAGCTAAAGGCTGTAAATGATAAGAGAAAAATGTTCATCATAATATAGAAATGAATTTTCCATATATTTTGCATTTGGGAAAAAGTTTCAGTACAACTTTTTTTCTCATTATCTTTCCATCCATTATTCAATTTACACATGGGGAACAAAAGAAGAAAAATAAAACACTCCGGGAACTACAACAATAACAACATTTATTAACAACATACTGCTATAAATTGCCTAGACGAGAGTCATTTAGATGAGATGAGCAGTGTAAAGCATAAGTTATAATTACGGTAATTAAAATTGAATAATATGACTATAAAATTATTAATTGATTATTATTAAAAAAACAATGATTCCAACCACATGCATCTATTATTTTTCACATAATTTTGGCTTTGTTCACACACACAAACATACATACCAACTTTTTGTATAAATGTGCCTGAAGCTGGACATATTTCTTTCATATCACAGTTTTAAATGAAATACATTGTCTATCTGGAAGAATGGTGGTTGAATATTCTTGTGTTTATTAAGAAATTGTTTAATTGGTAAAAAAAATCAGAGCTTCTTTCTAGTACCCCTTTTTCTTTCGGCATCACTTTTTTGAGTGTCATGCCAAATTCTCACTGAAGATATATTTAAAAAGCTCAAAATAAGGAAGGAAGGAAGAAAGAAATTATCATATAATAAGCAAACATAGTAAGATGCCTTGATATTCCAGAACTTACGGCATTCATCATTGGTCTTCCCTCGCCAGTCGATACAAACACCTTTAGAGGCACAGAGAGAAGCATATATCTCTAATCCTGAACATTGCATGGAGACATTTTTCATACGGCAAGCATCATAGAGGCAGCCTTGGAAGTAGGAATCCGGGGGTATGATCTTATGGCACTCAGAGAAGATGCTGCAAACATACAAGAGGTACTTGTAAAATAAATATCTCTGAATAAGTACGCATTGATTTACTCATTTAATTGAAGCTTCTTTTAAATCATGGAACTATTCTAAATGAAAAATGAAAGGGAAAGATTGAAAAAAAATCAAGACCATGGAATTTCTGGTACCAAAGAACCTTCCCCAAGGGTTAGACTATGAAGTTTTCCAGGTATAAAATCTTTCCAAAATCTATCTATTATAAAAGGACGGTTTCTGGAGTTCTGTGAACTTTCAGTGATTCTACATCAGGGGTAGTCAACCTTTTTATATCTACCGCCCACTTTTGTATTTCTGTTAGTAGTAAAATTTTCTAACCGCCCACCGGTTCCATAGTAATGGTGATTTATAAAATAGGGAAGTAACTTTACTTTATAAAATTTATAAAGCAGAGTTACAGCAAACCCCTACCGCCCACTATGAAAGTTGGAACGCCCACTGGTGGGCAGTAGGGACCAGGTTGACTACCATTGTTCTACATGATGTACAAATGTACATTAAACCAACATAATGGAAAGGATTTAAAGAACATTTTACTACATATTAGTTACAATTCATACCACATTTTTGAGCACTTTTTAATTAGCAACCATGCAGGTGTTATAATTGTGGGAGATATACCATTTGAGAAGGATTGTCTTTTTGTACATTATTTAACATTGGAGGCATTTAATGTAAAGGGAGCAAGGAACCTGCCCTTGTTCTCTTTCTTGTTGGTTTGATTTTCTCGAAGTATACTCCAGAAGTATACTCTTAGAAGTGCCATTCATCCCACTTCCTACTTAGCCCTATTATAACTTCTTCCTTCTCCTTCTTTGCTCCCATCTTTATCCCAAACTGACAGAAAATAAAATCACATTTTCTTTTCTTATTAACATATTGTCATAAACAGTTTTAATGTTCTTTTGGATTTTGAACATCTTTTTCTAGATCCTTGTAATGGACTTGATTCCACTAACATTTGCATCCAAATTGGATCCTGGTGAATGACTTGAGGGATTCTAACTAAAGTTATTTAAAAAAAACCCTCTGCAATATCCTTAGAAAATAGATTTTTCTGGTTAGATATCAGGCTGAGTTACCCTCTCTTCTAGTTTTCTGCTTGTGGGTTTATATATGGATGTAAAATGGCATAGCTGGATAGGTTATGCCTGCATTTCCAGGCCAAGCTTGCTAAGTGAAATGTGAGAATGTTTAGAATGTGACCCAAACTGTCCAATATAGAACTCTGCTCTTGTGAAATCTAATCTTATCCATGCTTGTTCACCAAACAGTTTGTATAGACTAGCAGCTTTATACTCTATTGTAGCCTTTTCTCAAATCTTCTACCCTGGATGAACTTTTGAAATAATTTTCAGGTGTCAGGGATGCTCTGCATAAAATTATATCTTAAGCTAGCTTTGTGTACACACACACACACACACACACACACAATGTCTTGTAGAAATTATCCCATGTAACTCTAATTGAGAAAGGCTGCTCCACTATATGGCCCATCAAACAAAACTAATTACTGCAAAGATCTAAATTTTGGTAGAATTTTCTATTGTATCATACTCAAATTTATAGACTAAGATAATGCATTTAGTTGAAAGAGAAACAGAAAGAATTTTCTTTTCATCAGAGGATATTGGTCAGAATCCATAAACAGGATTCTTTGAGTGAAAACAGTTTCTGCTTAGCATCAGGATTTGTCTCTGCTATTGGAGCTTCCATCAATCCTTCAAAATCTACTGGAAGATTCCTAAATCTTTGTAGCAGATTTGAAAATGTGCAAAGGACTGGATAGGTAAGAAGGATAATGGAATTTATGATACTTCGAAAAAAACCAACAACCTTGTTTAATCCACCAATATGATTATACTAGATGACCTATATCCTGTTTGGTCATAGTCTCAGAAATATTTCCTCTTCTAAACAGAGAAACCAAATGACGAACATGTCTATGGAGATTCTCAGTCCTCTAGGTCATGGCTGTCCAAGATGCACCTGGACTTTCTGATTTTTCTTTGAAGATGTTTCACTTCTCATACAAGAAGCAAATTGGTGTGAGTCTTCTTGGAACTGTTGAATTGTTTCTAAAACACAGTCTTTTCAACTGTTCCAATTTGCACCACTCAGGTAACTTTCAGGTGACCCAGATAAACCTCCAGGGGACCTTAATGACCCACTAAAAGAATACAAATTCCAGCTGCCTGCAAGGAGTATAAATCCTTCTATTCCCCACCATTCAGTCAGAGCTGAAGAAGCTTCTTGGATGAGAGGTGAAACATCTTCAAAGAACAGCCAGAAAGTCCAGTTGCCTCTTGGGAAAAAAAAACACCTTTGGGACAAAATGACCAACAGTTGGCAAAACAAGGGTGTGAACCAGGGCAACTTTTGACTTCCCGCCAGTTTTATCATTGAGTTTCCTTGTGGGAATGTGGGAGGAACATCGAAAATGTCCCTTCCCCTCCCCTCTCAATAGGGAGATAAATGGCTAAATGGCTGGGTGGGAGAGGGAAGGAGAGAGGGATTGCAAAACTGGCTGGGACACTGTCATAGAATGTTGAAAATGAAGTTCATGTGACTGCAGTAGCAATCCAGCAGCACTGAAACAGCCACAATTTTTGCAATTTCATTCTCCAGGAATTTGCATGCCTTCTGTAAGTTACCACATTTGAGGTACCTTGGTTTAAAAACTGTTGTTCTGCTAGGTTAAAGATAGTGAAACAAGGCTTTTAGTAGTATCTATATTCACTGGATGGCAAAAAATGAATATAAAATAATTCCTATCTTACTCATTAAAAATAAGGGAACAGAGAGGAGCTGCACTACATATTTCCGGTGAAGGTGTTGAAATTTGAGATGGTACAGGTGGTGTTGGTCCAAAGCAGTAATCCTTGTTGGGATCAGCCACTTTCCAATGTGCAGCCATTTGGGTGCAATCTGTTACTTCACCATTTGGTAAGCGACATTCATCTCTTTTATTGTTAGTGCAAGTACCTGGGAAAATAACATGAAAACATATGTAGAGGACAAAACATTTGTGATCTCAGGCCAAATAAGCAGTCAACACATCTTGCAAGTATGGAAGAAGTAAAAATATCAGAATGGCTACATAGTTTAGTGACTCAGGCAGTAGAAGTTGTGGGAGAAAGATCAAGCAGAGGAGGTGCCATGGCAAGCAATACCCTGCATGGGCTGTACCAAAAACAGGTAGGTGAAGTGGCAAATATTGGGAAATCCAGCCAGTGGTGGAAAGAGCTGGACTAAAAGACAGCACTGAAGTAATCATCATAGCAGCACAAGAACAGGCACTAAGCATCAGATATCTATGCAGATTCTCAGTCATCCAGGCCATGGTTGTCCCAAAGGTGGTTTTTCAAGAGGCAACTGGACTTTCTGGTTTTTTTTCTTTAAGACATTTTGCTTCTCATCCAAGAAGCTTCTTGACATAAACACCAATTGCCTCTTAAAAAGCATCTTTGGGACAAGCACCAGATATATAGAAGCAGTGGTCCACCCAGGGGTGAAATTCAGTAGGTTCTGACAGGTTCTGGAGAACTTGTAGCTGACATTTTGAGTAGTTCGGAGAACCAGCAAAAACCACCTCTGACTGACCCCAGAGTGGGGTGGGAATGGAGATTTTGCAATATACTTCCCCCAGGAGTGGGGAGGGAATGGAGATTTTGCAATATCTTCCCCTGTTATGCCCACCAAGCCATGCCCACAGAACTGATAGTAAGAATAAATTGAATTTCACCACTGGGTCTACCTCACTAGGGAGGACCTGAAATATAGTCTGTGCAGACAGACCTCATTCCAAATCAGAGCGGCAGGGTGTAAGATGAAAGCAGGAACAACATATACTGAATGGCACAAACAAATAGTTGGCCCTATGTACAGGAACATCTGCATAGTGTATAGTCTAGACACACTCAGGTTCAGATGGAAGATCCCAGAAGGCTGAGGAGAATAACAGTCTTCTGTTATTAGATCTTATACTAGAGGTGGCTTCCTACCAGTTCAGACTGGTTCAGCCAAGTAGGTAGTAACTTGGCTTGCCACGCCCCCAAACCGGTTCTATTGCTGATGCTGCCATCTTGATTTTTGGTTTTACGCATGCACAGAACAATCTCACAAAAAAATTTGTGCACCAAATCGGCAGTAATGCCGGCAGCAACCCACTCCCATCTTATACACATAGGATCTGTGGGACTTCCATATCCAGGCAAGAGAACTGGGCAATTAATTAGACATCTGGGTAGTAGACCAAAAGACAACATTGGTAATATATGTAGTGGTGCCAAGTGACAACAATATCAGGAAGGAGTATGAGAACCTGGAGAAGTATCAGCACCTGAAGGAGGAACTGAAGAGGATGAGGAAAGGAAAGGCCAAAGTGGTCTTAGTGGTGGTAGGAGGAACACTTGGGGATCTGACTCCTAAGCTTGGGGAGTGTCTCCAACAGATCCCAGGAATTACATCAGAACTCTTTGTTCAGAAGATGGTAGTGCAAAGAACAGCTAAGATACTGTGCAGTACCTTCAAACTCCCAGGCCTCTAGTAGAGGACCTAATATTGAGGAAGAAACATGCCACCCATAGGGATGAGAGGGATTAGCTTTTTTAACCCCATCGATCCCTTGGGTAAAGCAGATAACATGAATCCAATCTTTTTTTTTAGCTCTTTATTCAGTTTCAATGCTGTTGAAACACTCTCCGGCTTGAGTTTATTTTTTCCAATTAACAGCATGCACTTTCTTCTGCCAACAGACCACAGCTTAAAAAATGATGGTACCAAAACTTTGAAGAACACTATACCAGTGTTGGGTTTCTATTTTTTACTATTGGTTTGCTTGTAAACACACACACACTTGTGTGCACCTCTTCTGCAGATGCACAGGCGCGTCTGGGTGGGTGGGCGGAGCCTCCCACCACCGTTACTACCAATCTGTGCCGAACCAGAAGCAACCCACCTCTGCACCATACTTACTAGCAAGAGGAAGGTGTTCTACAGTTGTTTGCAAGAGGTTTTTGAGAGAAAATAGGAAGAGAACTTGCCCTCTTTATCATGTGTTAGAGAAGAAGGCAGCTTTTGTCTAGTTAACTATGACAGGCTGTAGAACTGCTTCCAAAGCTTCTAGACTATTTTATTGAATACTCCTAGAAAAAAATATCATTTCTTTTGAGACAAATGATATATTTTTCCATTTTTATTTACAACAGTAATTAGAAGTTCTAATATCCAGGCTGAATGAAAAATAAGTGACATTTTGGCAAGTGAGTCAAGAGTTTACTAGAGAAACAAGCATTTTTCTAAGAGCAAATATATAAAGTGTTGTTTCAACTACTTTATATTCATTATAGTTTGCAATTATTTCATGGAATAGGATTGACAGGATTAAACCATTTTACTTACCACATTGTCCTTCAGTATTGTTGTAAAATTTGCTGAATGGAAGCTTTATAGCGAAGATTACACCACTATAGGTGACAATAGTATCCATTTCAGAAATTTCAACCACCGTATTAATACCAATTGTATAGATATAAATGTCATCTTTCTGGAAACTTGACTTGATGAGTTTCCCATTGAAATAGATCTGCATAGAAGAATAATTTTGCATCAGAGAGCAAATTTATATCAGAAATTTTTTTGATTACCCATACTTTTAAACAAATAATGCACATGCATGTTAAAAATTATTATCTACACATTTTGGATAGTTTGCTTATTCCAATTATTAATTAAGAAATATGTATTTTATTTTCTACCAAATAAAATTACTTGATCTTAGTGTGCATGTAACCATGGAAAATCTTAGGGAGGCTGGTTCCCCCGTCTGAAATGGCTTTCCAAGGATATAAGCAGGGGTGGGCTTCAAAAAGTTTAGCAAGGGGTTCTCTTCCTGGTTGCTGGGTGGGCATGGCCTAGTCGGCCTCATACACTATGGCAGTGGGGAGCATTTTTGCCCTCCCTAGGCACTGGAGGATTTTCTTGAGCCTCTGGGAGGGGAAAAATAGTCTCCCCAGGATCCGGAGGCCCTTCCCAATCTTCCAGTAGGTTTGTTTTTCACCCTCCCTGAGCCTCCGTGTGTGCCCTGCATTTACCTGCATCCAAAATGGGTTGTATGGGGACTCCTGGGAGAGGAGCGGTGGGGTAGGCAAGGCCAAACAGGAGTGGGATTTGGGGGGTCTCTGAACTGCACAGACTCTTAGCTGGAGGTTCTCCTGAACCTCTGCGAACCCCCTAGCAGCCCACCCCTGGATATAAGACATACATCTGCTAGGAAAGGCCACATAGATCTAGTCACGCTTATGACATACTAAGAGGTGCTTTTTCCTCTTTTTTCCCCAGGGATCACTGTAAACCTGAACCTGCTTTAAGACTCTGATTGGCCTTAATTTTTTTGTATCTTTGTATCTCTAAGCAAATCAGACCAAACCAAATAAGTAGTACATAATTCTCATATTTTTATAATATATCATGATTATTATGTATAAGAATGCTTTGTGCTCTTTTATGCAAAACTAACTTTGCATGGCTATATTTCTTAATAAAACCAATAATTAGACATTCCATTTAAGAAATATCAATTCTTTCTTTTACCTCTCTGCTATGTTTCTGAGATTGTTATTTAGACTTAAGATGAATCCATTTATGTAAACATGGTATGTTTCAACCATTACATAAAGTCTGAAATGCTGGGGTGTCTTCCTCCTCCTCCTACTCTTCCTCCTCCTCCTCCTCCTCCTCCTCCTCCTCCTCTTCCTCCTCCTCCTCCTCCTCCTCCTCCTCCTCCTCCTACTACTACTACTACTACTATCACCACTACTACCACAGCTGCTGCTGCTGCTGCTGCTACTACTACTACTACTACTACTACTACTACTACTACTACTACTACTATATCTTCTTTCATGATTCAAAAAAGTAACCATATTAGATTCTTCACTGTTCTATAAATTGTTTTCAATTTATAGTGATCTCCATTACGGATGAAAAGTAGCTTTTCTATCCCTTCTCTTTCTGCTCAGATCGTTAGATAAACATACTGTACCTTTAACTTCATTAATTGATGGCTAAAAGTTTAAACAAATCTCACTATCTTCTAGGCATTAATACATGAGAATATAGGTAGTCCTCCACTATGACCACAATTGTGCCCCAAATTTCTGTTTTTAAATGGGACATTTGCTAAGTGAGTTTTGCTCCATTTTACAATCTTTCTTGCTTCAGTTGTTAAGTGAATCATTGCAGTTGATAATTTGTAACCTGTCTGTTAAATAAATTTGGCTCACCCATTGACTTTGCTCATCAGAAGTTCACAAAAGGTGATCACATGACCTTGGGACACAGCAAAGGTCATAAATATGAATCAGTTGCCAAGCTCTGAATTTTGATCATGTGATCATGGGCATACTGCAAAGGTCATAACTGAGAAACAGTCGTAAGGCACTTTTATCAGTGCTATTGTAACTTTGCACAGTCACTAAATGAACTATTGTAAGTTGAGGACTACCTGTACTGCACTTCCTTATTCAGAAAAAAATATATTTCTGAATAAGCAAGACTAGGGTTGCATCCTAAACATTGTACATTTGAATTGAAACATTTTACATGGGGCTAATCGTGGCTAAAATGTGGGAAGATTTTCATTTTCACAGGAGAAGTTCTCACCCCACTGCAATACCTGACACAGATGGGGGGGGGGTTGTTGTTCTAGAGAATCAAAGAAGTTTGAGGAATGAGTGGAGGTTATTGTTCTGCATGTGAATGGCACTGGATCTCACTTTCAAATTTTACCTTGTTAATGTCTATCCCATTAAACTGTTGGCGAGTTAACACAATGACTGAAGATTTGTAGTATATAATAATAGACTGGTGACAGGAAAGTTGATCTTCTGTGTCACAGTAGTAATTATCAAGAAGGATTTTAAAGTTGTTATATTTTGGTATAATTTCCTGCACCAATACATAAGTACAATTGTCCAAGAAAGTGTAGTAGACTCCATCAAATGTGATAAAGTGAGGATCACCCCAGCCACTACAAATACCTGATAAATAAAAGAAAAAAAAGGTGACAATTAGGATCTTAAAAAATATTGTACCTCGAGATTAATATCAACGAAATAACTCATATATTATCAAAAGTGGATTAAAATTCATCATTACCATAAAGCCATTCAGAAATAACATTTGCACTTACATTCACATTCATAGTGATAACAACATCCATCCTGTGAGAGAATCTTTACTGGTAGGTAGCCATTTTCACAAACAATATTCTGTACTGGTGGACACTCCACTTTGCTTATCATAATATTGTTGTTTCCTAAACAAGTTGCTTTGGTGCAATTTTCTATCCATGTCTCACCCTCCTGGGAATAGTAAAAAAAATAGTTTATAGTTTGACCCAATAAAGCTCTGTGTGCATATTCATATATTTCATACATTAAATTATGTTTCATGAGTAATAAGGAGGGAAGACAACATTTTTCCTCTGTCTAACTGAGATTTGACTTTTGGTCCCTGTTGTGGCCCAGCAGGAGCCGTTGGAGATGCAAACAGACTCCGACAGCGAGGGGCCTTATGAGTCGGCTCTGGAAGAGGTGGAGGACCCTGGACAGGGTTCCGACTCTGAGCAGGGCGCAGAGAGGCTGGTTGGCCACCAGGAGGCATCTGAGGCATGGAGCAGCAGTGAGAGCCGAAGGGAGGGTGCTCATGACGTCAAGCCTTGGAGTAGTGATGAGGAGACAAGGGAGGTGGTCCTGGATGCCAGGCAACGCCGGGCAGATGGACCGAGAAAACAGTATGCAGTTACAAAAGATAATTGGACTCAGCTGGTTGTAATTAGGCTCCTCTCAAGATTGTATTTAAGGAGGGACTTGGGCAGGAGTCTGATTTGCAGGATTCAACTTCATTCATAACGCTGGAGAAGCTATTATCTGTCTATGTCGAAGTCTGAGTTGCTGCCAAGGTTCTTATCTGTTTGTTTATGCTTGGGCTTTCAGCTACCGAAGTTTATGTTTCCTGTTAATTAAAGTGCTATGAAATTCCAGTTAAGCTTGTCTCGGCATTTGTTACAGGATGGAGGAGGGGGTCAGAACAGATCCCTATATTTTATAATTTAATTCAGAAAAATCTTGATGTCACGATCCTTCCTTTCCTTCTTTAAACAAGCTTTTTAGCAAGGAGACACATCTTGGAGAAACATTTGCCCATCTGATGACATTCTGTTTAAGTAACTACCAGATAGAGATAACTTGACATGATATAGGAGGTTAATTTATAATATCCTACTTCCCATTAAACTTCAATTCTGCATCAGTTCAAAGCATCATTTGTATTTCTCTGAGTTGCATAACCTTTCTGACTTAAGTGGAATGCCTGGAATTTGACATTTGTGAAGTTTTACCTCAGCATCCAAAGTCCACATTTTTTAACATTCCTATCTCCTGATCAGGTTGATAAACATGAAGTAGGAACCAAGCTCACTGGGTAAAGTAAACCCCAAAAGAGGACAAACCTGGTTTTAAGATGATCCCATATCAAAAGGATGGATAGATAGGAGGAAAAAATAGATTAAAAATCCCAGATGATGTCCATCTACACTACTTTTTCAATGTTCTAGCTAAGCTCCGTCCTGATCTCTTTCCCTCCAAGTAAGCATACATTCTTTGCACCCCACCACCATCACCCTAGAAAAGGGGGAGCTAGTGCCAGGATTTTTTTTAAAAAAATGAAGTAATAAATACTAATTAAAAGTTATTGCCTGTAAAATACAATTCTGTGTATTGTGCCAAGTCAATCTTGAATCAAAATGGTTTTTAAAATAAGATATATAATATGCAAGCCTAATTGAACCCCATCACTATACCAGTTGCCAAGTATCCACATTGCAATCACATGACTGTAATAATTGCAACTCTGAGGATCAGACATACGTCTCCTTTTCAGTGCTATTGTAACTCTGAATGGCCTTTAAGTGGTCAGTAAAAAAAGCACTTAATTGCGAAACTATCCAGATATCAAGCATAAATTTCCTTTGTTCCTTGATTTACACTAGTTTTTATAGCACCAAATAAAATGTTTGGTTAGCAATATTGCCCAGATGATGTCACTCCTTAATGCCCTCATTCTCTCACATTGGCTCTTTCCTTAGGATAAGGCATTGCATATCAAATCAGGGTGACCTTCAAGGCTGGTTAGTTCTTTGTTTTGAGAATAAAGGCTTCAGAGCAAGTCTTTGCCCCTGGATAGCTATTGTTTCAGAGAGCCATGCCCCTTGCTTTTCTGTTGTAATATAGCAGAAAACAACTAGCAGTCCTAGATCAAGGAAAGTTATTGTGCTGTCCACTGTGCCCTGGTCAGACATCACTTGGTACTCTGTCCAGTTTTGGCACTTCAGTTTAAACGTGATATGACAAATTTGAGTGACTTCAGATAGTGAAGGCTCTGGAAACCAAACCCAATAAGATGTCTAAAAGATAGGGCAGGTTTAATAGAGATTAAAAGTGACATGCGGCAGGAGACTATGTATCTGAAGAGATGGCATAAAGAAAAGGGAGTGAATTCATTTCCTATTGCTCCAGAGCAGGGGTCTCCAACCTTGGCAACTTTAAGTAACTTGTGGACTTCAACTTCCAGACTTCCTCAGCCAGCAAAGCTGGTAGTTAAAGTCTTCTGGTAGTTGAAGTCTTCTGGAAGTTGAAGTCCACAAGTCTTAAAGTTGCCAAGTTTGGAGACCCCTGCTCTAGAGGGCAGGGCCATTTTAAATTAATGGGTAAACTACAAGAATGTTCAGGAGACATCAAGAGAAACTTCTTGCTTTCCTCCCTGTGTCACCAAGCAGAAGAGGTTCTCTTGACCTTCTCGGGAAGTTTTCAATTACAGATTGGATGATCAGCTGTCAGATTCACTCTAATGGATCTCACACTAAGCAGGCAATTGAAATAGATGACCTCAACATGTTCTGTTCCAATTCTATGAGTCTATCCCTTTAAGTCTCTTTAAAATGTTTTATATGGTGCATCATGAATGGTATTTGGTAAAAGCTATCCAGGGAGTTTTGGGTATCCTTTAATTCTCCTTCGTTTGGTTTAAAAAACATATTTCCTAGGGGTAATATACTCGATGTCTTCATGATAAAAAGCTAAATTCCATGACTGTCCCTGTTGTCATTTTGAAAAGATTTACTTCATTGTGTAGAGGTGTCTTTAACCATTCTTCCAATTATATTGCTACATTAAAGCATAACTGAACAGATAATTCTATGGTGGTGGTGGTGGGGGAAGAATTGGAGAGAAAAAAGGGGAAAAAGACAAATGCTAAGCACATTTTGAGTCAGTATCCTATTTCTTCACCTTCATCCCAATTCACTTTACTTCCACTTATATGTATATATGTATATTCTGCCTGTTATTTTCATGAAACATATATTTGCAAACAACTATATTTGAATAAAATATATTTTGCTGTACAAGATTCCTTAGTATCAGCAAAGTGCTGTACTGTGAGGGAGATAGGTAGTTCTCAAATGTAATAAACACACAAAAGCTGTTCCAGGCAACTTTTTAAAAAATGAGCTATCACTTGCTTTCTGTTCGGAAATTGTAATTTGAATCAGTTCATGCTTGTTTCACCTAATTGCTCATAAAGCCTTGCCTTTATAGCACTGTGAGTCTGAAGGCTGGAGATGTATGAAGGAAAAGAGGGATTCTGGGATTCCAAATCGAGTTAGTGCCATGTGCAACCTAAAACTCCAATAGTCACATTTGGAATAGAGAAAGGTTAACTTCTCCTTCCCTAGCCAAAAATATCCAACATATCTACGGAAAACACATCACACTGAAAACATGATTATCACAGATTACAAAAAAACAAAAAAAAACACCATTACCTCTCGGGGTGGAACAGCATCAGGACAGCCTGGTGGTGGAGTAGTACCAGCAGTACTGGTAGTAGGAGTGGTGGAGACAATTGTGGGAGTTGAGGTGGGTTTGGGTGTAGTTGATAGACATGGCCCTTTATATCTTTCAACGGAACATGTGCTACCACAAATGGCGAAATAAAGGCAGCCATCGCTGTCGGTTTGCTTATAAATAATTTCACCTGGGGGGGGGGGAGAAACAACAACATTTCAGTAGGATTTGAGAAAGCTATCAAATAAGTGCATACATAACAAACACAATGATAGAGAAAAGTCTGCCACATGAATCATAAGGAGAAACGCAGAATAGGTATACTGCAGATCCTGTCAGCCAAAGGGTATTGGTTGGTGAAGGCCCCAAAAAGGAGCTTTTCCCACAGTGATCACTGTTCTACTGCATGGAACATCCTCCCTCCATATATTGAAATGGGCCCAACTCTGTTAGCCTTTTGCAAGACCCTAAAAACCTGTCTTTCTTCCAGTACCTTGGTGCTAAATGTGTCAAAGTCCCAGTTTTGTCACTGTATTAATAACAGGTCATTTAATTACTATTATGCAAGTGGTGCACTGGCCTAGACGTAGAGCTCGTGCCTCACAATCAGAAGGCTGTGAGTTCAATCCTAGGTAGAGGCAGATATTTCTCTCGGTGGGCAAAATGAGAATATTTGCTGAACAAAGCTCTGGATAGGTGACAGGAAGGGCATCTGAAAATTAAGCCACTCTGCAACCTTCATACAGTTGCGCAGACTCTACCCAACATGGGATTATGGGGTTGTTAAAAGATGATGATTTAATTGCTACTATGTGTATTTAATTTGGATGCCATTAGTATTTTATTAAATTGTTCTTAGTATTTTTAGTGTAATAACATTTCTGAATTGTAAGCTATGCAGAGCAATTTCCCAAGATGGGTAGCTATAAAATTGAATAAGCAAAAATACATAAAATTCAAAAATTGGCTGGCAAAAAAATAACAGTTATTGAAATAAACACTTACCAGGCATATAAATATTTTCCCCAATTTGGCAAAAGCAATGACTTGTGCTGCTGCCTACGGTGGTGGTTGAAGATGTAATACTTGAAGTGGGTTGAGGTATGGTTGTGGTTATCAATTTCTGTGTCATTGTTCCAAAGGCCGTTGTGGTTGAAACTGGGGGGGTTGAGCTGGAAGTGGAGGTGGGTGGTATGGTTGTTGTTATGCATTCGGGGTTTTCTTCACAACAAAGCACGCTTACCCTATAATTAAGGCATAGTTGATATTTTCCAGTTTGGTCCCTATTGTAGCATGTAAATCCAACTGTGACATCACACTTTACGACTTGACCAACTTGTTCAATGGTTAGGTCTTGGTGGTTTTCCGCTTGGCATTTTATATTTATAGGCTTTTCACAGAATTTCCCTCCCGCAGCTCGGATATTGCTGTAAGTTTCAAGGTCTCCTCCTTCGGGTCCAGGAACGGGAAAGTCAGAATCAAACCATTCTGACCATTGGCAGGTGACAGGCGCACATGTGGTCTTTGGTGGAGTGGTTGTAGTGAGAGTTGTTGTTGGTGTGGGCAACTGGGTAGTGGTGGGCAAAGCAGTCGTAGTTACTATGGGAGTAGTGGGAGAAATAACAGTTGTTACGGTGGGAGTTGTTTCTTTGGTGGTACTGCTGGTGGTGGTTATCACTGTTGAGGTGGGTGGTACGGGTGTTGTTTTGCATTCGGGGTTTTCTTCACAACAAAGCACGCTTACCCTATAATTAAGGCATAGTTGATATTTTCCAGTTTGGTCCCTATTGTAGCATGTAAATCCAACTGTGACATCACACTTTACGACTTGACCAACTTGTTCAATGGTTAGGTCTTGGTGGTTTTCCGCTTGGCATTTTATATTTATAGGCTTTTCACAGAATTTCCCTCCCGCAGCTCGGATATTGCTGTAAGTTTCAAGATCTCCTCCTTCGGGTCCAGGAACGGGAAAGTCAGAATCAAACCATTCTGACCATTGGCAGGTGACAGGCGCACATGTGGTCTTTGGTGGAGTGGTTGTAGTGAGAGTTGTTGTTGGTGTGGGTAACTGGGTAGTGGTGGGCAAAGCAGTCGTAGTTACTATGGGAGTAGTGGGAGAAATAACTGTTGTTATGGTGGGAGTTGTTTCTTTGGTGGTACTGCTGGTGGTGGTTATCACTGTTGAGGGTGGGTGGTACGGGTGTTGTTTTGCATTCGGGGTTTTCTTCACAACAAAGCACGCTTACCCTATAATTAAGGCATAGTTGATATTTTCCAGTTTGGTCCCTATTGTAGCATGTAAATCCATCTGTGACATCACACTTTACGACTTGACCAACTTGTTCAATGGTTAGGTCTTGGTGGTTTTCAGCTTGGCATTTTATATTTATAGGCTTTTCACAGAATTTCCCTCCCGCAGCTCGGATATTGCTGTAAGTTTCAAGGTCTCCTCCTTCGGGTCCAGGAACGGGAAAGTCAGAATCAAACCATTCTGACCATTGGCAGGTGACAGGCGCACATGTGGTCTTTGGTGGAGTGGTTGTAGTGAGAGTTGTTGTTGGTGTGGGTAACTGGGTAGTGGTGGGCAAAGCAGTCGTAGTTACAATGGGAGTAGTGGGAGAAATAACAGTTGTTATGGTGGGAGTTGTTTCTTTGGTGGTACTGCTGGTGGTGGTTATCACTGTTGAGGTGGGTGGTACGGGTGTTGTTTTGCATTCGGGGTTTTCTTCACAACAAAGCACGCTTACCCTATAATTAAGACATAGTTGATATTTTCCAGTTTGGTCCCTATTGTAGCATGTAAATCCATCTGTGACATCACACTTTACGACTTGACCTATTTGTTCAATGGTTAGGTCTTGGTGGTTTTCAGCTTGGCATTTTATATTTATAGGCTTTTCACAGAATTTCCCTCCCGCAGCTCGGATATTGCTGTAAGTTTCAAGGTCTCCTCCTTCGGGTCCAGGAACGGGAAAGTCAGAATCAAACCATTCTGACCATTGGCAGGTGACAGGCGCACATGTGGTCTTTGGTGGAGTGGTTGTAGTGAGAGTTGTTGTTGGTGTGGGAAACTGGGTAGTGGTGGGCAAAGAAGTCGTAGTTACTATGGGAGTAGTGGGAGAAATAACAGTTGTTATGGTGGGAGTTGTTTCTTTGGTGGTACTGCTGGTGGTGGTTATCACTGTTGAGGTGGGTGGTACGGGTGTTGTTTTGCATTCGGGGTTTTCTTCACAACAAAGCACGCTTACCCTATAATTAAGGCATAGTTGATATTTTCCAGTTTGGTCCCTATTGTAGCATGTAAATCCATCTGTGACATCACACTTTACGACTTGACCAACTTGTTCAATGGTTAGGTCTTGGTGGTTTTCAGCTTGGCATTTTATATTTATAGGCTTTTCACAGAATTTCCCTCCCGCAGCTCGGATATTGCTGTAAGTTTCAAGGTCTCCTCCTTCGGGTCCAGGAACGGGAAAGTCAGAATCAAACCATTCTGACCATTGGCAGGTGACAGGCGCACATGTGGTCTTTGGTGGAGTGGTTGTAGTGAGAGTTGTTGTTGGTGTGGGTAACTGGGTAGTGGTGGGCAAAGCAGTCGTAGTTACAATGGGAGTAGTGGGAGAAATAACAGTTGTTACGGTGGGAGTTGTTTCTTTGGTCGTACTGCTGGTGGTGGTTATCACTGTTGAGGTGGGTGGTACGGGTGTTGTTTTGCATTCGGGGTTTTCTTCACAACAAAGCACGCTTACCCTATAATTAAGGCATAGTTGATATTTTCCAGTTTGGTCCCTATTGTAGCATGTAAATCCATCTGTGACATCACACTTTACGACTTGACCTATTTGTTCAATGGTTAGGTCTTGGTGGTTTTCAGCTTGGCATTTTATATTATAGGCTTTCACAGAATTTCCCTCCCGCAGCTCGGATATTGCTGTAAGTTTCAAGATCTCCTCCTTCGGGTCCAGGAACAGGAAAGTCAGAATCAAACCATTCTGACCATTGGCAGTTGACAGGCGCACATGTGGTCTTTGGTGGAGTGGTTGTATTGAGAGTTGTTGTTGGTGTGGGTAACTGGGTAGTGGTGGGCAAAGAAGTCGTAGTTACTATGGGAGGTAGTGGGAGAAATACCTGTTGTTATGGTGGGAGTTGTTTCTTTGGTGGTACTGCTGGTGGTGGTTATCACTGTTGAGGTGGGTGGTATGGTTGTTGTTATGCATTCGGGGTTTTCTTTACAACAAAGCACGCTTACCCTATAATTAAGGCATAGTTGATATTTTCCAGTTTGGTCCCTATTGTAGCATGTAAATCAACTGTGACATCACACTTTACGACTTGACCAACTTGTTCAATGGTTAGGTCTTGGTGGTTTTCAGCTTGGCATTTTATATTTATAGGCTTTTCACAGAAATTTCCCTCCCGCAGCTCGGATATTGCTGTAAGTTTCAAGATCTCCTCCTTCGGGTCCAGGAACGGGAAAGTCAGAATCAAACCATTCTGACCATTGGCAGGTGACAGGCGCACATGTGGTCTTTGGTGGAGTGGTTGTAGTGAGAGTTGTTGTTGGTGTGGGTAACTGGGTAGTGGTGGGCAAAGAAGTCGTAGTTACTATGGGAGTATGGGGAGAAATAACTGTTGTTATGGTGGGAGTTGTTTCTTTGGTGGTACTGCTGGTGGTGGTTATCACTGTTGAGGTGGGTGGTATGGTTGTTGTTATGCATTCGGGTTTTCTTTACAACAAAGCACGCTACCCTATAATTAAGGCATAGTTGATATTTTCCAGTTTGGTCCCTATTGTAGCATGTAAATCCAACTGTGACATCACACTTTACGACTTGACCAACTTGTTCATGGTTAGGTCTTGGTGGTTTTCAGCTTGGCATTTTATATTTATAGGCTTTTCACAGAATTTCCCTCCCGCAGCTCGGATATTGCTGTAAAGTTTCAAGGTCTCCTCCTTCGGGTCCAGGAACGGGAAAGTCAGAATCACACCATTCTGACCATTGGCAGGTGACAGGCGCACATGTGGTCTTTGGTGGAGTGGTTGTAGTGAGAGTTGTTGTTGGTGTGGGTAACTGGGTAGTGGTGGGCAAAGAAGTCGTAGTTACTATGAGGAGTAGTGGGAGAAATAACTGTTGTTATGGGTGGGAGTTGTTTCTTTGGTGGTACTGCTGGTGGTGGTTATCACTGTTTGAGGTGGGTGGTATGGTTGTTGTTATGCATTCGGGTTTTCTTTACAACAAAGCACGCTTACCCTATAATTAAGGCATAGTTGATATTTTCCAGTTTGGTTCCCTATTGTAGCATGTAATCCATCTGTGACATCACACTTTACGACTTGACCAATTGTTCAATGGTTAGGTCTTGGTGGTTTTCAGCTTGGCATTTTATATTTATAGGCTTTTCACAGGAATTTCCCTCCCGCAGCTCGGATATTGCTGTAAGTTTCAAGGTCTCCTCCTTCGGTCCAGGAACGGGAAAGTCGAATCAAAACCATTCTGACCATTGGCAGGTGACAGGCGCACATGTGGTCTTTGGTGAGTGGTTGTAGTGAGAGTGTTGTTGGTGTGGGTAACTGGTAGTGGTGGGCAAGCAGTCGTAGTTACTATGCGAGTAGTGGAGAATAACAGTGTTACGGTGGGAGTTGTTTCTTTGGTCGTACTGCTGGTGGTGGTTATCACTGTTGAGGTGGGTGGTACGGGTGTTGTTTGCATTCGGGGTTTCTTCACAACAAAGCACGCTTACCCTATAATTAAGGCATAGTTGATATTTTCCAGTTTGGTCCCTATTGTAGCATGTAATACCATCTGTGACATCACACTTACCGACTTGACCTATTTGTTCAATGGTTAGGTCTTGGTGGTTTTTCAGCTTGGCATTTTATATTTATAGGCTTTTCACAGAATTTCCCTCCCGCAGCTCGGATATTGCTGTAAGTTTCAAGATCTCCTCCTTCGGTCCAGGAACGGGAAAGTCAGAATCAAACCATTCTGACCATTGGCAGGTGACAGGCGCACATGTGGTCTTTGGTGGAGTGTTGTAGTGAGAGTTGTTGTTGGTGTGGGTAACTGGGTAGTGGTGGGCAAAGCAGTCGTAGTTACATGGGAGTAGTGGGAGAAATACAGTTGTTATGGTGGGAGTGTTTCTTTGGTGGTACTGCTGGTGGTGGTTATCAATGTTGAGGTGGGTGTACGGGTGTTGTTTTGCATTCGGGGTTTTCTTCACAACAAAGCACGCTTACCCTATAATTAAGCCATAGTTGATATTTTCCAGTTGGTCCCTATTGTAGCATGTAAATCCATCTGTGACATCACACTTTACGACTTGAACCTATTGTTCAATTGGTTAGGTCTTGGTGGTTTTCAGCTTGGCATTTTATATTTATAGGCTTTTCACAGAATTTCCCTCCCGCAGCTCGGATATTGCTGTAAGTTTCAAGGTCTCCTCCTTCGGGTCCAGGAACGGGAAAGTCAGAATCAAACCATTCTGACCATTGGCAGGTGACAGGTGCACATGTGGTCTTTGGTGGAGTGGTTGTAGTGAGAGTTGTTGTTGGTGTGGGTAACTGGGTAGTGGTGGGCAAAGCAGTCGTAGTTACAATGGGAGTAGTGGGAGAAATAACAGTTATGGTGGGAGTTGTTTCTTTGGTGGTACTGCTGGTGGTGGTTATCACTGTTGAGGTGGGTGGTACGGGTGTTGTTTTGCATTCGGGGTTTTCTTCACAACAAAGCACGCTTACCCTATAATTAAGGCATAGTTGATATTTTCCAGTTTGGTCCCTATTGTAGCATGTAAATCCATCTGTGACATCACACTTTACGACTTGACCTATTGTTCAATGGTTAGGTCTTGGTGGTTTTCAGCTTGGCATTTTATATTTATAGGCTTTTCACAGAATTTCCCTCCCGCAGCTCGGATATTGCTGTAAGTTTCAAGGTCTCCTCCTTCGGGTCCAGGAACGGGAAAGTCAGAATCAAACCATTCTGACCATTGGCAGGTGACAGGCGCACATGTGGTCTTTGGTGGAGTGGTTGTAGTGAGAGTTGTTGTTGGTGTGGGAAACTGGGTAGTGGTGGGCAAAGAAGTCGTAGTTACTATGGGAGTAGTGGGAGAAATAACAGTTGTTATGGTGGGAGTTGTTTCTTTGGTGGTACTGCTGGTGGTGGTTATCACTGTTGAGGTGGGTGGTACGGGTGTTGTTTTGCATTCGGGGTTTTCTTCACAACAAAGCACGCTTACCCTATAATTAAGGCATAGTTGATATTTTCCAGTTTGGTCCCTATTGTAGCATGTAAATCCAACTGTGACATCACACTTTACAACTTGACCAACTTGTTCAATGGTTAGGTCTTGGTGGTTTTCAGCTTGGCATTTTTATTTAGGCTTTTCACAGAATTTCCCTCCCGCAGCTCGGATATTGCTGTAAGTTTCAAGGTCTCCTCCTTCGGGTCCAGGAACGGGAAAGTCAGAATCAAACCATTCTGACCATTGGCAGGTGACAGGCGCACATGTGGTCTTTGGTGGAGTGGTTGTAGTGAGAGTTGTTGTTGGTGTGGGTAAACTGGGTAGTGGTGGGCAAAGAAGTCGTAGTTACTATGGGAGTAGTGGGAGAAATAACTGTTGTTATGGTGGGAGTTGTTTCTTTGGTGGTACTGCTGGTGGTGGTTTTCACTGTTGACGTGGCAGTTGTTGGGATTGATGTTGTTTTCACAATCTGAGGTGCTAGATGGCAGCCTTGTTGTACGATGTTGTGTAATAATGGGTCTTTCTGTTGTCTTTGGAACTGGTTGTTTTGTAGTTGTTAGTATTGATGTAGGTATTTTTGTTGTTTTCAGTGATGTAGTGATAGGTGTTGTGGTGGTTACTCTTGTTGTTTCAAATGTTGTTGACTGTGTACCTTTTGTTGGAAGCAGTGTTGTAGTTAGAGGAGCTGCAGTGGAACTTGGTTGCATAGCAGTAGTTGCCGTTGAAAGTTTGTAGTAGAAAATAGAAAGACTGGTTATATATTAGTAGTGGCAGGAGGTAATGTCATTGTAGGTGTCTCCGGAACTGATGTAGATGTCAGTTGTGGTGTTGTTATATTTGGACTTGTTTTTCCTGAAGTTGTAGTAAAGATTGTAGAGGTTGTCTGAGGTGTTGTGACTCTGGTTGAAGGTTCTGTAGGAGTGGTCAAGCAGTAGTTGTTGCAGCAATAAACTTTAATTTGATAGTTGAGACATATCTGTAGCATTCCCAACTGATCTTCATTTCTGCAAACAAATCCAAAGGATACGTTGCACAGGACCTTTTGGCCAATTTCATCAATAGTTTTATTAGGGAATTTCTCAGCTCTGCATTCTATATGTTCTGGGTTTCACAGAGATCTTTTCCTGTGGCTCTAATAATGTCATATGTTTCAAAATCTCCTTCATTATCCAGTGTAGGAATATGCACATCATACCATTCTGTCCATTTGCAGATAGGCGTGCAAGTTGTTTTTGTCATCATTTGTTGTTGAAGATCCAGTTTCCATTGTAGACGGGATTGTAGTGCTTGTAGATAAAAAGTGCTTTTTGGGGTTGTTGTTAAGATGCTAGTGGTTCCTTTAATTGTACTGTGAAGCAGTGGTACTTGCTGTAGTTGGTACTGTAGTTGTTTGAACTGAAGTGGTAGTTGCAGGTATGGAGGGTTTAGTATAATTGCCACATGGTACAAAGGTACAGCATAGAATTTGATTTGATAATTGTGGCACATTTCTGGATGCTGGTCCATATTATTACAATTAATCCAAGTGTTCTGTTGCATTCTACCTTCTGGCCCAGTGTAGTTAATGGAGTATTGGGGAATTTCTCTGCTCTACATTCAACAGCTTTTGGACTTTTGCAGACTTGGTAGCCTTTGACCCT
Source organism: Thamnophis elegans (assembly GCF_009769535.1). NCBI lineage: Eukaryota > Metazoa > Chordata > Lepidosauria > Squamata > Natricidae > Thamnophis > Thamnophis elegans. Next base: position 78,298,184 of record NC_045541.1, on the reverse strand, counting down.
TAGATTGTCAAAAGTTTCAAAATCTCCATCGTTGTTTCCCGAGCCAGGCTGCATCCCATCATACCACGGTGGACCAATTACACACTTCCTGAACACAGACGATGTAGTCATGGGCACTGCAAAGATATTAGAAGGATAATGAATATGTTTCATCTACCTAGAACAACCTAGAACAACCTAGAACTATGGCTGCCTACAATCTGACCTACGCTTAGTACACAAAATTGTCTGCTATAACATCCTAGCTGTCAACGACTACTTCAGCTTCAACCAATAGCTACAAACTCAAGTAACTGCTCCAACTTGATTGCAGAAAATACGACTTCAGCAACAGAATGGTCAATGCCTGGAATGCATTACCCAACTCTATTGTTACATCCTCAAACTCTCACAGCTTCAACCTCAAACTGTCTACCGTGGACCTCACCCCATTCCTAAGAGGTTTGTAAAGGGGTGTGTATAAGTGCACCAGGGTGCCTATGTTTACTCATACTTATACTTGTTTTCTCATACATTCTTGACAACCAAAATAAATAATAAAACACAATATTGTCTAATAATTGTGAGCATGCAAAATACCCTGAAACAACTATGCCCCAGAACAGTTTTTTGAGGTAAATGTGGTAATAGGGTCAGTGGTCACACATATAGTTTCCTCCTTCTTCCTCTTCCTAAAAGAATTCCTCTTTAAGACTCTCACCTAAGGAAACAATGATCTTCATCAAACTTTTTTGATGGCAAACAATTACAGGAAGTTTAATTGGCTTCCTTCCCAGGACATTCTACTCAAGATCATTGATTTCCTGCTGCTAATGGCATGAGGAGCAATAATTATTAGCATGGTGTCTGAGAAGAAATAAGTGAAGTACATTCCTTGGTTTTGTGATAACTTAATTGATATTTTAATTGCACATTACCCTCAGCACCTGCTAAGCAGATGCACTTTTACATAGTTATTACATTGAAGAGAAGAATATGCACAGAGTGCAATTAAAACATTTATTTTAAAACATGTGGCATTGCATTGCTTCAGCAGCAGCAGCAGAATAAGTCATCTCAACTTAGTTTAGACAAAGTGGACATTCTTTTTTTATTACATTTAGGGATTCAGAGTCCTATTAGTTAAAATGTTTCATATGGTACCATGGCAATAGGCCAAATGGTTTATTTTCCCATGATTTCCTTCTAGGTTGCTATAATGTGGAAATGTGGGGTAGCAAATTGAATCTACAACTTAATCTTTTTTCTCCATACAACAACCTATTTTCAGTAGCAAAATTGGCAAGTTGTTTATAGCAGAGGCGGGTTTCAAATCCCAGCGCTACCGTTTTGCTTATGCTTGTGTGGAGACATTTCTGCGCACACTAAAATGTATTAATTTTTTTTATAATCATAGACTAACAATCATTTTGTTTCATTTCATTTACTAAGGAAAAAGATAAGTCCTCAGAGTTGTTAGAATTTGTACCTGAAGTAGTACTTCTGTGGAAGTGGTGTTAAATACAAAGACAGTAGAAGTAGGAATACTGGTAGGGGTTGTGGAACACGGAAAGATATTCCTCTCAATTGTGCCATTTTGACTGCAAATTGCAGTGATGCACCCTCCAATGCCATCAGTTGTATTGTAAATGATCTCTCCAGGTTTGCTTATCTTTCCTTCATAGATACAGTAGCATTCTGTCATTTAAAAAAAGCAATTGATTATTGAAGTTGTTTCAATTCTCACAATGGCTGATCCAAATAATCACAGCCCACATCAAATCGACACAGTCTGCTTACCATTTTCATCATATCTGCAGTCCTCTTCACTGTCTATTGAACAATAACTGTAAGGAAACAAATGAGCGCATTTGTTAGAAGGCTGCTCACCATTTAAAAAAGCACAACAGGTTAAAACAAATGTAGTTTATGCATAATCGGAATAGAATCATGCAGAAACTAATACTTTATTACAAGAAGATCCATTCATTGTATGGAAATGTCCAGATAAAATTTCTGGAAAAAGAAAAAAGCTTCCTGTCAATTCAGAATTTATAAACAGGTTGACCATTTTCTATGGAGAATTCTTATTTTTCCCTTCAATAAAATTAAGGGAATAATAAATTATTTATTTATAAATATTTCCCTTTAATAATTGTTTTCCCTCTAATAAAATTAAGCTTTATGAATTATTTTGTTTGAAAATGACTCTTCTCACAAGAATTGGGGGTAGAGAATGGGTTCAGAAGATCCTGTGGTCTAAGTGGAGCAAAACAATGGAGTGTGCAAAAAAAAAAAAGAATAAGATCATTATTCATTGAAATGATTTGAGCAACTCTTAGTCTACCCTGGGATGAGATGACTACCGAGTAGAGTGTATTAACAGCAGAGGTGAGTTCTTCCCGGTTCAGACTGGTTTGGCTGAATAGGTAGTAATTTAGCTGTCCATATGCCCGAACTGGTTCTATCTTGTTTTTTCCCTCTGCACATGCACAGAACAATTTTTTTAGTTCTGCGCATGCACGTGCACACAAAATGCGCACGCACCTGAAATGCATCCCTCAGCGAACCAGCAGTAAAAGAATCCGGAACCCACCCCTGATTAACAATATGGCATTTTTCAAGAAATTGATCCTGAGACGTGTATTCCAGAATGTTGCCTGCTGATTCTTGCTCCGGTTTTATGAAACATAATGGTATTTGGCCTCTGCCAGATCTTTAACTTATTTGGAAGCTTCAATTGGTACAAAACACAATGGTATGAGCATTTATGTGTACTGTCAAAAGAACACACACTGCACCTCTGTTCTGTGAGCTGCTGTGGTTGCCAGTTTGCTCTCAGGTCCAATGCAAGATGCTGGTTTTAACCTTTAAAGCCCTTCATGGCACAGGATGAGGCTATCAGAAAGACTGCCTCTCTCCATTTACATTAGCCCAACCCATCAGATCTTGCAGAGAAGGGATACTGCAGATACTATCAGCTAGGGCTACACTTGGTGAGCCCCAGGAAATGTGCCTTCTCTACTGTGGCACTTGATTAATGAGTATTGTTCCCCTCCCCATTACATTGGCCCCACCCCTTTGATGTTCTGAGAGGCCCTCAGGACTTGATCATGTGACTAGCCTGGGTTGCCACAAAACAAAACAGATTTGTCTAAGTGACTACTGTTAAGGAAGTCATTTTTTATTCTTCCTTTACTTACAGTTGTATTTTGGGGATTTAGAATATTTATTGCCCTGGTTTTTTTAATATTTGTACTTGCTATTTTTACACTTCTTGCTTTATCCATTGTTGTGTATCACCCAGAGTCACCTTTGATGAGATGGGTGGCTGTATAAATTTGAGGAATAAATAATAACTTCACAATCCTGGCATTTTAAGCAGAAGTCTTACCATGATTGACAGCTCTTTTCTGAAGGCAATTTTTCTCCTGGTTTATAATAGTTTCCCTTATCATCAAAGCAGCCACACTTATCAAGGAGACACAGTCCATCTCATCTTCATTAAAATAGGGTTTATCATCTGGACATTTTGGATAGCATCCTACAGTAAGAAAGATAACTTAATGTAAGCTTTTCACCGGACAAAATGAGCAAAGTAGGCAATAAAATAGAGATGCGTGAGTGATTTTAACAAAATCTCATCTTCAAAGCTTCAGAAAGAAGAGCAAAGAGTTCCAAACATTTTTTTCAAAGTTAGGCTTAAAAAATAAATGTTATGCAGGCAGATCAGATAAGAGTGGGCTTTTTTCTTATTTCTTTTCAGAAAAATAACAGCTTCTTTTTCAGTTCAAACAAACTGTTTGGTTCAAACCAATTATCTGGTATTATCTTTCATTTGCTAGCATGTGCAAAACTGCATGCATCCATACATTAAAGTTGAATAATTGAGAATTGAAAATAAAAGTTATTGGAAAAATATATCCTTACTTCTTAAGCAAGTCTTGAATAGTTCCTATTATAGTTATTAGAAGAATTGATGCAATTTCAGTTTTTAATGATTGTTGCAAATCAAAGACAAGATGCATAAATACTGTACCTTCCAAGTCATAATTCAAGTGAACAATTGTGTGGATTCCTACAGGTCTTCATGCAAGAAGAACCACAAGGTTGATAATGCCATTCACACTCTCCGTGTTTATTGTAGTAATCACAGAATAAAGCTGAAAGGAAAAAGCAGTTCAAGTGAAATGTGTTTGTTTTACAAGAGATATCCCTTTTAATATTCTTGATATGATTTATTACATTTTATTACTTGATAACATCATAAAATAACTTATCTTGGAATAATTTCCCTTGAACCTAATACTGAGAGGACATCTATTGTTTCATATGGATTGTTTGGAAATTCCTTAAATCTCATGAGATATCAAGTTCTCACTGAACTCATTGTCCCATGGACAGCAACAGGACCTTAGACTGAAAGTTCTTGAATCTAATAGTGGGGACAGGGAAAATTCAATTCAATTCAATTATACCCGGAACAATTACAACTTGTTCAGGAATTATTATTCTGTTTCCAAATGTTCTTTTGCATTTTCTGTTCTCATGTCACCTTATTCATATGACGTAGGTATATCTTCCATAGCAATCTAGCAAGGCTTTGTTAATTTAAGGATACATCTGATCATAGCCATTCTAGCCACGTAGTGACACCATGGTTCAATAAATCTCAATCTGAACTTAAAGTAATTTGAAATATTTAGGGACTCAGGGACTCCTTCCACAAAATCACATATGCAAATATGAATGCATTGCCAGTGATCGTCATAGAGATATCTCATTTCCATTTTCTGAGTTGGGCTGAGCTTGCAGTAATGATGTGAAATACTACATGTAACCATCAGCCCTGAGAGGTAATACATTAAGCTCTTACAGCATTTGCGTGCATTCAGAAGACTCCACCTAAGTCCAATGATGATGATTTTTTAGTATTAAAAATCCCATTTGCTGTGGTCCTGAGAAATTAACAATTGAAAATATTGTCTGCACCTTATTCCCACCTTCAACATTCCTGGGAAGGATACTCACGACAGATAGATGGAGTTCTCCAAGAGATGCATACACCAGCCTCCTGACATGCCTGTGCATATGCAGCTACGGCTGTACAGAAGCATTCACAGTCTCCTCCAGTGTCACAAGCACAGGCATCAGATACACATGCTTCATAATATTTAGTTGGTTCAACCTAGTAGGAAATAATGAACATAATTCAGTGTGTTCATTAGTTCAGGTAGGTGAGTTTGATAAAGCATGGGGCATAATAAAGCATTCTTATATTTGCCATTCTTTATTTCCAACCAATCCTTCTGGAGACCTGACCGTATTGATCACTATTCCATTTGTTGCAGTAACAACTGAACGGACAAAGCAATTTGTTGTAGTTATGAAAGCAATAGTTTTGGGATGCAACTGGTAGATGTGATCTGTCATTAGCAATGAATCAGGATGCAATTTGCAATGAAACAAAAAGATATTCTCTAAATCTATTCAGGAACAATTCAGATCCAACAATCATTGGACATGTTGCTATCAAAGATACAAAGCCGAACCACAGTGGGATCTGCTTTTGATTTCTCTTGTAGAAATAATTGACTTCATTATTGATTTAAATGGTTGCAGTGATCAAGGCAATGGACACATTGCAAAAATGGAGATAGTATTCTTAGTAGCCCACCAATAATTAAAGTATTGCTACTTAGTCATAAAAGGATTAAAGGTTAGGTTATATGAATATGTAGTATGTATGTATGATTATGTATGTAGTATATATGTATATGTATATATGTATATATGTATATATGTATATATGTATATGTATATATGTATATGTATATATGTATATATGTATAATGTATATATGTATATGTATATATGTATATATGTATATGTATATGTATATATGTATATATAATGTTGTATTTGTGCTGATAAATAAATAAAGGGAGATTAGTATAGATCTATTTCAAGCTATTTAGCTCTCATCAGTTAGCCATACCCTTACTGGGATTCGAACCTGGGCTGTATTACATATTAGGCAGATGTGTTAACCATTAAGTCACAAGGTTCTCCTCCTTTATCAGCTGAGCCAGGGAAATAGGTGATAAAGGAGCTGATAAAGGAGGAGAACCTTGTGGCTTAGTGGTTAACACATCTGCCTAATATTAATACAGCCCAGGTTCGAATCCCTGTAAGGGTATGGCTAACTGATGAGAGCTAAATAGCTTGAAATAGATCTATACTAGTCTCCCTTTATTTATTTATCAGCACAAATACAACACAAATGTAACAAAGGCAACAGTAAAATATTGGGTTTCTGTCTGGATGGTCTCTTGTGACGAGCCGATAGTCAGAGAAAGGAAACACTAGGCTTCCTCCCATATTTGGGCATACCAGGGGTTGTGACACTAAATACATACATACGTATATGGGATTTAGCCTAGGTTTAGAGCAAGATTATGTATTGATTAGATCCATCATTAACTCTTCATATTATAGAGCAGCCAGTAATGTGTTTCAGTTATTAATATTCCCAGATACTTTGGTCAGATGTCACTTAAAACTAATTAAAAAGGAATGTAGACATACTTGTGGATAGCTTAAAGACTGCTAAAAGGTTCTGAAAGCAATATGTGTCAAATCCACTTCATATTATACCACCAAGATCTATTAGCAACCATATTTAATGCCCCATCTGATTACCATGTCAGGTTTGCCAAAGAATAAAAGTGTCTGAGAGGACAGAGTTGGTAATAAAAGGACTTTCCAGTTACAAAGGAATCCTCTGAGAATTACAAAACTGAAACATTTTTATTTATTTTTTTAATCTTTGGAATGCTGGAATGATAGCATCTCTTTTCAGTTGCTTGGTTTGTGGCTCTTATATCTTCATCTCAGCAATCACATGCATATAATCTTGTTAATATACAGCTACATCTTCTTAGGAACACAACTGAGTCTAACATTTCTGTTGCTAAGCAAGATAGTTGTTAAGTGAGTTTTATCTCATTTTATGATCTTTCTTGCCATAGTTGTTAACAGAATCACTGCAGTTGTTAAGTGAATCATGCAGCCTTTACAGTGAATCCGGCTTCCCCCATTGATTTTGCTTGTCAGAAGCAAGCTGGGAAGATCACAAATGATCACATGATCCTGGGACAGGGCAACTGTCAAAAATACATGCTAGTTGCCAAGCGCCCAATATGATGATGTGACCATGGGGATGCTGCAGTGGTTGTAAGTGTGAAAACTGGTCATAAGTCATTTTTTTGCAGTGATATTGTAACTTTGGTCACTGAACAAAAACCATTGTAAGTCAAGGATTACCTGTATTGCATAAAGTTTGTTCAAATGATCTATATAGTCTTCTGAAATGGATCTGTTCATACCTGAGAATGGCAGAGATCAAAGGTCTTGCTGTTAATGATGCTACACTGCCTCTGTGCCCAGGAACTCCTATAGGGATTTGCAGAACATGGATCCCTGGTGCTTGAGGCATCTGGACAAGAGGGAGAAACTTTCCAGCTGTTACCAATTCCAGGACATCTCCTACTATTGACTGGCTCCTGGTGGTGAAATCATTGATGTCATTGCCATCATAGTTTCCACAAAGGCCACAGACCTCACCCTGCACAGAGAAAAATACAAAACAAAACAAATTGAAAGCTGGGCATAGATGGTTCTAGCTTTAGAGTTCTAGCCATTTTAATGCTGAAGAATATGCATTACTCGGAGACCTTTAATATATTTCTCACACATAGTTTGAACTCATGTACTCAAAGCTGTATATGTTAAAGACAAACCCCAAGTCCAGGAATGTTTAATCTGCATTTACGAAATGATTAAGGATCTATGAAACCAATACATTTTTAATTACACTGAAACAGCATTGTGTTGCATAGCAACGAAATAGCCATGCCTATCTCTACCTAACCCCAATTTATTTCAAAATTAGTTTTAGGAATTGAATTTTTTTTCCTCAAAAGCATAACATGGTTGTCCTTCTAAGAATGTATTTCTTCCAAAGCTATTTGAGTTCCTCAAACTATTACCTAATCTATTCCTATGTATTTTACTCTATGACAATTGTCACATGAAATATACAGTTCCCCCCCCCAGTGGAATATCGTATTGCTCAAAATGAAAGAAATCCAAAATATGAAATTACATTTTCTACAACATTGTGTGTGCATATACTTGTGTATTGAATAGTCCAGCTTAGAAAAGTTATCCTTGAATGGAGCACAAGTATCCCTAGCAGAACTAAAAGGTTATGTTTACTCCCCGTGCAAAAGGTTTGGTTATATTGAGCTCATCCTGAGATTGGACACAGAGCTATGATTAACATTAATAATTAAGTTTAATTGATTCAAGCCAACTTCAGCAACTAGGATTTAGAATATTTGTTTTGAAACATTTCTTTAAACAGATGTTTCCAGCTATTGGCCATGATAACTGGGAGATTTTGAGAGTTCTCGTCCCAAGCTATTAGGAAGGGAGGTTGTGCAAAGCTGGTTTAAAATTGAACAGTTCATAATGTCAATCATAGTTTGTCTACTAATGTATTGTCGTTGTACAGGGCGGGGCATAACCTTTTCCTAGGGGGTCACAGCAAGATCGACAGCAGTTTACAACTTCCGCGACACCTCATTTTAAAGCCCATAAAAAACTGAATTGAATGAGCTATTAAATGTTAAATTTGCTTTAAGAATGGCTGGAAAATTCGATTCGGAAGAACAAAGGATCATTGACAGAATAAAATGCATTGCCTTTCGAGAGGCTCGCGATGCTGGAGCGACGTTTATCAATCGAAAATGGATTGCAAACAAATTGAAACGTCATCCGGATTGGGTTACTGATAATTGGAACAAAACAGCCCAAGAATGTTTCACAAAATTTGGAGAAGGGCGTCCTCTGCAACTGTCCCAAGAAAGCAAAGCCATCATTGCAACTGGCAGTCGCAAACAACGAAAAGGAAACCGAAAAGTGGCCCAAGAAATCCTTCAAATTCGTGGAAAACGAGTTGATCAAAGGACAATCGGCCGATATCGAGAACGAGAAGGTTTGAAGCCATTCCACGTCATTTGCAAACCATTGAAAACTCAAACACACGTTCAAGATCGGCTTTGGTTGTGCGATTGGTTGTCTGAATGGACCAAGGAAGATTTTCTTCTTCATTCGGCGCCATCTGACGAATTCTTCGTTTATGCCATTCGAAAACCGAATTTCCAGAACGATCAAATTTGGGCTAAAGACGTCGACGACATCGCCAAACATGAACGATATCGACAAATCGTTCGCAATCCGACTTGCATCGGGATTTTCGTCATTTTCACAGCCAAGAAACTGCATTGGGTTTTGAAGGATAAAGGGGAATCCTGGGATGGCAGTTATTTCCGTGAGAAAATTTTATTGGAGAATGTCATTCCATTTCTCAGTGATCCAGACAATGTCTTGGTGGTTGGTGAGGCTGTCTTTCTTCATGACAAAGCTCCTTGCATGCGTGCAAATGCGACTCAGCAATTGTTAAAGGAAAACAATGTCGAATTTTGGGCAATGACGTCTGGCCGGGAAATTCGCCAGATCTCAATCCGGCAGAGAACATTGGGGCCATAATTAAGGATGAAGTGGAAGCTCTGATGATTCAGGAGCAAGGTCAAAATCGATATTCGGTTGAAACTTTGAGAATGAATTTGGAAACTGTGTTGAAAAATCTGGAAAATCGAACGGAACTGTTTGAAGATTTGTTGTGTTCTTATCCACCTCGTTTGAATGCTGTTCGAAGGGCTAATGGTGGTCATACTGACTATTAAATCGTGTCAATAAACTCAGTTTTTGATGGGCTTTCGAATGGTGTATGAATTATTTGTGTTGTTATTACAAGTGTTGCTGTGACCCCCTAGGAAAAGGTTATGCCCCGCCCTGTAAGTATGGTCCAGAATTAGAGAAGCTGAAGTTTATTCCTATTTTCAGACATAGATGCTCAGTGAGTGGTAATTTTATTTTCTGCCCATCCAATCTCAGGATCGCAACTGGAGAAAAAAAGCTAGGAGAGATTGCTCTGTATTCTGCCTTGGTCTTCTGGAAACAGAAATGAAAGCTTTTGCATTTCTTTCAACCATAAGGAACTTGGTTCTCCAACCGTATCAATTTTCAAGTGTATAGACTTCAGATCCCAGAATTCCATAGTAGTATGGCTATCAATGTGAATTCTAGGAGTTGAAATTCACTCACCTGGAAGCTGCCAAATGGGAAACATTGGCAAGAAAATTAGGGAAGGGAGTATGTGAGGTCTATGCTTGTCCATATTTCATTGAACCATAGTTCAGTGTGATTTCCAAGTATTGCTTTTGCTATATGTTGACAATCAATTCAAGGGATACACACACACACACACACACACACACACACACACACCTCTTCAGTTATTCACAGAATTCATCAAGAATGATTAAAATTTCCCTATAAATACCAATGTTAAATGGGGTCAGTCCACCCAAATAAAATATTTGTAGTATTTCTTAAACACAAATTTTATGCTAAAGCCAATCATTTACGTTCTTACAATGCAAAAAAAGTCAGTTAAGAATGTTAGCTATAACAAGGTCAACAGAGAATTGTCATTCATAACGATCATGTTTATTGCTCTGCATAATATATTGTCAGAACATTGTCTTGCCCTTTGTGTTTTACATGACAATTTTTTCACTGCTATCAATGGTTCTAGCAACTAAAATAATGCTAAATTGACTGTAAAGTGGAACCATAATAGGATCCATTTAATAAACCAACTACTGTAAATATTTAAATGTGCATGTTTAACTCTTAAACATTGTTCTTCATTGACTGTATCATTATATTATGAATGTATCATTCATTCTCTAACAATTTTCAGTGCAAGTCTTCAGAAATAAATAGAATGATTCAGTTTCTATTTTGCATTCACACCTCACCTTAAAGTCTGCTTTGAGTTTAATGAACACACTGGTTTTCTTATCCCATATTACGGTCACGCTTCCATTAAAAATTTCAATCACCATGTAGATGCCCATGTATCGGATCGTGAAAGGCGCTTCGCCTTCAACAGCAAGTCTCGGTATCACCTTAAATGTTCCATCTGTAAGTAGTAACTCATAGTTCTAAAAGATAAAATACAAGGAACATATGTATTTGTACCTATATCTATCAATGGAGAACAAGTTTGGTGTCGTGATTAAGGAATCAGACTAGAAACCAAGAGACCATGAGATCTAGTCCTATCCTAGGTATGAAGACAGTTGGGTGACCTTGGGCCAATCAATTTCTCTCATCCCTAGAATATACAAAAGGGAAAACTATTTCCTAAAAACTTTGCCAAGAAAACTGCAGGAATTTTTCCAGGCAGTCACCTGAAGTTAACTTTGATCAAAGACACACCACGCACAAAACCACTCACACCACCTATCAATGCCATTGCTTCTAATAATTTCCGCCGGAGATTTCCATTATTGGCAAGTTCTGCACTGGCATTTGGATATTTTTGCAAATATAGTGCCCTATGCTTACCATATACTATTTCAAGATTTCCACTTATTATATAAAGATTTCATATTACAGATTTTGTTGCTTTGTCCATACTACTACAAGTCATAATGTTTTTACCTTCTGCTAAGTTACTTACCCCAGCGAACACCTTAATGGCTTTTGAGCAGGTAGTCCCTGTAGAACCGCAAGGGATATTCTCTGTGATCACCCGGAAAGTTTCTACATTTGTCTTATTTTTACTACACTGATTCTGCAGAAAAGAATGTGGTGTTAAGTTTTTATGAACACAAATGGAGACTCAAGGCTAAAAAATTATAAATTTATGATAGTAGAAATTGAATGCGAAAAAGTTTAATACCTGGACCAGTGTGTATTCACACAATCCATTGAAGGCATATCGTTTGTCATCAAAGGTGGTATAATGACCATCTCCATAAACTGAGCAAGTTTCCAGACAAGGTTTATTAGAGCATAACCACTTTCGGTTCTTGCATGTGCTAGGTAGCCAAACACATATTAGATATTAATAGGGATGCAATATAAATGCAATCCGCTTTATATCAGCCATCAATTTATACATACCAAGTATTACATTTATCTTTGATAGTTTCTCCTGGTTTATGTGGCTTCATTGTGAATGCATGGACATTCTTCTGCAGGTATACATTTGCCTGTACCATCAGACACTAGCTGATCAGGACATACACAACCAGAGACACACTGTGTACTGTACTGCAATAGAGGATTAACAAAAAGTGTTACCTGACAAAACTCTATGACAAGAAGTAACATTTCTAAGATATCGTACAAAGAAAAAGTGATTTCAAATTAATGCCAGTTCTTCCTATTTTTAATATGTACACTGTTGTTTCAATTTCCTTTTCCTTCAGGAATTTTGATAAAGCAATAGCAATAGCACTTACACTTATATACAGCTTCATAGAGCTTTACAGCCTTCTCTAAGTGGTTTACAATGTCAGCATATTTCCCCCAACAATCTGTGTCCTCATTTTACCAACCCCGGAAGGATGGAAGGCTGAGTCAACCTTGAGCCTGGTGAGATTCAAATTGCCTAATTGCAGGCAGCCAGCAGTCAGCAGAAGTCGCTTGCAGTGCTGCATTCTAACCACTGTGCCACAAAGGCTTTTTGCAGATATAAAGAGGGGTCCCTGAATGTTTATTTTTATGCATCTCTGGCCAGTGACTTGGCATAAGCTTAATAAATTAAATAGAATACAATATAAAAGTGCACAATCATGACTAAACCATGCTTGTTAAACAGGTTTACGGTATCATAAGAATTTGTTCTCCTTTCTCCCAGAAAGATCTGAGAAGACTTTTAGATACTTCATTAACTATCATCTCTTGCGATCTATCAGACTAATTTCTATTTGGCAGTATCTTCCTCAAGGGATAGGAAGATAGTGTGCCAAATTGTGCTGGCAATTTCGGAGGCAAAAAGACAATTTTCATTACAATCAATTATCTCCTGACAGACAGCTTCATATATTTAACTCGACTGATGATAATTTCAGTTACTAATATGCTGTTTTACTTATTAAATTTCTATTCTGCATTTTCACTATGAAAACAATCCCACCCAAGCTGAAAAAGCTATTAGAATCAGACCCACTTTTAACTAGCCATACTTACACAGCCCATATCAAGTGTCTGGCAGCTCTTCTGACACTCAACTCCATGAGCATTAGCTGTGGCATTGTCACAATCAAAGTAGACCATAGGAGCAACACAATCTGGAAGAAAAAAAATTCTGTCTGAGATTTTATTTCGGTAATTACACAATGTATATTATGCCAAATTTACATTTTATGACTACAACTGACATGGGACCCCATGTTAGAAGAATCACAATCTTGTTTTGTTTAAGTTTCTTAGTTTTGAATCGTGTTTCCCAAAGTTGGAAAATGCCTCTTAATAATAATAAAATTAATGTACAGTAATTGATCAAGTTTTCAAATTGCTTATGAAGCACACAAATTAAATCCACATGAATATTCATACTTCAGTTTTAGAAACAGTGGTTGGATTGTGGGCCTTCAATGGCTGCCCTCCTTCCCTTGCAACCTCCTCAGTCCCCCAATTCTGATTTGGAGGGTTGAAGAGATCCTAGAACAGAAATCTGCATGTTGCAGAGGAATGAGAAATCAGCAGAAATCATTTGCACATGTCTCTGCTGCCAGCGTATCTTGAGCCAATAACTTTACTCAAGGAATTCTCCTCTTGTGGGAGCTGTATTGGATCTAATTCAGTGTTTCTTTCTAGATTAGCCAATCAGGTATTCAGTTTCTACAAATCTTGCCATTTAATGGTGCCATTGTCAGATTTGTGGTTGTGGTGGTGGTGGTGCTATTATGACAAATTAAATAGAAAACTTGTTCATAAAGTACTGCACTTACTAAATAGTATGCTTGCTTTAGGCATAGATTTCTCTTGCTGGATCTGAACAAGGCTGGAACACCATCATAATAAAATAGGGAATAAAATGGTGGTTGTACCTGTTTGTGATTTCACTTCCCCAATGCATTGAAGCTTGCCTTGTACACAGGTACTGTAAGAGAGTAAGACAGCTATTATATTGCAATAAATGTAATAAACTTATGATCCTGATTTATTACACTTTAAACTATAAGTAGTTTCTTTGTTGTTGTTGTTGTTGAGGAGGAGGAGAAAGAGGAGGAGGAGTAGGAGGAGGAGGAGAAGGAGGAGGAGGAGAGGAGGAGAAGGAGAGAAGGAAGAGAGAAAGGAAAAGGAAAAGGAGGAAGAGAAGGAGGAGGAGAAGAGAAGGAGGAGAGAAGGAAAGAAGGAGGAGGAGGAGGAGAAAAGGGGGAGGAAGAGGAGGAGGAGAAAGGAGGAAGAGAAGGAGGAAAGGAGAGAAGGAAGAGAAGGAAAAGGAAAAGGAGGAAGAGGAGGAGGAGAAGAGAAGGAGGAGGAGAAGGAAAAGAAGAAGGTGGAGGAGGAGGAAAAGGAGAGGAGAGGAGGAGGAGGAGGAAGAGGAGAGGAAAAGGAAAGAATCATTCAAAACACGTTGAAATACTGAAAGGGATTTCTTTTTGATAACAATTGTTAGAAATGAAGAGATCTTTTACTTGGGGTTATATGGATACTTGAAGCATTTCTGTTAGAAATGTATGGGCCACAAAATCATATAGATCAACTGTATTATTGCCAGCTTAACCCACTTTTACCAGTTTACTTTTCACCTAGCTGAAAGCAAACAATAAAAAAGTGAATCCCTTACTGATTAAGTTCAGTTCTATTTCAGTCTTGCTAGCTTACTTTCAAAACTAATAAGTTTTCATTCTTCTGTCTTCCAAAAGGCTTGGGTTTTCAAATCAGGCAGATTTGGTCATTTAGAAGTATCTTTTAATGCCCAAAATACTTACAGATGGAAATGTGAAAAAAAGGAAATGCTACAAATATTACAAAATTGATCAATAGGTACTTCCATTCCATCTTTAAAAACTCAGCTCACTGTAAGAAGTACAGTAAAATAACAGCACTACACCAGATTTGAAGTTTTATTTATTCTAGTAGATGAAGTGACTTTGTGAAAGGATTTCTGGTCCTGAATGGTCAGCTCACAAGCAAGGTTGAATACAATTGCTTTCCCCTATACTTTTGTTCCATGGCTTTCTGCTACTTCTCTTTCCACCACTATGTTTATTTGAAGTCTCTCACCACATGATGCCATTGTCATGAACCACCTCTCCAGATGGAATGGCAGATCCTTTGTGGTAACAAGGACACTTAGAGGCAGGCACACATTTGCCATTGTCATCCAGGTATGTCCCTTCTTCACAGGTGCATCCATCCACTGGAGAGAACTTGATTTTGCAGGTGACATCAACCTCACTGAGAGCTCTGCAGGTGGCTTGACAGGTCTCAATGTTGTAATGATAAGTCCAGGTTTCAGGACAAATTTGAAATTTGGCTTGAGAGAGAAAAAGGAAAAAAAGAATGGATTTATTAGCAAGATTCATGTAGCAATTGTACTAGAAATTCCTATACATACAACAAGTTGCAATGACTCTATCAGTCTCTTCCCCCCCTCTCTCTGCCTGCCTGCCTGCCTGCCTCCCTCCCTCCCTCTCTCTTTCTCTTTCTCTTTCTCTCCATCTCTCTCTCAGGGGGGGGGGACTCTGTAAATATATGCATCTCCAAATCTCAAACATCAAAACATGTTCTGTAACTCCCAAAAATGAAGCTCATGAAAGAAAAGTTCCTGACCAATGAAGGTAGCCATTACCATAGACCAGTGGTTCCCAAACTTGGCAACTTTAAGACTTGTGGACTTCAACTCCCAGAGTTCTCCAGCCAGAAGAGCTAGCTGGAAAATTCTGGGAGTTGAAGTCCACAAGTCTTAAAGTTGCCAAGTTTGGGAACCACTGCCATAGACAGTAATCTGATTGTTGAAAGAAATATACTGACTTCTGCCACTAGTGCAGTTAAAATACTGGGTATTATCGACATATAAAACCTAAAGAAACTGAGAACAGGATACTGAATGCAAAAGGCTGGAGTGCATACGAACCACTAGATATCTTGGAAAGGGAGAGAAAAATTCAACTGTTGAAAAGCAATAGGAGTCCAGTAAAAATTCAGTAATCAGTAGAGAGGTGGCTAGAGTTAAATCGACCCTACCCACAAGATATGAGGCATGAGAAGTTTGCATGTGGAAACTTGAGGCATGAGAGGCTTACACATGCAAACATATTTTAAAATAAATGTAAGAAAAGTTTTAGCGAATGATGTGCCTGATTCCAAGCTAATTTTGGAGTTATTTTTTAGGTAATTTCCTAGCATGTATATTCTTCCTCTTTGAAAAATAAGACAGCTTCCAATGGTCTGGGATCCTTCAGGAGCATTTTAATTGAGTTAAAAACAAGTAGGGACAGTCAGAATAACAGTTGGAGGGGATGTTGGAGGTCTTCTAGAGATCATGTACCAAACCAGAAAAATGTCCAATCTCTCCTTAAAAATCTCCAGCAATGAAGCACCCATAATTTCTGAAGTGAAGCCATTCCACTGATTGTCAGGAAATTTGTCTTTAGTTCTAGGTTGGCTCTCTTTTTTGTTTGTTATTCTAAACTTACCACAGACAGTAGTCCTCCATGCGCTTAGCAATACTCCTTTAGCAGCACATGCCCTGACATAGGCTGAGAGGGCAGCACACATGCAGTCCTCACTCTTTTCACAGTTACAGGTGTCAAACATGCAGTTCTAGAAAAAACAAAGGACCTCAGGATTAACCAAACTTCACTTTCCTTCAGAGATATTTCACTTTATCTCCAGGTTGCAATCCTTAGATCCTTCAGATATCACTGAGTGTCAGCCAGCCTGTCTTCCTATTGGGCTACTAGAAGGTGTAGGCAGTAGTATCTGAAGAATCACCACTTCTATAACTTTGCTTTAGCCTGACCTTGCCAAAATCATGAACAACTTGGAGAAATTGCATTTGAAGTATTTTTTCTGCTTTCACCTAAACTGTCATATGCTAGTCACTTGGGTTCTTTCAGTGTATAAATATGTAACAGTTTATTAGCTTTCAGGAAGCAAGATATTTCCATGAATTATGGATCCTGCAAAGTGAATAGCCATATACTTCAGGTGCTATAAATCAGTAAAGTAAACTTAGAGTTTATACTGGAAATGAACGGCTCTATCTAAATCCAATCCATTAAAATTCCTTTCCTTCTGAATTTTCTGTAATTTTTCTTAAACATTACAAAAAAATTACATTGACTGTGTTATACAACTTGCCTTAACATATGAATTTTGTTCACATCTTAACTTAGAATATGCATTTTTCTAAAGTACAGTATATATTTTAATTGAGTTTCTGCACTTATGCAGATCTAAACCATAACTATATTGCAAAATTTGAAATTCAGGAAGTATAATAATGTTTTGATTCACATAATAGTCCAAGAAATGCAAACTATTTAGAACAGCTTAAAAAGTATTTGTCATCTCCAATTAAGACCTAACACAAGAATGGAACTATATATTCTATTTATATACGAATTAATACTTCATACTAACATTTGACTATTAACTATTGTCTAGGTAGACATTCTGGTGTACTATATAAGTGAGAAATATATGATTGGATTACAAAATGTAGGGAATGAAAAAAAACACACCAATACATAGAAAGCAAAAAAAAAGACCAATTAAAATCTTAAGTGGCTTCTCTGATTTTGACAATGCATTTTTCCCATGAATTATCTTTAAGTTCATCTTGGCATTTCAGTTGAAGAGAAATAACTCACAGTATGGTAAACATCTGGGTTTACTATTGAGTGGCATTTCTGAAAGGGTCCCTTAGTGTCAGTCAGCAAACCGCACCAGTGTAAAGCATATTTTTCTATAAAACAGAGATAAATGTGGTGTCATTTTGGTATCCTTTTTTGCTATACCTCCTCTGTATAAATCTGCAACAATGATCAATTATGTCAAACTGACAAACACAATACAGCAGGGCTATTAAACTCCTGGTCTACAGGCAAGATACATCACGTGCTGGTCACACCCATGCCTGGTTTAGCAAAAGGGGAAAATGTCCTGATACTTCACATGATGCTGTCATGATGATGTGAGTTTTTTTCCATATTAAGTTATTTTTTCCATTTTCATAGCATATAATAACATGTATACTATTACATAACCAACCATACTGTATTATTAAATATTTACATCAATTCACCTTACCATCAACTCCCAAAAACAATTATTGACTCTTCTGCTCTCCATACACCATATACCTTATCCATCACTTTCTTCTCCCTCTCTCCTCCCCCCTACCTCCTTTCTTCCCTCTATCCTTCTCTTCTCTACTTCCCCTTCCTCTCTCCTTCTTCTCTCCCCCCTTTCCACTCCTCCTTTCTGTCCTCCTCTTCTCCTCTCTTGTCAGCCTCTGTTTTGCTGCTTGCTTTCGGCTGCCATTGAAATGGGGAGGGGAGCATTGTTTGTGGGTGGGGAAGTGTCAGTACAGGAGAAACTGATTAAAGGGAGGTGTTCTCACCATCTACTGCGCATGCTGCAGATAAGGGTTTTGAGGATCAACAGAAAGACGAGACGAGAGCCAGGACTACCAGAACAAGAGGTTTATTCACATAGAACTATATACAGGTGATTCAGCACCATCCCTGCTTGACAGCTATTTAAACGGGCTGTCAAGCAGGGATAACCAATGGGCGTGCTTTCAGCGTCTAGCAACGAATGACGCTGCGCCCTAGCCAATCAGGGCACCTCTAGCGGCTAGCAACAGGCGATGCTGTGCCCTAGCCAATCCGGGCATTGCCTGGCCTGTTGCTAGCTGCCAGGTCATACATCGAGCACTTTCCGAGTCCTCAACAACGGGATTTGCCGCCCAGACCAACTGTCCGGCATATCAGCTTGATGATGCTTTTTGAAGATGTCTCCCACATGACACCTGTGGGTTGTACTGATTGGACTATGGACTAACATTACCAGGGGGAGGGGTTGGGTCACATATTGATATCTATGATTACACACGCTTTTGCCTCAGACCTCACTTTGTTTAGCTACCATCTACTCATGAACAGTAAAAGTACTCTTAATTCTGCAAAATGGAGTTGAATGGTTTCTATCTTGGTTACTGAGTGAAGCAGCCCTGACACCTCTTCTCTCCTATCACTCTCTTCTTCCCTTACCTCTCTCCTCTACTTCACACTCTTCACTAATGATCTGAGTTTGACACCCCTGCAATAGAGTAATCAAAGCCCCATTCCTCTTTACTAAGTTTTCCACTCACTGCATTAGCACCAACAGGAGTGCGGCTTTGATTGCCATTTTGTCATCACAATCTGACACTGTACTGTACATGCTCTGGAACATGGTTTTAGCCCTAAACCCTTAGTGCTATCTCAAGAGACAGGCTTGTGCTGCACAAAAGTCTAATTTAAACCAGGGAAGACAGCTGCATTCTCTCAGCTATGTAATAATGGGTCTGTCACTTTTGGTACATTATAGATTTTTCATTTTCTGCTGACTATATGTGACTATACATGTCACTGTTTTTATTTATTTTGGGGAAGGCATTGTAGAGGATAAGTCCACAGTAGCCCCCAATCAGTCTAATCTCCTTTATAAGACTCTTTTCTGAAGATACTGAGAGGAAATAAATAAATGTTGTTCTAATCTCCTTGGAGGAAAAGCAGGACATAAATGTGAAATAATAATCCTTATTATTGTCCATTGTGAAGATGAAATTTGTCCTGATAATTCTGGACACAAGCAACTTTAACTGCAGAACAATCAAATATTTCAGTCCATCTGGGTGTTTATATTTTTTAAACACAATGTTAAATGTGTTAGATCTTTTCCCCCTCATAGATCTCTTTTTAAAGATGTTTCTAGGACAGCCCTGCTTACTGTGAATTCTATAAAAGCACAGTATCAGCAGCACATAGTGAAATAAGTCAGAGAAGATATACAAACAAATGTACATACCATTTTCTACGCTGAGAGTACAGGGGTTTTCAAATATGTTTTTGACGTTGGGACAGTCTGCCTGTGTTTTCCAGGTATTAGCAAAGGCAGCAGGTGTTCCT
The DNA here is from genome assembly GCF_009769535.1 of Thamnophis elegans. Lineage (NCBI taxonomy): Eukaryota > Metazoa > Chordata > Lepidosauria > Squamata > Natricidae > Thamnophis > Thamnophis elegans. The sequence continues at coordinate 78,278,085 of NC_045541.1, read as the reverse complement.
TCTGTCACCCCACTGACAGCTTTAAAGTCATCTGTTTGGATACCATTGAAATTTCCACAAAGGCCTGAAACAAAAATTAAAGACATTAATCCTTTATCACTGGCGCAGTGGTTAGAGTGCAATACTGCAGGCTACTTCTGCGGCTTGCCGGCTGCCTGCAATTTGGCAGATCGAATCTCACCAGGCTCAAGGGTCACTCAGCCTTTTGAGGTCAATAAAATGAGGACCCAGATTGTTGGGGGCAATATGTTGACTCTGTAAACTGCTTAGAAAGGGCTGCAAAGCTCTCTGAAGCAGCATATAAGTCTAAATGCTATGGGTACTGCTATCATTGTAACTTCCTTCTGTGTAGTGAAAATGACTCATTGATTCACTTACCACATGTCTGCCCTTTGCGGCTTGGATCCATGTATATAAACAGTTGCATTATAGGGATAAATTGTATCACTAGCTGGAATCCAAATTTTGTGTCTACCATAGTGTAGAATGAAGAAGGCTTGAAGATGGTGAGATTGGCTGTAGAAACAAAACCATACAATGAAGTAGTTTTCAGATGAAAGCATACATTTTATCTGCCACCAAGGGACGAGTTTTGCAACTGTGGTTGCTGCTGCAGCACAAGCAGAGAGGTGTATCCATTTGGGCTTTTCATGATACTGATACAGGCATAGACTTTGTATCTCAATCATTAACTGATACTATTATAAACTAATAACTCTTAGGATTAACATTTCTTATTAACCCGATTAGCAATTACTTAGGATCAATAAATTAGTACCTACTTTCAAAGGAAAGGTCTAATATAATATCTAAATGGCCAATCACATCCAATAAAGAATTCTACACTACTCCACTCCACTCCATTTTGGTAATGAATTGCTATCAATCTTTTCCTGTTCTAAACTAGACTTTTAACAGCATTCAGTTCTTTCTTCCATCATTGGCAAATGAGAGGTATTATTTTATTCATACACCTACATTTTACAGAATTTCAAAAATTCCATGAACAAAAGATCAATCCTTAAATTGTGTAAAATACTAGAATATAAATAGCAAAGAACTCACATGCTGAGATAGGCAGCTGAGTGAGAATCATATTCACATACACAGCTCCATTAGACTTGATCACAATCACCTGGGTAGTAAAAATGAGAGATTAGAGCAAGCACACTGAGAAAGTACATCTTTACTGCAGTATGTATTTATTAAGCAAATACATATGTTCGACTCACCCACAATGACTCAAAGAGGCATACAACAATAAATTAAAACAATAAACCAAACACCTTTCCTTCAGTCATACTGATTTTCATTAACTCTTTTAGGCAATACACACGTTATTTTGCTTAACTGCATTTTTTTAAAACACAAGATATCTGTATAAAGAATCTATATCGTATTTAATTGGTTGGAATGAAGGTTCAACAATAACTGGTTGAATTATATTGGTGTGTCAAAAATAAACGTGCTGAAATATTTGGAACAAGTTTTAAGTAGGATAGGATAAATATTTTTCTGAGATTTTTCAGAGACTCATGTCCAAAACATTCCTATGCCATGGAGAAATTTTGTAAGGCAAATTTGAAGATAGGTACAAAAAGAAATAGAGAAAGTGAGGGCCGAACAGGAAGGTAGCTTAAACTAGAGAGTAAGAACTAAAATGTGAGAAAAAAAATAACAGGGAAGGAGAGAAGCATGAAAAAGAGGAATAGGAAAAGGAAGTGAGAGGAGTCATAGTCAAGGCAAGAAGTTTGAAGGAAATAAACTTTTTAGCCAGGATAGATAGTGAAAAGTAATACTGAAATATTAACAGAAGAAAAAAACATTCCAGAACCTGGATCCCCCTACAAAGAAACAATGGACAGAACATTGTGCAAAGAAAATGAATTGCATGTGTTGTTTGTAATTGGAAAGTCAACATTTTTACTGCATATTTTTGGTATAAGTTTAACATTAGTATCAGGAGCTCAACTGAGAACTAATTTTTGCATGCAAACTGAATCTGTTTCTGACTGGGTCTTGTGAAAAATATTATTCCTAAAATTATTGAGCAAACGTGCTTCTCATCCATTCTTGTTCTTCACACTTACTGTCTGTCCTCCATCAATGTTTATAGCTAATCCTTTCAGGCATGTCTCAGTTTCTGTCAGGCCACACTTTTGAATTTCTCCCAGAACAGCAAAGGCGTTGCTATCACAGAGCTGGAAAAATAAAGAGTATTAACAGTTTGCATTAGCTGAACCTATCACATTCCTTCTAAACTAGTTATGTGTTTAAAATAATATATATTTTTAAAAAGGTAAAGGAGTCCCTGCAAGATTTACTCTGCTAGTCATTGCCAACTTTAGAAGACAGTGCTTATTTCCTTATGTCAAAGCCAGCGTTTGGTTCCTATTGGTTCAGACCAGTTCAGCCAAACCAGTTGTGGTTTGGTGGCCTGGGTCACTGGAACTGGCAGCGACCCAGGCCTGCCATGCCCCTAAACCAGTTCCCCTGGTGGCACCACTGTTGTGGCCCAGCAGGAGCCGTTGGAGCTGCCACCAGACTCCGACAGCGAGGGCCCTATGAGTCAACTCTGGAGGATGTGAAGGACCCTGGACAGGGTTCCCACTCCAAGCAGGGTGCAGAGAGGCTGGTTGGGCACCAGGAGGCACCTGAGCCTTGGACCAATGGGGAGGAGACAAGGGAGTGTGATCCAGACATCATGCATTGGAGCAGTGGGGAGGAGCCAAGGGAGTTGTTCCTGGATGCCCAGCACCAAAGAGCTAATAGGCATAAGGAACAGTTGCACAGTTACAGGAGATAATTGCACTCAGCTGGTGGTAATTAGACTCCTCTCAAGATTATAAAAGGAATGATTGTGCACAAACCCTTTTGCAGGAGTCAACGTATTCACTTGAGCTGGAGGGGCTCTGGGGGCTCGCTTGGCAGGCTGGATTGCTGCCAAGGTTAGTCTGTGCTGGATTGCTGCCACCGCCTTGTCTGTGCTGGATTGCTGCCAAGGCCTGGACTGTGCTGGATTGCTGCCAAGGGCCTGTCTGTGTATCAATAAATCCTGGAAGTATCTTTGTCTCGGTGTGCTTTGGTGTAGGACGAGGGGGGTCAGAACACACCACCATCTTGTTTTTCAGTTCTGCGCATGTGCACAACAATTTTAATTGCACTGCTAATGCGCGTGCAGCGTGCACATGAGCGAACCGGCAGTAGTGCCGGCCGGAACCCACCCCTGGTCAAGGCCATTGATCCAATGCTGTCTGAAGATATTCCTTCAGTCATGTGACCAGCATGACATTATTGAGTAGTGTTACCCTCCCACCGAAGTGGTATCTATTTATCAGCTTTTGCATTTGCTTACTTTCACACTGTTAGGTTGGCTAGAGCTGGAGTGAGGATAGGAGCTTGCCTTGTCACATGGTGCTCAGGGTCTTGAACATGGGCTGTTAACTTTCCAGCCAACAAGCCAATGTCTTAATTACTGAGCCACCATGCTGCCTGTCTTTTAAAATAATAAGAATAAAATCACCTGGCTCTTTTTTTTTTGTAGGTCAGGATTTCCTTCCCACAATTACAAAAACAAAGTACTTTAAAAGTTGCAATTTTTGTTTCCCCACCCCTCTTATTTGAACAAAACATCATAATTTAACAAATCAGAAAGAAGTGCAGTCATTATACATGTATTCACCCATCCCTCAAATTCCAGAAAACAGAACCGTAGTTGATGATTTCATAATGTCTAATAATAACATTGGGATAACAACAACAACACACAATAATCGCAACAACAGAATTGTGGCCAGTTATTTTGCTGGATTTGGCATTGGTTACTAGTTGGGCCCCACCCAGGGGCCTAGGACGTCGTAATGTATTTTCGTAATATGCGTGCGGATCCAAGCAGTGCAGCTTTTTGCATTTGACTTATGGTGATTTTGTCAATTTTTAATTGTTTTAAACGTAATTCCAGTGCTTTTGGAATAGCACCCAGTGTGCCAATTACCACTGGAATTACCATTGCTGGTTTGTGCCATAATAATTTCGATTTTTAAGTCCAGGTATTTCGTGATTTTTTCATGTTCCTTCTCGACCCTGCTATCACCTGGTATTGCGATGTCTATGATTGTAACCTTATTTTTCTCAACCAGTGTGATGTCTGGTGTGTTATGCGCCAGTATTTTGTCTGTTTGTAAATGAAAATCCCATAAGAACTTAACCATCTGATTTTCGGTGACTTTTTCAGGCTTATGTTCCCACCAGTTTGTTGTTGTTTTAATATTATAATTTTTGCACAAATTCCAGTGGATCATTTGTGCTACTGAATTGTTGTTGTTGTTGTTGTTGTTGTTTGTTGTTGTTGTTATTATTATTATATTATTATTATATATATTATTATTATTAGTAGTAGTAGTAGTAGTAGTAGTAGTAAACTTTTGATGAGGAAAAGATTCAGTTATCCTGAGCACTGATTTCAAGTGTAATCAAGAAGTAGGGAGCTTTATTTAAAATTGATATGAATGAAAATATGTGATAATTCATAGATGTAGAAAGGATGAACTTCTCCCAGTAACAACAATGCATGGGAGGGTCCTTGTTTTCAGTGTGACAATCCCACAATGTTGTAGTTATTGTTGGATTGTGTTATCACAATCAGGTGGGCAGGACCTATGGTTTGGGTCTCTTCTTTAGAATTGGTATAAATGCCTTTAACTGGAACTTTAAACTACAGTGTTGATGTTAAAGAATAGGAAGTCACTCCAAGGTCCATCAAGGTAGCCTTGGGCAGGCAGATTACCTTAGTAAGCATATAGCTACAGTCCCCAAAAAAGGAATAGTGTTTCTCATCAAAAGTGGCGATATGGGAGCCACCTTCAACAGAACAGACTCCAGGACATGAAAGGCTGGTGCAAGTCCACTGCCCCCCTGTGCATGAACTGAAGTAAAAAGAGGAAGAAATTACCAACAAATTATTAAACAAAAAGTAGAGTTATCCTTATAATAAAAAAGGCTGGTTGTTGTACTATGTATCTCTTGTTTTCAGTAAAGCTTTTGACCTTTATTAAGGAATACATTTTTATTGGTGTTCCAAATGGAATGTTCACTAAGGATTTTATTGCAGTGTTACTTAATGTTTTAAAAGATCCAGGGTATTAATGAACATAACAGTATAATTCCTATCATCCTGAAGGAAGCATTTGTGTGTAAGAGGGGATACTTTAAAAATCCTGTTTCATTCGGTAAAGAAATTAATGTGTTTGGAGTTGTCTAGTTAAAGCGCCTTTAAGAAGTCTATTGGTCCTGCAAATTAGGCTTCTATTAATAGAATACCCACTTTTCCTCAATCCTTATCCAAATTCTACATCATGGATTTGGATGACAAATATATTCCAGCTTTAAATTCTAGAACATTCTCTGAATGTTTGCTATAATTTACGGAAGCTTTTTCTTCAGTATTTGACTGCTGATAATAATAGTCTTCCAGCATTTGATAAATAGGTGACAGTGGCAGGGATTTTTAAACTTTAAATATGTGGGTAGATAGTCATCTCTGAAAACAGAGGCTATCTATGCCCACATATTTTGAACCTCTGCTATGGCATGGCAGCATTTTACAGAATGTTATAGGCTACGTTGAAGGTTAAATGCTCAGAACTATAGCCAATGTCATATAAACAGAGTTTCATGCAGTGGAATTTCCCCTTATGTTCCCCCTCCTCGTGGTTTTCCTCTTCCAATCCTCTCTAGAGGACCTCCAATTTGGCAAAGCAGATTTGTGGTAAACTAATGTAGGAATGAAGAAAAATGCATTCAACTGGGATTTGCTGTTCTTTGGGCAGATGAACATCTTCACAAATGTTCTTCAGGTTATGTAAGGTAATACTAGGTCTTACTGTTACTAACAATGAATGCAGTCAACTATATGCATCTCAAATGAAGAGCAGCCAAAGAGACCAACAGAGTTAATTTTCAGTTATTTGCCTATTTACACAATGCATGACAAGGTTTATAAGACACCCAGGGTTCAATAAACCCAATATAAATAAATTTGGTAGTATTTGCTTGCCACCATGTAAGTCAAATAGAATTATGACATTTCTAACAATGTGTTTGATTGTTTCCCCAGGCTTTTAGTTAAGATACAGAGAGTCCCTTGTTGAGTGCATTCTTATTAATTTTGTTTCTGCCTATATATAGTGATTGGATCACATCCAATTTGGTATATATTGAATTGATATGGCAATATATGAGCCAACTGGAGTGAGATCGAGATGGACAATACCTAAATTAATTAAATAACTAAATGTCATAATGAACCTTTTTACAATCAAATATACCTATAGATTTATAAATATCTATAATTTGTAAAGCTTTTAAATTTTGAAGAAAAATGAATCATTTTTTTAAAAATATATTTCTATATTTTTCAACTTTGTGAAAGACTCTTTTGTAAATAACAGCTATTTTTGTGCATGCACACAGCAAGAATTTGTAGGTGGGTTCAGAAGCATGCAAAGCAACAAGGAATTCATGTTCAAAAAAGAAATCCCTTTATGAGTATAATTAAACATTATTTCACAGTCCTATGACATTCTTAGCATTACTAATTGTGCCCAGTATATTCTTAACAAGTCAACCTATGCAATAACATGCCTATTTTTTTCATCCCATCATCTCTAATAAAATTATTAAATCATAGAGAATCATCATTCTCACCATGAAATGCATTGGGAGGCAAAAGAAGTACCAGGAGCGTAAGAATTGCCGTTGTAAGTACAGTAACAATCCGAAATGGGGATGCAGCCAGAATTGTTAATGTCATCAAACACAGTGCCTAAACAAGAAATAACTAATGTATGTTAAAGGTAAAGGTAAAGGTTCCCCTTGCACAGATGTGCTAGTCATTCCCAACTCTAAGGGGCAGTGCTCATCTCCATTTTAAAGCCAAAGAGCCAGTGCTGTCCGAAGATGTCACCATGGTCATGTGGCCGACATGACTAAATGCCAAACTGTGGCCAGCATGATTAAATGCTAAATTACTAAATACCTTCCCACCAAAGCCGAGGTGGTGCAGTGGTTAGAGTGCAGCACTGCAGGCTACTTCAGCTGACTGCAGTTCTGCAGTTCGGCTGTTCAAATCTCACCAGCTCAGGGTTGACTCAGCCTTCCATCCTTCTGAGGTGGGTAAAATGAGGACCCGATTGTTGTTGGGGGCAATATGCTGACTCTGTAAACCGCTTAGAGAGGGCTGAAAGCCCTATGAAGCGGTATAAGTCTAACTGCTATTGCTATTGCTAAAGTGGTTCCTATTTTTCTACTTGCATTTTTACATGCTTTTGAACTGCTAGGTTGGTAGAATCTGGGATAAGTAATGGGAGCTCACTCCGTTACGCGGGGCTAGGGATTTGAACCGTCGAACTGCTGACCTTTCTGATTGACAAATTCATGTCTTAGCCAGAGCCACCACGCGATAATAACATGTATGTTATTCATGCTCATTTCACTATTTTAAAGTAGTACATGGAGTACATTATATCATTCCCAGTAATAAATCTCTGTGACTCTTGTCATCAATATATGCTATATTTTCCTTAAATACAGGAAAGAACATGAACTATTTCAACATCTGGAGCAGGGTTTCAGATCACACTGAAGCATGTTGTGATGTTATGGCAACCAGGAATCAACCAGTTTTCACTGGAAACCATGGTGTTTGGGAAAAAAGCCATGGTCCCAATAAAAATCCACTCTTTGTAAAGCTTTTCTACAGCATCAGATTTGTAGATGCTGTGATTCTGATGAAATACTCCCTCCTTCCCTCCCTATCACTAGTATCACATGGAATTTTGCCCTTAATTGCTATAAATGTGATTTATGGAAAGCTGTTAAAGAAACAGATCTCTACCATGTTCATAAAGCCGGCATCAAGACAAAAATACAAGGTAAAAATATTTTTATGAGGGTGAACCAGATTTTTACGCTGCCATGTAGTAAAATTCCAGCAAGAAAATATATACATATAGTTGTTCTTCTTGAACAGATTTAATTGTGTTCTAACATTCAGCCAATTTCCTTGATTTGTTAAATCAAACAAATCTATTCTATTTGTAAATTCAATACAATTGTAGATCAAGAAACAGAATTAAAATTAAACTACAAAACAACCAGGATTAAAGTTTGTTTTATCTTCAGATACATAAATAAATCAATAACTATTTAAAATTCAAACAATTTTCATTTTTCTTTGCCCCCCAATGGCTTTTACGTACATTATCTTCATAATGCCTCAAATCCAATCAAATTAAAGTCAACTAATCATATGGGAGACAAAATAGGTGTTTGTTTTTATCCTTTAAATGGTCCTTCCTGCAAGAACACTGAAATTTAAGTTTTTTACACCTGCCAGAGAAGCAAACAGTTTATTGCAAACTTGTTTTCCTTTCCATGCTTTCTGGAATGCAATTCCATGTAGTGACTTCGATAACGAAGAAGATACTTGTTTTTCTTAATGCCAAGAGATGTTTCAGCCAAGCAACTGCAAGTCTATGAACAATTGAGCATGGATACTGACTTACCGGGGGACAGAAACACCCATCTATACAGTGATCTTCACATAACTGGACTGCTCAGAATTGGTACAAGTGTCGAAACACGGGGATCCACATTCTCGATGCTGCATGTTGAAAGGACAAGACGTGGCTGAAAATAGAAATGATCAATGAGACATTAGAAATCCCATCTCTTTTTTTTCTCTCTCTCTCTGGAGGTAAAAAACACCTTAAATTGAATGTTGGCAATAAATTTTAGTCCTCAGATGGAACAATTTCTGAGAGGCAAATATAGAAGCTGAGTTTATTATCAGTCTGGGAAAAAAGGAGACATGATGTAGAGAAAGGTAAGGGGAAACATAGTAATGCTCTTTAGATACATAAAATTGGACAAAGACATCTTTTTAAACAAACCTTAAAGGCTGAATCTAATCGGTTATTTAAAAAAAGGTAAATTAAACATTAGCACCAGCTTCTTACTGATAACAACAGTAAATTCTGGTTGGAGATATGCAGAGTTCCTGCATATAACCCTCACTAAACTCCGAGTATCCCATTGGCCAGCTTAATCAGCTGAAGTTGCTTCAACCATATTTGAATGTTGTAGGTTGCATCTCTTTGAATTGGATTTGGATTTTCCTGCTTAGGTAAAGGATTGATCTTGATGGCCTATTGTGTGGTTTGTAACTGCCTTATTTAGGATTCTATGCACTGATTGCAAAGAGTTCTCCATACGAATGGAGTTTTCTTTTGGAACTAATACTTACGACAGAAATCGTTGTTCGCCATTCAAGTGGTTGTCCACCAGCATGGGAGCATTGCCTGGAGTACTCAGCAAAGGTGTTACAGATGCAGACTTCAGTCACAGACTGATCACATTGGCATAAGTCTTGTATGCAAGCATCAATGTAGTCACGCACATCAACCAATGCATTGCAAGCTTCAAATGAATTACCAGTCAGTATATTTTGGCACAGAGTGGTCTAGAAAAAAGAATTTAGCGCTGCTAAGATATAAACATGACACTATATATAAACACAGGAAGCTATTACACTATTATTGATCTGCATTGCTAATATTTACAAGCTTGTTTTTTTTTCAAGATTTTACTGTTTTAATTGTCTTCTAATTGCTCTTAAGAAAGAGAGAAGAAGAAAGGGGTGGGGTAGCCAAATTCCCATATAGAGAATGAAATGAAATACAAATCCTTACAGCCTCCTGGTTGCATTGGCCTCCAGGTAAAGGGACAGGATCTTCGCATTGTTCTGTGGGTCCGTCCATCTTCTGCATGTTTCCAAACTGCAAAGGTGTCAGCTGGACATCTGCAATAAGCAGAAAGCCATATCTAGTGTTGCTCACAAAGCAGGATTAGCAAAACAACAACAACACCCCTGTCTGGACACAGGCTGCAATTTTACTATATAAATCTGGCAAAGAGGTCCAAGAATGATCATCAGTCTACATTGAGGCAGGACCTCTTGGCGGCTTTCGATACCATCGACCATGGTATCCTTCTGCGACGACTGCGGGAGGTGGGGGTGGGAGGCACTGTTTTATGGTGGTTCTCCTCTTACCTCTCGGGCAGGTCGCAGTCGGTGTTGTCGGAGGGCAGAGATCGACCCCTAGGCCCCTAACATATGGGGTGCCGCAGGGTTCGATCCTGTCCCCCCTTCTTTTTAATATCTACATGAAACCGCTGGGCGAGATCATCCGACGGCACGGGATAAAACCACCAATATGCGGACGATACGCAGTTGTATCTGTCCGCCCCGTGCCAACTCAATGAAGCGATGGACGTGATGTGCCAGGGTCTTGAGGCCATTAGAGACTGGATGGGGGTTAACAAGCTTGTACTCAATCCAGATAAGACCGAGTGGCTGTTGTGCTTCCCTCCCACTAATTGGCCAAGTGTTCCATCTCTCAGGCTGGGGGGTCAAATAGTACGCCCCTCAGATAGGGTCCGCAACTTGGGAGTCCTCCTGGATCCACACTGACTTTTGAACATCACGTGTCAGCTGTGACCAGGGGGGCATTTGCCCAGATTCATCTGGTGTGCCAGTTGCGCCCCTACCTGAACCAGGAGGCCCTCACAACAGTCACTCGTGCCCTTGTGACCTCTAGGCTGGAGTACTGCAATGTGCTCTACATGGGGCTGCCTTTGAAGAGTATCCGGCAACTTCAGCTAGTCCAGAATGCGGCCGCGCGAGTGATCATGGGTGCACCTCGCTTCACCCACGTAACACCTATCCTCCGCGAGCTGCACTGGCTACCTGTTGCTCTCCGGGTGCGCTTCAAGGTGCTACTTGTCACCTACAAAGCCCTTCATGTATTGGGTCTGGGTACTTGAGAGACCGCCTACTGCCAATTACTCCACTAGACCGATCCGATCGCATAGATTAGGCCTCCTCCGAATTCCATCAATGAGCCAATGTCATCTGGCAACTACCCGGAGGAGAGCCTTCTCGGTGGCTGCTCCGACCCTCTGGAACGAACTCCCCATAGAGATTCGTACCCTCACCACCCTCCAGACCTTCCGCACTGCCCTTAAAATCTGGCTGCCCCAGCAGGCCTGGGGCTAAAGACCCTAACCCCACCCGAATGGTATGATTGTTGTGTGCTCTTTTAACAATGTATTGTTTTATGTTCATAACTTGTTTTGTCCTCCCCTTCCCTTAACTTGTGAGCCGCCCTGAGTCCCCTCAGGGAAAAGGGCGGCATACAAATAAATAAACTAAACTAAACTAAGACATAAAGTGAAACAAGGACATAAGAGTGAGACAAGACATGAAATATAGAGAATGAATAATTTTTAAGTCTTGTAGACAAATAGAAAGACTAAGTGTCAAGCCTCGAAACTCACACCTGCTGTATTTTTAGTTAAAGTTCAGTCACCACAAATGCTTTATTAGAAACATAGATGCGTCTTTGCAAGTCAACTGTGACCTCAATGTACAAGAGAGGAAACAAGTTGTTTATCTGCTTCTTGCATAGCAACAGTAGCCTATAGATTATTTGACCAATTAACGCAGTCATAGTACATTTCCGTGTTTGGCTACTTTTGAGGAACTTATAAGAGCATGCTTCTCCACAAGAAGGTTGTTCAGATGTATAGATGATTGCTTTGGCTAACTTGTTCTGAACCTTGATACCAAAAAAGCTACTTCTTTTGATCCGAAGTCTGAGTCCCTTAATTTCTGCAACAGCATGATATGAAACCAAACTGATTCTTGGCAAGATGATGAGGTTAATTAGGCCAATCTCTTCTTCCCATTATGAATAGTTAAAGTCCACTCACTGAGCAGTGGTGTTTCAGGAACTAAAAGTCAAGATGGTAGCAGTAACCATATGTCTGAAGCATTACCTTTTTGATTGCCATCTTGACTTGACTTGTTGTTGCATACTTTAAGGTTGTCGAACCAATTATATTTCAGTGGCATTTGTCAAAATAAATCCTGTCCTACAAATGAATTGAAATGTGACCCCAAAAGCAATAAAAACAGAAATCTGCTATTTTTGCCACTTACTGTTGGAAATGAATTCATTGTAGATAGCGATTTGATTGAAATCCCCACAAAGGCCACAAGTTTGATTAGCATATTTTTCATTTAGTTCCAGCTAAAACAAGACAAAAAAATGTAACTATAGTGAAGATCTACAGTTTTAAGAATGAGAGTTAAGAACTAACAACAGGTTATATAGAACATTGGCAAACAGGTGTAGGGATGAGCATGTTTAGAGATTAAAATGAAGTTCATTTGGATTAGTGTTTAAGGTCTGATAGTGGAATTCTGTTTTCTTTCTTATTTTTGAATTCCCATTACATCCAATGTTTGCCTTTGGCTCTCATGTTAAATCATAGTGTTGTACAAAATAAATAGGCCATTGCTCCCTTTCCCTATGATACAATTAAACTGAAGATAGAAAGGTTTTGTTCTGATGTCTCTTTGAGCAATATTTTGTATTTAATATTAATTATGACTTATTTTAGCAAGCCTATTTCATAAGCCATTAATATTTGGTTACCATTAAGCTTCTTCAATTTATTAATAAATTGATTAAATTAATTAAATATACTACCCATCTCACCTGAGTGACTCTGGGTAGTTTACAACTAAAATTCATATAGCCATAGAAAAAGAAACATGATTAAAAACAAAGGTAAAATAACAGTATTAAAATAAAGGTAAAATGGTACTAAAAGATGGAGGGAAATTCAACCATCCTGATGGTTGCATGCCAATCTTGAACCACATGCCAGGAATCACAACATATCTCCCCTACCTAACCAGGTGGGTTGGGTCAAAGTAATTGAGACAAGATGGTACTGTTCTGTGAAGGGACTTAAAAGTGATAACCAATATCTTGAACTGGACTCAGAAACAAACAGGCAGCTCACATAACAGAGATGTTACAGGCACAACTCCTAGAGACAGCCAGAACTGCACATGCCACCCAGATGGGTTTCTGCTGGTTTGCCCCAGATCGGGTGAACCTGTAGTGGCAGCAGCAGGAGGCTGCACCACCCACCGGGACACTTCTGCACATGCACAGAAGCATCTCATGAGTGCACAAGTGTGGGCATGCGCACGAGCAAACCAATAGTAAAATAAATTGAAACCCACCACTGATGCCACCACATTCTTCTGAACACTTCTGAACACTTTTCAAGGGTAGCCATATGTAGAGCACATTGCAGTGCAGGAGATTACCAGGGTATGAGTGACAGAAATAAGAGCTTCTCAGTTAGGGAAAGGATGCAACTGGTACATAACTCAAAGTTGAGCAAGGCCTCTTTGCCATGATTGCCACCTACCCTCAAGCAGGAATCTTAAGTCTTAAATCTTAAGTCCAGGAAGAACCTCAGATTATGTACTAGATCCGTTTACAATGAAATGAACCTTCCCAAACATTTCCTTGAAGTCATCCCAGAATAGAAGACAAAAGACAGTCCCCAATTTTGGTGTGCCTCATTAGTTGGGGCATAAATAAATGAAATGAGACTAAAGGTAGTCCTCTAGTTATAATGGCAGCTAAGTCCAACCTTTTGGTCTTAATTCATTGCAGTCATTACTAAGCCATCCACATGACCATCTTGCTCAAATGGCCGCAATCCAAGATCTAACTGTTGCAATTGTTAAGCAACTGTGCATGCCATTAAATGACTGCATGGGGGTGCCTCAGGGAGTGAAAAACCACCCTCTGCCCCACCACACCTATTGTGGTGCTCCATCCTTCATGGATGTCTTTTTGTCACCTCATTCCATCCTTTGTGCAGGGCCCTTTCTTGTGATGATTTGGAAAGCTCTTCACTAAATTATCTGATTTGAAGAAGGAGACTTTCTGAATCATCATGAGAACAATGGCATTTGCTAGTATTTTCTCCTCCTGAGAGGAGAAAGGTTCTGATATTCAACATTAGGAATAAAAAATCATTTGATTCTTTGTTTAAACATTAATGAGGTTGCTGAGCTCTGCTGTATGTTCTTCAGATTCCATTCTAGTTATATAACCTCTGTGCCCATTTAAAAAAAAATAAAGATAGAGGAGAAAACACACTTGTTTCCAAATTAGGAAAAGGTTTGGTGGTGACAACAAAATCAGTAAATTGGTTACAGAGCCCCTTGAGTTAATGGATTATTCTTTAATTCTGAAAGAAATAAAAAGTAAAAACTACCACAACAAAGAATGTGCAACACTGCCACAATAATTAGTACTCTCCTTACACTTCATTAAAAACAGACTTATTTAAACACTGAACCATTAATATTCCTAGTTTTGGGCTGCAAAATGTGACTTATCACTAAATGACAGTAGTGAGATATAGAAAACTTTTCCATTTTTTCCTTCCAAGTGATCATCCAAATATTTGAAACTTAGATCTAATAGTCCTAGCCTCACAGTTATACTTTCATTATCTAATGATTGCACAATTATTCATTGTGCAAGCAAAGATATTTTCAAGAACAGGCATGCAATTAAGAACACTGAGTAAATAAGGAAGCATCCATATGTATAGATCACTTATATTGTACTAGATTTAGATTCAATCAAATCAAAGAGTATCAAAGCCAATTGCAAAAATCGGTACTTTTTGAGAAACATTTGGGAAGATACAACTGTTTGTGGAGGCAACTCCTAAACAGCATATACATTTAATAACTTACTATTCTTATCCATCATGTCAATAATGTTTGATTGCAAAATAGCATCCATGGGTGCTTTTTTGGGTCTATAATTTTCTATATGTTGATGATAGACAGACAGACAGATAGACAAGGTGTGTGTGTGTATGGATGGATGGACGGACGGAGAAACAGAAAGACAGACATAATGTATGTGTGTAAGCAAAGATCCACAAGTCATTTCCAAAACCATAGTAGGGATTCCTTGCCATTTCTAGAATAGGTTCTTACCAAAAGGCTATCCATTTGATTCCACATCATGGTGACTCCTAATTTCCCATGGACCTTAAGATAACCCGAGATTCTCTCCATCATAATTCCTAAGTGGCTGTAAGGCAGCTGAACCCTGGAAACAAAGCACATTACAATTGAAAGTGATAGAAATTCGCTTACAGGAAATATCTCATTTACAAATGTTAAACTGAAATATGAACAATATATGAAATGACATTCCTCCTCTTTGCCCTGGTGCGACTGGAATTTATGGCTTTGAAATAACAAAAATATATTTGTTTAAATAATGAAACTTACGGTTCTCCGTTGACAGTAATGGAATTAGGGGTCAGTTCAACAGCTACTCCATCAAGTTTTAAAACCACATGGCTTATAACAGTAACATTCTCAACCACCAAGTGTCTAATTTGCACATTGAAGTCTTCATAAGAGATTTGCAGTGGGATGCAAAGACATAATTGCAGAGTCCAGGAAACTGATAGATATCTCCATCAAGGTCTTGAAGTGGAAATTGCCCCAAGTGCTACACACTCTATGATTATGAGCTGAGTTTCCAGCTGTGGATTCAAAGTAATATGTAAAACTTTTTGTTCAAGACTATCCTCTTTAGCCACCTATCCACACCCTTATCTACCCATTTATTTTCTCATCCACTCCTCTAAGATGTTTTTTTCCACCCCTTCAATCATAACCAATTACTTGAGACTGCCTAGACAAATAATTGTTTTCTTGGAAAGCTATTTTTTTAAGTGGTTTGCCATTGCCTTCTTCCTAGGGCTGACAAAAAATGACTGGCTCAAGGCTTTGTTCCTAAGGTGGGATTAGAACTCATAGTCATATTTCTAGCCTGCTGCCTTAACCATTACACCAAATGGCTGCCTTCTCTAGAATACAATCATTCACATGAAGTATGGCAACATTTCAGTGTGATTATTCATTGTTATTGCCATTGAGATCCCTTCCCTTCCACCCTCTTTTTGATTGCTCTGTTCCTAATTAATGTTAAAGTCTTCTATTTTCACTCTGAAATCTCATTGCTGATGTGAACTCAACAATTCATATGGAGCGACTAATCTAAAAACTATTTTTAACAATATAATAATATTATCTTTGACCAACTTACTCTTGATAACCATTGTTGTTCTCAATGCAGGGATCATGCTCACAGGGCTTGAGGGAGCTAATGTGGTAAAATCTGAAACAAAAGAATTCTATTATAGAACAAACATTTTTGCAATGTCACAATGTATTTCCAAACCTCACTAATGATTACATTTTCTAGTGACATTTATCTCTCTAAATTCAGCATACAATTAGTTTATTTCTTTCTCTTATGATCATATTTATTTGTCATCTATCTTGCAGTTCAAGGCAACTCTAATATTTATAAATATTTTTTTGGCAGATCTTTCATTCTCAGATTAGCTGAGTAATTGGAATATTCTGAACTGGAATTCCAAATAATACAGTGCAATTCTTACAGTGCAGGTTAAAGGAATAATTTTGTTTCTTCATCAAATTGAATTCCAGATCAGAGGTGGCATTCCACTGGTTCTCTCCCATTTGGGCGAATCAGTAGTGGCAGCTGCGGGAGGCTCCACCCACCCCCCCAATGTAATGTGCGAGCGCTGTGCATGCACAGAAGGCGGTGCGCTTGTGCAGACGAGGCGTATTTGCTCATATTTGCAAACCAGTAGGGAAGGTAAGTGAATCCTACCACTGGTCCAGATGGCTCCTACCTTTTGGAACATCATATCTCCCAAGGTGAGATCTGCACCCACCCTCCAGACCTTCCAGAAGGCCCTGAGAACCTGGTTCTGCAACCTGGCCTGGGTCCCATTAGGAATGTACCACTCCGAAGGTGGCTATAGATTAAGAGAGGACTCTAACTCTCCCTGAGGTACTTCATGCTTCCCTCCTCCTTTTTTTATTATTACTATTGTTGTTTACTGTTTTATTTTTAATGTTTACAAATTTTTAATGCTTGTAAGCCACCCAGAGTTGTCTCTAAATGGGCAGCATTTTATTTATTTTTATTTATTTTTTATTTTTTATTATTTATTTATTTATTTATTTATTTATTTATTTATTTATTTATTTATTTAATAAACAAATACATTTGACAATTCAAAACTTTCTGAATTTCCTAATAATATTTAAGTTACTCTGAATTTAGTGGGATCTTTTGCTGAATAAATATGCACATAACTAGTATGAAACCTCTTATAACAAAGTTTTCTAATAAAAAAATAGAGTGCTAAAATTATGGGAATTTGTCTTCATATAAATAAGCTTAATTCTGAAAGTGATGTCTTACATAAAAGTAGCCATGTTGGCAAACATTTTCTTTCCATTGTGCAATCCATATCAAAATGGGAAAGAATGAATCCCTTTCTGCACTTAAATTTCTTTATAAATGGGTAGTGGAACAGTATTTCAATTTTGGCAAAATGTTTATCTTTAAAGAATATTTCTTGTGCAGATGGCAATTACATAACAGAAAGAAGGGTAGAAGTCCAAATTCTGTTTTCGTTTCTTTTTTCATTTTTCTTCCTTTTTTCCATTTCCTGTTTTTACTTCTATTGTATTCCAAAATTCTAATAAAATGTTTTTTTTAAAAAATCTTTGTTGACAAGCTTGAAAAGGGGGGTCACATGCTTCAAGATGTTGGGTGAAGAAGAAAAAGGGCCGAGATGCTGAGAGTCTTTGCGTTTTATACTCTCTCCTGGGCCCCACTTCCTGTTCCTGTCCCTGTATAAGAAATGCATTCTGACTGGTTGTCAGACTCCCAGGGGCGGGGTTTTTAGCTAACTTTGTAGGTTGTCCTGAGACCCAAGCTTGTTTGCCTTGCTGGCTAATGTAATCTTCCCAGGTGCCGTGTGGTGAGATGGACAGAGGGTTAATCCTACCTTTGTTACGTAGAATAGACTGGCTCAGTCTTAATGATCCCTTGACAAAGGTGAGGGGCAGAGTTTCTGCCTCCCTGAGTTTCCACTTCTCTTTTTAGGGAAAATATTCTGCCTTTTTAATATTTCCTAAAACATTTCATTTTCTAGGACAGGGGTGGGTTTTAACTTCCTACAGTCCCTAGATCTTTATGGCACCAAAAGGTTTCCAGCCAATTTGAGAGAAGAACTTGACAAAAAAGAAATATTAAGACTAACACCGTCAATATTTTTCACAAAAATTATATTTTTTCTCTCAGAAATACAGGAAGAAACCAACAACTGAAAATATTGATCAGGCCTATAAGCATAAACACTGCTCCAAGCATTTTCAATTATTTGTTCATTCACTGTGGCCTTAATCCACCCAGAAGCTGTTAAATGCGGCTGCTTGCCAACAAGCAGTTGCCATCCCAAGTTTGTTTTTCATCACAGCTTAATCTGTTTAACATAAGAATCACGCAAGATTTCTCCACCCTTCCATTTGCAAAGCAACTCATGTTTGCCACTTATCTATAAACTGAAAAACCAGTCCTCACTATTTGACAGCACATGACTGTGGCAGTATAGCTTTTATATGGTGAAAGGTTTAATGATTTAATGGAAGCTTCAGGTTGAGTTGATTTCAATCTTGTATAGAAAGTGAATTAAATGAAGTGCATCAGAGGTGGGTTGCAAATCCCGGCGCTACCTGTTCGCTCGTGCTCACGCATGCATGCAATGATCGGGGTGGATGGGTGGGCGGAGTCTCCTGCCGCTGCCGGTTCGCTCGATCTGGGATGAACCAGGAGCAAATCACCTCTGAAATGCATGCCTTAAACTACTTTAAGGTCCATCTTGATGGTGGGTTTTTTTTTTTTAATAATACATGTGAGAAAAACTAACTGGATAATTAGATTTAGATTTGTGGATAATATTGATGAAAATTTAGGACTGAACCAAGAAAAAAAATCCATCTATTTCCCAGAAAAGACATATCTTAAATGTTGTATTATAGCAGGTACAGTACATGCCTCATTTATATTTTAATTTCTTCAACTTTAATGATTCTGTAACAGTTCTATCCAAACCTTTCTTATTACAGCCAAAGAAAACAGACTTGAAAATTTCCTTTTCTAAATTGGAAGGGATATAATGACAAAGATCCAAAGGCTAATTAATTTTACATAACACTATCACTGGTGTAAATTACTTACTATCATGGGTGTATTGCTTACATATCCACACATACACAGTATATATTTGTTTAACAAGATATTCAAATACAGATTTAGATTAAATACCTGTGTGGTTTGTAAGTATACTGCTTAACTGACGAAAATGAACAATACTTCATCGTAAACCTAATTTTATTAGCAATGCCCCATCTTAAAAAACATATCTTTTGCTGTTTTTCCTAGTTAACCAAACTCTCATGTAGAAGATTCCACTTTCATTTTAAATGGAAAGAACAGCTGCAGGATGTATAATTATTTGCAAGCAGTAAACTTTGAAGTAGGCCAACAGCTTTGCTTTTGGTGTGCTGGACAGCTGCCAATTAACACACACACACACACAACACACACACACACACCACACACACACCGATAAAGGACCGGTTGGGAGAAGTAAGAATACAGGATTGTTTGACTGGCTTTTGCAAGCATATCCCCAAATATTCCCTCCCAAGCAAAGAGGAAAACGGGCTGTAAGCTTCTTCTCAATGATACTTTGAGCCTGGTACTGTGTGAGTTCAATCCTAGGTAGAGGCAGATATAAGGTCCCCTGCCTGGCCAGGGGGTTGGGACTAGATGGACCTGCAAGATGCCTTCCAACTCTTTTAATCTGTTACTTCTTAGTTTTATAGCATATTCTATATGTGTGGGAAGGATGATGGAAGGAACTGTTGCTGCTCTTTTCTACTGCCTTCCTGCTAAACTTCTTGCCACTTAGTCCTTCTTTTTCTTCATCTCACTTAAAGAGCCTTACTAAGAGAGAGCAGATGGTTGTCAAATCCCGGGTTTATGATTCTCTGCCCAGCTGAGCTCAAACAATGCTCAGCTCTAATAGAGTTTGTAAGTTCTTGCCTTCTTATACCTTGGATGATGCCCACATTCCTGTTCCACTCCACTTCCCTTGGCCCTGAGGGAGAGATGATTAACAGGTGATATGATGCCATCTTCACATCTGAAGGGGTATTATGGGTAGGTGATGAAGCAAATGTAGTAGTAGGTTGTTGTTGTTGGCTCAAATCAATGAGTTCACATTACAGAATGAGGAAAAGGAGAGATGGGGATGGTGAAAGTTATTTATTAGGAAATTTTAATTTAAAAATAACTTCCTGGTGGCACAAGTGCCGATGGTGGAGTTTGGATGACCATTTCTGTATGAATGGCCTGTTTTGGCAAGGGGTTGGATCTTACTGGCTACGCTAGTGCCTTATTCTGAAACACTTTGTGAACAACAGATCCACTGTGTAAAGATAAGAGTGATTTGAATGAGATGCCTCCTTGTTGGTCTGACAGCTCTTTCCCCTTCTCTCTTCTGTGCTCAATCAGAATAGGATGGAAGGGACCTTGGAGGTCTTCTAGTCCAACCCCCTGCTCAAGCAGGAGACCCTATACATTTTAGACAGGCAGTTGTCAGTCTTTTCTTAAAAATGGTGGTGAAGCAACCACAACTTCTAAAGGCAAGCTTGTTCCACTAGTTAATTATTCTCACTGTTAGGAAATTTCTCCTTAGTTCTAAAATTGCTTTAGAATAAAAAGAGAGAGAGATCCTTTATTAGTTTCCATCCATTCTTTTTTGTCCTGCCTTCTGGTGCTTTGGAAAATAAAATGACCTTCTCTTCTTAATCTTAATCTCTTAATCTTCTTAGTGCCAGCCCCTCAACTACTGGAATACTGCTATTATGTCACCCCTAGTCCTCCTTTTCTCCAGACTAGCCATATCCAGTTCCTGCAACGGTTCTTCATATGCTTTTGTCTCCAGGTCTTAATCATTTAATCATGCTTTAATCAGTCTGCTCCTTTCATCAGGGTGCTATTCTAAGAGGACGCCCAATGCTTTCTGTGTCTACATCGTGTTGCTCAATCAAAGATATCAATCTGCAAAATCTGCTTCTCTTCCTGAAAGACCAATGGAAACGGGGCCATGCAGTCTTATTTTTCACCTTTTTGCTCTGCCCTGTACATCATGTTACAGATACCTACAGTCATGTGTCTGCTGCACTTGCTGCTCATCAGGAGGGAAAGGCTCTTGGTCCACATATTGGGATTGCTGGTCCTCGTACTGGGATTGCTGATAATCAAACTGGGCATGTACTGCAGCAATAATTAGAAAAGCAAAGCATTAATGGTCATGGACTTCACAAGAAAAATTCACCTGCAACAATTCTGCAAAATATTATTGTCCATCTAGTATTTTACTTATTCTCTGGGATATTTATTTTCTCTGTTCATCAATCATCACTTAAAGCAGTTAAACGTATTCAGTGAAATAGAGAAAACAGTATAGAAAACAAGTGCCTGAAGTCATAATTAGTTCACTTCTGAGGGGTCCTTCGTGCTCTCTGAGCTTGGTTGTTTTCTTGCAGACATTTCTCAATCCAAACTAGTTAGCACCGTTAGTACCAAGGACCCCTCATTCCACCCCTGAACTACAAATATTTTCCTTTTTTGGCAGTTCATTTCTCCTTCAAAAACACAGCTGTAGAATGGCTCTTTGACTTGCTGTCTAAAAGCAAGAAAGGAAGGCATTCTAGAGAAATGTTCTGTGAAGTATTTCAGTGTTTTGGCCTCATTATTTTGAAAACCCTATCCTTTCACTGGGCATATAAAATACACTGAATATCCTAGAAGTAGCAGATCAATTTGATCTGATATTTACAAGTATGGCAATTTGTATTTCCTCCAAATTAAATCTCTGTGTTTGTGTGTGTCTGTCTGTCTGTCTGTCTCTCTCTCTCTCTCTGTGTCTCTCTGTCTCTCTTCCTTCATGTATGACAAATCTGCCTGTGCAACTCTGCTGTGGGTGTGCATGCATTTCAACATATATGTGGCAGCTTCTTTAAAATCCATGAAATTTCCATCAGTCAAAATTCACTAAAATCCTATTGATTTCAGTTTTTCTGCTCTATATATGAGTCTTGAAACAATCTACCAAGTAAGGCACATATTTAGTAAGTTATTATTTTTGCAATCCCTCTTGGCATTAATGGTCATAAATACAACATATTTCAAAGACAGTTGTTTCTTTCTCCTTTTTGCTTCATGAACCTGATCATAGTAATTATAGCCAACTGGAATAACCAATATGTAGAACATCTAAAAATGTTATAAAACTAAGTTTTGAGAGATGAAGTTTGCTTGTCTCCATCTAGAACTCAACAGTATCAAAACTTGAGCCACACTAGTAATACATTTTAGTCTAGCATTAACCTTTCTAGTTATGCTCAGCAAGATGCTTCTAGAAAGTCTCTAAGTAGCACAGGGTTAATGGACTCCCTTTCTCTGTTTTCATCCTACAAATGGAAATTTAATTTGTTCTGCCTCTGAACATCGAAGTCTACACATATTTAAGACAATGACAATTCTTTTGACTTGTAACATCATGTTCCATAATTGTGTGCCAGGTGGCAAAATACTTTCCTTAGTCTCTCTTCAATTGTCATGTGTGTATTTCATTGATTATTCTTATTCTAGTACTAGAGAAGGGAGAAACACCTTCTTGAACTTCTTTCTTAAGAGCATTTAGAAGTTTACTAGTTTGAGTCACCTTTTAGTCAACCATTCCCCTAAACTTAAACATTTTCAACTGATTTTACTCCTATAGAACACTACATTGCTAAATATTTTCGCTCTATTCCTTCTTATAAAGAAATAGCCAGAATTGTAGAACATTCTAAATATAGTATATATGTATATATATGTACACCCATGAACTGATTCATAATGCATATTACATTAGTAGTTTATTTTAAGTTAATTGTTACTACAAAATAGCTTACAATTTAAGTTATTTTATATATTTTATTAATTGACTATGGTGGATATGCATGTATGTCTACAGTGTGTTATTAGTTTATATAGAATGGGATGATATTTCTGTCTTTCCAAAATGAATAATGTTAGTGTTGACAGATTCTAATGATTTCATTCCATCTAAATGCAATGAATCAAAATTCTTTGATATTAATCAAATGCAATGTTATCACAATGAGTCCTGAATTTTATGCTGAACCAGAAGCATATTAAAATATGAACTACTGGCATTTTCTTCTTTGATATCACTTAGAAAACTTCCTACCATCTTATTACAAGTACCTTGAATAGAAACTGTGTAAAAGTGTTTTGCAATAACACTGATCTTAATGCTACTTGTCCAGTACGCAATGGAATCTAAATTCAGGCAGATCTGCTAAAGTATCAGTATAGCACATTCCATGTAGCCTACATAAACAGCTCTGTCTATTGTGAGGCATTATTAATCATAATTATTGATAATCAAAGCCCCTGAAATTTCAAAAGAGAGCTGTACGTATTTCAAGTATGAAAGGGATGGAAGAAAACTGGATAGTATTTTCACAAGAATATAATATATAGAGATACTGCTTAAGATAAATATTTCTGGTCATGGTTTCAATCAGTTTTTACATGTTGTAAAGTTTTGAACAGTTTGACCCTCATAATTCCCATCCCGACTTTCTCTAGGAAATGAACTTAGATGCTTTGGAAAACACCCAGAACATAATCTTTTCAGAGTATCTTGTCTCTGTAGATCATATGAAATAAAGTTCTATTCCTTATTTCAAAAATGACTGATAAATTACAGGACAGTACACAATCCCAGGAGGCCATAAAGTTCACATTCCTTGAATGGCTGACAATTTTAAATGCAATTAATTCAATGTTGGATTTCTAATTAATAAAAAATAGCATGAACTTTGCAATAGACTCCAAGAACTTAACAATCTTATTACAAGCCACCTAAACAATGCAGTGTTTTTATTTGCCTTATTAACCTTCTTACATTTGTAACTTTCTACATTCACATATGAAACAGTATTTATTCTTGCAGAAAAAAAATGTACATAAAAGAGAGAATTAATTTTCTATGCTTTGTAATGCACCCGCTCCATTAACGACTGGTTTGTCTTTTCTTTCTAGCATTTTTATCCATCAAAATACTGCTCAGTGTGTCAATGCAAGCTGGAATTGGCGATTGATAGGAAAACTCAAGCAAGTGTTTTTCAAGTCCTGATAACATTTAATGAGGCAAAGCAAAGAAAACAGTGTAAAAGCATCAGACCTTCAAGAAGCCAAACATTTGCTGAATGTCTTCCAAATGATAGGAAATGAACTTCTCTTAAAGTTTCCTACCTTTCTGATGGCTTAAGATGATCTTAGTATCCATAGTGGTATTCGGGTCCCCCTGCCTGTCCCCATCCTGCCTGGGGAGTTGGCAGTATGTACCATGGGCTTCTGAGAACCCACTTGTCTTTTGATGCCTCTATATAGCAGGCGTGTGGACTCTGGCTGAGTTCCCAGATAGTTTCACAAGCTCCCAGAGAGGTGGAGTTTCAGAATCTTTAGCAGGTGCACAGGTTGTGAGAGGATGCTGTTTTACTTTATTTGGAGTTGCTATGGCCATTGAAGAAACTCAGATGAAATGAAAAGCAAAGGTCACAACGTTTTTTTGCCACTTAATAGAGTTAAAGAGAAGATGCAATTCAAGGATCTTCCCCTTCCTGAGAGTCATGGTGGAGTAATGGTAAAGAGGCTGGGCCCATGTTCAAGTTCTTCCTCAGCCGCAGGAGCTCACCAGATGACCTTGGGTCATGAACCTTTGCTTAACCCAACTTCCTTCTCAGGAATTTTGTTAATAAGGAAAAACGGGAGGAGGAAACACTACAGATATTACTCCTAAATGACGCGTAAAGATTGGGTGGGCTGTTTCTATCCTTAATACTCAAGTTCTAAATAACTTTTAAATAAATACTCATGCTGAAAGTAGCAGTCACTAGAACACTATTACAGAACAAAAATAGAAAGAGACTAAAGATTAAAGATTCCTTAAAAACTTCCAGGCAACCTAGGTCAAATGCTAAATTAACAGAGATGTAGATGTTTTAATTGCCACATTTAGATAATGTCTTTAAAAAGGTTTTGTGTAAGGGTGAAAACAATATATGAAAAGGTATAATTGAATTTTCACTGAGGGGAAGAATGAAGGAAACTATGTCAAAACCACAAAGCAATAGCAATAGCAATAGCAGTTAGACTTATATACCGCTTCATAGAGCTTTCAGCCCTCTCTAAGCGGTTTACAGAGTCAGCATATTGCCCCCAACAACAATCCGGGTCCTCATTTTACCCACCTCGGAAGAATGGAAGGCTGAGTCAGAACTGCAGTCAGTCAGCTGAAGTAGCCTGCAGTGCTGCATTTAACCACTGTGCCACCTCGGCTCTTAGACCCTGAACAATATCAAAAAGTGAGTAAGTAAGTAATAAGTAAGTAAGTAAGTAAGTAAGTAAGTAAGTAAGTAAGTAAGTAAACAAACAGCCAAATAAATAAATAATAAATAAACAAACAATAAATAAATACCTTACTTCAGTATGCTAGGGAAGGTTTTCCCATAGGGAAACAACAGCTTCCCAAGCCTGCAACTTGGATTAATTTCGTTTAATTAACCTTGTGCAGCTACTAACCAATAAAAAAACCGCGATGTAAATTAATTTTTTTAACATTAAACGGGGCATTGGAGGTCTAGTCCAACCCCCTGCTCAGGCAGGAAGCCTACATCATTTTCAACAAATGGTTGTCCAATCTCTTCTTAAAACCTCCAGTGTTGGAGTATTCACAACTTCTGGAGGCAAGTCGTTTTACTGATCGTTCTAATTGTCAGGAAATTTCTGTTAGTGGAGATTGCTTCTTTCCTTGATTAGTTTCCATCCATTGCTTCTTGTCCTGTTTGGAGAATTAGTTGATGCACCCTCTCTTCTTTGGTCTGCCTCTTAGATATTGGAACACTGCTATCATATAGTCCTTTATTTTATCCAAATAAACATACACAATTCTCATATGTTTTAGCCTCTGGTGCCCTAATCATCTTTGTTGCTCTTTTCTGTATAGATCAATACAATAATTCAGTAAACGTATCTTTCCAGACATATTACAATATAGTACCTGAATCAGAGCAGGGGCTGGTAGTCTGTGCAATTAACAGGGAACACTATAGGATCTCAGATGATGGCACAGATGTTGAACAATGTCACTTTCCAATATCTTGCAAAGTTAACCATGTGACTCTTGTAAGATTTGAGATTTTGCCATTTAAAAAATAATGATAAAACAAATTTAATTTCAAGAATCTTTGGTTTCTACTTAAGTGTTGATGGTACTTTGGTGTTGATTGTCTCTATGGCTGCTCGTTAGGAAGAAAAGACAGAGGAAACTCTGCCTATAGCTCTAGATATAAAATTATATGCATTTATCCCATTCAGGTGCTTGTCTAGATGTCTAAACCCTCCAGTTTCATGGTGGCTAAGCAGGTTTTCCAGTATATGCAGAATGTAAAGGTTTTTACTCTATGCTTTGCGTAAAGAGCTATTACTCTTTTCCTCAATCACTTGGTTAAATTAGTTCTGCACTTTTGCAATAACTCATCTTAAAAAGATGAATTTATTAACAATACTAGTAGTCCATACTGGGCATTTTGGTTTTTTTACATAAGATTATGAATTTCACGTGGTCCTTCTTGTCACACTCTATCTCTTCCTGAAGAAGAGGATTCAAATTTCCCAGATCCAGCCCTGTTCATGATTCTAGGAGGTGTTTAAATTTGTTGGCCCAATGTGGCTGATACCAGAAAGCTGAGATGGTTCAGGTCTAGTAAGTATTGGGATCGAAAATCAACAGGAATCCCAGGGCTTTAATGTAGATTAGGAAGTTTTAAAAAAAATCTGAAGGAAATGGTAAACCAACTTTGTATTAGTAGAAAGGAAAATCCACACATTTCCATGAAATCCCCCAAAAAGAGCTCAACTCCAAAGAGAAATTTCATTCCATGTCATGGATTTGTTTTAAACTAGAAAATGTAATGAGAATCATACCACACCCAACTTTCTCTTTCCAAAGTGACAGAGAAAATAATGTTCTCACACACACCAACAATTGATAATATAAAAAAGTATGTACTGTAGGTATAATTACTCACAAAGTTGAGGAAACCTATGAGGCTGGCGTAGAACTAAGCAAAGACAAAGAATTGCAGTTCAAACAAATGGGACTCGGTAACAATGACTTTGTAAATTACATTGTTAAGAATGCTTCCAGTGACTGGAAAGCGGTGAGGGGGAGATTATGGCATAGTTGAGAGACTTGACTATCCTAAACAAACAAAATAATCGAGTTCAATATTTACATCTGAGCCAGGTTACTTGTTTTCAATCAGCCACTCATCCTAAAATAAGCAAAACCAAGTAGTTATTTGCTAGTGGTAGGCACACCTACAGGGCTGGGGTTACACTTATACCCATATGTTCATTGAAGATTACTTAGTTTGCTCAGAATCAAGTAGTAAAACTTTTCTGGAATGAAACACCTTTATTTGGTAGTGGAGACTGGCTACTAATGAGCATAAATGATTTGAAAATTGCCTTCACTCTACATAGAACAGGGAGTGAACCTCCAGCTGTTAAATCCAACTATATTTCGCAGTTTCACTTCATGTAGTCCTTGGCCTAATTTCAAATGAAGATGAGAGAGAGAGAAGATGGGCAGTTCCACCTACTTGTGATCTCACCCAACTATTGCATATTGTGGCCATAGCAGTTTTCTCAAGGAATGTAGACCTTGCGGGAGAAAAGTTTGCTTATTTTTTTATTTAGACAAAGTAAAGTTAAGGTAAAAACCAATTTTTCCTCTGACATGTCAGCCATTTACTCTGATTATTGCTTGAACCTGGGAGTTGAACAAGTTGGATTAATGGGCAAACCTGCTAATCAGGTAGAACAGGTGCATCATTTGATAGATAAATTCAGGTAATATATTAAGTGAAACTATATAGTTAACCCAAGTGCTCTCTCTGAGACCATATGTGTGGAATGTACTAAAAAGGGGGAAAAAACCAATTAAAGAGGAGGCATACCTTTCTATTTCCAATCCCAGCTGTGAAAGTTAGGACCAATAGACATGGCTACCTTTTCCTCTAGTTTGTTGATCCTGTCATTTGTAAATAAAATGAAAATATTATAAATGCTAATCAAGTTCATTAACACCCTTCCATAGGAAGTTGCATCTACTTCAGGTCCCCTGTTAAGGAAACTATCAATGCTTTGGAAAATGGTGTATCACTAACACAGTACAAAAGAGATCTTGCCTTCTTTGCTTACATTAAGCAAGATAAAATAATTAATATTGTTTTAAGAATAATATGTCTGTTATTGTGAGAAAAAAATAAATCTGTCTACATTTTTTTTTCAGCTGAAGAAATGTTAACAGTGTTTTTCAATAATCATTTCCCATGATGATCAGTAAGATAGATTAGGACATTCAGACTTTGGAGAATTAACCAAATCTCTCTAATGGCCTTGTAGTCTAGGTTTCTTTTCTTGTTGCAGATCATAGCAGAAAGAAAATAAAACTATACTGGGGTGAAATGTCAGTAATTAAGCTAGCAGATATTGGCATGAAAGATGACCCTGCCTCTCTTTCTCATGAGATCTCATCACTACAGAAGCTGGCCGGAATGAAAAGGTTGACCTGGACTATATTCATGTGAAGGCTATTACCTAATTTTGAAAGAAGGAAGTCCCACACAGCTTTCCATGGCTCCCCCCACCACATTTTATTTGCTTAAAAGACAGCAGAAAGCATTTTCAGTCAAGTTTTATTTAGACAGTCAAGCAGCTTCATTTTTGAGCCTCAAGCATCTAATAGGTTTGCATTCTTTTCCTAACAGTCCCCCCCCCCAAATAATACCTTTACACAGGTGGATATTGAAGTACAAAATGTACTTATTTATCAAATGTATACACCACCGCTCTCCAATATCTGAGTAACTCTAGATGGTTTCAGATTTAACAGAGTTAAAACAGTATTAAATATAGAATTTAAAAGGTGGAGGGACCCCCCCCCCAAAATTTCCTACCATTCTTTGATCCCCAGGCCAGTTGGCAGAACCACTCTTCATGTAATTGGGACAAGACAGTTCCTCAAACAGCTTGGTTTCATGTGATAAAGGGCCTTAAAAGTGGTAACCAACATCTGGAATTGGACCTGGAAGCAAACTGGCACCCAATGCCAGGTTACACAATGGAGGTGTTACATGCAACAGCCTCAGAGTTCCCAAAACTGTTCATGCAACTGCATTCTACATCAGTTGCAACTTCTGAGTACTCTTCAAGCCCCATGTAGAGTGCATTGCAATAATCCATATGGGAGATGACCAGGGTATGAGTGATTGAAAGAAGTGTTCCAGAACCATGAAGGAGAACAATTGGCATGAAATTGAGCAAAGGTGAATCACCTGAGCAATTGTGAATCCAGGAGAATCTACAGATTATTCATCACATTCATCTGGGTCAGTGCAATCCTATCAAAGATCAAGGATGGCAAACCCCCAGAATCAGATGAAGAGGACCCTCCTCTTCCACAGCCACTCTGTATTACATGGGTTCAGTTGAAGCCTGCTATTCCTCATACAATCCTTCACAGCCTCCAAGCACCACAAAATACATCATTGCATCACATAGTTCACTCAGGACAGAGATATACAACTGGTATCATGTACATACTGATGGTACTTCATCCCATGGTGATGGATTACCTCATCCAGCAGCTTGATGTAGATGTTCAAAAGCAATTGGGAGAGTACTGAGCCCAGGATCACCCACAAAGCAGGAGCCACAGCCAAACCTCTGCTTCCTATCAATGACAATTGGGACCTGCTTCTGAGAAAGGGGGTGAACAGCACAAAACTGTTCCCCCCACCCCAACTCAAATCTGTTTTGGTAAGCTCAATTTTAATTCATCAACTGAACGATTTTGGCAAGTCAAAATTTTAATTTATAAACTGAAGTGATGTTCCATTGAAAATTACAAGAAGTAGTGGCATAAAAATTATTGAAGGCAAAGTTTTTCAGTAAGACCTATGATGATTGTGAAATGCTGTATTAGATTGGATAGGGACATGGTGGCTCAGTGGCTAAGATACTGAGCATGTCAGAAAGGCCAGCAGTTCAGCAGTTCAAATCCCTAGTGCCACATAACGGAGTGAACTCCCATTACTTGTCCCAGCTTCTACCAACCTAGCAGTTTAAAAACAGGTAAAAATGCAAGTAGAAAAATAGGGACCACCTTTGGTGGGAAGGCATTCCATGCAACTTCAGCGTTTAGTCATGCTGACCACGGAGACATCTTCAGACAGTGCTGGCTCTTCGGCTTTGAAACAGAGATAAGCTAGACCTAGAGTTGGGAACAACTAGCATATAGTGCAAGGGGAACCGTTATCTTTACCTTATAGATAGGATCCATGGATGGATAACCCAGAGGCCCTAGAAGTGTTGAGATGAAAGAGAGAGCTCTTTGCTTGAGAGAAAGAAATCTGATCTCAAATTCCATTAACACCTCCTTGGGGAATGTGGCAGAAATGTGATCAACTCTTTGCTCCCTAATGTATTTAGTTAAGAAAATTTATATAGCTGTCCAATTCCAGGTGACTTGCAAGGATAAAAGTCCAATAAGAAAGCAATAAAAGACTGTAACCCCCCACCCATCCTCTGGTGACAACAACCAAATGAGCCATTTGATGGGCTCCATCACACTCTGGAGTCCTAAGGCTCATTGCAAAAACCAGTTCTCTTTGCAAAATAACGACACAATGCAGGGCCAATCTTATCTCTTTAATGCTAGATTTCTCTTGCTGGGAGAGATAAAAGAAGAAAATAAGGTGTGTAGCAGAGGCAGACCAGGGAGGCTTTGGATCCATAGATATTCCAGAAAGAAGATCCATGTTAAAAAAACACTTAAAGCAGATAGGTTGGATTGGGCTTCCAGCTGTCTAGTAACACTTTATGAAATAATGGTTTAGGAATTGCAAATAAACCCTTAGTGTATAACTTTAATAGAGTTGAAACTCAAACATCCCACCACATATGATAATAGGAACTAGTCATTGCAACAAACGCTACTCAAGAGATTTGCAATTAAAGTTTTAGACCTTATCCCACAGAGGAGGTTCAGGTTAAACATGGAAATTATGTTTTCATAATGTGTGATTTCATTTTCGCATGGAGTGCACTTAGGCTCACTTGAGTTAAAAATAAGAGTTGAAACCTGCAGTAATCTTACATTATAAAAAGATTTTCCATTCCCTTCTCATTAAGAATGAATAACTTCAAATCCTGGAGCCTAGAAAAGCAAAAGCAAATGGAACCAAATTGTCTGAATTTTAAAAAAGAAACCACCAGCCGAGGTGGCGCAGTGGTTAGGGTGCAGTACTGCAGGCCACTTCAGCTGACTGTTATCTGCAGTTCAGCGGTTCTAATCTCACCGGCTCAAGGTTGACTCAGCCTTCCATCCTTCCGAGGTAGGTAAAATGAGGACCCAGGCTGTGGGGGCGATATGCTAACTTTGTAAACCGCTTAGAGAGGGCTGAAAGCCCTATGAAGCAGTATATAAGTCTAACTGCTATGCTATTGCTATATTAGTCTAATAGTGAGTAAATAGCACTTTTCTATTAGTTATTTCAGGGCTTTACAGTAAATAATATCTGGCCTGGAAAATTTTAACCTAATCTTGAGTAGGATATGCCTAGATTATGTCAAGATGTCCTTGTTTATTGAAAAAAACTTCTTTTATTCATTGTCATAGCTGTGTATGTACACATTTCAAGATTATACCCTTTCCTACAACCTGACATTCTTATCAAAATGATGATTGGCTCCTGCAATTTATAACCAGATTGCCATTTGCGAATCTTTAGAAGAGAGTGGATGATTGGTCTGACTCGTTATCATATTTGTTTAAGAAATGTGTCAGCATTCCGAGTAACACATCTGCTAAAAGCAGAACTCCAAGGCAGGTAGATCCATCAAAGAACATGTTTATCAGATACATCATATCAGCACAGCTAGTTAAAAATCAACTCTAAAAATTCCTGCAGTTTTCCCCTAATTAAAAGAGTAAATATTTCTTTCCCAGATGTCACCAGTCACATTGTCCAATGAAAGTAGCTGGGAGGCTGCTTGATCACTCCTCTCCTCCTTCACTTGCCAGCTGTTGGGATGACCTTGATTCCTACAAGAAAACATTTTGTTTGATTGATAGCCGGTTTATCTACTTCCCCCCTCCTTTCCCCCTTTCGAAGTTCGTGGCAAACTATGAGGCAGGAAAAGATTCAGCCAGGTTCCCTTCAGAGTTGAAAGATTGACTAAACTCATTGATACATGTAAAAAGGCTTAATCAGAGCAGTAGGTGGGTGAGATGAAGAACAAAAGGTACGAAGAGGAAAATACAACAAAATTACCAGGAGGGTAAAAATACCCCCCAAAACCAGAGGGAAGGCAAATTATCCCAGCAGCTGTATGTTGTAAAGCAGACAAACATTAGTGCACAAGATAATCTACCTGTTAATGACTACTTTTACTTCAGCTGCAATAACACAAGGGCTATCAATAGATACAAACTTAATGTAATCTGTTCTAATCTTGATTGCAGGAAAAACGATTTCAGCAATAGAATAGTAAATGTGTGGAACACCCTACCTGATCCTGTTGTTAGTTCCTGTAACCCCCATATCTTTACCTTAAGCTGTCTATCATGCACCTACGCATTTCTTAAGAGGTCCCTAAAGGAACCTGCATAAGCGCACCAGTGTGCCTCAAGGTTGACTCAGCCTTCCATCCTTCCGAGATGGGTAAAATGAGGAGCCAAATTGTGGGGGGCAATAGACTGACTCTGTAAACTGCTTAGAGAGGGCTGGAAAGCACTGTGAAGGTGTATATAAGTCTAAGTGCTATAGTGCTATTGCTATGAGCTTTTCATAGATTTGCTGTGCTCGGCCTCTTATCAGTAATCTCTAGACGGAGTGGCTGCTTATATGAATAGATTGTCATCTTCATGCCAGAGAGAATCTTAGAAATGAAAAAGAAGAGGAAAAATCCAGATTATCCAGTGACCTGAAATTATTTTATGATGCAGTGAAACAATATATAGCTAATAGCAATGGAATAACTTGCGACAGAATGATTGGCATGTCTTAAGCCTGTTCTCTCTCCACCTAAGAAAGTCAACTGGGACAAACAAGGTACAGAGATCAGCCACATTTTTGTTTTCCACTCCCTGCTTCAGTCTATGAAAATGCCTCTTTTACTTTTTTTATTGAAAATTTTGAGAAAAAAACCTTTTACAAATGTTTACCTCCCTCCCTCTACCCTCCCCACCCAAACCCCACCCCCCAGTCTCCCTCCCCCGCTTCCCAGAACCAATACAGGGTATAAATCTTTAACAAAGATATTCTAAGGTAAACTTAAAAAGAAAGTTAGTATCATCTTTCATTTGAGCTTTAACTCCTCTTTGCTAGGCTAGCTCTAAACAGATTATATCATTCCTTGTTTCTTCAGTCATAAACTAGAATTTCTTAGTCCCATATTTATTTGGAGTATAGTCAATCCATCTTCTCCACTCCAGTTTATATCTCTCATTTGAATGGTCCTTGAGATATGCTGATATTTTAGCCATCTCTGCTAGGTTTGTTACTTTTAGTGTCCATTCTTGAATAGTAGGCAAATCTTCCTTCTTCCAGTATTGTGCCACCAGCAGTCTTGCTGCGGTTATTAAATGCAAAATCAGGTTAATCTCTACAACTGTACAATCAGTAATTATACCTAACAAAAATAACTGAGGGGTAAACTTTATCCTTTTTTTAAGAACATTTTGCATAATCCACCATATTTTTATCCAAAATGCTTTAACCTTTTTACGAGTCCACCATATATGATAGTATGTAGCATCAGCACAATCACATCTCCAGCATTTAGGTTGTAAATTCGGATACATAGAAGCCAGTTTTTTAGGATCTAAATGCCATCTTATAAAACATCTTATAAAAGTTTTCTCTCAAATTTTGGGCTTGTGTAAACTTTACATTTCTTACCCAAATCTTTTCCCATGTATCCAACATTATTGGTTCTTCAACTTTTGGGCCCACTTTATCATACAGTCTTTAACTAATTCTGTTTCCGAATCCATTTCTATTAATGCATTATATAGTCTCTTTATATGCATGAACTTTGATCTCTAATTTATTTTAGAAAATTATCCTCGTCTTGCATAAACCTATTTTTGATCTTTTTTCCATCTGGCCTGTAACTGCCCATACTGAAACCATGTTTGAATTGCCTTTTCCTCTTTTAATACATTCAAGGGTTTTGATTGTAGTACACCTCTTTCTAAGGTAAGAAGCTGTCTGTATGTAATTACATCCTGTTTTTGTACTATATTTATGTTTTCTATTGCGTGTCTAGGAATTATCCTAGTATCTTATCATTTAGTTTGTACTGATATTTTTTCCAAACCTGCAGTAGAGCATTCCTGCTAAATGCCTCTTTTACTTTTGTCATACATTTATTATAAATAAGGATGTCTCTCCATGAGAAACCACAGCATGGAAGTACAGATTATGTATGTAGTTCATTTTTCAAAGCCCATGTTGCACACTCCAAAATACAGTCAAAATGTAACTCTTTAATTTCATTGGAGATATGAATATGTGCTCTTCATGATGTATTTAACTCTGGCAGGATCACTTTCATTATTTGGAAAAGATTTCTGATTGTTTCCTTCCCCGCATGCAGTACTTTGGAAATATCTTTCATTTGCTTAAAGCTGTTTTCCTGTTTTATCCCCCAAGAATTCTCAAGCTGCTCATTTAAGTCAGCAGGAAATGTAATCTAAAATAATTGATAAAACAGAAGTGATGCAATATTGTAAAAATAACTTTATTTCATAAGTGTTTGTATTTCTGTGCAGGTGATTTTGCAATATTAAAGGAGATCCCTACATATCTTCTTATCAATTTCTTCTGATAGTTAGACTATATAATTAAGATTAAATTACTGGAAAACTCTGACATATTTCTTGAGTAAGAATTAATACTCCAGATATATGCAATGAGTCATTCAGCTTCCATTGTCTAAGAGTGATTGAAAGAAGGGTTTTAGCACATAAGGTGGTCTGAATTTACTGAAAGGAACATATATGCATTCATTTTCCTTGCCAGCCATTAGCTGTCAAATGGTTCACAAACTTTGTAGAATTGTTCTTAACTGAATCTAGGATCATCCTAACCTCAAAACTCTAGATTTATCCACAGCAGATGGATCCAGACATGATAGTTGGAGGGAGGGGAGGGAAGCAGTTGAATGGATGGATACTGTCTCATCTCTACCACACTTTGCATTAACCTGTTCAGACAGGATGTGATGGAATTTGTATAAACAGAAGCAAAATCACATGAAGTAGTATCATTTTATAAATCCTTGGTAAGACCACACCTGGAATACTGCATCCAGTTTTCATCACCACATTACAAAAAAGATCTTGGGAAACTTGGGAAAGACTTTGGGAAAAAATGCAAAGAAAAGCAACTAAGATGATTGAAGTCTTGCAGACAAAAGCGTATGAAGAATGATTACAGGAATTGGGTATGGCTAGTCTAAAGAAAAGGAGGACTAGGGTTGACATGACAGCAGTATTACGGTATCTGAGAAGTTGGCATAAAGAGATGGGGGGAGCTTTTTTACCAAATCTCCCATAGGCAGGACAAAAAACAATGGATGGGAACTAATTAAAGAGAGAAGCAACCTGGAATTAAGAAGAAACTTCCTAACAATTACTTCCTAACAATAAGAACAATTAACCAGTGGAACAGCTTGCTTTCAGAAGTTGTAGATGCTTCATCACTGGAGGTTTTTAAGAAAAAACTGGACATCTACCTGTCTGAAATGGTATAGGGTCTACTGCTTGAGCAGGGGGTTGGGTTAGAAAACCTCCTAGGTCCCTTCCAGTTCTATTCTGATTGAGAATGTGAGAATGACCTCACAAGATGGGGAGAAGAGTTTTTGCCTAAAGAATGATCAAACAGTCCTCAACTATGTAATGGGTAGAGAAAGAAATTTAGAAAGGATTGCCCTTCCTAATCAGAAGGAAAAACAGATAGAGGAAGGTCAGACTCACAAGATTCTGTTAACGTAATCCTATAACAAAGTAAAATTAGTTCATCTTGTAATCCTCAAAGTCCCCTACATTTGTGCATGCTAAATCTCCTTTCCTGCTCCTACCTGAAGTATAAAGGAAGTTTTGAACTATAATGATTTTCCTTTGCCCATTTGACTGGAATTTTGTTACTTTGAAATTCAGAATTGCTTAAATAAAATTTAAAGCTGCCTGAAAAATAAGAAAAAGGGCACATCTTTTGCAGAGAACAAAACTTTCAGAAATTTCAAATTTCCATAGGAAATGAGATTAATCATCATCAACCTGCTTTCCTCGACCTCTGACAACTGCAACAAGAAGCCCTAACAAGAAATGTGCTCTAAAATTGTATTAATCAAGGTCATTTCATTGATCTTCTAAAGCATCAATGTTGGGTGCCTTTCATCCCTAAGAAAAATAAGGAAGTAGCATCCCATCTAACATCATGGCTGGGCTAAGAAAGAAATGTGTAGAACATGGTGTGTCCACAGTCAATTCACTTTTACAAGTTGGCTACTCCACACAGCTATAAACACCTCTTTGGACATGTCTTCATCTATGATATCCCCTTTTGTTGCCAGCCTCTGCCATGCAAATGTGGCTATTGAGAAGCCCTCCAAGCATTCCTGAGCTAACAGCTATCAGAAGTGCATTTAAACTCATAAGCAAACCAGTGCAACTGGTATAACAACTCTGAAAATACATAAAGTAGTGTATCCTCCATATATAGGGGAGTCTAGGAGATTATTAACCCAAATCTAGAATTATCTACTTGATCCGCTATGTGCTAGTCAGGCACTTTTAGAATGGGATGGAATGAGTCTACAAAGGGAAGGTGATGTGATAGGACTCTAACACAGAGGTTCCCAGGAAGGAGATAGCACATTCCAAGCCAGAGTGGGGGAGTGGGGGAGAGACAAGAGATAGCACAGTCTAGGGATGGATCATGGGAAGAGGATGGGATTTTGGGTATCTCCTAGGGCAGTGATGGCTAACCTTTTTGTCCTCACATGCCAACATTGTGTGCATGCTTGCCCACACCCATAATACAAAGTGGGAGTGAACCCCCATGTGTCCATCCCCCTGCACATACGCACACAGCCCCCCCCCCCCCCCGTGCCCCATTTTGGGCCTAGCAGGCCTCCCTGAAGTCTCCTGGGATCAAAAACATGGCACGGGGGGCGCCTCCCCATGCTCCCTGCTGTACATGCCTATGCTGTCACAGATGCTATGGCTGCCTTGTATGCAGCTTTATTCCTCTCTAGCATTCATCTCCATTGTTCAGTGATGCATTTCCTGCCTTTCTAGGATTTATCTCTATTTACTCCTGTGAGGCACTTCCTGTTTCTGTTAGATGTATATATAGTTATATTTTTGATGGCTGTTAGAGTGTTTTGCAGAGACTCGAAAATCAGCTGCCTGGCGGGAGGCACATGCATGCTTGATGAAGCTCAACTGGGGTGATGGCTCGCATGCCAGCAGAGAGGCCTCTGCATCCCACCGGTGGCACGCATGCCATAGGTTCATCATCACGATCCTAGGGTATATCCCTTAGGTTAGAGTAATTTAGCTTTAGTCTGGCAAGATTCTATCTAGTCAGTGATTCTCAACCTGTGATCCGTGAACCCCTAGGGGGCATGATGTCATCAGAGGGGGTTCGTGAAGGCTTGAAGAAATGTTATGATTTAAATATTAAGTCCGGATGGGGGGGTCCATGGTCGTGGCCTGTGAAGACAAAAGCGAGTCTGTGGTAAAAGCTTCAATAAAAGGTGACCATATCTTTTGTTGCAATTCATACACAATGTACCTCTGCAACAAAGTATTTATAAATTGCAAATAATATCAAATTTTCCATTCACTGAATAAATGGGGCCAAAAATTCATCTTTCCGTTGTTGAAAGACTAGTCTGTTGGCAACAAGAGTGAGGAGAATCTATGTTGTCCAGGGATCAGTTTTTATGTCATCATTATGTCCAAAAGAATACGAACATTCGAAAATGTCAAACCTTGTCTCAAAGCCAAATTAATATGTGAGAGAAGGTAGGGATTTTTTTGACTACGAACACTGTATGCAACGTGCCAAAAGCCTTTCAGTTGTTCTCATATTAATATTGACCCAAAGGGTTGGTTTAAGATGTTAACTTTATCTCACTGACAACTTTATTGATAAAGCACCAAAATGACTGTAAGCATTTCACTTTTTGTTGCAGAAGTGGCATAAGCATGATGCTTTATAGAGGCTGTGGAATGAAAGAAAAAAATAAATAAATCAGGCATTTTGTTGGAATGTTGGAATTTAGATTAATGGTGGGGTTTAAGGTAAATGTGGGTGACCCACTTTAGCTCTTTTTTTCTCATCTGGAGCACCTGGGAGTGAATACTAAAAAGTAAATTTGCTTTTATGGTGTGGGTCTAGGTGGCTTGGAACACCTTTGTATGCTCATGCATTTGTTCTGAATCATTAAATTAAATGGGTGGGAAAGTCTTGCAGCACTGGCAAAGGTCTGGTTTCATTTCACTTAATCTGACAAATTGACTGTTGTAGAATGATATAAATCTAAAGCTTTCCATTGATTTCTACTGACATCAAGGGCACTCTATGCAACATTTGTTCCACCTTAACATTGCAGTTTCCCCCTGTTTCTGGGTCCCAAAACTTCCTTTCTTAATATATTTTGGAGTAGAGGTGAGATAATCTACTTTGAAGTACATACAGAGATTGTGACAAAGTATTCAATGTCATATACACTTTTGTGAATACTTCTCCTTTTCCATTTCTGGGTAAACGCCAATATGTGAACTAAAGCTTGTTTTTTGAATTGTGTCCATAGATTAACTTGCTGGAACTAGCCACTCCATTGCAAAAATCCTGTAATCAGAAATTCATATAAAGCAAACTATTCAGACTGTTTCCTTGTGTTGTATATATTTTCACAGGCGTAACACTGTAGTTCTTAAGCAAAACACCTTTTCTGTTATTGAAATACACACACACAAACACAAACAGAGAGAGAGAGAGAGAGAGAGAGAGAGAGAGGGAGAGAGAGAGAGAGAGAGAGAGAGACTGTTATTGAGTTAGAGTGTGTGTGTGTGTGTGTGTGTGTGTGTGTGTGTGTGTGTGTGTGTAGTGAGTTCCAGCTGCTTCCACTGCTAGTTCACTCAGGGATGTGCTGCTTGCGTGAACTTGATGCACGCTACGTGCACATATGCAATATTGAAAAAAATTGCTTCTGTGCATACACAGAAGCAAAAAATAAGATCAATGGAACTGGTTCAGGGGTGTGCCAGGCTGAGTTACTACCTACTCAGTTGAACCGGTCCAAACCAGTAGGAATCCACCTCTGGTGTGTGTGTGCGCGTGTGTATACACACACATTATATATGCAAACTATCCTAAAAATATAGGTGGGAGGCAGGTGGATGGGCCTATCATACATGCAATGGCCAAATTGATCAATGATGCATAAAGGCAAATATCTCTTCAATGGTAGTTTTTACACTCTGGCAATGTATACACACACACACACACACACCAGTGGTGGGTTCCGGATCCTGGGCCGGCATCGTCTACATGTATGCGCACAGCACATGTCCACACTCCAGCAGCTGGAGATGCTCCAGCTGCTTGGTGGAGCATCGTGCAGGTGCTGTATGCACCATGCATGTGTGCGGAAGCGCCGAAGGCTTTAAAGGACAGGTAAGGAACTCGGGTGGGCAGGTGGGCCTCCACAGCATTGTACCAAAACGGTACCCAGTGCTCCAGGCAGGCTCCGGTACGCCCGTACTGGGGCATTCTGCCTGCAACCCACCACTGACACACACACACATCAGTAGGATTAGAACTAGGATAGTAGGATTACAATAGGACTTCTTTTCTGAGTAAGAAAGAAGGAAATAAGAGAGTGGTTGTAATTAAATGGACCTCCTTTCCAATTAATTTTAAACATTTAATTCGTTAATTTGACCAATAGGTTGGTTAAAAAATGCAGACTTGCTATTTAAAATGAGAATGTTGGGTAATTATATACTCTTTTTGAAAGTTTGATAGATGTGGGTCATTGGAGTATGGACTGTAAGGTTGCAGTAGGATGATGGGTGGGAGAATGTAACTTTTTGTTTCTATAGAGTCCTCATCCGAGTCCCCTTCTTTCTCCTTCTTCCCTCAACCTTTGCTACTTGCATTGGGAGAAAGGCTTTTATCAGTATCACTGGGAGGGAAACAATGTTGAATGAAAGCATTCCATGCCACCGCCTCAGTCTTGTTTGAAACATACACAGAATGTTACTGACTGCATGCACAGCATGTCTTCATAGATAATATCAGGCTAGACTAGGATCTGTTTTTGTCCTAGAGTTCATTTCAGTGCACTAAACAATAATCAGGTATCAGTACTTTACATGCTAGAGCCAGAATGATTCCTGTAGTCTGAAGGGCTTGTTGGCTGAAAAATAAGGGTTATAGTTCTATGCGTACTTAAAAAGACCTTTGTTGTAAGTCTAGCCAACTAAAAAACCCAACTCTGTGGTAAGTAGGGTTTTTTTTTTAGTTAGCTAGTAATATAGAAATACTCTATATTCCCCTGGTTCTATTCCTTCCCTTTTCATGGAAACCATTTGGGAGATTTTAGACTAATCATTCCCTCTCAGTCCAAATCATCATCAGGCTACATCATCTACAACAGGGTTGTCAAACTCCTGGCCTGTGGGCCAAATGCATCACACACTGGCCATGTCCGGTTTAGCAAAGGGGGGGAAGTCCCGATACATCACGTGATGTTGACATGACGATGTGAGTTTGACATCCCTGATCTACAACATGCTAGCTGAAAAACAAAATAAAACATCTTATTGCATCATGGATTGATAAACTTCATTGTAAGAAGTAGATGAGCACGGGGAAGAAGGCGGGGCTTAGCAGTGAGAAGATGGAGTTTCAGGCTACTCCTGAAATTCCTCTATACCGAAGGATTTTTGGACGGGTTCTTTGAACTCTAGCTGTCCCGGAGAAGACAGTGAAGGTGAGGAGAGACCCAGGACCTCAGAGATACCCGCAAATCTCTGGGGGGGGGGGTATTAACTCCTCGTGCCAATTCCTTTCTGGATTAGCTGCGTGCTAACTGAAACTGCAGGTTGCCCCTAAGAATGCTAGAAGTGATGTCATCTGGTAAGCTGATTTTATTATGCAAGAGAGACTGTTCGCGTTAAAAACTTAAGATAACTGAAACCAAAGAACAGGGAAATTTAGCGGCGAATTGGCTTTTTCTAATGGATTTATGGCTGGTGGTTACTTTACTTCTTAAATGCTTCAAGAAACTCCTCGACACCCTCCCTCCTCTGAATCTCCTTAAGTGGATCGTAAAATTTATTTTCTACTAATTAGCCCGTCACGATTCGACACTTTTACTACTTTACTACTCGGCTTTGTTTACAATCACAGCCTGTGAGAGACTAAGAAGTCTGTGGAAAAAAAAAAGAGTTTGCAATTTTTAACTGCGACACACATCATGGCATCCCAAAATACCTCTAAGATTTCATTTCAGAGACTTTTTTCCGCATGTAGAGGACTTTTTGATTCTTATCAAAGACTGGAAAGAAAACTGGATCATCTGATTTTAAAATATGAAGCAAAAACTGAGATTGTTGAATGTTTAAATGCTCCTGAAATACAAACGGAAAATGTGAGAAATGGTGTCTGGTCTATCTCAGAGGAAGAAAGGAGGGGGGAAGCTATAAAGAAGACTCATTTAAAAAGACAGAGTGCAGGAGGAATGGAAAATCCACCCTTGAGAATTAAAGTTAACTTGGAAAATTTTACAAGCCCAGGACAACATTATTATTATTTCGTCACTGACATTCAGAGTCCAAAGGTGCCCAAATATCTTTGTCTGGATTTGATTATGAAAACATTTGGTAAATTTATCCAACGCGTGGCAATTGGCTGGAGAGGATCTTGCTATTGGAGAGACACTGGCTGATAGATGGAATGGATAGTAATATATACAATTTGGAACTGGCTGATAGATTGAAGAACACAATTGAAAACTAGTTAAACCTAATTGCTTTTTCTTGTAACAGATATAGTTGAATAATAATTGATATTGATAGTAATGTATATAATGTGGAGTTGATATGATAACTAACAATTGGAAGATTATACATAAAGAGTATTAACTACAATAATTATCACTATTAAAAACTAAATAAAATACATACAATCAAATGTTAATCAATACTGGGAAAATGTTATGATGTATGATATAATTAAATATTATGGATGTCCAGCTAAAATAGGATATGAGGATTTGATGATAATAGAGGATTTTATAAATAAGTAAATGAATTGTCAGCATGTGTTATGGATTAATTATGTAATGCATAGCTAAGGATGAAGGATGTTTAAATAACCATAGGTAATTAAAACTGGAGGTATAATGATGTTGATATGGTAAATATTCGAGTTAAGATATTTGAATTAATATGAGTTAATGGAAGAGAAGCACCAAAGCATGTTGTAACCAGTTGATATACTTCTTTTTTTTTCTCATGATAGACACCTGTGTTTTGTTTCATTTTCCTGCCTTGTCTCTTGTCGTTTTTGTCTTTTTTTGTATTATTTTTATTTTTTATTCTTTATTTTAATTTTTATCTTTTATCTGTCCTTTTTTTTCTTTCTTTTTTGATTTTTTCCTCTCCCACCGGTGTGGGCAGGGATTGTTCAAGATTATTACTTTCATCAATATTGCTAAATAATAATTACAGTTAAATGAAAATGGATATATAATAATGCCTTAGTTAATATGAGTTATGTTGGTTGACTGTGGAGGAGATGCACTAAAATTTATCTGTAATTGATTGATATATTTTTTACAGATGTAAAGAAAGATGTGTACCTGTTTTAAACTAAAATTAAAAAACATTTATTAAAAAAAAAGAAGTAGATGAGCACGATCTAAATAAGTAGACCTTACAATTAAAGATGACAGATTCTCACATCCACAACAACTTCCTAGTAAGATTACAGGAATGGAC
Organism: Thamnophis elegans; assembly: GCF_009769535.1. Lineage (NCBI taxonomy): Eukaryota > Metazoa > Chordata > Lepidosauria > Squamata > Natricidae > Thamnophis > Thamnophis elegans. Next base: position 78,234,921 of record NC_045541.1, on the reverse strand, counting down.
TTATTATGCCCCTTGATAAAGCTCAGTCAGTGACAGGCCAAGAGTAGTGTTAATCTGAAATGGATCATATATTTTAATTCAACAATGTAAGAATTTATAGCTTGCATTGCCTCTTGTAACTATCACACTATCACATGCATTAAGACTTTATATTCTATTTTGGTATTTCTCTTTATGGCATGGTTCTATTTCCTCTGTCTCCTCTAGTAGCATGCCTTGGCAAAATGTATTGGGAGAAAAGTTGTGCTAGATAATGTAGCCAATAAAGGCTACAAAAATAATGGTCTACACATGGCTGGCTTTGAGCAGAGGCAGGGAGGCAGTATTGACAAAACAGTGGCAGGAATTCACTACAATAATGATAAATTATACTCAAAGATTTTTCTTTCGCAAACTCCTTGCATTACTCTTTTGTAATACCATTTCATGTGATTATATGCTTCTATTAAAAAAAATACATCTGTATTTTTACAGATTTAGCATCACTTACATTAAGAGAAAAATGAACTATTTTTACATCCTAATCTTTTTACTTTATGAATTGTTAAGTGCTCTTTTGAAATGGTAGAAATCCAAAGTATAAAGTCAGACATTTTTCACCATGAACAACAATAAATATGATTTTAAAATCTGGGAAATACTGAAATATCAAGAAACAAATCAGATCGAAGCAGAGGATTATGTGTTTATTACTTCTAAAATTGGTTGATGGGATTCCCATTGCTTATAGGTTTTCTCTTTGAAAAAGGATGTTTTATTTCCTTAGCTTGAATTAGCCTGAAAAATAATATTACTGAAGTCCTATTAAACAAGTTAGTTAGTGGACATTCTCTCCACCTTTTTCCCCCCAGTTTAATGCCAACCTGGCTTTTTCAGGCACTTCTTTTTCTTCAGTTTAGGTCCCTGCAATGGGCAGCACTATTTATTAATTCAGAGATATTATGTTTTATAGAGGCCACAATTCAAATTTAGATACACTGGCACTAATTCTCCAAAGAACTGGGGAAAGCCCGCCTACTGCAAAGGTTTCAGCAAATAAATGGATCTTGAATGATTCACAATTATCCATTCAGATTGTGAAGCATGAACAGAGCAAGAGCAAGTCTTAATAGAAGTGTTGAATGCACAATCAACTTGAGGGAGTGTTCGGAACAGCTCTCAAGATCCAAGCAGTCTGTGACATAATAATATAATGGCTGTAGGGTGAACTTCAATAGAGGTTGGGACCTTGCACCAAGATGATTACTTTCACAGCTGGCTATTTCACCGACTTTTTGTTCTTGCTCTATCCTCAGAACAGGGCATTGAAGTCATTCACTGTGTTCCACGGATTGAAAGCAGTTCTTAATGAAATATTGGGCATTTTAGACAATGTTCCTATTAGCTGGCATCAACCTGTACTTTGTACTTGTGCAACCTGTGAAAGAAACTTCTGTGGGCCAAAATAGGTTCAAGATAAGGATCTCCTTAATGCAAAGTGTTCCCCAGCTGCTCTATATTTTTATACCTGTAACTATAAAGTACAAAAAACTACATTTCATGCAAGGTCTATTTGAAAATAAGTTTACACTGGAATGCAGGGAAATATTACTAAATGGGAAAGCAAGCTGGGAAGAGTTTGAGCCAGCCACTAGAAGATTCATTTAATGCATGAAATTGGAATGTTTTTGCAGTTATGTAATTTAACTAATTGATGGATCATACAGTTTAAAGTTTATTTGCCACCATTTTACTGCCTACAGGAGGGCCTTGTGACTTACCTAGACAGGAAGAGAAGAAAGATTTGACCTAGTCTATGATTTGAGCCTCAGTCAGCCTTTGTCTGCTTTCATTGGGCTGAAATATTGTTTATTCTGTTCTAAAAGATACAACACACAGTATTCATAGCTATAACACACATCATAGTTTACTAATAATAGTAAAAGTTAAAAAAATACAGCAGTAATTATACTGTGAGGAAAAATTCCTACATATATTGGTTGTAAATAAACATAACAAAAAAGGAAAAAAAGAATATAGCGACACTTTTTAAAGTAGATAATCATTTGTAACCCACTTCCCCAAACTTGTATGATGTAATTCAAAAAATGCTACTAATGTTCAGAAACAAACAGGCAATTCATACAACCGTTTTGAGAATGAGACTTAAGTCACGGAAAAGTTTGCCTTGCTTTCCCTCTTTCTCTGCCACAAATTATGAATGTGACTTATTGGTTGTGTGAATGACCCTCTGTAAAGCAAAACAACATGCCCAGAATGAATTGGTACAGAATTTTTTACTTACTGATAGGGTTCACTTCATTTCATTTGGGAACCTAATCAAGTTTTCTTAAGAAAATATATTGAGTTTTTGCAAGGGAAATGATTGAGTAGATTTAACAAACCTTAAGTATTGTTAACCTGAGTGACACATTTTGTTTCAGAATCCAGGAAAGTTTGTATATTACATCAGAATGATTAATATATACCTGTTTATAAATTGAGTCATTAATCAGACTTCTGTAATGGATATTGGCCATGTAATCCACAAATGTAGATTAGTTTGTCATCAGTCAGTAATAAGGGGAGAGGGGAAACAATGGCAAACATTTTGAAAGTTGATTGTCATGTGGGATAAGACATCTAAGTTCTAATATTGTTTGGTATATGGCTAACCTAATTATGATATTCAATATTTAAAATCTTTTCTCTAACAATTATCCTAGCTTAGAATATTCCAAAAGGAACAATTGCCTGAATGCCTGAGTAAGTAATATACTGAGTAAGTTTCATCAATATCGACAGTTGACAATTAGTATTAATAATCAGGCCCTCAACCCCAATTTTGTTGTTGTTTCCATTTTAAGAATCATATTAGATATTAATAAAGATCAAGGTTCCCCCCACACACACTTAGCAATTTTAAGAGGTGTGGACTTCAACTCCTGAAGTTCTCCAACTAGCCATGCATTGAAATCCACACCCTTTAAAATTGCCAAGTTTGAAAAACAATGATCTACATGAGAGAAACAATTACAAAAAAATGTTTATGAGATTTATGAGTGAAGGGTCCCAACTGAAGGTTATAGAGTATTTCAGCCATCAGTTTTGCTACAAAAAGTTTGATTGCTGCTTGAATACATTCCCATCCTTTGTTCAGGTAAATCTCATAATAATTATTATACTATGCATTTGTACTTGTCAGGCAACATGATCGGTGTGCATTATAAACAACTGTGGCTTGGCTCCCTATGGCCTAAATATTTGAAAGTTTTCATCTGCTCTGCATCATTTTCTTCAGTGGCCCAAATAAACATTTTGCATTTTCTAGCAAACACCATCATTTTAGCTTTCTTTAGTCTTTAATTACTGGAAGATTTTCTTGGCAATAATAGGCAAAGATTTTAGAAGTTCATGTGAGTCTCATGAAATAGACTTTAATATCATCCATCTTTCTTTAAAAAAACTGAGATATTCACCCCCACAATGGTGGGAGGATGAAAACTCAAGATGGATAGACTGTCTACTAGAGAGTTTAAACAGCTATTAAATTATAGTCCCGTCTCTTATGACCAGCAATCAAATCTGATGAAGTACATTGAGGATAATATCTGATTCTAATAGTAGCCTTCTTGTAAAGTTCTTGAATTAGGAAAAGAAAAAGTTTCATTCCTATTGTTATTTCTTGGCTTGTCAAGAAATGGTCTTATAATGGGGACAAAGGATGATTTGAAGTCTATAAGAGTTACAAAAAGCGTGGACCTGTTCTTGCAGTTGATTTAATGCAGAGCAATTGAGGCAGATTATCAACCAGTTTCCTGTATCTACTCTTACAATTTCCAATACAAATGATGGACATAAAATTTACTAACAGCACTCAAAAAATTAGGGGGTAATAATTGTGTGGAGCTGCTCACTCTTTCCTCTCTCTCTCCCTCCCTCCCTCCCCCCTCTCTCAATTGGCACAATGTTAGTAGAATCTCAACTGGGGAAAGATGACCCATGTGATGTAAATTGTGTCCAAAGACTTGATCTGAGCTCAAGGAGTCTCTTTGCTCTGTGATACCAGCCAGGAGTCATTTAGGGAAAAGTTTATCTCCATTTTTAAATTAATCCATTCCTCTTCATAAGAATTACAAAAGGCTTTGAAAAACATTGTTAACTGGAGAGGGCAGATCATTTCTCTTATAATGTGCTTTTATTTGCCCAAAAAATGGAGGGACTTTTAACTTGCTTGTAACTAATTGCCATCAGAGTGATTCTTTTTTAAAGTATCTCAAATGGGTCATTATTGTTTTTCTCCTGTCCACTAATTTAGCAAGCATCTCCCAAAAGGCATCTTTTTGATATAAAGAAACATGTGCCAACAATTCAGTCTTTGCTACAATACAGTCCTTATCAAAGTAACTGTCACAGTCAACATTAAAATGAGTGGTGTGATTATTCAGGATGGAACAAAGCTATTCTTGTGAAGTTTGGACAAGAAATGTATATTGAGTAATTCCTAATTTGTTCAATACAGCTGCTGCTTTCTCTGCTTGAATTTCCAACAGTCTAGAAGAATGTAACAGTTTAGATATCAGAGAAACTTGCCCTACATGGTTTAGGACCTGGGTACCTGAGAGATGGCCTCCTGCCATTTACCTCCCAAAGACCGATAAGATCACACAGATTGGGCCTCCTCCGGGTGCCATCGGCGGGTCAATGTCGGCTGGCGACCCCCCGGGGGAGGGCCTTCTCTGTTGCTGCCCCGGCCCTATGGAATGATCTCCCCATAGAGATCCGGACCCTCACTACTCTTCCAGCCTTCCGTAAAGCTACTAAGACCTGGCTGTTCCAGTATCCAGTATCCAGTATTGATCAGAATCCAGCCCCATTTAAGTGGTATGTATGTTGTGTAATTTTAAATAATTGTATTTCTATTTTTAATTTTTTTATATTCCCTTGTTGTCTGTAAGCTGCCAAGAGTCTCCTGGGAGTGGGCGGCATACAAATGCTAATAATAATAAACTTCCCAACTGGTTCCATCTGTTATAGAAGGACCCTGCCGCAGTTGCCATAAGGGGGAAATTCTCTGTATCAAAATGGTGGAGTAATTAATAATATAATATAAAGAGTTAGTGAGAATTCCCCACTGTGTGTACACAAGTCATTTGAACAGAATCTACCAATAAATCATGAGAAACAAGCCAATCACCCATATTCATGATCTTGATAGATAAAATAAATACATTCTGCTGGTTTATTTTTAGAGATTATACAGTTTAGAATGTGAATATCAAATGGTTTGGTTAATTAAGATAGGTAAATAACCTGTAAAATTATAAGTTGTGTCTTATAATTATAAATTGTGTCAAGTATGTAGGGAGATGGAAACCCTCAACTGCCTCTAAATTGTAGTCTTGATCTTGTAAAAATTGTAGTTTTATTGTCTGGATTAATTTGTGCATTTGAAATGGTTAGGACTCAAGCTGTTGCGCTAACAACTAGCCCCAAAGGCTGTGAATCTCACCAAAGATTAACCACAAATAATAATAATTTGGTAAAAAAAACCCAAAAAAAGTCTGGATAGTGGATGTGGCAGTGTCTGGAGACAGCAGAATAGAAGAGAAAGAATTGGAGAAGATAACAAAATACAAATACCTACAAATAGAAATAGAATGACTGTGGCAAAGGAAAACAAAAGTAATACCACTAGTAATAGGTGCTTTGGGTGCAATTCCAAAACAACTGGAGCCCCACGTGAACACCATTGGCATGGAAAATTTGCCATCAGTCAATTGTAGAAGGCGACTTTACTTGTGAGGCAGCCTGGAGAAAATGGCCAAAATATGACCATATCACCTGGGTATATGAGTCCCCAGGCTCTAACTAGCTTTTGAATATCAATATAGACATATAATATGGATTTTAATTAAGTTACAACAAACCTTACTGGAACAGTGTGGCAAGTTGCTATAAAGGAGGGACACAGGAAGCCAGGCGTGGGTGTAAGATAGAACAGAGGTGAAACGGCCGATAGCTTAAGACATTATAGGAACTTCTCTTTTTGTATTTTTCCTATGTACTTCTTTGTTTGTAACATTCCAAAATGAACTTCTCCTTTTCAAAATGTCATGTTTGTCTCGTGTATGGAAACGCCTTGAGAATGCACAGTGTCGAACACGCATAAAAGTAGCATCCTGGGCGGAGCCAAGGCAGTTCAGATTTTGGTGTGTGAACACTCTGAACTCGATGCATCAATAAACCTGTTTCTCTTGCACCTTCGTGGTCTCACGTCCCGTTTTTCTTGAGCATTGTGGTGAAAGCCTCAATCTGCTGCAACACTTGGAACAGCTTCCATCCTGTGATGATATCTGCAACATCATAAAACATCCAAATCTGCCTATCCCAGGTCCTTGGTAAGGACTCAATAGGTAGACAAAAATGCTAAACCTAGTCTGAACATCTGGCTGACTGTGTGATGAATAATAATAATAATAACAGCAACATGGCAAAAGACCAAATTATATTACAAAGGTTAAAAAAAGGAATATTTGCACATCACATTCTTTCTTACAGGGGTGGAAGCATTTATCTTTATTACAGTTGGCTCTGCAGGATACTTTTCTGTTAAATGTGTGCAATTTTTCACATTTCTGCTTCAGGAGATAATATTTCATAATTTTATGTTTCTCATCTGGGTAGATGTAAATTAATATGATATCAGGTAGCCTGTTATCTTCTGATAACTGAAGCTTAGGATTGGATATTGCACTGCAACTTATTACAGACTGTTCTATGATAATATGTTAACACTCTAATGCTGATGATATTATCTAGTTTGAGTAATGAAATGTTTGCAAGAAAACAATCAATTTCTAAGAGAGCCAAGGGCCTCTCATGTTAACACTCTCTCAAAGTCATAAAATATCTAAAATAGCTTTCAAACTAAGAGAATACCATCCACCCATCCTTCTATTTATTTAATCTTAATGTTTGGTTTGGATGTTGTTTATCTGAGTAGATCAATCCTAATAAAATGGCAACATTTCTTCTTTTGTTTATATATATGTATGTATGTATGTATGTATGTATGTATGTATGTATGTATGTATGTATGTATCAGGGGTGGGTTTCTCGCCCCGTTCCAACCGATTCGGTTGGAACGAGGCTGGCGGCGTCCTCGTGCACGCACGCGGTGTCCTCGTGCACGCACGTGGCGTCCTCATGCACGCACGCGGCATCCTCGCGCATGCACGCGGCGCGCGCGTGCTTACTAGCGTCTGCGCGATGCTCCAGCTGCTCCTGGAGGATCGCACAGGCGCTGTATGCGTTCTGCGCATGCGTGGAAGCGCAGAATTTGTAAAAACCAGGTAAGGAGCGGGCGCGGGTGTGCGGGCGCGGGTGTGCGGGCGCGCGCGGGCGCGGGGGGGGCTTCGCCGTTCCCGGAAGTTACTTACTTCCGGGTTCGGCGACCAACCGGATCTCAGGGACCGGTGCGAACCGGTCGAAACCCACCCCTGGTATGTATATATATATTCTTCTTTACTGTATTTGACATTCTATATTTTCACAATTATTTGGTTAAAAACACTGAAATAATAAGGAAGGCATCATGAAAGCAAGTTTTTTGGAAAATATAAGAAGCACTATCATACTTCAGAATCAGTAATTTAATCACCTCTAACACTGGTAGTGTCAGATCTGTCTCTGTTCAAAACCCAAGAAAGAAAACCCCCAACTCCATTGAGATAGAGAAGAGATACTTTTACTGAGTTTGAAATGATAGCAGCGAAAGCAAGACAAGATCTGATTCAAAATGCGTGAAAGTTTCTCCAAATCCCTCCCCCCAGGATCCAGCACTGAGGGGATCCAATCAACATACATTATGATGTTGTGTGAAGGTATTTCACCCATCTGGAGTCATAGGACTATTGGCCTTGACAGTGTAAACAACTCCACTCAGTAGTGCAATAATTCTTGAGAGCAAACCTCCCTTTCAGTTCACATGACACTTCACTTCACCAGCAAACTTCCTCCACCCAAATGCCTTGTCCCTTCCCCTCCCCATTACTATGGCAGTCGATAGCAAGCATGCAGCAAAATCAAACCCCATGCTGGAGATCCAGCTGACAGGTAGTGAAAGGTAAATTTAGTAAATGTCTGGAGATGAACAAAATTGGATGATACAGAAAAATTCAGTATGGCTGTTGTTTTAAAGTCAAATGGCATGTGGATTACTGCAATGAGCTCTACATGGGGCTGCCCTTGAAGACTGCCCAGAGACTACAACTGGCCCAAATGCCCAGTAATAGAGGCCTCCTAGGTTTACCCATACAACATCTCTGATGCATGAGCTGCACTCGCTTTCAGTTTCTTTCTGAGTGCAATTCAAACTGTTTATTATCTTTTAAAGCCCTATATGGCATAGGCCAGGCTATCTGTGGGGCCTTTTTTCCCTAAGGACATGTATCTACCATACCAGGTCAGATATGGTAGGCATGCTCCTAGTCCTTCCCCAAATATTGTCATCTGATGGAAGCTAGTAAGTGTGTCTTTTCTGTGGGAGGAAAAGTTAATATAAACATGTTTACATTATGGAAGGATATAGACAAAATGCATACATTTAGGGCAAGCTACATAATGACAACTGTAAAAAATTTTTTTTACAAATTTGATGGAATTGATTTACATTTGTTTGCACAGTATCCTGAAATAGATTTTGACTGATTTATGCATTTCTACAGACAAGCTGATGCACAAAAGAATTCAGCTATATATTTTGTCCCAACATTGTGGTGATAGATCAGAAGAATAAAGCAATCTGTGGCAATTCTTCAGAATGAACATTTCTTATCATACCCCACAACCCCAAACTGAAAAGAATAATCATATTTCTAAGATTGTCCAAATACGTATTTTTATATTTCAAATTTTATATTAATATAAAATTATATTATATTAGTAGAAGTGGTGATATGCTCAGGTTTATGAACATTTTCTGCATACCTAGTGAATTGTAAATATGCTGAATGAAGGAGGAAGAGGAAGAAGAGGGGAAAGATAACTGGCTGGAACAGAACGTTTGGAATCCATATAAGCAATCAGTTTAGTTTTATGGTAAGATCAGGCTTGAAAAGAAATGCATTCAATAAAGCAAGCATATCAGCAGAAGACAAGAGAACAAATTATATATTTCTAATACCTGCAACACAGGGGTGGGTTTCGGCTTCTGTTACTTTGTGTGGGTGCATGCTTGATGCGCGCTATGAGCGCATGCACAATAGTAAAGAATTGCTTTTGTGCATGTGCAGAAGCAAAAAACAAGATGGCGGTGCTTAAAGCACCACTGATAAAACTGGTTTGGGGGCATGGCCAGTCGAGTTACTACCTACTTGACCAAACCAGTCCGAACCATTTCATTTTGATTTTGATCCTTCCTCCGTCCCTCCCTCCCTCCCTCCTTCCCAGTCTTCCTTCCTTCCCCTGTAATTATTACTTTCCCATATATTTTGCCATTTTGTTAATAAGATCTTAGCTGGTACTAGTTTCTATCTTTGAAGTAAACAAAGAAAAATGGTGTACTTGAAAGGAATGTTCATAGTTAATAATAGCTTATTTCTCACTATTATACTTACTAAGAATAGTACTAGTACCATTCTGGTTACTATTTTTTAATCTTTGTTTGCATAGTTATATCCCAAAATATATATAAAAATCCATATGGGTCCACATTGCTAATATAAAAAAGATCATCAGCAAGTGTTGCTAATTACCTCTCAGTCCTATACTCCAGCATGACAGATTGAAAAGGGTTCAGAAAATCTGCTTCATCCGTTAAAGTTACATGCCAACCACCCACTCAATAACATTTTCTCTACAGGGAAAGATACATATAGGTTCACTTTACTAATATAAAAATGATATCTAGAATTTATAGAGGCAGTCTATTTTAAAAGATATATATTTTCCAGGTAAATGAAGTATTATACTCAAAGGCCAGACCATTTTGCTTTCTGTATAAGTAATATATTTATGGAAAAGATAATCATGCAGAGGATTTGTGAGCACCTAGAAATGAACAAGGTAATTAGAAGAAGTTGCAAGTGTTTGTTAAAAACAACTCTTGACAGAAAAAATCTTCATTGTCTTCTTTGATAAGGACAAGCGAAATGTTGAGAACATATTTTTCTTAGACTTCAGTTGGGATTTGACAAAGTAGACCACAGGACTACTTTTTAGTAAGATAGAACAATGTGGGATAGACAGTACCACCACCAGAAGAATTTGAATTGGCTGACCAACTGCATCCAACATGTAGTCCTCAATGGATCTACTTTTAAATGGAAGGATGAATGCAGTAGGATACCTTAAGATTGTGTCACAGACCCAGTACTCTTCAACATATTCATAAATGACCCAGATGAGGGAGATCTAGGTGTCCTAGTGAACCACCAGTTAACTATGTGCCATAAATGTGCTGCAGTTGCCAAAAAAGGCAATGCTGGGCTGCATCAACCGATGGAAGGTATGAAGAATACAAGAAGTGATAATATCATTTTATGCTGCACTAGTGAGGCCATACCTGGAATACTACATACAGTTCTGCTTATCATGATACAAAAAAGATGCCGAGATCCTAGAACATATTCAGAGAAAAGCAACAAAGATCATAAATCCTATGATCAACAACTGAGGGAGCTAGAAATCTAGTCTATTAAAGAGAAGGATAGGGAAGACATGATAACTGTCTTCTAGTACTTGAGGGCTGTCACAGAGAAAAAGAGACTGATTTTCTAAAACACCAGAGGGCAGGACAAGAAATAATGGATGGAAGCTTGCTAAAAAGAGATCTAACCTAGCTCTCTTAGATCTCCTAGAAACCTTTTTACAATTAAGGACAATTAATCAAAGGAATAGCTTGCCTGCCAGGATTTTGGGTGCTCCATCATGTGAGGTTTTCAAAAATAGACTGGACAACCATTTGACTGAGATAGTATAAAATCTCCTGCCTTGACCAGGGGGTGAGAGTAGAAGACCTTGAATTTCCTTCTAACCCTATGATTCTATGTTCTGTGTTAAAAAAAAAAATGAGAGAAGGTTGGAACTCTCTTTAACAAACGTCCACCCATTATATCTTGTCCTGCACTCTGGTGTTTTGGAAAATAAGTCAATTTCTCAAATTTGAAGTTGTTCTGGATCCAAGGAAAGCAAATATTTGTTACCTATGTGTCACCCCACTAGAAAGGCAGATAAAGAAGGCTAAAAGTAATTTTGTTGAGATTGGCTATATAGAATTGTGTGTGTCTGATTGTGCTATATTTCCTCTTCCTTCTTATATTCTAGTGAATTAGGGAGGCATCAATATGGGCCACTTCCAACCCTTTCAACAGAAGACTAACTTGTTCTAAAGATTAAAAATGTTTCTGCCCTACGCAAAGGCTCTTGAGTATCTCCATCAATATATTTGTCCTTGATACCACAGAGTAAGTTTTCTTCCTCTTTCTCTCCCTGTGTCCTGTTGATTTTATGTTTATGAATGCATGAATCCACAGTGGGATATACTCCTAAACCCTATTACTTGTTCAATTAGAAATGCATGCCTTGACCTTAAACTTCATCACAACTTGGAACTAGGGTACCAATTGATTATTGTGTAATATGCCTTCCTGCACTTTCTTTATTTAAAACAGTTGTATGGCCACCAATATAAAAGATAACATATCAGACCCTTGTGTGGGGGGAGACAAACCCCACTCAATCTTGCTAGTTTGAGCTGAAGTCAGTTCTTCTCAATTCAAATCCTTAGAGTCTCCAGGCACATGGCCAGCACAACCACATCATTTCTTTCCTGGCCAGGAGTACAGATATATACATGGTTATCATCTGAATACTGGTGACAACATGCCATATGGCATTAGATGACCTCACCACTGGTTTCATGTAGATGCTACAGAGAAGAGGGGAGTGACCCAAACCAGAGCATTTCAGGGGCCTAAGGCATGACTTCTCCTTGCCCACTAAAAATGACTGGAATCAGCCACAAAGAAAGGAAGGAGAACCCAAAACAGTGCCTTCTACTTCCAACCCACCAAGCCAATTCATAAGGATATCAAGTATTGAAAGTTGCTGAGAGCATAGCCTGGACAGTTCCATGCAGTTGTGAAATTCAATTTTTTTTTTACTACCGGTTCTGTGGCATGGCTTGGTGGGCATGGCAGGGGAAGGATACTGCAAAATTCCCATTCCTTCCCCACTCCTGGGGAAAGGATATTGAAAAATCTCTGTTCCCACCTCACTCTGGGACCAGACAAAGGTGGTATTTACTGGTTCTCTGAACTACTCAAAATTCCCACTACCAGAATCTGTTAGAACCTGCTGAATTTCACCCCTGGTTTCACTATCCTGTCCTATATTCTGACATGAATTCAGACTGAAAAGGGTCCAGATAATCTGCCTTATCCAGGGCCCTCTGAAGCTACATACCAACCAGCCTCTCAACATCCTTTTCTTTAAAGGAAGAAATGGTTGGACAAAATTGTCTAACACAGTTGGGTCCAAAAAAGGCCTCATGAGCAGGGGATTCACCACCCCTTCCTTGGTATCTCAGGAGGACTTAACCAGCCAAAGGCATGTGAACCTTCTCCACTTGCTCAGGCTAAACCAGCTTAAAGTCCCTCCAGATAATAGGACAGCCATACTTTGAGATCTGCATCAGAAGCCCATCTCTGGATTCATTTAGCAGAAAATTGGTGCCCACCATTACTGCTATTTTGTGTTAGAATAAGGTATACATTTAGATAAAATTAAACCACAATAACATCAAGGAACCTCTGTAACAAATATATCTGATTCAGTCTGCAACTATTAAGATAATTCTTGTATGTTGAAATAAAGTGATACTTTTTTTTAAACTCAAGGACTTAATTCCGGAAAGTCCTACTTTTGAAATGGCAAGCAAATATTTGATGTTATAATAAAGCAAGATTCTTTAATGGTTCTGTATTTTTTCCCTCATACAGGCATTATTTCTTATTCCAGGAGGTTTAAGATATTCCTGTTAACAACCATGAGGCTGGAAATGGACCACCAATATTCCAAATATTGATGAGGACATATGCATTGCTGAGAAACTTCTAAACCCTGAGACTATGGAAGAGCAAATGGACAATAGCATAGTTGTGATAAAACAAAGCTTAATAAGTTTGTAACAAAAAGTTCATTTGTCCAAGGAAACCTCAGCTCCTTCCAGCCACAAGGTTTGGGATTCTTTGTTGATAAATAATGTAAATTATTTGAGAAATTAAGAGATCCTTTTTGCAAAAGATTATATAAGCTTTGTGAGAGCCACACAAGGCTTTTAATAAAATTTGCCATAAAGTAGTTGTTTGTTTTATAACTACTGAAATAATTTTTACCTGTTTAAAATGATCTTCTGATTCCCATTTTCAAATTAATCTTAAATGAGACTGGATCACAGAAAAACACAGATCTGATGATTTCACTAATTCACAACTGTCCCCATCTCCATCCCCATATTCATTTTATTAATAAGAAGAGAAAAAATAAAATAAACCCCCAGAGGAAAACCAATAAGATAAAAAATAAGGTACAAGCAGAAAATAAAGTGAGGAAAAGTAAGAGTTGGAAATGTACTACTATTCCTAAACTGACTTTTAAAATTAAGTATAATAACCTGTTTAAACTTTTGGGAGTAGCTGATGAAAGAAACAATAGATCAACCAAAACGCCACTCAGGAAGAAGATGGAAGCAATTGAAGTACCCAATGAAGCAAGTACAGTACGGCAAATTATAAGGTTGAAATGACGCATGTTCTCAAAAAAATCCCCAATGCAAATTAAAACATATTATATACCCATGATGGCAAATTTATGGCAGGTAATCAGATGTAGTTTATCTGGATCCCTAGAGATCTTTCTCTCCAGACAGAGCAGCAGGAATAATCTATCTACTCTATTGAATTAACAGCTAATTTCATCCAAGCTTCTAAAGATTTAAATATGTCTGCTACAAGTTTCTAATGTTCTTAAAATTCAATTTCATTTATTCAATGGTCTATATTATATTGACTTTTACCTTGTTTTAATGTTTATCAGTTTTTTTTTAATCTGATACAAAAATGAATAATATATTTATCCTTGCTTTTCAAATATTTATAAGAGCTATTTTCTCTTAGAGCGTAAAGGAAATTTCTGAGCAAACAGTGACAATCTCCAATCTTTGTAAAGGGAATCCTTACTAAATTGCTTCTACTGGAAACAATAGCTATGATTTAAAGAGGAATTTTAGACTGCAAAAGACAAAATAAAATTGCCTTAATATTACGACACTTGGTCATAACAATGTACTCTCCACAACTAAATTCAGTAATAGAAATTAGCAACTTCACAAATCTGAAATTGAAGACATGCAGAATCCTTACCTTACTTGAGAATATTTGAAAGAAGGCTTTAATTGTGATGTTATATTCTTAAAATCTTTTAATAGGCAAAAAATTGATGGCACTAGCAAGTAATATTCTTTTTCTTTTTAAAATGATGCTAAAGTTTTCAGTGTTTGTGGAAAAAAATGGAAATCAAGACAAAATGGAATCCTATGTTTAATTTTATATTTCATGTTAATCCCAAGGCATCATTTTGCTTCTAGATATGGATGTTTGTTGAAAAGAAGTTAAAGAGCATCTATTGTACTGGTGAAACTTTGTAAAATCTCTGTGATGTTCCATCTGATTGCTAAACCAACATTTATTTTCTATACCTGGTCACTTTGACAGGTATGTCATGAAGGAATCAGGGATTGGAGCAGAATGTACTTTCAACAAGAAAATCCCTGTCAAGAAAAGGTCAATATAAGTTTACCCCCCCCCCTGTTCTGTCCCCCCTTCTCGGCTCATTAACAAATGGCAGGCAGACAAACTTAAAAGGAATTCTCTTTATCAGTTCTCGGCTCGGACTGGCTGCGAGCCCAAAAATAAACAGAAATAAAGTCTCTTTCAAGCAGATAACAGAATACAAAACAACTCTTACAAGCAGTGCACTTCTCCAGGTGCCTTCTTGCATTAGGGTTACAGGAAACAAATCACTTCTCCAAGCGTATCTTACATAAACCACGACCAATGATCAATCAATGTTGAATGAACCAAGGAACATTGACTCCTGCAACTAGGGCGTGGCACCATCCGTCCTTTTATCCCCAGAATATGCCCCTAACGAGCCCCAACTGCATAATGAATCTTGCATCCCAAAAAGACTCACAGAAGACATCTGCTGAGTCACAACACTATCCCCCACCACAGGGCCGTTTCCCTGGGTTCCGATGGTCTGGATGCGGTGGGAATGATGTGACCACAAGATGACCCGCACCCATTTCCCTTGGTGCCTTTTTCATGAGTCCCAAACCTCTGGAGGCATAGCCCCCTTGAATCGGAACTCCTTAGGTATCTGGGGGCCACCATGTTTCCTTCCGCCCTTCCTGGCGTCAACACCCTGTCCAGGGTCATCCACCCTCCACAAGGCCGACCCACCAGCCCCCCTACCATCAGAGGTTGATGGCAGCTCTACCAGCTTCGGCCGAGCCTTAACACCCTGTCCAGGGTCCTCCACCCTCTGCAAGGCCGACCCACCCTCCCCCTATCATCGGAGGTTGATGGCACCTCTACCAGCTTTGGGCGAGCCACCACGCAATCCCCTCCTGCAGAGCCCTTCCCCCGGTTTCGATGATCGGGGTGCGGCCCAGGAGGGTTGGTGATGGCCCCCTGGAGCACGGTCCAAGACCCTGGTATCCCTCTGGGACCCTAAAGACAAAGTCCAGTGCTGCGGGGATTGGAGTCGATAATGTCTGGAATCTCGGCAGAGTTCTCCTTGTAGACCTGGCCCAATGACACTGTGCACATGACTTCACGCACCTCTGCACATCATTTTTCAGATGGGGCCACCAAAATTGACGGGAGGCCAGGCGCAACGTCCGAACAACCCCCAATGTTTTGATGCAGACGCGCAATGAATCTGCGAGAGCACCCGTTGACGGATGTGCCCTGCGGGAACATACAGCCGGCCCCAACACTTCAAAAGATCCCCTTCCAAAGTCCATGGGGATGCCGGCCCCACTTCCACCTTTCGTTGCTCCACCCAGTCATCACCCCGCTGCGCATCCCGTACCAGAGACTGCATGCTCACTGGATGACAAATGGCAGTGCAGGCTGCAATGGGTAGAACAGTCCAAGGTGGAAGCGAGTTCGCAGGGTCAGAGTTCTCTACTTTCCTCGGCAGGCCTCCACCCTGGGACTCCACACACCCCGAACGCACGCTATCTTGTGCGAACGGGGTATCATGGCTGGACTAACGTGCTGGTTGTCCGACATGATAGTGCGTTGTTGAGGGATGGCTGCAGTCCACGCAACCCTTCTGCTCTTCTTGGGGCAGCTCCCTGCCAGGTGTCCAAGACCCCCACAGTAGAAGCACAGTCCCTCAGCACATCTTCTGTCCATCTCTGTCCGTGACACTCGAAGTCTGACAGCACCCAACTCCATGGGCTCCTCCCAGTCCACTGCAGTCCCTTGCTGAACCAGCATGCTGGTGGTCTCCTGGAATACACGGCGAGGCCCTCGCCTCTGTAGCCGGGCATCTATCCAGAGGCACAGGTGGACCAACGCGTCGAACGTCGGTGGCCTGTCCACCCTCACCAGTTCATCCTGCAAGGCCTCAGACAATCCATCCTGGAACGTGTCCATTGGAGCTGGTTCATTCCATGTGGAATCCTGGCTATGTAGCCTGAATTCAGTCACATAGTCCTGCAATGAACCACTCCCCTGCTGCAGTGATTTCAGACTTCTAGCAGATGTTTCCCCCTTGATAGGATCTTCAAACATTCATTTGAAGTACTGGAAAAAGCCCTGGAAGTCATCCAACAAAGGGCTCTGCTGAACTAACAAGGGGGTAGCCCACCGGGCAGCTGTGCCTGAGAGTAAACTGATAATGAATCCCACCTCAGGAACAGCTTGCACTGTCCCAGAAACGTGGCAAACATGGCCAGACTCCCATCATATTTATCTGGCATGGCTACTGGGCATTTCCTCCTTGGCTGGGGGGGGGGGGTGCAGCTCTCTGCAACTGTTGAATTTGGTCCAACAACATCGTGATTTGTTGTGCCATTTGTCTATTTTCAGCCATCAATTGTTCCATATTTACTGAAATGAAGGCTTTTGGGGCAGGAGTCAATCTGTTCTGTCCCCCCTTCTCGGCTCGTTAACAAATGGCAGGCAGACCAGCTTAAAAGGAATTCTTTTTATCAGTTCTCAGCTCGGACTGGCTGCGAGCCCAAAAATAAACAGAAATAAAGTCTCTTTCAAGCAGATAACAGAATACAAAACAACTCTTACAAGCAATGCACTTCTCCAGGTGCCTTCTTGAATCAGGGTTACAGGAAACAAAGGACTTCTCCAAGCGTATCTTACATAAACCACGACCAATGATCAATCAATGTTGAACGAACCAAGGAACGTTGACTCCTGCAACTAGGGCGTGGAACCATCCATCCTTTTATCTCCAGAATATGCCCCTAACGAGCCCCAGCTGCATAATGAATTTTGCATCCTGAAAAGACTCACAGAAGACATCTGCTGAGTCACAACACCCCCCCTTTTGTCTCTTTCTCTCTCATCCAAAGAAGCAGAAGCCTCAAGTAGCTCAATTTCTTAATAATTTTATTTTAACCCCTCAATTTGTGATGGGGTGAAATGGGTATTGAAAGTGGTCAGGGTAAGTCAAGCCACGTCAGCTCTGATAATTTCAAAACAGGGTCATGACAATTTTTAACTTTAGTTGTTTCATCAATTGTTCAAAAAGAAAATGACAGAAATACAAGTGACTGGTATCCAAGTTGGCTGCTCTCAATATAATTGGGATAGTTTTGCAGTCTATTGATCATCTGCTTCTGGATCATCAAGAGCTTATTTATCTAGGGCAGGATCGGGAACAATGGC
Organism: Thamnophis elegans; assembly: GCF_009769535.1. Classification (NCBI taxonomy): domain Eukaryota; kingdom Metazoa; phylum Chordata; class Lepidosauria; order Squamata; family Natricidae; genus Thamnophis; species Thamnophis elegans. The sequence continues at coordinate 78,216,958 of NC_045541.1, read as the reverse complement.
CTTTTTATGACTTGTGGACTTCAACTCCCAGAATTCATGAGTCAGCCATGCTAGCTTAGGAGTTCTGGCAGTTGAAGTCCACAAATCATAAAGAGGCCATCATTCCTCTTCTCTGATTTAGGGGATACAAACAGGCTGAATAATGTATATTGGGTGAAAGAAAAATAAGAATCCATTTTGAGTTTTATTACTAGGGTTCTTCTTAGCTCAGGAACATACAGGAAATCTCCAGAAGTATGATTTACTTTTTTGCCATTCCCCAACTAGGTTTCAGCAACGGATGAACTTCAATCTAACAAAAATCTAATCAGGATCAGAGATGGTTAGCAGTTGAATGGAAAACCGTCCACTCAAAACATGTCTATAATGCCAAGGTTATAGACTGGGAAGTCAAAAAATATACCAGAAGAAAATAATGGCAGATCACTTCTATTCTGTTGCCAAGATAACTTTATCGACCTATCCAGGAAAACACTGCGCACTGAGTTAAACACTAAAATAAAAGTTACTTTTTAAAATTTCCCATAGCTCTTAATAATCCTTTCTCTTCCTTGTACGACAAATCTTTCATTCTTCTTCCAGAAAGCAAGGGAGAAAGGCACAAAATAATTTTGAGCTTAATTATCACATCAGCATAGTATGCAGTGTTGTGAAATTATGTCCATGAGGTTTGATTTTTATTTATTTACTATGACATTCTTACGAAAATTCAGCAAAACATTCATAAACAGGTTCTTTGAGTGAATTGTTCCTAATGCACAAGTCAAGGTAAGGGGAATTCTAATTTCAAAGTGACTCATGTAGATATTAGTAGATCGTCTTAGAAATTATCAGATTGGATTTCAAGTACATTAGATCAACAGGAGCATTCTTCTCACTTATGATTTATGTGACATTGAGATTGCTTCCTGGTATTATAAAATTGGTCAATGGCTAGAATCATTTAAGAAAGTTCATACCCTTTCTCTTTTCACTTACTGTAATAGAAGAAAATTTTCCTTGATGTCAGCAGTAACAATAAAGTAGATTTACTCAACCGTGGATGTGTGAAGCCATGGATTAGAATAACAACAGCATGATGTAGCCCACAAGATGGCATAGGTTGACTTGGAATTCTGATGCTTCGTACAACTTTTTTTCATTTATTTGTTTATTCATTTTCATTCATCCCTTGCTTACTCTTTCTTTTAGAAGATAAGCACTAAAACATTGATTAGACTTTCTTAGAAACATAGTAGGTTAGTTAATTAAAAATAATGTAGCAGCAAGAACATCCAAGTTAATATATTTTGCATCTTCTATATTATCATCCTCTATTGGAGCATTGGAAAGTGAATGTGGGCTCATACTTCATGCACAGATTCATCCTAGACCTGTTTGAATAAAGTCAACTGAACATATCACTGAAACATACCATACATACATACATACATACATACATACATACATACATGCATGCATGCATGCATACATACATAATCCACATTATGAGCTGATGTTCATGCTACATGCTGAATTTAGATACATTAATCAACTTCATAGCTTTGTACACTATCATGAATTAATCAATCAAACTACATTTGTGTATGCAAAGCCACAAAAATTATCTAATTGAAAACTACAGGTATTTAAGGAATGATGTTCAAACTCAGCCAAAGTCTTTCAGTCCATATAATTAATATGCCTATTAACTTTTCATCATAAGCCTCTTAGCAGCTTCCTTCATTCCCTGTCCAGTCATTCATGTCCAGTAGAGTGCTAAATTAGGGGGAGTGGGAGCAATTTGATATCTTTCTGAGCTATGATGTGTTTCTTACTCAATTGCAAGGAAACGTTTTGTACTGGTCTGAGCTAGATGTAGGACTGTTTGTCAATCACTACATAGATAAAGATCAACTCAACTTAATCTTTGTAAGAGTTTCCCTTTAATTCAAATCTTTATTTTATCCAGTAAGAAATCCTGTGTTCTTTGCATATTCCCTCAATAATCTGTAAAAAGATTTGGGTTAGGGATTATTTATTTATTTTGTATATATAACACACATGATTTTTTTTTAAAAAAATAACCTTTGCTCCTGGTACCATATGCCATATTAAGGCTTAGGGAATTTGATTTTATAGAGTTTTCCTTTTAACTGAACATGTTGCAACCACACATCATTCATTCACAAGACTGGTGCAATAATAAACTTCAATAGTCAATTTAGATTTTCTTCAAGCAGGAAGAAATGTTCATTTAAATGTACAAGAAAGTTGAAACTCTATAACCAAGTCAACTATGAGGTCAGTCAATTTCCAAAAAAGCATTCTGTTTGTTTTGCTTGTTTTACGGAAAGTACGAATCATTGGTATTTGAATATACTTTCAATCTTGACTGGCAGGCCCAATTTGTTTTCAAATTGTGGTTTAATCAAACAAGGTGTGAGAAATGTGAGATTTAAACATTAATTGGCATATTATGTTTGGACTATTACAGCCAAAGCTACTTTATTTATTTATTTAGCGTATGGCATCTACAGAGGTCATACAATCATTGATATACATATTTAGTTTAAATAAAGCTGTATGTGTGTGTGTATGAATGATATGTGGACAATACAATATAAGACATAATATATTAAATTAGAATAAAACCATAATAAAATCACCATAATATGGAGCCATAGAATTGCAATCAGATAGATGTTAAAATTTGATATATAAGGAAGCTAACCATCTAACTGGTACAGTTGCAGTGAGATCATCCCAGGTGTCTTGAAATTTCCTGAGGGGACATTCTTGAACTATATGTGTGCATCACAGTCGCATTGTGGGCTCTTGGCTGTTCCCCAATTAAAGAGCTTTGCCTTAATTCTGTCCTGATTCTATTCAGGTAGGTCCATATTTTTCAGGGCAACTACATTCCTGGAAGTGGTATGATTGCTTAGATGGAAGGTCCATACTTCAGTTTTATTTGGGTTAGGGCATAGCCTCCGCTTCTCATATTATATTTGACATAATCAGCCAAGCTACTTATTAGTTGTGTTCATCTCAAAATGTTTTTCCCATCAGTATCATCAGAACTGTTGCCAAAATGATTAATTTGTCATTCAATTTGTCATTCAAACCACCTGGCTGCTCTCCATCAAATGGAGAATGCCATGATCTTCACCGGGTGGAGATAAGGAGAACATCCCTCTTCAGATCCCAAAGTAACTCCTTTGTCCTTCTTATACCTTCACTCTCCAAATCCTACTCTTACTTTTAAAGTTCTACTGAAGCTTGCTGGCAGCTTACTTTAATTGTATCAATAAAAAGGAAGGGTATAAACCAAATACAGGAACAGTACAATTTTCCAACATATCCTTTGCTTCTTCAATAGTTCGCTTCTTCAATACTATGTAATGTTCAAGTGCCATCCTCTCCCCAACTACGCTCCCTCTTTAACTGATTCCTTCTATGCTCCTAAACAATTCCTTACATCTGTGCATGTTCCATCTCCCTTTAACCTAATTGATTCACTAACAGTGCTGCCAATGGTACTATTTCGATAGATGATGATTGCACCCATTTGATGCAGCAATCTAGGGACTTTAGCAATATTGTAAAAGGCTGAGGTTATACATATAAGATATTTTCAGCATTATGTCACTTTCCAGGATATCTTAAGGCTTTGAACTATTTATTTTATATTTTAAAATATTAGATTGGGATTTTCAGGGTTGTACATCTTTAAGATGTTAAGTGTTATTATGGTGGAGTGGTGTGTATGAAATAATAGGTACAGTCTGTTATCTGGGGAATGTTTGAATTTTCAAACATAAGAAGACTAGATAAAGTTACACACTGATATGGAGCTTTGGGCCAGAAAGCTATCAAAATAAAATTTACATTTAACTGAGGAAAAATCTGAAGAGCCTTTATCCCAGTTTACTTACATTCATGTTTTGGCTTGTGTAAGCTAGTCCTGAGATATCAGCTGCTGCTATCTGAGTAACCATCAAGACCATTTCTAAGAAAAGAGAAAATTAACAGTAAAAATAACCATTTTGAATCCATGGTATAGTATCATTAATTGCTGCCTAGTTTAAAATAAACAAAACCATACTGCAGAACGGTCACCCTCATTACCCAAAAACATTTTTTTTAAAATCCTAATCTCTCACTCCAGTAAACATGACTGCATTTATATTTTGGAATCCAATGAAAGGCAGTCAAAAATAAATTCTATTTCAGGCATAATGGCTTATAGCAGTGGTTCTCAACCTGTGGGTCGGGACCCCTTTGAGGGTCGAACGACCCTTTCACAGGGGTCGCCTAAGACCATCGGAAAACACATATTTTGATGGTCTTAGGAAGCGCACCAATTTTATGGTTGGGGGTCACCACAACATGAGGAACTGTATTAAAGGGTCGCGGTATTGGGAAGGTTGAGAAACACTGGCTTATAGCCTGTGTGAATAGAACTTGTCATGTTTTATTCAATCTTTTAATCTACTGCCATATCTGGCTGCCAAAGTCTTGCCCTAATTACGACTGCCCACTACAAGCCTGAACTGTTTGCAGCTACGGGTACAGTTGTGAGTTTCCATTATTTTTACTACCAGTTCGCTTGTGTGTGACACTTCTGCGCATGTGCAGAAGCGTCCGGTAGGGTGGGCGGAACCTCCCACTACTGCCACTACTGGTTCGCCCAATCCAGGCTGAACCGGGAGCAACCCACCTCTGTACAGGTAAACCTCAATGTATGACCACAATTGGGATCAGAATTTCTTTTGCTAAGCAAAGATGTTATTAAGTGAGTTGCACCCAAATTTATGACCTTTTGGCCATGGTTGCTAAGCAAGTCATTGTAGTTAAACTAAGTCGTGCAGTCATTAAGCGAATCTGTCTTTCCCCCATTGACCTAGCTTGTCAGAGGTCCACCAAGAAGGCTTCGCATGATTATCATATGTCCCTGACATGTTGCAATCATCATAAATAAACATTGGTTGCCAAACCTCCCAAATGTTGATCACAGGGCCAAGGAAATGCTCCAAAAGCGTAAGTATTAGGAACAGTGGTAAATCACTGTTTTTAGTATTGTTTTATTTTTAAGAAATCGTTAAATTAATGGTTATAAGTTGAGGACTACATGTATTGTAGTGGACATAATCACAGAAGCAACCTGGGTTTTCATGGCCTGAGAAGTCCCCACAAGCACTTCCCCCAGAGGTGTTTCCCCTACCGTTCCCCACCAGATTTCCCCACTAAACATTTCCCTACCAAATGTTTCTGGAAATATATATATATAAATTTATTTGTGCTTTCTTCTTGGTGAAACTGGTCCGAACTGCAAAGAGAAACAGTTTGTTTTCCTATAAATCATGACATTTAACTTGCAAAAGACCAGCAACAACTTAAAACCTGCTGAGCTACTTCAAATTCCTTCAGCTATAGTATGTCTGGATGTTGTTACATCGTATTGTGATTGACTTCTGACTCATGATTCTTTTACATGAATCTTGTTCATTCAGGGAAAGTAACAGGCCTCTAAGACGTGAGAACAAATTAATACTTGGCAATCTGCTGTAATCATAGAATAACAAAGTGTTGTATTTCCATAGAAGAATTTGCTGTAATGTCTGATCTCTGCAACCACAGGTATTCATTACTATGCTAAACATCAAAGAATTTTCTTGACTTCACAAGCTGCAAGCAACCCACTTGGCACCCTTAAGTGAAGTCTATTGAAAGTCTATTTCAGTACAGCATCCTGATAGCTGGCTATGAAATCCTTGCTTAAACATCAATAGAGAAGATGTTCTCTATCTTCCATTGACAAGAAACAATTCAAATATATTGAGATGTCCTAATATTCTGTGTGACTCCAAAAGGATATCTATTCTTTGTGCGAATATCAGTCTCCAGTCATTTCTTCCTGTCTTATAAAATCCAATTCTTTTGGCATACTCTGGGACCTATCAATGAAACAGTACCACCATGAGAAAACAATGACCTGATTCTTCCCACAGGTGCTTGGCTACAATATTATATGCATCTTTTGGAACTATATGAGATATGGAGTTGGAGTCTACTTTTTATTATTTTGTACTCATTTTTCTCTATTTGATGTTTTTAATCCTTGGTGGCCATTCAGAGGTGCTTGGCTAGCAGGCGTTCATATAAATTGGCTGGCTGAATGTGGATTAGCAATATTGGTACTAATTCCATCCACCTTGCTCCCGGTTTTTCTCATCTTCCCTTCCCTTCCACCTTTCCCAGCACTAGAGCTTTCTCCGGGGAGCCAGGTTTTCACACAATGGATCCAAAGAAGGGTAATTTGAGCCTGGTCATTTATGCCTTTGTGCTGATTTGTTCCATGATCGTTCAGTCTGTTTTCTTGCTAGTAGAAATATGTATTTAGGTTTGCCTCTAGAATACCTTGCTTCCACACAAAACTCTTAAGGATAAATCTGCTACTGACCCCTCATACAAAGCAGAATTCCAGTGACATGGATCAGAACTGCCATCTCAGGTCTGCATAGCACCAGCTATGTTCTCTTCAAAGAGTGAAGAATGCTCACCTTTAGATTAGATCTCTGAAGAAACGTTCTTCCCATTCCTCTTCTGTTTATTATCAGAAAACTGGAAAAACAGGAGGAGCTGCCCCCACTTAGCCACACAAACAAGAGGGAGGGGAAAAACCCTGCATGAAAATCTCGGGGGGGGGGGGACAAAAAACCATGAGAGCACAGCAAGTAGCAAAGCATCCAGTTCACGTTGTTCAGTGACTTACCTGAAATTCTTCTCCCCACTCCAGAGAGGAAAGTTTCCTCCAGGTTTGGGAAAGGTCCATCTAATTGCTAGTACATGGGGGTGTAGAGTCATTGGAAAGTAAGAAAGAAAAAAAGGAAGAAAGAAAGAAAGAAAGAAAGAAAGAAAGAAAGAAAGAAAGAAAGAAAGAAAGAAAGAAAGAAAGGCTACAATAACACTGGGCTATGGAAGAAGAGGAGTGTTTTGTATCAAATGGAAAGGAAGCAGATTTATTGTAATTTATAGTTTATTTATTAAGAACGTTTATGTAGCAGCCCAACTGATGGTGACTCTGCATGGCTGATAAAAATAAAATCCCAAGTAAAAAACTCAATAAACCCTCACCCCTGTGATGACAACAATCAAGAAGATCACTTGATGAGCTCTGTAGCATCTTGGGGTCCTGAGGGCTGCTGGCAAAACCATGTCTTTAGGTCCTTTTGAAAGAGTATCAAATAGGGGGCACCTCTGCAGGAATGTTGTTTCACAGGGAGGGAACTATTCTAGCTGTGGTCAGCAGATGTGTTAATACTGTATGTACTTAATTTTCTTTGCATATTTACTTTTGATTATTCCCAGCAGAAAGAATTCGGGTTTGTATTTTATTTGTTCTCCTGTAATTTCTTGCACCCATTTCCAAATATTTGTCCAATATTTTTGAGTTTCCGGGCAGGTCCACCATATGTGATAAAAAGTCCCTTGTACTTTTTTACACTTCCAGCAGGTCGGCTTCATGTTTGGGTACATTTTAGCCAATCTTGTTGGTGGTAAATGCCAACGATAAAACATTTTGTACATATTTTCTTTAAATGCTGCTGATCGTGTTAGTTTATAATTTGTGTTCCAAATTCTTTCCCAATCCACTAGATCTATATTGTATCCAAAGTTTTTGGCCCATGCTATCATGCAACCTTTAACTTTTTCTTCTTCTAATGTTACTTCTAATAAATATTTGTAAATTTTCATTATGGATTTATTTTCTGGGCCAATTAAAATTTTATGTATTTGTTATAATTCTGTGTATATTCCATATTATTTTACATCTTGTTTGTATCTCAATTGTAGTTGAAGATATGGCCACCAGTCTATATTTATATTTTGCTCCTTTAATTCCTGATTTGTTTTCAAATTTCCTTGGATGTCTAAAATTTCACTATATCTAACTATTTTCGATAGATCTAGTGTATTGGGATGTGTCATGGCTTCCATAGTGGAAAGCCATGTCGGTATTTTCATGTAGTATTTTTCTAATTTTATTCCAGACCTGTATCAATGCATCTCTAATATAGTGTCTATTAAAGTATTTTTGTTTCTTTTTACCCTCTTCCCATAGAAAAAAGTGCCATCCCATTTGCAAATCATGGCCCTCTAATGTTAGTATTCTTTTATTTTTTAAATTTATCCAATCCCTAATCCATGTTAATGCTGCTGCTTTGTAATAAAGTTCCCAGTCAGGGAGTCCCAGGCCACCTCTGCTTCTGTCATCCTGTAGAGCTTTCAACTGTATCCTGACTTTTTTTCTTTGCCATATAAATTTTAATATAATCTTGTTCAATTCAATTAAAAAAATTCTAATTTTATGGGGATTGTTTGAAATAACTATAATAGTCTCGGTAATACATTCATTTTTATCGCTGCTATTTTCCCTAATAATGATAGTTGTAGTTTCCCCCATAATTCTAAATCTTTTTTTATTTATTGCACTAATTTTGTATAATTATTTTCTTTTATAGTTGAACACTTTGCAGCTAGCCATATTCCAAGATATTTAACTTTCTTTGTCACTTGTAGTCCTATTATTCTTTCTAATTCTTTATTTTGTTCTTCCTTCAAATTTTTAGTTACCATTTTAGTCTTTTCTCTATTAATTTTTAACCCTGCTACATCTCCATATTTTTCTAATTCTCACATTAAACTATTTCCTGTTTCTAGCGGATCTTCTATAATGAATACCAAATCATCTTCAAAGCCCTGAATTTTATACTCCTCTCTTTTAATTTTAGTTCCTCTTATCTCCGAATTTTGTCTAATTCTTATTAGTAGCCATGTAGCCATTAGGCATTATTATCTATGTGTGATCTTTTTAACAGACAGATGGTCTCAAAATCAAATGCACCAATGGTAAGTGTAAGCGTTCCAAATACCATGTAGAATCAAATCAGAATCGAAGGCCAAACTATGCTTAAAGTTCCAATTTAATAAAGCAGGCATGTTGGCACATAGCTATGGGATCCCAACTCTGGAAGTTACATCAGAATCCCACCCAGTTAAAAGTTCATGATCTTGTCCCCACACCCACAATCCATCACATGGACCAATCTTCTCCTTCCATGCTGGTGTCCATGCCCAGCTTCTTCCGATCAGGTGTGAAAGTGTGGAGACAAAGGATGACTGACTTCTAGCAAAGAATGAAAAACAACACATTCCAAAATCCTACTCCTTCTAATCCCCCCCCCACTGACTATACTTAAAGAAACAGCATAATTAAATAAGAGAAAGTGTAGCAGGCCAGAATTCTAAAAGGAATATAAATGCAGGCCTGACAGTAGGTTTCTACCGGTTCATATCATTTTTCCCAAACCAATAGGCCTGCCATCAAGTAGAGAGCAAACTGGTTCTCTGTTGCTTTGAAAGTGGGCTCATCCACCTGCCCCTGGCTTATACCTACCTTTATTTCATCTTCTGAAGCCCAGCTGATCCAGGGCATCAGATTGAATTGCCACTCTTCAGCTGTTTCCCTTGCTTTCTGAGCAAGTTTCTTTCAAGTGTGCATGCATGAGCAGTGCACATCTGGTGTGCGAGCGAGCTCAGCGAACCAGTAGGAACGCTGGTAGGAATCCACCACTGAAATACACCCATGCTTTCATATCCACATTTATACATACTCATACAATCAATATTGGCTTGAAAGTATCACCTGCAGCCATCTGGCAGAACAGGTATGTTACAGGTCCCATCTGCTAAGGAATTTCATTTGCCAGGACCCAGCAACTGAACCTTTTCTGCCATGGCAGAAACATCATCTTCTTGAGGTAAAGTTGGCCCCATTCCTGTTAAATCTCCTTCAAATTTTGATTGTGTCATCAGGCTTGGGAATCTCAGGGGAATGATGAGTTAATCAGATAGCTTGATTATCTGTAAGATTTGATACTCTCTCCTTGACATTTAAATCATATATTATTAATTGTTGGTTGTCTTCTAATATTGATATTTTATAAGGTTTTTTAAATCATGAATTGTTCATTGTTGGGTTCTTATTATTTAAATATGATGTTAGATGGATGAATGGATAGAGATCAATATATTGGATAGATAGATAGATAGATGATAGATAGATAGATAGATAGATAGATAGATAGATAGATAGATAGATAGATAGATAGATAATCATTTTACCCACCAGTTTGCTATCCATCCATTCTGCAAAGAAACTTTAAGTGGTTAAAGGAATCTGAATGATATCTGTTGGATTCATTATGTGCATTTTTTATTAAGGATAAGATTACAACTACATTTGTTAGTGACTGAAAAGCAACAATATACAAAGAGAGGACCAAAAGCAAGGAATGAATGAATGAATGAATGTTCACACTCATTCATTCCTTTTTGTCCTTTCTTTGTTGTTTCTTAATTATTTACATCACCTTTTCTTACATTTATTTTTATTTTTTAAATTTTTATTGCTTCTACTTTGAAAATAGATGATCAAATAATAACAATTGACAAAATCACCACCAGTCAGTTGCAAAAGGCAGATTTACTTGGAACAGTTTACATCCTATGATAATATCTTTAATACCATCAAACAACATCATCTGCCTATCCCAGTCCTTGTAAAGGACTTGATAGATAGATGAAAATGCCAAACCCAGTCTAGACATCTGCTTGTCCATGTGACCAACCATAAAAAATAATTCTAATAGGTTTTTCATATGAAGATCCATACCAGAAAATACCTTAGAGAAGATTGAAAATACACCCATTTGGCCAACCATGTGACATGTCTATGCAAAATATGTTATTAGAAATGTGGCAAAATTGATGTAATCTTGCAACTTATGAGACATTTCTATTGTGTTTTCCTGAACTGAACAGTTTGTGCAGTACTGAGTGATTAAGACTAAGATTCAGCAGATTCTGGTTAGATTTGTTTTGTATGCTGCAATCTTTCCTTAGTGACAAAGCACATGGATTTTCCATTCTAAATCAAAAGGTTTTCTTTTTCTACTCAAACCATCCATTTTTGCCCAACATTTTGCTCTTAATAGGATAAATGTTTCTGATCCATAAAGAGAAGGAACATGCCTTATTCTCTGGATGCAGCAAAGAATGCTAAATATAAAACATATCCCCTTGTCCCTTCAGCAACAGCTAGATAGATTAGGTTGGCTGGCTAAATATACAAATGAACAGATAGAAGAAAGATAGCTATTACTATCAATTTATATTCGTTTATTAAAATTTGGGCTGGAAGACAGTATTTTTCTGATGCTACAAATGCTAAAGTAGTCACAATATTTTTATTTAGAATTTAATGTATAAATTAAAGTGAAAGCTGGACCTTCTGCTTTTTCTTTTCATTTGTATGTGGATATAGTCATTCAAAAAATCTAGGTCACTGCAGTTTAATGCTATCTTCCTCCAATCAGTTCCTTTCATCCAGTTTTGTAGCCTCAACTTTCTTAATGTTCAACTATTGCAACTATTGCACAAAATTCTTGACTTCAAGCCAAGAGATCTGGAGCATGTCCAGATTGGAGAAGACTGGAATAAACCTTAACACTACTAAAACAATTGCTGGGTCAAATTGTTCCTGTGTATCAGGAGTGAGATAGCACCACAGAAACACTCTGTTAGAGACATAAAAGGTCAATATTGGGAACAAATTTTAAAAGCACCTTTGGGAAAATCAGTCCTCTCATATTGGAAGCATTGCACTGCCATGTACTTGCCAATACGTCTCGTTATGAAGGCATCACAGTGTTGGTCTAACACAGGTGTCTCCAAACTAGTCAACTTTAAGACTTGTGGACTTCAAATCCCAGAATTCCTCAGCCAACCAGGAGTTGAAGTTCACAGTTCTTATGGCTGACAGATTTGGAGATGCTAGGTCTAGCATTTAGACATCCTTGAGTCATTTCAATTCAATCCACAATCACTTGCTGACATTCTCCAGTACTGCCATATCTTTTCCTCTGCCCCAATCCATTTTTTCCTGAAAAACTTTGAAGAGAACAAGAAGCAAAAAAATACAATACACTGGAGCACGGGTGTCAAACTCAAGGCTTGCAAGCTAGAACCAGTCCATGAGTGCTTGGATGTGGCCCAGGTGGCCACCCTGGAAACAGCAAAGGAGTGGTCTGCGGTGCTTCGGCCCAGCTCTGGCTGACTGGGCACTGATGTATAACTTGGTGGCAGCTGACAGAGTGCTGTAGGAGGCCCTCGCAGCCAAAAATGGAGCATGGGAGGGGCACAAGGACCATTTTTATTAGCAGAGTGCTGGAGGAGGCCATTGCAGCTGAAAACAGAGCTTCATTCTCATTGGCAGAGGGCTAGCAAAACAAACTACTAGTAAAAGTGGCATTGGATCACAAGAGAAGGAGGCATTGAGAAATGTTTCCCCTTTTGCATTTGAGATTCCAAGAAAGGACAAGAAAGGAGAAAGGGAAAGATGAAAGACAAACAAAAAGAAGGAAAGGTGGGAAGAGAGGAAAGAAGAAAAAAGAAGGAAAGAGGGGAAAGAAGATGAAAGAAAGAAAAAAAGAGGGAAGGAAAAAGAAGAAAAGAGAAAGGAAGGAAGGATATTATAATGAGGGGGAAGGAAGATCCGAGGGAAGGCCTGCCTTAGCACTTGGTCATCAGCAGTCCTGCTGCTCTTTCACCATCCCCTTGTCTCATCCTCCTGACCTCCCTCGTAGTCTCTCATCCTATCACTGAGGATGCTTTGATTACAAAGTCATATCCCCTTGTGCGGAAAGGGAATGGGCCTCCCTCTGACCCACACATTTTGCTCTCCTGCACAAACCATGAGCAATCTGGCCAAGGAGAGTGAGCACAGCAGCTGCCACCTTGGGGAGGAGGTGAGCAACCCAGGCACCCCATCAGAGAAGTGGGACTGGACTGGGCTGGGCTGGACTGTGGGTGCCCAGTGCCCTGGAAGCTTGAGGGCTGGGCTGGGTGCTTTCCCTCTGTTGGGTTCTGGACAGCCTGTTCCACCTTCTGGGGGTCCTCTGCGTGACTTGAGAGGGACAGTAAGGCTCCTCTGGAGGACAAGGATTTGGCACTCTCTCTAGTCTTGTCTTTCTCCACTAGAGACAATGGAGCCCCCCAGACCCACTTGGGCCACCATAGGCACTCCTGACACAAGCGATGTTGAGCTGACCATGCCCACCCTGGCTATACCTACCCACCCCCCCAAAGTCAAACACAACCCTGATGCGGCCCTCAATGAAATTGAGGTTGACACTCCTGCACTGGAGGAACTAGAATTTTTGCTTCCTTTCCCATGATTTTGATTCTGAGCAATGAAAGCTTTGGAAAAAACACTCAGAATTAATAAGAATGTTTGTTTAACCTCTTTAACACACTGACTAGAAGATGACAAAATGTTAAACAAGAGCAATAAAACAGTAAATATCCTGGAAAATTTGTTACACAATCTAAACAATTCTGAATATACTGTGTTTCCCCGAAAATAAGACAGGATCTTATTTTCTTTTGAACCCTGAAATAGGCACTTGGCTTTATTTTTGGGGAGGTCTTATTATTTTTGAGGTGCAGGAGGCAGCGAAAGGGGTCACCTCATAGCTGCTGCTGTGTTGCCATATCCAAAAATAAGGCCTCCCTGAAAATATTGCAACACAGCAGCAGCTATGAGGTGACCCCTTTCGCTGCCTCAAAAATAATAAGACCTCCCCAAACATAAAGCCAAGTGTTTAGGGGGGGGGGGTTGTCAAAAGAAAATTAGATCCTGTCTTATTTTGGGGAAAACATGGTATGTATGTATGTATTTATGTATGTATGTATGTATGTATGTATCAGTGGTGGGTTTCAAAAATTGTTCGAACCTACTCTGTGGGTGTGGCCTCCTTTGTGGGAGTGGCTTGCTGCCCATGTGACCGGATGGGAGTGGCTTGCCACCCATATGACCGGACGGGAGTGGCTTGCCACCCATGTGACTGAATATAAAGATGCTGACGACACTTGTCAGAACCACCTTAAATTACCTCACACAGAGCACTGGCATGCATAAGAATATGATGTAAACTTGTTTTTTAAAAGGCATCTTTGGTTTGCGTTAAAACAACTTCAACACCCGCAATGTTCTGATGGCACCACAAATGCAGTAGTCATCCTTACCTTTCACAGAGGCATGGAGTTTTATAAATATGAGCATGATAGTGTAGAATAATCATATCCAAGGACCAGTGGTGGCTTTCAAAAAAATTTGGAACCTCTTCTGTAGGTGTGGCCTGCTTTCCGGGTCCACTGGTGGAACCTCTTCTAACCGGTTCGGTAGATTTGACGAACTGGTTCTACCAAATAGGTGCGAACTGGTAGGAACCCATCTCTGGTATGTATGTGTGTGCGTGTGTGCGTGTGTGCGTTCGTGTGTGTGTATATATAAATAACAGTTCCACATCTCCCTTGCAGAAAACAAGCAGAGCCAATGCATATACAGGGACTCATGGAAACACTTTAATATGAGTTGTTCTAAATTTCTAGGAGCCCATGAAAATTGGTTACAAACTGGTAAATAAAGGACAATAGTTAGAATCAACTCTATTGTATTTTAATTAACCCTGTCTAGAATTCCAATATTGGCTCTTCAGACAAACTGGGCAACCTGAATTTAGCCCTGCAGGCCTATACCTGCCCAATTGCCTCTAGAGTGATCTCAGGATAATTTACCTTATTCAAAACTTGTCATGTTTCATTTACAACAGGGAAGTACATTCTGTCACATCTTTCTCCCTCTGGTGGCAATCTGCAGTTTACATTTGCTTTTTTTACACTGGTATGTGATCTCCAATTAAGTAATTAGAAAAGCTTTATGAGCAAATAATCTAGATCAATCATATGTAATTAAATTAAATCATCTTAAAAGGAAATTTAAAGGAACACAACAACAAACATTAAGAACCTGTCCAAACCAATGGCCATTGACATTGTTTTATTTTTTGGAAGGGGTAGGGCTATGCAAGAAATTTTCCCTGTCTGAACGGCAAAATAATTGGCCACCATTTCCGGGACCAATGTGGAGATTGGAATACCCGCAGCCTTTGGATTTTGCATTTCTTGTGCTAGTAAAATAGTGCTTAGGATCATTCAATTTATAGCCACACACTGAAAGGGAGATACCAGGGGTGGGATTGGAAAATGTTAGCAACCGGTTCTCTCCCTGGTTGCTGGGTGGGCATGGCCATGGGGTGTGTGGTCTACTTGGCTTCCTGCACCACGATGGGGGGGTTCACCCTCCCCAGGCTCCGGAGGCTTTTGAGACTCTGGGAGGGCAAAAACGGCCTCCCCTGGACTCTGGAGGCCCTCTGGAGGCTGGAAATAGGCCCATTTCCAGACTTCTAGCACTTCTGAGAGGCCCATTTTTCACCTTCCCAGGGCCTCTACGTGTGCCTTGCACTTACGTGACATGATGAATGGGCCACTTGGAGATTCCTGGGAGGGGAGGGGAGGGTGGATGAGGACAGCCAGTCCTTCCAACTACTAGTTTGGTGAACCAGATGCAAAATTAGCATCCGGTTAGCCCGAACTGGTCCGAACCAGCTGAATCGCCACCATCCCCCGGGAGATACTGAATATTCAAAAAGTTTAAAAGGCCAAGAAAAAAAAGTGCATTGCTGATACATTTGAGAAAGAAAAACAAAACATGAGGGATTCAAAATGTCTTTGATTGATTATAGAAAACTCTTTGATTGTTGTCATGTCAATAATCTGTAGGAAAACAGAAATCCCAGAACATCACATTGTCCTAATGTGAAACTTTTAGATAGGACGCCATAACCCAAACAGAACATCACTTTAACATGACATTACTAGAGACTGCTGAAAATGCAATCTTTAGCAATGCAAATCAAGGGACACAGTGAAAAGATGGCACTGACGAAATATAAGGAAAACCAAAGAAATACCAGCAGACGCAATAAGCAGTCTTAGAATGAACGATGAGGATACAGAAGTTGAAGGTGTCTGGCATTATGAATTAGGAACCGTAATTGAAGCAGCAATAAAGAAATACAATATGGACTAGCACTTGGTAGAATAGTAGAATAGCAAGGAGCCCATGGAAAATTTAGAAGGATATTGTGGTGTGTCTAAACTTAGAAAAATCAGAAATGTGCAGGCAATGGTTTTTCCTATGTGATGCTGAATGGAAGAGAAAGCAGAAATTTGAAACATCGGGCTAGAAACATTATTGGTGTTTTTGAACCTTAGTGCTAAGATTTCTGAGAATACCATGGAGAACCAAAAAACAAAAAAATGGAGCAGCCGCCTTGCAGGTAAAGCAGGCAGACAGGATCATTTTCCATTGCAATATTTTACTGACTGATATATAGCTCTGTTCTCCTTCTAGATCATTTCACCAAAGGCCTGTTTTCACTGAAGCACATCTTCCATTTCAATTTGCAGGAATTCATCCTCCGTGTTATATGTGGTATATGGTAGCGGATATTTGCCAGGATCTGGGTGGAGGGTTCCAAATCTACTCTACTACATTGAATTTTTAATTTCCTTAAACTTCTTCTGAGAGTTGAGTCCAACTGATTTTGTGATTCAGGCAAGATCCCCATAAGAGAATTCAGGATAACTTAGTCTCAGACTATTAATGGCTTTCAAAAGTAATATCAGCATTGGAAATTGAACTTGGAAACAAATTAGTTACCACATGTTCCAGTTGCTGAGCTCCTGCTGCTATTCTGACAGCTGGATTTTGTGCCAGTTGCAGCTTCAGAACCATTTAAAGCTGGAATGAGCAGTTTGCAATATTTCACCCATTTCAAAAATAAAAGGAATCAGTTCAGAGCACTGGAAAGTGTAACTCATAACTCCCCTGTTAAGCACGGAGAAAAACGAACAGGGAGAGAAAGATATGTGTGTATGTGTGTGAAAGAGGGAGACTGTGTGTGTGTGTGTGTGTGAGAGAGAGAGAGGGGGGGTTGAGGGAGGAAGGAAAAGAGAGAAGAAGGAAGAGAGGGAGAGAGAAGGAGGAAGGCTAAACTACCAATGGTTTAGACATTGCCTGTCTTTTTCAGGCATTCCTGGTTATCTCTCCCAATCCCAGGAAAAGCAGCCCCGTGTAGAAAATTACAATGGGGCAGTCTAAGGTGGAAATGAATAATTAAAGCAAGCCTTGGTCATTCAAGATGAATTTTCAGCTGGAACACCAACTGAAGCTTCTAGTTGAGCAAGGTCATTGGGCCACCCAGAGCTTTTGACAGTTTCAAAAATACTACTAAACTACAGGTGACATTTACCCTCGACGAGAATTGCAAGAATGTTCAAGAACAAATCAGAAAAGTGTTGGAAATTTCATCAGATACTGGGTTCATATTACCATATGTGGTGGATTGCATAGAAGCTAAGAGATATTGGACTAAGATCCACATGTGGTTGGAGAAAATGACAAAAAAACACATAGACTTTAAACCAGAGACTTTTTTATTGGGAATTAAACCAGAAATAAACAACAAAGATTTGAAATATTTGATTGCAAACATTTTAACAGCAGCTAGAATTGTATTTGCAAAAAATTGGAAAAATGAGAAAATACCAACGCAGGAGGAAATTATCCAAAAAATAATGGAATGTGCGGAAATGAGTAAATTGACATTTGAAATTAGAGAACAAGAAGATGAACAATTTTATAAGGTTTGGGATTTGTTTGATCAATGGTTAGATAAAAAATCATGGTAACGGAAAATATTGAAGAATTTTTTATATTTTAAGAATAATAGAATGATATACTGTATGCAATACTATAAGGGTTTAGCATTGTTAAACAGTTTAGAATGATGTAATGGAATGATGTTGTAGACATAAATTCAATATTTAGAATATTCTATTTTAAATTAAGGTATAATAATTATAGTTGAAAAATTCATATATAACAATAAGGTACTTATGTTTATCTATTGAACAATTTGTGATTTGATATATAATTATAAGTGGTGACCATGGAAAGGACCCACAAAAGTTTGTAACCAGATGGCATGCTATATGAAATGACAGAAGGTTGTATATGTTTGTGTTTTGTCTGTTTAAAAAATTAAAAAAAACTTTTCAAAAAAAATATTACTACACTAAACATCAAACCTTCAGGAAGAGGGTAACTCCAAACAGAATAGGACTGTGTTTACGTATACTGAGGTCAATTGTTACCCTAAATCCACTATCTTATCTTCTTTAATTTTCAGTGCATTCCTTCCTATTTATATTTGATAAGTCCCAAGTTTCCTTTACCATTCATATCTTCCGTTGCTTTCCTAAGATTAAATGATATAGTTATAAATTAAAATTGTATTTTATTAATGTGCTGAATGCATTTCATTCCAGTTCTTTTGAATCTGTTTTAGGCAGATATGTATAACACATAGACCACTATGATACTCCCAGAATCCAAAGCCATAGAATGGAAAGTTTGGCAATACTTTTTGATCTCTTCTCTGCACTCTTTCCAGAGTCTCAACATCTTTTTTATATTGTGGCAACCAAAACTGGATGCAGTATTCCAAATGTGGTCTTATCAAGGTTGTCTTGATTCTATCCCTCTGTTAATGCAGCCTAGGATTGCATTGCCTTTTTTGGTTAGCTGAAGCACACTGCTGACTCATATTTAAATGATTGTTCATTAGGACATCAAGAACCCTCTTGCAGTTACTGCTATTGAGCCAGGTTCCACCTATTCTACACCTGTATATTTGTTTTTTTCTTGCCTGACTGTAGAACCTTACTTTACCCATCATTAAATTTCATTTTGTTAGATAGGGCCCAGTGTTCAAGTCTGTCAAGATCTTTCTGGATCTTGGGCCTATTTTCTGGGGTATTGGCTATTTCTACCAGCTTGATGTTGTTTGCAAATTTGATGAGTTCCCTTTCTATTCCCTCATCTAAATTATTTATGAAAATATTGAATAGTACTGAGCCTAAGGCAGAATCTTGGGGTACCCCACTGCTTATTTCCTTCCATGAACATGTTGTTCTATTAAGGACTGCTTATTGAGTTTGGTTTATCAGCCAGTTACAAATCCATCTAGTGGTGATGCTATCTATCCCACATTTTTTTCTTACCAAGAAGTAGGTTGTAGTCTATTTTGTCAAATGCCTTATTGAAATCCAAGTATACTATCTTCACAGCATTTCACTGGTCCACTGATTTAATCACTTTGTCAAAGAATAAGATTTATTCAGCATGATCTGTTTTTAGAAAACCATGTGGGCTTTTGGTTGCTTCTGGTGTTCACAGATCTGTTGCTTAGTTATCTTTTCCAGAATCTTCCTAGATATTGATGTCAGGCTGATTGGTCTGTAGTTTCCTGTACATTTGCCATACTGAAGATTTCCCATATTGTTGGCCATATCATGTAGGGGAATTCACTGAAGAAAGCAATTATGTTTGGAAGAGTTAGCGATAAAAGGAAATCAGGTCACCAAAGAATACAGTATCTGCACACCATCAATACTGACACTAGTCAGAGCATAGAAAAACTCAAAGAAGTAATGTGAGATTGGAAGATGTGGAGAGACCTGGTCCATAGAATTGCCAAGAGTCTGACATGACTAAATGGATTATCATCATCATGAAAAATAACTCACTGGTAAACAGTTGGTTTATTAAGAAGAAGGTACGCAAGATTATTTGACCAAAGTCAGAAATGAAGAAGAAGGAGAGCAAAGAAGGTAAGCACATAGAGGTCTCCTATTCACACAAATGATTTGTTGCTCAGGTTTTGCATGTATGACTAAAAATAATATATGTTATATAGGAGCTTGGAAGAAAAAAATAGACCTGCTGAGCCTTTGATAATTCTCCCTGTTCAAATGTGTCCTAAAGTGAGATGGATCTGACCATAAATTCTATGGCAAAATTTTATTTAAAAAAATATTGTAAGCTTGACCAAGTTAGTATTCTACTTCAATGGAATGCCCATGCATATTTATATCGATATTTATATCTCCTTAGTGCCAACCAGCTGGGGTGAAAGAAATCACCTGAGTGCACTGATGCAGGGCTAAGAGAAGCTTATTCATGAATAATCCAGTTATCATATAGAGTGATAAAAAGTAATGTTTAACTAGAGTTTCTTGATGACATGATACGGAATATTTATTTGCTTTTCAAGTATTTCCCAAAATAATAGAAGAAAAGTGCTGCCCAAAATGTAAGTCTGCCATAAGTAAGTGACATGGAAGAAATGAAGTTGTTTGTTACATAAATTAATTTATGAGCAAAGAAAAGGGAGAAGAAAATTCAATATAAATATTTAAAGGAAGATAAAGGAAAGCCAAAACAATTGTGAACTGCAATAATAACAATAACAACATTTCTTATCTCAATAGTTCTGGCTTTTTCCAATGCTTGATCTCCATAAAATCACTTTCCCCCCCTTTTCATTTACTTCTTAAGCAGTCTTTCCTCCTGACATCCTGATTCACAGTTTGTGGAGAATTTAACTGAAGTAGCTGAGAGGAGGTGAAGCTTTTGTCAAACTTTGAACCAAATCTGGCAACAGTCATTTTCTGTTCCTCAGTTGCCACACAGAGGGGGAAGAGGAGAAGGAGTTTGGAATGCCTTACTAGACACAACAGAGAGTTTTCTCATGAGAACCAAAATCATTTCTACTGGCAACAGATAAGGTCAGGGATGGAGTGCCTGGAGAGCCCACAAATTAACCCAATTGACTAACGTGACCTGTGACACTTGGAGATGGGGTTATTTCCTATTTTAATTATACTGAAACTGTAGGAAAGATTTGGTTTTCCTTTGAAGCAGTGCCATTATGATGTACTCAATAAAGAAGAGGATTCTAGTCTCAGAGGTCTGATTTGCTTGGGTTCATTAGTCAAAACCATGACAGCTTTACTTTTAAAAACTTAATAACAATTGGAAAGACAGAAAGCAGGGAAGAAGAAATCCATAACCTATCATAGACAAATCCACAACTTAAAGAGGTTAAAGAGGTATTCATCATGTGACCTTTGCTACGTGTTGTTATTTTCCAAAGGAATTATTAAAATGCTTCTGCAAAGTTATGTAATTTTAATTCCCTAAACCATCCAATAAGGGGGCGTGGTGGCTCAGTGGCTAAAATGCTCAACTTGTCGATCAGAAAGGTCAGCAGTTCGGCAGTTCGAATCCCTAGTGTCTAGTTACTTGTCCCAGCTTCTGCCAACCTAGCAGTTCAAAAGCACGTTAAAAAAAATGCAAGTAGAAAAAATAGGAACCACCTTTGGTGGGAAGGTAACAGTGTTCCCTGCACCTTCGGCATTTAGTCTTGCCGGCAACATGACCATGGAGACATCTTCGGACAGCGCTGGCTCATTGGCTTTGAAACAGAGATGAGCACTGCCCCCTAGAGTCAGGAACAACTAGTACATATGTGTGAGGGGACCTTTACCTAAACCATCTACTAAACTAGCCACATACATGAATTCTATATTTGACACCAGCATTCTAGGTCTCTATCGGCAAATACTTTGACCATTGTTGATCTAGAAAAATCTTCTGAAATCTGTACAATATTTAATAATGTCTCCAAAAAAATCTGTATATATTACTGGAAAGTAAAATGGAATATATAATATTCAGGGAGTGCGTATAAATAAAGAATCTCATCAGAGTAAGGACATGGGGTGGGAAGTAGACGTCATTATAGTGTTTAGTTCCCACAGTGGCTTTTGTACGGTCAGGAACAGGTTTTGATTTCCTAAGACTCTTAAAAGCAAATGTTCACCTATTTATGTATTACAGAGCTGTGAGTTAACTTTAGGTCTATTTTCCAAATGGGGCAATAATTTTGGCACTTGCACTATGACTCAGTTATGACCTCTACGTAGACCATGCAACAATAGAATAGTTGTAAGCTTGATTACAAAGCACTTGGCAGTGAAATGGGGAAGAATTTTATTTTTATTTCCTTTTCAGCATGGGACAAATATGTTTAAAGGGCTTGCAAAAAAGTGTACTGCCAATCCACTTCAAGAAGTTTGCGTCTGTAAACCACAGCCATGAGTCCCAAGAATATACAAAGCATAGCAAACTAAATAATCCTATAAAGATATATTCTCAGAAGTAATTATTCTTGAAGGATTCTCTATATTAAATATTATATGAATAGACTATATTAAATAGTATAAATTAAAACCACTGTTTGCACACCTGCATAAATCATCTCAAACTGATAGTGTGTGTAAGTATGTGTTTGTGTGCGTGTGTGCATTTCCTCCAAATACAAATCCATTAGTCTAAAGAAAGGCACACTAAGGTTGTAAGGAATATTTGATGGCAAGCTTGTATCTGGTGCCTATGTATTTATCCTAATATTGGGAATGAACCACTTTTACTAGATAAGTTCTGCTTGCCCAAGCTGGACATATAGAAAATATCTACTGATTTGTTACCTGATAAAAGAGGTGATCTTAAGTAGGGATGGCGGGAGGTGTATTCTTCTGAAATAGTTTGCCCCCCAAGATGAGAGATGCTGCTAGTGTCATAGCCTACTAACCACTTGTAAAATGTCACCTACCTTGGAAGCTCTTTGGTATTTGAACAGTGGAGGAAATAATTAGATTGCAAATGTTGCTATTTGATTTTGTTATTATATTGATCTTGCATTATTTTTATATTTACAGTTTTATGCCACTTACAACCTCCCATGGATTGAAATGTTACATATAGTCTATAAGTACACAAATATACGTATAAACATGCATAAGCGCGGTGGAAGATGAATGTTTTGATTGATGATGATGATGATGATGATGATGATGATGATGATGATTGCCTTTCTTCCTTTCTACAATGTTTTCTCCATTCCCCGGAGTGAATTAGCAAACACCTGAAGCAGTTGTTCAAGGAATGTGACCTGTAAGGAGTACAGCAGAATTTGGAAGTAGAATGAAGGACAATTATATTCGTTATAAATGGTGTGCCAACATTACATGTTAAACCTATATTTAAGATTATTAAATATTGAACTGTAGATTTTTAAAAAAAGACTGGATAAAATTAGTGGCTAAAGTAAGTAGCTTAACTCTTGCCATGCTATCTGCTTGACCCTCACTAGTTCTCTAAGCCACATGCCTTGTGTACATAGGTGGGACAACCAGTTTGGTGGGATTTTTCTTAAGATGCTGGAGAGAGAGAGAGAGAGAGAGAGAGAGGGAGGGAGGGAGAGAGAGAGAGAGAGAGAGAGAACACAATTTACTGTCTTGAGTTCTTGAAAGGTTTGATGGAATCTACACCCTCTTTCAAAATATAAAGCCTTCACTCAATAGGCCAGATATTGTGCTATATTGCTGAATACATGATAGTTCTGATTGGTTATTAGCTTTGGAGAAATTGTTGCAAAAATTCAATGGGGATATCAGTGTTCCTCTTTTAAAACAGCATTCCTAAGTATTCATCATGATGGTCTAGTAAAGATGTTCTCAGTATGGCAGGACCAGAAGAAAAACGCTTTTCCCCAGAACCATCTTAAGACATTTTGCCATCTTGGATTAAAAAAAAAGTTAAATGGGATCTTTTCCACCCAGAAAAGTTGTTCTACTTTAGCACTGGCCACAGCAAAGCCTCTACCACTGCAGTTCAGGATAAGCCATAACTGGTCTAAATGGTACTCTGGGGGCATAAAACAGATCACATAGTTATAGTTTTCTATTTCATATGTAATATCTTATCTTTGGAATAAATGCAAAATTTACTTTTAAGAAAGCAGTTGTATTGTTCTCTGTGGTACTTTAATTTTCCCTGTAACTTGGAAACTTGTTTGACCAGATCTGCTTGACTTCACAATGTACTGCAAAAACTACAATTATTTTCAGAAATTCCCGTAACCTTGAATTCTTGTGGTGGACATCTATCCAATGTCTATGGAGATTCTCAGTCATTCAGGTCATGGTTGTCCCAAAGGTGTTTTTCAAGAGGCAACTGGACTTTCTGTTGTTTCTTTGAAGACGTTTCATTTCTCATCCAAGAAGCTTCTTCAGCTCTGAAGTGAAATGTCTTCAAAGAGAAAGTCCAGTTGCCTTTGAGAAAGCACCTTTGGGACATGTATCCAATGCTTTCTCAAAACACTGTAATAGAACTGCTATCCTGGGAGCACCTTCTGACTATTCTTATATATAACTCAAATGGCCATATAAATGTTCTAAATAAATTAATGTACCCACTTGGTGTTGGATGAGGGGCAACAGCCTTTTGGTTTATAATATAGTCTCTATCCTGTGAACATATTTGTTTAAGATTAAATTGGCCTCTAATTGCATCTGTGTTATATTGATCCCAGTGTAGAATAACTGATCAGTGCTACTTTTACTGTTAGCAGGGAATTTCTTAAGGCTGCTAATCCAGTCTAGTTTTGCCTTCTTTTTCTAAAATGTATTATGTGAAAGTCTCGATTAACTAGAAATCAGATTAGATCAATCTTTTATTATGTCCACAAGGGCAGCAGATGAAACAGATAAAATGAAAATATTGGAGGATAAGAAGAAAAAAACATTAAATGAAATGTGCATGTAGAGGCATAGAATTGGCGAACCCAACCTGAACAATGGTCAGACAGGAGAAGCAAGAAGTAAGTCAGATTCTCTGCCAGGAAATTTCTACGGTAGATAAAAATTGTCCAGGATTCCACATAGACATTCCAATGTGGAAGTATATGGCTGGAATCTACTGAGCCATCCCTGCAAGGACCTCCCTAGTGTAGATTTTTTATCTGAAGCCTGGCCACAGTGAAGGGCCAGCAAAATGTTAGGATTGTGATAGATATATAAGAGACTAGGACCCAGTTGGTGGGAGAAAATGTGCTGGAAGGTTGGGTACTAAACTTAGATTGATTTGAAAACCAGTCACCCAAATACACTGTTTAGAGATGCTTGCTGGACAGGACTACTAGTAGTAATTTGAACAGCAAGCTAGGATCAATGAAGCCATTATTTCATTTGGGCTGAGTAAATTTGTTCTGCTGTGTCCATATGCGAGATCCTCAGCAGGAGGAAACAGCTAAGATCAACCTCTTTGGAAAGCAATTGTTCATTATTTTCCCTTTTCTTTCCTTTTCAACTTTCATTGAGGTTTCCATCCTCGTTACACAATATTTTAAAATCTCAAATTCTTAGTGAATCAGTGGGATTCATTCTGGGAAAGAAACCCAGCCAGCTCATCTATTCTGGTTAAATCAGGTTACTGAAGGAAGATGTGGTATGTTATTTAACCTTGGGCATTTGAGAGTGGGGTGTGGTGGGAAGATAGGGTAGAAAGTCAAAATTATACTTGCAGCTGCACAATCAAAATCCTGGGCCACTTTTTATTTCCATCAAAATCGTTCTCCATTTTTTCTAGCAGTATAAATATTAACCATTCCTTGCTCTCTCTCTCATTATATTCTTTGCAACTATTTTCCTCTATATAAACATTAATGCATGACAGAGAACAGGGAAAGAATAATCACTGATTTTAGATAAATGGCCCTCTCTTCCCTTTCATTTCCTGCTTTTAATTTCTTTTGCATACTTTTTCTGTATTTTACATAGAATTGCTTCATCCAAAAGGAAATATCGTACTCGGTTTGTGCGTAGAACATACGTTTGCAAAGCAGCTGTTATTGACTCTTACAATAAATCGTACAAGTCAGCTGAATAATACCTGATAACATTGCACAAAAGGCAAAGAAACATTGTGCAAAGAGACAAGATATTTTAAAGATGCTTCTCAGTCATCATGTTGGTATGAGAGCTGTTGATTATGTATGAGGAAGGTAAGGAAAAAAATATATGGGAAACTCTAAGAGCAGAATAATTAAACAGGAAATCCTGTTCCGTAATTTGAATGTTTACTGTCATCTTACTCCTTGCTAGTCTCCCTTTCTTATCACTCTAATCAAAATTGCTTAAGAATAATTATTAATAATTTAAACATACCACTTACTTTACAATACATGGACCCAAAATTAAAGTCCATGGAAACTCACAGCAAATGCTACTGTCTGCTGTTACCTTAAAGCATCAGTTAAGCTGATTTGTCTTTCTTCAATTCACTGATGATCAGTATGCCTGTTGTTAAGAATTTAATTCAGTTTTGCTGACAGATATGTTTAAAACAAGTGAAAAAACACTATGTGCAGAATAATGCCAAATATTTCTCAGCATTTTCTCCTGCTCTACTCTGCGTAGCCAATTTTTGCTTATTACTCTATTGTCATACAAGCAAAAGGTGGCTACTTTTCAACAAGAATTAAAAGGAGAGCTTGTTTAATTCAACTGAATTTTGGAAAACAAACCTTGTCAAATGACACACAAAAATTTAAAATAACTCTGTATGTTCATATAGTTTGGTGCAAACAATATTTTACCTTCATTGAAGCAGAAAATGTTATAGTCCAAATATAACTCATGACAGTGTGAAGAAGAAAATAATAGAGGTATGTTTTATAGAAATACCAATCAAGTTTACATTGCAAATAAAATTAAGGAAAAAGCCTTTATTTTTAATGACACTGCTATATCACAATGTAAATGGCTTAAGTTGTAAAAGTCATTAACCCTGAAGATGGGCTCTAGCATTAGTCCGAAAGCTCAGAAGACAAAACCACTGGTTCTGGGGATGACCCAGATTGGATCTATCAACATTATACTGGGACACATATACTTGCCTTCATTTGTGTAAAATCCTTCAACATCATTCCATATTAGACTATTCACATTCTCAAAATTGAAAATGTATTCGTGTCCTTGTTATATTTTTTCATCAATACTTTGTCAGCAGGTTTTCACATTTAATTTTCTGATATGAGCTAATGTATCATAAATTCTCTATTTCTTCTAGAACCTCAGAGACTTTTAATATATTTTTCCCCCTTTTGAAAGATTTTCAATGTGATAATATATTAAACAACATGGTTTTGAAGTATCATTTCCTGATCGCAATGGTAAAGGTTTATGGTGCTTTCATATAGATGGATTTATCCATTTCTTGATATTGATTGACATCACCAAGATTACTTATGGTGTTCTTCATATCCCCCTAATCGTTCTATGAACATGTTTTGGTAATCATTTTTTATGCCAGTTCCTCATGATGTTGCTTTCATCTCATGCAAAGACCTCAGCTAAAACAGTCTTTCAGTTCCCCTGTTTTAAAGTAGTGTTTTCCACCATCTGCCAGCACAACTGTTGCAATAGACCTGAGCAGGCATGGTGAATTAATGAAGTAGTTGAAGATAGGGCTAGAGGTTGCAATCTGTTCAACTACTTGGAAAAGGGCTCCCTGTCACTTTATTGCACTCCCATCCAATGTTCCCTCTAATTTTTTTTCAATGTGAGCAGAAAAGTATAGTGTTTGAGTGGCACATTTTCATGCCTGAGCACCTGAATTTTTTTCACAGATGTCACCTAAGACAACAACAAAATCAGTATTATTTGAAACTCAAAGTTATGTTTATTCAAGGTACCCACTTAATTAAAAGTGTTATATAATATCAGTATCACTTAACAATGCTCCTGCTTAGCAATCAAAATGTTGGCTCAGGAACTCTGGCATTGAAATGTGCAAGTCTTAAAGCTGTCAAGTTACAAGATCCTCACACCCCTAACCCGGTAGAAAAAAAAACAACCCAGGGGTCTTCAAATCTAACAGCTTTAAGACTTGTGGACTTCAACTCCCAGAATTCCTCCTCCAGTCATGTTGCGGTGACATCATCTGCGTGGATCTGCTCCATCTTCAGTTTTTTTCACCTGGGGCAGGGCTGAAGCTGAAGGTGCCAACGAGCTCCCGCCGCCACTAGAATAACTGCTGCCGCCACCTCCTCCTCCTCCAACAGCACCACCACATTTGCTGCCCAGTGCTGCAGCTGAGGTGAAGCCGCCAAAGCTCCCGCTGGCAACTCCGCCCATGGCAGCAGCGCCGCCGCCTCCCTCTCAGCTCGGAGCACCTGAGCTGGGCACCGCATTACCCCTGCTGCCTCCTCCTCCTCTGGTGTGCTTTTGAGAAGCCATGGGGCCTTTTTTTCCTGCTCCTGCCCCCTCTGCCGCCTTCCTACTGGCTCCTGCGGCCTCATGGCTCCTCAAAAGCACGGCAGAGGAGGAGGGGGCAGGGGTAATGCGGTGCCCAGCTCAGGTGCTCCGAGTGGAGGGGGAGGCACTGCTGTCACAGGTGGGGGCACCGGAGGGAGCTTTGGCAGCTTCACCTCAGCTGCAGCATCGGGCAGCAAATGTGGTGGTGCTGTTGGAGGAGGAGGAGGCAGCAGTTATTCTAGTGGTGGCGGGGGCTTTGGGGGTTCACTTCAGCCTCAGTGCCAGGTGCAAGCGGCTAGGACTGGCCACCCACAAAGGACCTCCCCATGCTTGCTTTGCTCAACACGGGGTGACTGACGATAGTTTGACTGGGCACGGCCAGCGCAAACTACTGTCAGTCTCCCCGCACTCATCAAAACAAGTCCGGGGAGGTCCTTTGTGGGTGGCCAGTTCTAGCCACCTGCAAAGGACCTCCCCAGCTTCTGGAGCCTGTGATGGTAGTTGCAAACTGCTGCGCGGTGTTTTCTTGCCATGTGCGCGGCCGCGCAGCTGCGCACCTTAGAGAACATTGCTCCCATCTTCCATGTCCATGACCCGGTCAAATAGGCTGTTTTTGAACATAGGTTTAGTGTTCATTCAAAACAGTGCTAGATCTCTGTTCTGACCCCCTTCTCTGTCCAATAATGAATGCCGAGACAAGCTTAACTGGAATTTCACAGCACTTTATTAGCAAGAAACCAAAACCTCGGTGACTGAAACCCAAGCATAACAAACAGATAAGAACCTTGGCAGCAACTCAGACTTCGACAGATAACAGCTTTTCCAGCGTTAGGAATGACGTTGAATCCTGCAAAACCAGGCTCCTCCTAGTCTCTCTTTAAATACAATCTTGAGAGGAGCCTAATTACAATCACCTGGATCCAATTATCTTTTGTACCTGCGTAGCTGCTCTCTACGTCAATCTGCCCGGTGTTGCCAGACATCCAGGACCACCTCCCTTGTCTCCTCCCCACTACTCCAATGCATGATGTCAGGATCACACTCTCTTGTCTCCTCCCCAATGTTCCAAGGCTCAGGTGCCTCCTGGTGGCCAACTAGTCTCTCTGCGCCCTGCTCGGAGCCAGAACCCTGTCCATGGTCCTCCACATTCTCCAGAGCCAACTCATAGGGCCCCTTGCTGTCAGAGTCTGGCGGCAGCTCCAACGGCTCCTGCTTGGCCACAACAGATCTCTATTCAAAAATTGATACAGAACATCTCCATGCTTAGTGGACAGCATGGCAGGTGTCTTAAACCAGTTGTTCTAAGCACCTACATATAATTCTTATTCCCTATGGCATTAAGGAGAGACAGGTATTTTTCCCCCTGCTAATGCTTAGAGGGAGGGGGGGGAATCAAAGGGAACTAAGCTATCCCCTTTCTTAACTTTTGTCTCATTAAAACATAAGGAGAACTCCACTCTTTGGGCATTATTGTAGCAAAATTGAGATTTATGATGAGAACAGTGCAATTTACCCAGGCATATTTTTGAAGGAAATTATCTGAACAGAGCTTTATGGCTATGCCCTTAGTTACCACTACCACTTATTTTATGAGATGTTTGATGGATTGGGGATTATGGAATTAGCCTTGTATAATTATAGTGTGTATATGCAGTACTGCCTACTTTTGGTGTATGCACTATGATCATGCTACATACAGATATAACACCAATGGTTTATTTTTCTCCTGTAAGAAGTGAATATAAATCTCCAAATTATGTCACTGCTCAGTGAATTTAAGAGCTGGCTTCACCTTTGGTCATATTGTCAGCGGCAATTAATAGGGCATAGGCATGACTGTCATTGCACTTTAACTAGCTTTATCTTAAACATTCAATGACTCAAAGTGAGTCAGAAAAGTCCATATTAATGGTATTAATGTTATGTTACCAAAGGCAACATATTGAATAGTGGGGGTTTATTTTGGTGGGTGTGGTTTTTACTTTGGAATATTTTATCGATCGATTGATCAATTGCCTTCATATGCAGATTAATTGTTTGACATGCCTGTGATTTTTTTTCTTCTTTTCCACTTTCTAACTGCTCTGTTTCCTCAAACTTTTCTTCTGATTCTTTTCACTAAACCCCTGTTTATTTGTTTGTTTGTTAGCTTATTAAATTCATATGCTGCCCATCTCATGGTTCAAGGCAACTCTATGTGGCTTTTGCCATTGAGTCTACATCATTCTGTTTACTGAGTGGGCTGAAATTCATTTCTGGAATGAAAGTAAATCGAGATGTAGTAAGAACCCATTTTTACCATGTTTTGGTCTTGATTTTCTTCTGCAAAGGCTGGATCACCAAATCTTCCTTTAGAATCCATCTGTCTTAGCTAATAAGTGCTGGTGTAGAAGCTACAGGCTGCTATGATTTCCATGTTGGCATAAATGTGATAGTGAATTGGCCTCATTGAGGGAAATTTCCATATCAGAAATAGCAACAATCACATCCTTTCTTTACTGGTTCCATTATGTCCTTAACAAGTTACCTAATTATTAAATGTTATCACTCCAGTTCCAGCTCTTTATGGGGACACATTCTTAGTTTGGTTTGGTTTGAAAGGTGAAATTCCTATTAAGTTTGATCTGGAGAAAGATTAATCACCTAATCTTTCTCCAAATTGAACTAAACAGGAATTACCTTGATTCCTTGTTTTAGGTTTGGTTTTGTTTTTTTACCTTGCAAGCCATCCAGAGTGAGATGGCTGACCATATAAACTAAATAAAAGTATTTAAAATGTCCAGTTGCTACAAGACTAGCACTGTGAAAGTAATATATATGTTATTTGTTTTTCACTTTAATTTCTATGGCGGATGAAATGCCAGGACGGTCACACGTATTTGATATACATGTGTGTGTGTGTGTGTGTGTGTGTGTGTGTGTGTGTGTGTGTGTATGTATGCTCACCAATTACAAGTCCTGAAATGATTATACTGATTTTTTTTTGGGGGGGGGGAAATGCCTCTACAAAATGTTGGGAAAAAACATTAGCAGAATTCAGAAAGCATTGTCACTGTATGCTATTCTCACCATAAGTCAACAAAACTCACCCTGAGCCGTATCATTAAACACACATTGCAAGTATAATTATAATTTGTTCTTTCTCCAAAATAAGCAATGTTGATGAGACAACACCCTTTTATTACACGCAAAATCCTTTTTTCAAACATATCTTTTGTTGGATTACTGTAGGGATCTGGACTGTAAGTGTCATTTCTTGACTGATAGTGGGAAAATGAAACAGGATCCAATCTGGGTGGGTCACTGGGATCAGAGATTTAGTCTTCTGAACTTTTGGACTCATGCTGGAGCCCATCCTCAAGGAACTTCTCTCTAGCAGAATATGTGCTTTGTGCTATTCTATATGTGATGTTTATATAGTGCCTAGTTGTGTGTGGCTTTTCAGATGTTGATTGGGGTGTTGATGGTCAATTATTAAGTTGTTGTTGTTTCCTTGTGCTGCCAAGCCCTTGCCTCCTAAATATTTGATAAGCTGGTGGTGAACATCTAGTCTTCCAAAAGCTCAGAAGACATGTGAATCCAGTCCCAGTGACCGATCCAGATTGGATCCACAGGGACATATATATTTGCCTTCATTCACGGGAAAATGAAAGCTTGTCATATGTTCTGCCAGATATCCAAGGAATTATATCAGCCTTTGACCTGAAAGGGTTTTTCCTCAGTCACATAGAATCTAACTTTTATTGCAATAAGAATTTTTTTAAAAAAATGAAACACACACACCAAAAAAAGCATTTGTCTGGTAGAAGAATTCTTCCTCTTGACGTCTAATTTTTTAGGTGATCCCCAAAATGGCATTGGTATTGACAGACAGACAAGAGTTCCCGAGAAGTCGAAGAAGGCTTCGAAGGAAAAAAAAACACCATGGTGACTTTCTCTTATCTCTCTGAACCCTATCCAAATGTAGCACATTCCTCGTGCCTTAAAAGAACACACAGAACACTTCGATGTGTGAGACTTAATGTTCTGTTGAAAGCAATATTTATGTGTCAATTTTATTGAGTACACTATGTCTGTGCAGTGCAGGGTTTATGCCAGACAAGGGCCCCTATATTGCCAAGAAATTGGTTCATTTCCTAATCTGTCCGGCCATAAGTGATGAAATACTCCATTGCATTAGATAAAACATATAGATACGGTGTTTTAAAAACTTGGCGATAGGAAGAAAAGCGATTGGCGTGTTCATTGTTGTTTGGCATACTGTAGTGGAGTTCAACCTAAACAACACAAGTAAATGCTCATGTTGCTCAGTCTACAGTTAATCCATAGGATCAGATTGCTCCCTTGAAATTCTAAGCATTCATGTTAGAAATTAAATTAAATAGCTAAGGCTACTTAATGAACTTTTTTCCTGAAACTTCTGGAATGAACCGTTCTGAACTTCACCTCCCATGGTAATTGCAATACTTTGGGCTAAAGAAAAGGCCTATTTGATCAAAACAATGTCTTATCATGCAGTTAAAAAGTAATTATATAAAAGGGATTACGTTCATGAATATAAAATAAAAATTGACTTATTTCCAATGCTTACAGAAACAAACATGGTCTTTTCAAGTAAATATTTTCAGAATATTCATGTGTTGCCTTACTAGCCACTTGCTAAGAAAACTAAGAATTAAACAAATCTGGCTAATATATAAATATATTATATACCAAAATGGTAGGGAAAGTTTGCAGAGTCGGCATCTGGAGTTCTTGTCCAGCACTTAAAAGCAGTTTTGCCCTGGATCATGAGATTGAAGAAGGCACTTAAGAATGGAGCAGTTGGCAGCATCCTGAGTCTTGCTGTTTCTCCAATAGGGGTGAATTGTAGGAAAATGTCCTGATTTATTTTTCTCTGCAGATCTGGCTCATTTTTGAACTCTATTTTTTCTTTTCTTGGCTTTTCCTTCCACATTGAATCTCAATGGTGAATTGAAGATTCAATTCAATGGTGAATTGAGAATTGAATCTCAATGGTGGTTTTCAGGTATTATCCTATGTAAAAACAAGCAGAGAAAGTTCTGAACCCTTTTACATAATTTTGTTCCAATATTCCATAGAACGGGGAGGAACGGAAAGGTGGAGCGATTTGCCAAAGGAATTCAGAATGGTTTTCCATCACAGAAAGTGACAGATATATAGGTAGACCTTGACTTACAACAGTTTATTTAAAATTATAATAGCACTGAAAAAATATCTTACAACTGCTTTTCACACTTACAACTTTTGCAGCATCCCCATGGTCATGTGATCAACATGCTTGACAACTGACTCATATTTATGACGGTTGCAGTGTCCCAGGTTCATGTGATCACCTTTGCTCCCTTCTGACAAGGAAAGTCAATGGGGAAGGCAGATTCATTTAACAACCATGTTACTAACTTAACAACTGCAGTGGTTCACTTAACAACTATGGCAAGAAAGATTTGTCTCACTTAGCAACAGAAATTTTGAGCTCAGTTGTGGTTGTAAGTCCTCTATTGAACAATGAACACTTCTTTTCAAATTGCCTCGTGGCAGTTCTTGTATAGATTTTACATGAGAACAAACCAGTGGTGGGTTGCAGGTGGTACGCACCGATACAGGCGTACCAGAGCATGCCCGGAGCACTGTGTACTGTTTCGGTACGGTGCTCAGGAGGGCCCACCTGCCCGCCCGAGTTCCTTACTGATCTTTTAAGTCTTCGATGCTTCCGCACACATGCATGATGTGTACAGCGCCTGTGCAATGCTCCGCGTAGGCACTAAGTCCATGTGGACGCCGCCGGGCCCATTGGAACAGGATCCAGAACCCACCACTGGAACAAACCTATAATCCTTTTCTAACGAATACAAATGCATTTAGTTCTGACTTTAAAATTGCATTTACTACAACACACAATAAACGATAATCTGAAGGAACAGCCAAAACAAATAAGAGGGATTTTTGTCAATGTCGGTGAAACAAAATGTCTGTTTGTTTAAGTTTTATACCTGTCTCCTTATAAATATCTCCAAAAAGGGATGCTAATGGACATTACAACTCTCTTGCATAATATAAATAGTTGAATGGCCTATCAAATCATGTACCATAATAATTATAAGTGATTAGCAAACGAGATTTTCAAATAAATTAATACAAATGAATTGCATTAGCCTAAACATAAAAGTGTCAGACAGCAATTCAATGGACAAATTCCAAATATCTCATCTGACACCTGATCTGGGCTGCCCTGAAGTGCACCTCATCAAAAATCTCAGATTCTAAGAGAACCAACAGAGAATCAGTTTGGTATGGTCTTCAAGGCACCAGGCTAGAAAACAGGAGACAGTGAGTTCTACTCCTACTTAAGACATGAAGCCAGTTGAGTGACTTTGGGCCAGACACTCTCTCTTAATCTTAAGAAGCAGACATAACAAAACCTGCAAGAATGACTCAAGGAAATCACTAGGAGTTAACACTGATTTGAAGGCATATTCACACACACACACCCCAAAAGAAGAAAGAAATAATATGGGTGTAGCATTAACAGTGTAGCATTAGAATCTAAACCTTTTTTCTAAAAATTGAAAAGGAAGTTGGAAGAATTTAATGGAGACTGCTGTAAGGGTTACCTTTCTGGAGACTTCAAGCCCATTCATGAACAGGGCAACAGGGCTCCCTCTGGAAAGGGGGAAAATCCAACATTAGAAATTACGTTTGGTCCAGACATTTGTGAATGTTTAATACAGAATTGGGATTAAAAAATACCCGGAGAATGCCGGGTTAACAATTAATCTTAGAATAATTCTCAGAAGCATTCAAAAATAATTGTTTCATACGAGGTTCAGCAATGTCTGAAATCTATTAATATGCCTAATGTTGTTAAAATTGGAAAAATAATTTGTCCTACACAGTCTATATATACAGCTATTTTTCTTTTTTGCCAGACACATATAAGACTAATTTTAATGTTTTCCTTTTGATTTTGACTCCACTGATTACATATTTTGTTGTAACTAACTCATTCCAGTTTTTGAAGTTGCTGTATTTGTTTGACTACCTATAGCTTATCAGGGGCCTTCAATGAGTAACCACCTTCTCCAGGGAAATAAAACATGAAAACATAGATCCCCATTTGAGACATAAATAGATGCTGGAATATTTTTGTTCCTCTGCATTTGCATACAAATGACAGAGGGCCAATCTAACAACACATTAGACCAAAGCTTTTAGAAGCAGAAAAAAGTGCTTTGAAAGTTGCCACAGGAACTCTGTCCTATAGCCTGTGTAAGTAGTACGATAACAGCTTTTCAGGATACAATCACATTGGATTGGGGTCATGGGACATATTATCAAGCAAATATTTGTTCTTTAAATATCAGTAAGCTAAATGTAACCACTTCCTCAACATTTGCCTTGGGGCAAACTTGTCATCAGGGATGACTTAAACAAACTGCTGCTGAAACTCGCTTAGTCCAACTCTCACCAGTTGTCAGAAATGCCTTTACAATCCAGGAACTGACAGCCATGCGTTCAAGCTCTCTGCTGGTCCTTCCTTTATTTTTTTCATGTCTATTTCTTGCACATGTAACACAGTACCAAACGACCCACCATTGAATCTCTATCTCAGACCATAGTTTTTCCTAGACCAAATTCCCCAGTTCCATGAACTAGGTCCTAGCCGACCCACAAGGAAAAGAGGAAAGTCACAATACCCACAGGTACGAAGTCTGCAACACAACTCCATGGTTCCAAAAACCAAAGTATGATCCAAGAGTCTGAAATCAGAGAGCCAAGTACAAGATCCACAAATGAAGTCTGAAATCCAGACCCAAGAAACATGATCCAAGATTCATGAGGCAGGGTCCATGAAAGCTGGGAAGGTACAAAGCAAAGAGGTGTTCTTGACAAACACATATTTCTCAGTGTCTGGCTAAATCAACCTATCCCAGGTATTCCTTGTGATGAGTGGTAGGACTGCTTGCTCATGAGCAATCTCACCAACCTCCTTTGTGCCTCCCTCTGCTCCGCTCTCCATGGATCGGGCAAGGGTAGCAGCTGTTCTTCATTGTGGCAATCTGTAGCCTGTTGTCACCACTGGCCTTCTGCAGCTGATCCTTTCCAGCAGGCAGCTCCACATCCAGTTGTCCCTCCATGGTGGCCTGGGACTGCATTGTCCTCAGCCTCTGGACTCTCCATGCCATTCTTATCAGATGGTCTTGGTTCCAACTCCTTCTCTGAACTGGGGTTTGACAGGGCCATCACATACCGTCAGACCATTGACCTCTTTAATACTGTTGGGAAAGATAAACTATAACATAGCTGGCAGCTTCAGATTGTGAAGTTTCCAAGAGTTAGCCTAATTAATTTATGAGCCTCGAGACAAGGTTAAAAAAAAAACATTCATTTATTAGGACTAACATCTTGACATGGACTTCTGTGGAGCTGAAACTAAATCCCACTTAATGACATCTGAACTCCAGGTTGACCTCTCTCTTTTGTGGCCAGTTGCTTTCTCATGTCGTTGGCACACAGCCTGCTGTCGACTTTTATTGCTACCCGGAGCCACTCAGAGAGTTGATTTGGGATGTCGCGGTATGCGGTTACCTGGGCAATTTGCTTGTCCAGACTTGTTCTGAAGAAATGCACCAGCAGTCGCTCTGATAAACAGGATAGCTTTCCTATGATCCTCCTAAATTCACGGATGTACTCTTTGATAGGGCGGCCCCTCTGCTTTAGTTTGCTGAGTTCCTCTTCCGCATATGGATCCTCCCCCTCCTCAAACCTGGCCTCTAGCAGTTGCAGGAAGTCATCTATGTCTTGCAGTTGGGGGGGGGGCTCTCCTCTTGTGGAGGGCTACTAGCCATTCCCTTGCTTCTCCCTCTAGACCCTCTGCAATGGCATTCACCATGGTTCTGGGGGATGGGTAGAAGTACCCAAAGCATTCTAGGTGGGTATCAGCTGAATCAAGGAATAGGGCTAGCTGATCTGAGTCTCCGTCAAACTTTCCCCTGAATTGGGGCGGGTCATTCAGCCCTACTCCTCCAAACTCGTGTTGGCCTCTGTATGCTTGCGTCTGATATGTCTGGCCATCTTCTTCACCCTTAGTTCGGAGAGAAGGAAGGAGTTGCCTGCTCTTGGCAGCCTGCCTGATATGTGGGCGAGGCACTGATTGCCATTTTGGGCTCCTTCTCCTTCTATCAAAGGGGCGGGGGCTGTGCTCCAGTATGCATCTTCTACCCTCAACAGGATCAGATGCCCCTCCCCTCTCTTTTGGGTGGCATGATGGCCCCTCATCAGCAAGGGTGGCCTGGTCAGGATCCTCCCTCTGTTGCTCTATTGCACTCCCTAGGGATTCCATCTGGGGCTTTGGGAGCCTGGCTTGTTTCCGGTCCCACCTCCAGTCCACCCTTGCTAGCTTGCTTGAGACTCTTCCCTGTATCTGGGAACTAGGGTAAGGGAATTCCAGCTCAGCTGCCTTAGGGGTTGATTTCCAAAAGTACTCATCTTGTCTTGCTTCTGCTGCTGGGGAAGACATCGCTGCTTGGCATTGCCGCGTACCTCCAGCTGTAATCAGTCTTTTTCTCCAGCCTTCCAGTTGCCAGATTTTCCCTCCAAGCACCACAAATATTGGGGGAGTGCTCGGAGAGCCCGGGATTCAGGAAACCCGGAAATCTTAATAGATTTTTAAAAGTCAGTTTCAGCTCTCTGTGAAGTTTCCAAGAGTTGGCCTAATTAATTTACGAGACTCGAGACAAGGTTTTAAAAAAAACTATTCATTTATTAGGACTAACATCTTGGCACGGACTTCTGTGGAGCCGAAACTAAATCCCACTTAA
The DNA here is from genome assembly GCF_009769535.1 of Thamnophis elegans. Classification (NCBI taxonomy): domain Eukaryota; kingdom Metazoa; phylum Chordata; class Lepidosauria; order Squamata; family Natricidae; genus Thamnophis; species Thamnophis elegans. The sequence continues at coordinate 78,179,099 of NC_045541.1, read as the reverse complement.
TGGTGTCTGAACTTTACCCCCTGTGTCCCCTCCCCTCTGGTCATTAATCACATTCTCCAACAGGACGTTATGGCAGGGTTCTGGACAAGCACATTCACATCCCTGTTACAGAAATATAAAACTTTTACTCTGGCCAAAAGTATGCAAGGCACTCCCCCCCCCCCTCCTCAAGCTGATAGTAGTCATGGAAACGCTTTAGACGTTGACCTAGATTTTGGATTGATTGCCAGACCAAACACCTCAATAATCCGATTAACCGTATTGTGGCCATAAAAATATTCAAAGCGTGAAATTAGTCTTTTGCTTAACTTCTTAACTAACATTGAACGGAAGCAAAAGATATATAACTAACAAAGGTTGGCTAAGTGATAACTAATTCTGGGTTCACCAGAAAAAACTAAGAAGCACACATGCTCTCAGTTCTCAGAATGTCCATGGTAGGATTAATTTAATGGGGAGAATGAGTAATATTGAGGAATAGAAGGAAGAGCTGCAACCAAGGCAATGGTCAGATTAAAAAAGCCTGGGACAGGAATGTACTCTGATTAAGTATCTCAGATATGACTTTCCCTAGCTCTCATGAAGATAAATGAAGGGAGGAGAAAACAAGCAGACTTGCAAAATTCTGGTTACTGTAATCTTATAATAACATTAATGTTATTAGATTAAGAGTCATGATGGCATAGTGGTTAGAATGCAGTATTGCAGGCTAATTCTGTTAACTGCCAGCAGTTTGATTCTCACCAGTTCGAGGTTGACTCAGCCTTCTATCCTTCCAAGATTGGTAAAATGTTGACCCAGATTGTTGTGGGTAATATGCTGATTGTGTAAAATGCTTAGATAGGGCTGTAAAGTACTGTGAAGCTGTATATAAGTCTAAGTGCTATTGCTATTAATATGCATGACTTAACAATAATACTTATATACCAATGCATAGTGGTTTACAGCACTCTCTGGGTAGTTCACAGAGTCAGTACATTGTCCCCAACAATCTGTGACCTCATTTTAGCAACCTCAGAAGGCTGGAAGGTTGAGTCCATCTTGAGACTTTTCCTGACTGTGGGCAGAGTTAGCCTGCAGTACTGCATTTTAACCACTATGCTACCCTGGTTTTGTTTTCTTTTTATGGTATAACTTGAAGGACTGATAGTTTCCTTCCCTCCAGCCTTATATACAGCCACACTACTGTTCCCATGTCAAGAAGAACTATTTTTTTTTATTAAATTGGGTAAAAGTAATCTTATGGTATGATTTCCTTCCATTTTAGTTTGTTAGAAAGGGTTGCTTTCCAACACTCACAAACAAAACAGAAGATCTGAGAGGTTTAGATAAATATTGAGATTTATAGTAATATATATATATAAAGTTTAGGAAAAGCACTAACATTGAGTTTTTAAAAAACACTCAAGAGCAGCTAGAGAGGATTAAGAATAATCAGTGAGCACATTATTCTGACTAATGGAAAATAGGATAAAAAAAAGGAAAAGGAACAATGGGGAAAAAAGAATACCTCATGAATTGGAGGACTTCATATTGAATTGTTTTGCGATAGATTATCCCAGTATAGATAGCCACGGGCTTACAACCTTAACAGGGCCCATAAAATTTGCCATTAAGTACAGTCACTAAGTTACATCATGTGAGTCTGTAGGGAAGGAGATAGTCCAATCCAACTTCTCTGTATGCGTGTGTCTGTTTGAGAGAGGGGGGAGGGAGGGAGATAGGGAGGAAGGAGGGGGAGGGAGAAGAAAAGGAATGAAGGAAACATTTTCGCAAAGGAGAAAAACAAATGCTGTCGCTTTAAATCGGAACTGAGCATGCCTGGCTGTGGAATTCTGGGAGTTGAAGTCCACAAGTCTAAAAACAATTGAAACCCCTGTGTCAGTGCCTCACCAGCCATAAACCTCACCGCACGTCACTGGTCTGTAGAGATCCTCAGTCATCCAGTTCATGGCTGTCCCAAAGATGCTTTTTCAGGAAGCGAACTGGACTTTCTTGTTTTTTAAAAGACATTTCGCTTCTCACCCAAGAAGCTTCTTCAGCTCTGACAGATAAGCCTGTAAGTGCTTCAACAACCCTTCTGACTTTTAGGTATACAATTTGGGATGAACACCCTTTGAATGGTGTGGGAGTAGGAATGGATTTCCAGAGGAAAAAATGGCAGAGTACAAGAACCAGGAGCACTACTCAGGTGACCCTGAGAACACAGATAAACCTCCAAGTGCTTCAACGACACTTTTAAAAAGATGCAAATGACCAGCTGTCTGCAAGGAATATAAATCCTTCCATTCCCACCATCCTGTCAGAGCTGAAGAAGTTTCTTGGATGAGAAGCGAACGTTTTCAAAAGAAAAAACCAGAAAGTCCAGTTGCCTCCTGAAAAAAAACACCTTTGGGACATCATGTGAGTGCACCCAATTTTAACATATTTTTTGCCACAATCATTAAGCAAGACATCACAGGACTATGTCTCGTGTCCTTCCCCAGCTGGCGTCCCCATTAACTTTGCACAATAGAAGCTTTCTGGGAAAGGGACAAATGGCAATTATGCAAACCTGGAGGCTGCAATTGTTGTAAGTGCGAGCCAAGTACCTGGATCGCAATCACATGTCCACAGGGAGTCCGTGACAGTCAAAAGTGCAAGGACCAGTTGTAAGACACTTTTTTTCAATGCTGACGTAAATTTGAATAGTCACTAAATGAATAGTTGTAAGTTGAGGACTACTTATAGAGGAATTAAGAGGGATCAAGGGGTTAAATAAAAGAAAAACAAAGTTACCTAGAGATATTTTTCAAGTGTTCTACCAGCTATGGTCAAAAGCAATTGAATCCAATTCAGTCCTTTTTTCTACATAAATAGCTATTTATGCACATTTTTGGTCGTTCTTCATACCAGGCCTTATTGTGGAAAATATTTGAACAACTGTAACCCAAAGCTCATAAAGTTTTTTTTTTATTTAATAAACCACAGAAAAACAGAAGGAAGGGAATGCAAAGTTTACTTTGAAGTGTCCTTCGGAAGATTTGTACAAGATTGGAAGTTCTGGAGGTGGGGTGGGGAGTTGCAATGCAGAAGTGAAAAAGAGCTTTCCTTTCCATGAAAGTCCTCATTGTGTCCTCCTGTTCAAAAGTATTGATTTATGGTCTTCCCAAATGTGAGCCCCGTGGTTCGAAATTTGCTACAGATGATAAACAAGAGATTACAGATTAATAGATGGGTGGCTTCCTCAGAAAAAAAATATATATTTCCATGTTGACAGTACTTTTCATTTGGGTCGAGCACTAGCCGCGCTACATTCTTCCAGCCAAATACGATTAGGATAGTTTTTCTAAAGATAGGGTTAGAATGCACCTCCCAGATTGGCAGCTACCTTTTGCCTTTTTCTTCTTTTAATGGACTTTTTGAGCAATGGTTTTACAGGATTGCATCCTGTAAATGCTGCAGTCATCCCCGCGTGCAACGTTTTGTACAGGTTACAGTGCGGTTTAACTTAGGCACTCTGAAATAATACAGGTGAGAGTAAATAAATAAATAAATAAATATAATAAATAAAAAATTAATTAATTAATTAAGGTTATGGACTGGTTATATAGTGTGTTTTAGCTTAGGCACCCTAATATAATACAGGTGAGAGTTCTGACCCCCCTCGTTCCACACCAAAGCACACTCCGAGCCAGAGATAAATTACAGCATTTAATTAACAGACAGACATGTCCTTGACAGCAACCCAGAACAGACAAGTTTGGGCAGCAATAAACACAGATAAGGCTTGGCAGCAATCCAGCCTGACAACCCCTACAAAGTTCTCCAACATTCGATTCTGTGTTGACATCTGCAAAGAGGGGCGTGAGCACAAGTAGCTTTTTATAGTCTGGAGAGGAGCCTAATGACCACCAGCTGAGCGCAATTACCTCCTGTAATTGCGTAATTGTTCCTGACGCCTATTAGCTCTTTGATGGTGTGCATCCAGGTACAACTCACTACAGGCCTCCGGCTCACTCTCCCTTGTCTCCTCCCCACTGGTCCAAGGCTCAGGTGCGTCCTGGTGGTCAACCAGCCTCTCTGTGCCCTGCTCGGAGTTGGAACCCTGTCCAGGGTCCTCCACATCCTCCAGAGCCGTAGGGACCTCCAGAGCCGTAGGGCCGTAGGGACCGTAGGACCGTAGGGACTCATAGGGCCCCTCGTTGTTGGAGTCTGCTGGCAGCTCTAACGGCTCCTGCTGGGCCACAACAAGTGAGTAACTAACTAACTAACTAAACAACAAACAAACAAACAAACAGATAAAGGTCATGGACAGGTTATATAGTGTGTTTTAGCTTAGGCACAGGTAAGAGTAACTTTTAAATAAATAAATAAATAAATAAATAAATAAATAAATAAATAAATAAATAAATAAATAAATAAATAAATAAAGAAAGAAAGAAAGAAATACACACACAATAACCAATCAAACAGATAATTTTAGGAAACTATATTATTCTGAATGTCAAGCTAGATGTCTCCTAATAATTTAATTTTAAAATTAGAGGATCATCTTGCTGGGATTGTTTTTTAATCTACAATATCTGGGAATTATCTGGGTTACCTTCTACTCCTTCCCTTTGCCCAAAATCCTTTCCCAGCTCTTGTCTGAATTTTGGCACAGGCGTTCTTTGCTGCTGACATATTCTTCATTGCAAGTGTTATCACGTTGTTCTGAAATAAAGTTATAGGCCAGTGATGGCTAACCTGTTTGCCATCAAATGCCAAAAGCACATGCCTGCACACACCCATAATGCATTGCATGCACGCATCTCCAGCATACCCCCTACCCTCTATGCATGCGTGGCAAAGACCTGAAAATCAGTGGCAGAGAGGGATCTGTGTGCCACCTGTGGCATGCGTGCCATAGGTTCGCCATCACGATGATAGGCTCTGTATTTTTTAAAGCAATTTCCTTGCATTGATTTCTATAAAAAAATTGATATTTGTTTTACCATTTATAATATACTGGTATACCTATACATTTAATTCCTTTGTACTGAAAAGTAATGGAACATTACAGACTATACAGATTATGTTTTTCGCATGATGGACTAGAGACACTAGAGATTTCACTTTTCCAGATCTTGACCTGGATCTGACATTGAATCAGTTGTCCTACCTCCTGAGTAATCTGGAGATTGTCTAGATTTCTGTGACTTCAGAATTGGATTGGATAGTTTCTGAAATCCATGCATATAAAATGTTCTGCTCAGAGAACTTCATGTATTTTCCCAGGTGTGTAACTAAGATGTGGAATGGGAATGGCAACTAGAAGACACACAGTTTGAATGTTCAAGAAAGCCTCCCAATTTTCTTTCAACATCCACTTAGTGAAACCAAAGGAACTTTTTCTTCAGCCTCTTGGATGAGAAGCGAAATGTCTTCAAGAAAAAAAATGAAGAAAGTCCAGTGGCCTTTTGAAAAAACCTTTGGGACCACTATAGCAATAGCAATAGCAGTTAGACTTATATACCGCTTCATAGGGCTTTCAGCCCTCTCTAAGCAGTTTACAGAGTCAGTATATTGCCCCCAACAACAATCCGGGTCCTCATTTTACCCACCTCGGAAGGATGGAAGGCTGAGTCAACCCTGAGCCGGTGAGATTTGAACAGCCGAACTGCAGAACTGCAGTCAGCTGAAGTAGCCTGCAGTGTTGCATTTAACCACTGCACCACCTCGGCTCTATGACCTGGATGATGGAGAATCCCCATAGCCATTTAGTGACACAACCGCCGCGATCCAGCCAAAATGCAGTATTTTTAACTCTCACTAATCTCATTGAAAGAAATCTGAATCGGTGCTTTCAAATGTACTTACCTTTGATAAATTATTTTTTTTTCACTTGCTTTTATTAAAAAGACAGGCATGATGTTTATAAAATACAGAAAGAAAATATCATGGGCAGGTTGATCTTTTGTAGATGCAATCAATAACCGAGGGAGCCATGCAGATCGTCCTTGTTTAACAACCACTCAATTAACCTTCAATGGAACGCACAATAGTGCTGAATGGGTGCGCTGAATGAATGGTCCTTGTATTTGCAGCCATTTGCAGAATATTTATTTGCAAATAATTCCTAGCTGGGGTTGGGACTAGGACTGGGTTGAAAAAAGAGAAGGGAAAAGAAGGTTGCTTTCCACTTGTTTTTCCTTTTTCGCAGTGCAAAGTTGACCTCTGATGGCCCAGATCATGGCACTTTCAAGAAAGGGCTGTTTTCTGCTCTCCCCTCTTCACAATGCAGAGACATCCCATACAGGCCAGCAGCCAGACTGGGCGTACCTTGTCAGCAGTGGGAACAAGAAGATGATGGCAAGGGAATGCTAGGGTGGTACAGCACCTTGAAGCAGGGGGCCAAAAGGCATAGACAAGGGCAGTGCGAGGGAGCTGCAGTACCTCTGAGGTCATAAGTGAGGATGGGCTGTCAAGCATCTAAACCTTGATCACATGACCACAGAGGCACTGCAATAGCTATAACTTTTTGAACGAATCATAAGTCCTGTTGTTCGGTGCTCTTGTATATTGAAATGGTCACTAAATAAATGGTTGTAAATCGAGGACTAATTGTGTTGTGTAAAAGAACAAACTCCATAATAGTCACTGAGTAATGAACATCCAGCACTTGGTTTCACTAGTTTAGAAACATTAGAGGGCATCTCAAAGGAGCTTTCTTTCAAAAGGCACCCATATCATTTTTCTTCCCTTGAAGAAGAGTTTCCCTCCTCATCCAAGCAGCATCATCAGTTTTTGGATGAGAAGCAAAACAATCCAGCTGTTTTTTGGAAAAAGCACCTTTATGACAACTATGACTGGGATGATTAAGTATCTCCATAGATATTAGAATTCCTCTATCATTACAGGTCAAAGGCAATTTGTCATCTGTTCATGACTTGTGGAGAAATTTTAACATTCTTCTACACACTGGTTGTGGAAGAACCTAGGTTGAAGAAAAGGGTTTATGATCTTACACTTTATAGGCAAAATCAATTTCTTATTTGTATACCTTGTTTATTTATATTAGTCATTATAATACTAGAGATCCAAAATTAGCTGATGTTTTCAGCAGCATGTTCTTTCCAAAGATTGATGCTTATTATGAATTGGCAAAAAGATTATCAGGATTTTTTTTTGGCAAGGAACAAAATTGACATCTGTCGTCCCTCAATTAACTGCAAAAGATAGCAGTAAATAGAAAATGGAACGGAGAGTTAAACGATTTAATCAAGCAATTTAGCTTTACATAGTTCTTGTTTGTGTTGAGATTATGTAGAATCAAGATTTTAAAGATTTTTGTGATTACCTTTACAAAGAATGTGACTTACATTCAGAGTATGAGGAAGTAATTTGTTTTGAACATTGGGGATTTCATTCATCAGCTTTTATAGTTATTAAATAACTTTACCAAGGACAATTATTACAGGTCACTGGACTTGTGCCCTTTTATAAACCAGCAGTTGAAAAAGGTCCTAATTCTCAAGCATCTAAAAGAACATACTAGTACCGTATATACTCGAGTATAGGCCGACCCGAATATAAGCCGAGGCACCTAATTTTACCACAAAAAACTGGAAAAGTTATTGACTCGAGTATAAGCCTAGGGTGGGAAATGCAGCAGCTACCGGTAAATTTCAAAAATAAAAATAGATACCAATAATGTTTTTGAATATTTATTTCAAAGAAAAACAGTAAACTAGCGGTGTATTCAATGAAATACTTCACTCACCTCATGATGCTGATGTCCCGCTGTGATGATGATGTCCCGTGCAGCCGCGGGAGCGATGTCCCGCCTCCTATGACACACGGCACAGTGATTCCTATCATTGGATCACTGTACCAGAGGAGGTGGGACATCGCTATGTGGCTGCTTGCCATAACAAGGAGGAGGTGGGACATCGTTGCAGAGCGGCAGGAGGGGGAGGAAGGGGAATCGTAAGACAGCCCTGCATTACATTAGAACGTGAGGAGGGGGGATGGTGCGGTGCGCGCTGCGCGGCAAACTGACACAGAGGGAGGGGAAACTCACAGGGGCACTGGGCCATTCACGAGTGTCACCCAGCGGCATGGCCCCGCCCCTTTTTCTCCTCCATTTCGGGCAAATTTTTCACTGACTCGAGTATAAGCCGAGGCGGCTTTTTTCAGCCCAAAAAGTGGGCTGAAAAACTAGGCTTATACTCGAGTATATACAGTAATCAAATTTTTTATCATTCCCATCTCCTAAACGGACATTCTTTTAAAGAAGCACTTTGAGTAAAACTAGAAACAAATTCACGTTTTCAGATAATGCTCAAAGGAATAGATGTTTATAATAGTAACAATTCAGCAATAAAATTATTTATAATTTTACCAGCTGACTCTGAATTTAAAAAAATAATTTGAAGATTCAACCAGGCTCATGGAAATCATAATCTCCAACTGTTGCTCAAACTTAAAGATGCAAAACCCATACTAATGTAAACTCTACTTCTCTGTACATACGCTTCAATGGGTGTTGAGGGTACCCCACAGGGGTGGGTTTCAACCGGTTCGCAGCGGTCCCTGCGAACTGGTTGGTCGCCGAACCCGGAAGTAAGTAACTTCCGGGAACGGCGAAGGCCCCCCCTGCGCCCGTGCGCGCCCGCGTGCGCCCGCGTGCCCGCACCCGCTCCTTACCCGGTTTTGATGAATTCTGCGCTTCCACGCATGCGCAGGACGCATACAGCGCCTGCGTGATCCTCCAGGAGCAGCTGGAGCATCGCAGAGATGCTAGTACGCGTGCACGAGCATGCCGCACGCATGCGCGAGGACACCGCCTGCCTCGTTCAAACCGAACCGGTTGGAACGGGGCGAGAAACCCATCCCTGGTACTCCAATACCTTGAATAGATGCATGTCATATAAAACTATTTCTTCCTAAAACACTTCACTTAAAAAAAAAAAACTGGAGCAGATGGACACAACTAATTTATTCTTCCTGCAATCCACTTCTATGTCAATGTACAATGCACCATCATACACTAGTTAGAGTACCACCATATGTTTTGTCTGCATATCACATATCTGACATCAAAAGACTAGGTTCACTTCCTTTAACCTCTTGGTTTTTAACCTTTCTCTGAAGACCTTTGTTAGTAGAAGTAGAAGTAGAATTCTTTATTGGCCAAGTGTGGTTGGACACACAAGGAATCTGCCTTTGATGCATATGCTCTCAGTGTACATAACGAAAAATAAAACACATTCATCAAAATCCATAAGATACAACACTTAGTGATAGTCATAGGTTACTGACAAGCAATCAAATCATTAGGAGACTAGTGGCTTCGTTGTGCAATTGGTTGGCCACCATGAGCACAGTCTGCGGGACTAGATGAGCAGGGGCTGGAGCAGAGGTCCCCAACCTCTTGGTTTCCTGCCTAGGCAGGGGGTTGGACTAGAAGACCTCCAAGGTCCCTTCCAACTCTGCTATTGTATTAACCCTGAGCTGCCGCCCACTACTATGCCATGGCCTATTTGGAATCAAGCAGTGGACTGGGGCAAATGTGCACAGCTCAGCTGGTACAAGCATCAGGCTGGCATATGTGCACATGATAAACAGCTCAAGGTATACAATTTGAGTTGCAGATATGTGTGTGTTTGCTCACTGGCTCATTGCTTGCACAAACTGAGCTGTGAGCTCATGTATGCCGGCATGCTGCTCTCCACACACACCCTGCTGGGCCACCAAAGGTTGGTGACCGCTGGGCTAGAATATCGGCTCTATCATGTTGCTATCAGTTGATTGGAGTCATACTCAAATCTTCAAACTAGAAACACTGCACATAGTTTGAGCGTTTCTGTTGCTTGTTTAACTCTAGTAGCAGCCTTAGCAATAGTTCTGATTACATTATCACGATGCTCTATACTTGTGTGTAATATATTCCGTGAACATTGGGACTGTGTGAAGCATAGGAAAGAAGAACAGGTAGCTCTCAGTTTAAAATCATTTGTTGAGCGATCATTGAAAATTAGAACAGCACTGGAAAAAGTGACTTATGGCCGTTTCCCACACTTACGACCATTGCACTATCCCCATAGTTACATTACGATGGTTGCATTGTTCTGAGGTCATGTGATTATCTTTTGTGACCTTCTGATAAGGGGGAACCCAGATTTACTTGATGACTGTGTAACTAACTGAACAACTGCAGCAATTCACTTAACAACTGTGACAAGAAAGTTTGTGAAATGGGGCAAAACTCACTTAAGCACTGTCTACTTGGCAACATAAATTTTGGGCCCAGTTGTAGTCGTAAGTTAAGGACTACCTGATAATGTCATGTATCATGGTAGTAAGCTCGAACAGAGAGACTGTAACTGATCTGGTGGATAAACAGAGGCAATTCATTAATTTTTTCCCATTCCCAACTGTTCTTGAAATTACTCTTGTATAGTACATTATATAGTACAGCCTATCTGATTTGAGCTGAAAACATCCAGACGACTCTTGCCTGTCACCTGGTGGTCATTTGAGGTTTTGCAGTATGGATCTAACAACACTCATTTGGTCTGAAGGATATTCAATGGGAACTGTGTAATTGTTTGCTTGCTTATTGTTAATATGTATCTGGAAGGGAACATTACAAAGAGTAAATTATTCCTGAGAATCTAAAATGGAATGGAGGCTTCACCTTCCTTAAGATCTTCTCAGATTTGCTCCTTAAGACATAGAGGATAGAAACTCAATTGATGAGGAGATGAAGGGAATCAGAGGTTCTCCTGAATAATGGAGTAAGCATGTGTTCTCCTTTTAAACTTCAAAGAAATCTTTCTTAGCATCGGAGGTGGTATTTAGCCAGTTCAGACCGGTTTCCTCAAACCGATAATGGAAATCGCTGGGGGGGGGGGCCTTCGCCCACCCACCCTGCCTCTATGCCATCCTATTTAGGCACATTTTCAAGCTGCACGCATGTGTGCAAGCTGTGTGCATGATCAAAGCACATGCATGGAAGACTGAGTGCATGCGTGGATGGGCGTGCGTTCACATTTCCAGTAGGGAAAGTAAGTGAATACCACCCCAGGTTAGGATGTGTGTGAACTTTGAGGATGAATTGGAGAAATCATCTTTAAGATCAGTTGTTGAAGTACTGTAATTGTTATAACACACTTATTTTTACTTACTGTTAATGTACTTTGTATATGGCCTGGCTTGGTCTATTTCTGATTTCCTTTATGTTTGTTTCTTGGGTTATGTCAGCATTCTGGTTCTGGCGCTTAGTGCTTTGTCATCCTAAACACAACAGTTTTGTTCTTTATTCTAAACAAAGAAACTGGCCAATATCTCTTTGTTAGGACCAATCCCTATGATATCTTTGCTTTTGTATAAAAGGGAAGAAATTATAGGTTCCCTGAATCTCAGTGAGTAGTGCATACAATTACAAGAGGTTGTAACAAACTAATAACCAGTAGGTGGTGGCATTTTTACTTACACACTTAAAAGTGCTGGCTCAATAGAGGAAATATTTGCTTCTTCATTATGAAAGAAGAAACAAGGATTCTCTTATATTTGTGGCTAATAACTTTTTTTCCCCTCACTGATTACGAAGTGCTGCCTTTGGAGCATTTTCTAAGAATTGCATTTCTTTCTAGGATCTCTATATAATGTTTTGGATCTCTATATAATAAAAGAACAATCTATTTTAATCCCAAAAGTAGGACTACACCAGTGGTGGGATTCAAATCATTTAACAACCAGTTCTCTGACCAGCTGGGTAGGTGTGGCTCGGTGGTCATGTGACTGAGTGGGCGTGGTCAACTCAACATCACTCACATCAATGGGTGCATCGCCTTAGCTGTTACAATGTAATAAGGGTTAACAGGAGAGGCAGTTTCTATAAGCAGGGCAATAAAGATTAGGCTAGAAACAACACTCGAATGTTTCCTTCCTGCCTTCCTTAGAGGATTAGCTCTGTAAAGTGGAAAAAAACAAAATGAGATTTCTTCCACCAACCAATTCTCCAAACTGCTTAGAAAGTTAACGACTGGTTCTCCCAAATAGGTGTGAACTGGCTGAATCCCACCACTGGATATACTCTAGAAAGTGAGCATAAACTAACATATACAAGAGCAGCTTACATTTCTGAATAGCTTGCCTTCAAACGTTGTGGGCGCTACCCCACTGGTGGCTTTTAAAAAGAGACTGGACAACCATTTGTCTGAAGTGTTAAAGGGCAGTGTTAGTGATCCTTTTTGGCACCAAGTGCTGAAAAGGGAGCACTTTGCACACATATGCTCATCTGAGCCGCGATCAGGAAAAGGAGCTGCCTAGGGGGCATGTGCATGCTGAAAAATGTTCTGGTTCTGGCAAGGCTCCTGGTTGCTGCCGTGCATGCACATGCGCCAATCACATGCTGGAAAACAGAAGACCACCTCGCACAAAGGCCAGATGATCGTTGTTTGTGTATGTGTGCCAGAAACCCAGAAGAGGAACGGGCAATGCCGCGTGTGCCAGGTGACATGACTCTGCGTGCCACTTCTTATATGGCATATGTGCCATAGGTTTGCCATCACTTTTTTATTTTTTTATTAACAAACATGTAAAATACACACACACAAAATTTAGACGTACACCACATTTACACAATACAATATGAACAGGAGCTTCCTATTCTTTATAATAGCAATTATCAATCTATACCGCTCACCTTATATTATTTCCCCTTCTATTGTATTTCATTTGGATTTCACCATTCTTAACCCTCTTATTTTACTCATAACTATTATTTTTTGAGTTTTGTTACATTCCTTCATTGATTCTTGTTTCTTTCCTCCATCCACCTATACCATTTATCCCATATCTGGTAGAATTCTGATTCTTGTTTTCCCTGGATTTCTTTAGTTTGTCCATTTCAGCACAATCCATAACCTTTCTTATTATTTCATCTTCACTTGGAGTTAATTTGTTTTTCCATTTCTGGGCAAAGGCAATGCTTGCCACTGTAATTATATGTAGTATTAAATACTGGATTTCTTTTTTGTATTTCGCAAACGTGCCATCACTTTTATAGGGTCTCCCGCTAGAGCAGGGGGTTGGACTACAAAACCTTCAAGGTCCCTTCCAAATCTATTGTTCTATGTACTAACATTTATTAGAAAGAAAAAAATATTTAATAAATGATCAATAATTCCAGCAAATATGCACAAAAAACAGTTATCTGGCCAAAAGAAAAAAAACTGAAAATTTTAAGGCAAATTCGTTTTAATATATATTGAAACATTTAATTTAAGGAAAGCTTATCCTCAGTTACAGTTCTCTGTCCAGCAGGAACAGCCTGAAAATAAAGGATAGTTAGGTTTTAGAAATATTTAACAAGTTTATCTTGTATCTCAGCAGATTTTCTTCACAGTGCTAATGTGCTAACCACAAATTAACAAGCTTTGTTTTGTAAACTGAATTAATTGATTAGTCCCCTTCATCACCTGACTGCTGCCTGAAATTGACAAGACCTTAATCGATTAAAATTGAAGGCTTTTGCCTCCCAAGAGGTTCTGGCAGATTCTTGCAATTGAAAATTCAGTCTTTCTGATGCTGGAAAAGGAGTTTGATCTACATGTAAAGCTTAACTGAGCCTGAAATGTGCATTGCTAAATGAGCTGGTTAAGTGAGCTTCGCCCCATTTTTATGACTTTTTTTGCCACAGTTGTTAATGGAATCAGTGTAGTTGTTAAGTGAATTGTGTGGCAGTTAAGCAAATTTGGCTTCCCCCTGTTGACTTTGCTTGTCAGAATCTGGGTGGAAACTTTACAAATGGTGATCACATGACCCAGGGAAAGTGCAACCATCATAAATTCAGTTGCCAAGCACTTGAATTTTGATCACGTGACCATGGAGATACTGAAATGGTCGTTAGTGTGGGGAAACAACCATAAGTCACTTTTTCAGTGCTATTGTCACTTTGAACAGTCACTAAATGGATGACTACCTGTAGCTTCTCCAGATCGTCTCAGAATGAGTCCATAAGTCTTCCACCACATTCCCAGCTGCAAAGAAAGTTACAACCAGCCTGCCAACTCTCTACCAACAGTCTGTCTGGCACTCAGTTTTAATTGTGTTTAAAAAGAAATAGGAAAAAGGGAGAACGTTTTACTTATGCATACAGTAATGTTTTTTTCATTAAAGTTGGCACAATTCTGATTAAATTCTCAATTTCCAGAGTCATTTTAGAAATATTTCCTCAGCCTTTTAGTCCTCCTAAAAATAATATCCTTTGCTTGGTCCCCTTGCATAGGAATACATTTTCAAACAAGTTTTTTTTAAAAGTTGTGCCTAACCAGTTCTGTCCCCAATCATCACCCACAATTTTGGAGCATTTTTTTCCAACACGAAGATAGCTTAGCATAATAAACTTACTTCAAAAGAGAGCAAGAGAATCTGAAAATAGAGTTTATTTGACAAACATCGAGTTAGGTGGGGTGTCTTCTTGTTATTATTTTTGTCATTAATTTCCTGCAGCATTCAAAATAGGAGTCAAACCTCATGATTTACAATCTCTTGTAGTGCCACCCAACCATCACTATGCTGATGTAAAGGCTGTCATCATTTGTGATTTATTGCAACAGAAATGCCTGGGTGATGCTATAACATACTGTAAATCACTAATGAGGAAATGCCCCAGATTGCAGAGTGGAATGACTTTTAAAATCAAATCCTAGACACCTCACTTCACTGGGGAAGGAGCATATAAACTCACATGCATACACAAATTAATCTTGTTTCCAGATGAATATTAAGTTGAAGACATTTTGATGATCCTTTTGGTTGACAACTTTATGTGGGGCATCGCTAAGCAGACATACTCATCTATATGGTGATATCTCTCTGATTTAATGGGACGCGGTAGATCAGTGGCTAAGATGGTGAGTTTGTCGATCAAAAAGGTCAGCAGTTCGGTAATTCAAATCCCTAGTGCCGGGTAACACAGTGAACTCCTGTTACTTGTCCCAGCTTCTGACAACCTAGCAGTTCGAAAGCCAAAAAAATGCCAGTGGAAAAATAGGGATCACTTTTGGTGGTAACAGCATTCCATGCGCCTTTGGTGTTTAGTCATGTTGGCCACATGTCCATGGAGACACCTTTGGACACCGCTGGCTCTTTCACTTTGAAATGGAGATGAGCACCGTCCCCTAGAGTTGGGAACAACTAGCACGTATGTGCAAGGGGAATCTTTACCTTTACCTCTGATTTTTTTCTAATGTTCAAATGAGATTTTCTCTCTCTTTATGGTATTTGGGAGCATGGCAGCCTTTGCCTCCATGCTTAATTTTATGAGTGACAAAGGAATGTCTGAATAGGAGGCATAAGAAACATAAAATGAAGCATTTGCAATGTTTTTCCTCAATGGCACAAACGTCATTAATTAAATTGCATCTGCCCTTGTCTTTAGCTTAGTGTAAATTCCACTCTTCCTTTTTCTCTTCTTTACAGCACTTTCTTTACTAAAGTTCAATGAAAGTAAATTTCTGGGGGAATATTGACCACTCGGGTAAGTTGCTATGAATCAGCTGTAGAAAGAAGACTATTATAGCTTAAGAAACCAGGCAGGTTCTTGTGAAACACTGTAACCGTTTATTCAGAAGCTGAAGGATTTGTAACAGTAACTCGCAACAATGTAACAAGTGAAAGCCGGCTAGGCGGCAGTAGCTGAGGCAGCTGAAACAATGTAGCAATCAGCAAGGTGATTGCTCTAACAAGACAGTTAACTGTTAAAACGGCTTGCCTTTTATACAGCAGGCAGCAGGCTCGTGTTACAGCTCGCGCGGATGACAGCTCGGCAACTGACAGGCGCGTCTGATTGGCTAAGATGCGCCTGGCTGCTTCCGAGCTGTCATTCGTAACAGCGAGGACTTTCTTCAATACACAACAAAGACAACTTGTAGTTAATAAATAAACATTGCTATGTTGGCTGGAAGAACAGCACTGTGCATTGGAGCAGTGTGTGTACTACGTGCACATGTCTTGCAGTGGTGGGTTGCCATTTTTTTTTACTACTGGTTCATGCGCGCTCATGCACAGAAGCATCCAGGTGGGTGGGCAGAGCCCCCTGCCAGCTCTACTGCCAGTTTGCCCAATCCAGGCCGAACCGTGAGCAACTGACCTCTGATGTCTTGATAACCACATTCTTCATTTGCTGCTGCATAAATTGCAAAGAACAAAAAAACAAAAAGCAAAGCAAAACAGAATCTAGCAACCACAAAACAGGATATGTGTTGTTGGATGTGTATGCACACACACACACACACACACACACACACACACACATCTTTTGAGAGGATTTCATTGAAGATACAGCATGTCCATGAAGAGATCATATAAATGCACTCTACTGACTTTTCAGCATTGCTCTTTGCTTTTGGCAGCAGAGTCAACACAATCCTCAACAGATGCAGAGGTGGGTTGCTGCTGGTTCGGATGGTTTACCCAAGCCAGTAGTTCTGAGCACCGGTTGATCCTGCCCACCCGCCTCGACGCTACCCGGCCCTAGATAGCTCACTTTCTGGCTCACTCACCCCGCCCCACAGCCCAGCTGATTTGCCTGCCTCGCCTGTTCTACTAACCGTGGCTGACCTGGCAGGTGTGGAAGAAGTCTCCCTCATCGGAAAAGCTTTGTTCTAAGTCCTGAGTGTGTGCTCAAATTTTTGGTGAACTGGTTTGTTAAAGTAAGTGTAGCCCATCTCTAAACAGATGTATATAGGAATCAAAAAGAAGTTAGTTTGGAAGGAAATATGAGTCTTGGGCCTGTCATCTGAGATTGCATGTATTTGGAAGACAGATTCAAAAACAGTCTTGGATAATATTATCGGCCATGTGTATGTAAGTATTTATAGTTCAATAAGACCATGGAAAAACCCAGCAAAACACCTCTGGAAACTCAGCAAGTTACTGGCATTTCCCTCATAGATCAGCAACATTTCTTCTGAAGGATAAATTTTATAATAGTAGAAGCACAAGTTTTAAGAAATTCAAAAACCACGTTGACAAAACCGGAAATGGAGACCTCGCTTTTTGAAATATGCCTTTAATTAACCGAAGCAAAAGAAGCTGATTCAAAAGTCCAAGTCATACAACCCATCCTTCATTTTTTTCATACATATATAAGAAAAAAATATTGTTATTTTCTTTTTAGTGCAAATAAATAAGTGAGCACATTAAAGGACAGCCAAAGGAGGTGGGGGTTGGGATCAGACTGAGAAGGCTGAAGAAAAGGAGTGTCCAACTTTGGCAGCTTTTAAGACTTGTGGACTTCAACTCCCAGAATTCCCCAGTCAGCAAAATTCTGAGAGGTGAAGTCCACAAGTTTTAAAGCTTCCAAGGTTAGACATCCCTACTATAGAAAAGTAAGGCAAAGTGGTTGATTATAATAGTAGTCACAATATATTTCTTCACTGTGCATCAACAGTTATCTTATTTCATTCCAAAGCTTTCCTTCTTTTAAGTTCTCTTCCCGATGGCCCTCAGAGCTTTCCTGACCCGTTCTAATGCTTTCTCTTCCTGGGGCACTTGCGTGGTGTTTCCTTTGTTCTCCATGTATTCTTCTGAGGAGCTTTGGTCGATGCCACATCCAGACTTCATGCACTCGCAGCGTTCTACATGGATGTACCTGTATTTCTTTCTGATGCCACCAGGACACAACAGCATGATTTCTTTCTTGGTTGTTTTTGACTCTCTGCAGCAGCCACACGTATGCGTCATGGAATTAGCTTCAGGAGAGTATCTGTTTTTATAATGCAAAACGAAGAAAGAGTTAGTTACATTTGCTCACGTTATGTGTGATTTTAAAGAGGGTGCTTGTGCTGAAGATCGGGGATGTGATGTTGCAGAACCTCTACCATAAGAGAAGAAAATTTTCCACTGCTTATTTTCCAGGAGCTTAAACTATGTCTTCCATAACACCCAGCCAAGGTATAAGGTCCTTTAAATATTGGGCCATCTTTTAAAATTAAGACAGAAACACTCAGTCTTTTTTATTTAGGAGAATTAAAAGGACCAAAGTAACACAAGTCTGGCTGAATTTAGGGCAAATTAGTTGAATCTACTATACCCGTGATGGCGAACCTATGGTAAACGTGCTACAGGTGGCATGCGGAGCCCTCTCTGCAGGAACTCGAGCCGTTGCCCAGCTCAGCTCCACCGTGCTTGTGTACATGCCTCCCACTGGCCAGCTGATTTTCGGGCCTCTGCCGCACATGTGGGTGCACATGCATGGGGAGGTGTGGGGGCGGGATGGGACTGCAGGCGTGGGGCATCCCATTTTTGGTCCCAGGAGGCTTTAGGGAGGCCTACTAGACCCAAAATGGGTTGCATGTATCTGTGTGCGGCAACCTCTCCCCCCCCCCCCCGCAGCCTCTTTTTGGTTCCAGGAGGCTTCAGGGAGGCTTGCTAGACCCAAAACGGGCCATGGTGGTGTCACACGTGCATGTGTGTGGTGTAATGGGGGGGTGACATTGCATTATAGGTGTGGGCATGCATCATGTGTTGTTGTGCACACACACACACACACTTTCGGCATGCAAGGACAAAAAGGTTAGCCATCACTATATTATACTATTCACTATTTGACTACTCCAAAAGATTACCTTATTATATTCCTACCAATAGCAATATCATTTTTAAAACCCATCAGAAAACATGGCCACAGAGGGTTAGATCCAGAAATTCATCCATTGAAGTAAATGTATGGAAGATTACTGTTTTATCTTTTATTTTTCCTATAGACAATAAGGCTTTATGAAAATGTTCCTCCAAATAGCAGGTGATTCTGCTGAAGAGGTGGGCTGAGTCAAGAGACTGAGGTTAAGGAAAAGGGACAGTGAGAAATTCTAGCAGAAGCATCTTCTCTGAGAAGATATCTTCATCCCAAAGTCTTGTGAATTCTCCTCCAGTAAATCTCTCAAAATTTATCTTTGTTAATTTGGAAAGTTCAATGAAGGGTTGGAATCTTTAAATAGTCCATAGTATTAAATAATTAATGTTATTCATATACAAATAATAGTTATACCTTTGACAGCTAATATTTAAGATTGTTTCTCAGGAGGAAGACCTCAGTTGAAACATGCTCAACGTCATCCATTTTTTTAATATCTGAATTTTTATTTTTTTTCCCCTACAATCCATATCCTCAACTTGCTTTTCCAAGGAAAACCAAATTGCATCTTTGGCAGCAGCCCTAAAGCTTATTCCCTTCAATTCAGTTTTAATAAGGTTTTCAATTGCCCATAATAATCTATACATCGGGAATTTGCCTATTATAATCCATTCTTCCAAGTAGAAACCATTCATTATCCTTATTTCATTTATCAAAATAATCTGTTTTCCAGGTCTCTTATTGTACGGCTGGGAATGGGAAAAAAAGATAATTTAATAACTTTGAACAAAGATAGAAAGCTGGAGTTGTCTTGCACACAAGCATATCAGTGGATTTCAGCATTTTACATACAGTGAAAAAGTTCCACATGTTCCTTCACACCGAGTCACAGGGACTAGTTCCTCTGAATGGCAGCCATTGTAGTTGATCTGGTCCATTGTTTGAATGGGACTGCACAATGGGGTATCTGGCATCAATATACCTATCAAAAAAGAGGAATAAAAAGACGGTCATTCAAATACAAGCATAAACTTCAAGCTTTTTGTTCTCCTGGATGGAGCGTTCAGCATAGTCAACAATTTTCTCTCCAAAATTTGTGTCAAATGTCTAGTTAAATGTAATTTGGTTGGGTATCTGAACGGGAAAGAACGCCCATGAAAATTTCAAAACCAGATATTTTCGATAGGAAAATTAAACCATTATCAACCTTTCTAATGGAACAAGTGAGTATTTTTTTGAAAGTTAATTTTTGCATAGAAGTTTTCAATAGAGTATAAATAGGGATGCTTCCATTAGTTTTAAATTGGGAAGATATAAAAAATGCAAATGAAGAGAATTAATTTTCCTGTGCTTTATCTGAATACAAATGCCACATTACAAAAAAAAAAGTTAAAACAGCTGCACAAATAACTAACCCAACATAGCAATAGCAATAGCAGTAGACTTATATACCGCTTCATAGGGCTTTCAGCCTTCTCTAAGCGGTTTACAGAGAGTCAGCATATTGCCCCCAAAAATCTGGGTCCTCATTTTACCCACCTCAGAAGGATGGAAGGCTGAGTCAACCCTGAGCCGGTGGGATTTGAACCGCTGAACTGCTGATCTAGCAGTAGCCTGCAGTGCTGCATTTAACCACTGCGCCACCTTGGCTCTTGGACATTTATATAAATGAGCATCATTAGCCTAGCATCTATACATGGCTATCCAATCACCAAGCTCATTGAAAAAAATAGTGTAGCAGCTCCGGCCCTTTGGAATAAACTCCCTGCGGAGATCCGGCCCCTCACCTCTCTCTAGGCCTTCCGGAAAGCTGTCAAAACCTGGCTGTGCCGGCAGGCCTGGGGTTGATGAGTTCCCCTCCCCTCTCGACTGGTATGGCTGTGTGATTTTCGTGTATTTTAATTATGTGTACTGTTGTTTATGTTCCCTTTCCCCTTTGAGTTGTTCGCCGCCCTGAGTCCCTCCTGGAGAAGGGCGGCATACAAATAAACCAAAACTGAAACTGAAACTGAAACTGAGTTTGAATCTGTTAAAATAAGAACCTATCCCATTTCTTCTTCCAGGTGTAAAGTCCTATAATCTAGCAGATAGATAACAGCTTCCTTTCTTCCAGGCATGTTCCTGGAAGGAACTAGGAAAACTTTCTGTTTCCTCAACATTTTTAGTGGGATTTTCATCTCTTCCAAAATATCAAGGAAAATTAAGGAAAATCCTTAATAAACCTATCATGTAAGAATGCCATACGGCAACATTTACAATTCAGTTTAGTTCCGTTGAAGGGACAAAGCTCTAGAGCCAATCATTCTTTAAATCACACCAATACAACCTTCTTAACTAGGGATGTTTTCATGTTTGCCAATTGTTCTTTTTAACACAGTTCATTATTCAAGCAAATATGTATAAGTAAAGCATCAATAGAATGAGCATCACTTGTATTCCATCAAATTATTGATTTTCTTCAATAGAAAAGCAATAATTTGCTAGAATGCAAATGGATGAACCTATCTCAAATAAATATTGATTGGTATAATTTAATTGCCCCTCCCCCTTCCTCATTGTATAAAGACTAATTCCTTAGAATGGAAGTGTTTATAGTTTTATAATACTTACATGTCTTACAACATCCATTAGGCAAGGGTACAATGGTGCCCTGCAAACAAAATAATAATATAACAACAATATGAATAACCACCTACTAGGACTGCAAATTGTACTGAAATAATTGCTCTGATGTTCTGCAATGTAATATCCACCATGTTTCCTAAGAATTATGGGATTTGTAGGTTATGATATTGCATGGGACACATAGGGTGGAGAACAACTTTCCTTCTACCTTATTTCTTACATGAAGAACAAGTGAGAAAAATATGCTAATCTCAAACATGATCATGGTGCAGATTCCTTTACTCCGTAAATTATTTGAAGGAAGAATTATTTCCTTCCATAGTGGAACTATAAACATGTGTTTGTATTTTTCTATTCTGTATTGATCCTACTGGGATTACCCTGAAGCCTAAGAACTATCCACATTGCTTAATTGCCTTGTCACCAGAACAGGTCATGATCCATTTTTGAACAACAGAAGTAGATGATATCTGTCTGAAATGTTCCAGAATTCTTAGTATTCTTTAAAGAATCATCATCATCATCATCATCATCATCAACATCATCATCATCATCATCATCATCATCAGTCAAATGCAAAAAACCGCACTGCTTGGATCTGCACGCATATTACAAAAATACATTACGACGTCCTAGGCCCCTGGGTGGGACCCGACTAGTAACCAATGCCAAATCCGGCGAAACAACTGGCCGCTGTGATACAATTCTGTTGTTGTGAATAATAATAATAACAACAGCAGCAGCAGCAGCAGCAGCAGCAGCAGCAGCAATATCCTTTTGGTATAATATTAGATTTTCAGTTGATAACTTTCTCTGCAAATTATATCTATTTCTTTCAACATCGTCAGCATAGCATAATGAATAATGCTTGGGGCATTGTGGTAATATGTGGGAATGACCTTGAAGACCCTCTATCTAGGCTGCAGGTGTTTCAATTATCTCCGAAGGTCATTCCCACATACCATTGCATCTTTTTAAAGTTTAAAAGAACATTTATAGTTTCCTTCTTTAAAAAACAAAGGACTCTAAAGTTTAATGTTGTTTATCTCTTGTGAGATGAATCTGTTTCTCAAAGGGGAAGAAAGGCCTAAAACCTTTCATTACATGCTTTTATACTGAAATTCTAGAAGAATTATTTCATTTTCCCATTCATTTTTCTCCTTTCACTGGCAATTATGGGTGCTGAGTGTCTTATCTTATACAATGGGCTGAACATGCCAGATGAGACACTCTCTGGAAGATGGCCAGTGACAGGAGAAGCTGCAAGCCACTCCCCTAACAAAGGGCAGGCCAGGAGCTATAAACTCAGAGGACTTCTGGGAATGAATTATTGAAACCTCTGACCTTTGACCTTATGGGTTGTGCTGTGATACCTCAATATGAATAAATCATGTTTAAGAATAATTAATTGTTGTCTTTAAATGATCACCTTTTCCAGCCTGAACCATCTTTGTTTGCTTGCTTATTTTTCAGTAATAATTGCTACATTGTTCCAGCAAGCCACATAAAATATCAACTCTTGCTTCTACCCTATTCAATCTGAATCAAGTAACACTCCCCCCACCCCCAGTGGTGGGTTTCAAAAAATTTTGGAACCTACTCTGTGGGTGTGGCCTCCTTTGTGGGAGTGGCTTGCCGGCCATGTGACCTGGTGAGAGTGGCTTGCTGGCCATGTGTTTTCTTTCTTTCTCTCTCTGTCCCTCTCTTTTTCCTTCCTTTTGTTTCTCTGTCCCTTTTTTCTTTCATCTCTCACTCTTTTTCTTTCTTCTTTCTTTCTTTCTTTCTTCTTTCTTTCTTTCTTCTTTCTTTCTTCTTTCTTTCTTCCTTCTTTCTTTCTTTCTTTCTTTCTCTTTCTCTCTCTGTCTCTCTCTTTCTGTCTGTCTGTGTGTGTGGCAGTGGTGGGTTTCAAAATTTTTTGGAACCTCTTCTGTAGGTGTGGCCTGCTTTCCGGGTCCACTCGTGGAACCTCTTCTAACCGGTTCGGTAGATTTGACGAACCAGTTTTACCGAATAGGTGCAAACTGGTAGGAACCCACCTCTGCTCCTCCTCCCCACAACATCATATGTGTAGGTTCAACTTTTAACTCACCGGTTGGCATTTATTCTCATCAAATGTTGGGCACTGAATCATAGAGGTAGAGGAAATCAGCTGCCTGTGAATCCTCGTACAGCTGTAAATAGTACAGTTGTCTTTTGGATCATTCTGACTTTCACCAGGCTGTTTGGAAGAAGGAAATAAGTTCAGGACTAAAGAGATTCCTATTTGTTAAAAACCTTTCTTCTCACAAAGAGCAGAGTAGACATTCAATGGAGGCATCCTATTAATGAAAATTAATTAATATGATAAATCCTTTCTCCACCAATTGTGCCACTCATACTTGAGATATGAGAGGCTATAGAACAGGGGTGGGCAATTAATTTTCCTAAGGGCCACATGAAAAACGGGGACTGGTGAGGAGGGCCAAATCAATAAGGCTGTGAGATGAAGTGGTAGAGAGAGAGCTCATTAAATTTGCAGACAACACCAAGCTGGCAGGAATAGTCAACGATCTAGAGAATAGACTCAAGATACAGAAGGATCTAAAGCAGTGGGTCTTAACCTTCCTAATGCCATGACCCTTTAATACACTTCCTCATGTTGTGGTGACCCCCAACCATAAAATTATTTTATGTTTTCTGTATTTTTTTGAAAATATGTGTTTTCCTATGGTCTTAGGAGACCCCTGTGAAAGGGTCGTTCGACCCTCAAAGGGGTTGCGACTCACTGGTTGAGAACCACTGATCTAGAGGGACTTGAACATTGGGGCCTATCTAGCAAAATGAAATTCAGTGGTGGGTAAAGTAGGGTTCTACATTTAGGCAAGAAAAACCAAATGAACAGGTATAGAATAAGTGGCAACTGGCTCAATAGTACTAACTGTGAGAAGGATCTTGGAGTCCTAGTGGACAACCACTTAAATATGAGCCAGCAGTGTGCAGCAGCTGCCAAAAAAAACCAACACAGACTTAGGCTGCATTAACAGAGGAATAGAATTAAGATCCCGTGAAGTGTTAATACCATTTTATAATGCCTTGGTATGAGGCCTTGGAATCTTGCATCAGTTTTGGTCGCCATGATAGAAAAAAGATATTGAGATGCTAGAAAGTGCAGAGAAGAGACCAAGCAAGGAAGCTCCTTTGTCAGTAGCAGAAGGACAGAACAGAAAGAGAAAATTAGAGGAAATAAAAAAAAATGTAAAGGAATGAAGTTTTTCAACTTTTGATTTATAAGCCACATTCATTTTCTTATTTCCATTCCAACTTTTACTCAATTTCCCTCGCCCTTGTTTTATTGAGATTTGTGTGCCTCGAGTTACCATTATTTTTCTTGCAATTTCCATCAAGACTAACCCTGTTAATGCTTGTAGGCACAATTGAACAACCCACTCAGGACCTCATACCCTCAAACTACAACAGTGAACTAGACAAAATAAATTGGGAAAAAATAGATACGAATATGCCAAAACCCATTTCTTATAAGTGGAAAAATTAGATATGAATATTCCCATAGTCATTTCTTATATCATTTTTGCATTGATTCTGTATAATAATAACTATAAACTCAATGGAAATGCATTAGTTGTTTTTTTCCATTTGTGCTTAATCTGAATGCATATCCTCTGGAGAAATTTTGCATAGATGCCTAGATATTGTAAGGATAGTGGATTAAGGAAAATCATGAGACGGTTCTGATGCAGTGACAAATCTTCAATTCCCCCCCCCCCCCCCCGCAACATTTTTTCACATTCTAGCATGTAGCAATGCCAAGAAAAGCATTGCCTTCCATTGGTGAGACATCCGAGTCAGCTTGGGAGATCATGGCTTCCATGATAGCTATGGACTAACTCAGTTAATTCAAGAATCCCCTCATAACAGGGGACACACGCTCGACCTGATTTTTGTCTCTGGACAATGGATCAATGATCTAGATTTAGGGGATATTTCTATCCAACCCTTCTATGGTCAGATCATTTCCTCCTTAGGCTTGATTTCTATACTGCCCCCCTCGCCGCAGGGAGGTGGAACCAATTAAATGGTTCCGTTCCAGGCGCCTGATGGACCCTGAAAGGTTCCTGATGGAGCTTGGGACTTTTCCTGAATCCCTTGCTCACCGTTCGACCGAAGCTCTAGCGGAAGCCTGGGATAGGGCAGCCACTGGGGCCTTGGACGGCGTTGTGCCTTTGCAACCTCTGACCCGGTGCCGATCCTGGGTAGCTCCCTGGTTTACTGAGGAGCTCCGGGAGATGAAACACCGGAAAAGACGCCTAGAGAGTGATTAGAGAGCCAGCCGGTCCGAATCCGATTGAACACTAGTAAGAATTCATATTAAATCCTACTTAGTGGCAATAAAAGCGGCAAAACAGCAACATTTTTCCGCTCTTATCATGTCCACAGATAACTGCTCAGCTGTCCTGTTTAGGGTGACCTGGTCCTTACTTAATCAAGGAACTGGGGAAGACCCCTTTCAGGGTAGGGCTGAGGAATTTGTTCAGTATCTGCAGGATAAAATCGCTCAGATTCGGGCAGGCTTAGACTCTGACTGGGTAGATTCGGGCAAGTTCACAGGGATGAATCTTGTGCAAACTATCTGGGATGAGTTTGACCCTGTGACTCCCGAGGGCATGGACAGGATTATGGGGAGACTCAGTGCTGCCACCTGTGTGCTGGACCCATGTCCCTCTTGGTTAGTTTAGGCTTCCCTGGAGGTGACACGAGGCTGGCTCCAGGCAATTACCAATGCTTCATTGAGACAGAGGTTCTTTCCCACCATCTTGAAGGAGGCGGTGGTGAGGCCCCTCTTTAAGAAGCCTTCCATAGACCCAGCCTGGACAACTATTGTCCAGTCTCCAACCTTCACTTCGTAGCAAAGGTTGTTGAGAGCGTAGTAGCACGTCAGCTTCCCCAGTACCTGGACGAAGCTGCCTATCTGGATCCATTTCTGTCAGGTTTCAGGCCCAGGTACAGCACAGAGACAGCATTAGTCGCATTGGTTGATGATTTCTGGCGGGCCCAGGACAGGGGTTATTCCTCTTTCCTGGTTCTATTAGACCTCTCGGTGGCTTTTGATACCATCAACCATGGTATCCTACTGCGACAACTTGGGGGGTTGGGAGTGGGGGGCACCTTTTTGCTATGGTTCTCCTCCTACCTGTCGGATCAATCGCAGTTCATGTTGACTTAAGGGCAGAGATCGACCCCGAGGTGCCTCACTTGTGGGGTGCCACAGGGGTCAGTTCTCTCACCCCTCCTGTTCAACATATACGTGAAACCACTGGGTGAGATAATCTGTGGTTTTGGGGTATGGTATCATCAATACGCTGATGATACCCAACTTTTCATCTCTACCCCAAACCACCCAAACGATGCCCTCGACATGATGTTCCGAAGCCTGGAGGCTGTACGGATCTGGATGGGGACAAACATGCTCAAGCTCAATCCCTCCAAGACTGAGTGGCTGTGGTTCCCATCATCCTGATTTGTGCATCTTGTACCATTTTGATGATAGGGGAAGAAATTTTAGCCTCCTCAGAGAGGGCCTGCAATCTGGGAATCCTCCTGGATACGCGGCTTAGTTTAGAAGAACACCTGATGGCCATGACCAGGGGGGGCCTTTTACCAGGTTTGCTTGGTACACCAGTTGAGCCTCTTCCTGGATCGGGATGTCCTGTGCACGTCACTCATGCCCTCATCCTTTCTCTCCTGGACTACTGTAACACTCTCTACATGGGGCTGCCCTTGAAGAGCACCCGGAGGCTTCAGCTGCTCCAGAATGTGGCCGCGTGGGTTGTCATGGGGGTACCTAGGTGCTCCCATGTTACAACCCTTTTAGGCGGCCTGCACTGGTTGCCGGTTGTTTTCCGGGTGCGATTCAAGGTGTTAATTATGATCTTTAAAGTGCTCCATGGCTAAGGCCCAGGATACTTGCGAGACCACCTACTGCCACCGGTAGCCTCCCACCATCCAGTATGATCCCACAGAGTTGGTCTCCTCAGGGTGCTGTCGGCCAGGCAGTGTCAGCTGTGGGAGCGCCTTCCCTTTGGAATGAGCTGCCCCCAGAGCTTCGCATAATCCCTGATCTCTGGTCCTTCTGCCGCACCCTAAAAAGTTGGCTTTTCCAGCAAGCTGGCCTGGCCTGAATAAAATAAATTATTAATTTTAATTGTTAATTTTAATTTAATTTCTAAATCTCATTGTCAATGTCTATTGGGTTTTTTGGATATTCTATTTAATCTTTCTTTTAAATTTTGTAATATGTGTTTTTATGTTGTATGCTGCCCTGAGTTCTTTGGGAGAAGGGTGGCATATAATCCAATAAACCTAAACCTAACTTAAACCATTACCACCTGAAGATAATTATAAAAATAAATAAACTTACTCTTAAGATGACAATGTCATTTTCTATTGTTCTTATAACACAACTTGTCTGCACGCATGTTGGACAGCATTCACCAGGGTGTGGAATAGGAGTATAGCCCTACAGAGAAAGATATACACAATTGTGATGTTCAAATAGGACTTTAAAATGATTTAATAAAACCAAGTATTCCTATTCAAATTCCAGACAGCCATTGGAGCCTTTCTTCAGTGCTCTGTTCTGAGGTAGGCAATCTGGTCCTTCCAGATGGAGCTGTTATATCTAACTAGCATGATCCATTAATGCCAACTGGTTGTTCAATTGCTTTGCTGTGCCTTCAAGACTGGCAGAAATAGAGTAGGTCAAGCTACCTCCAGCCTAGAGAGCAGATAGTGACTTATTTTCTCAATATCTTTGCCTAAGACTATCATAAAAGGCAGAGATTCTGGACTAATTAAGGAAGATCAACTGGTTTTCTGAGATCAGAAGACATCTCCTACCTGGGTAGATTTTTCCCACAAAGGGTAGAATTTTTAACGAATTTGTTGTCCATGAATAGCATGGCACATGTGATTCTTACCAGCAAGGGAGCCTCTCTGGTGCTTTTCTGTAGGATGTGGTGTCTGTTTTTTGCATCTGGGCCAAAGAGGCCCAGGCTTATCTTTGATGCTGTAGCCTTGGAAGTGAGCCTTGAAGTCATTAGGTTAATATGAAGCTCTGGTGGTTTCAACAAGATCTATAATCTTGGTTGGGTAGGGCAGCCTATGAAAGAGCAGCCAGCAAGATGGGTATGGAATGACACAACATTTTTGTTCCAGGGCAGTGAAAGGCAAGCTCCTATTAGACACACTTCTGCTTTGCCCCAAATTCCCTATACATGTGGCTGGGCATTGAGACTAAAGGGATTGGGTTCCTGGCAAAGCAGATTGAGGTCCTTGACACTGCTTGTTATGACAGGGAGATTCTACTAGGACAAGCTCTAGTTCAGTTCTTAAGTGAAAGAAGTCACAAAGAAGGCACAGTGTCTCTGAGCCAGTCTGTCCCCAAATGTACTCATTGTCACACATTATTATTAGAACCAGCTATTGCTTAATTTGAAATCCTAATTCTAGATATTTGGGGTTGCAATTCCTGTAATTCCAGGTGATCACAGTAATATGATTGATGAGATTGTCATACAACTTCTACTTGCCTTCCTTCCTCCATTCAACCACTTTACTACCAAGATTTCTACTTCCTCCTTTGGGACCTATCAATAATGTTCAATTCTCTTTTTTTGAACTGTTTGGCTTTCTTTTTCCACATTGGGTTTCTTCCTTCCTTAATGATATTTTGTTCTTTATGGTTGACCCAAGATACTTTGCCTTCTAAAGGCAAAGGATGAAAATCTCTCTATTCTAGTTGCATACATAAACTGATTGTTTTGGGAGGGAAATCTTGCTTGAATATTGGCTGCAGAATGACAGCTTTCAGTCCATCTGGGGACAATGTGCTAGCTTAGATGGGAAGACATCTATTCTGCTATATCTTCAGTGCTGTTCTCAGCTGAGCACGTCCACTGTCAGAAATGGCTACTTCATTCTATCTAACAGTGAAGCTTGTCCTCAAGCTTGGGAATGTCACGAATTAGGTTACAGGGAATTGTTCTTCCACAATCCTGCTTGTCCTCTTGTTTTTCCCACATATTACTTTGTCTGCTTATATAAGTGGAACTACTTACCTCCTGGCACTTCACGTTGCATGGGATAACATTACACTCTATGATATTCAGAAGAGTGGTGCTGTTCTGTTTATTTGTGCATTTACACTTTTCGCACTTGCTTCCTAAGACTTCTGAACCAGGCTGGAACAAAACAGGGGGATTCATTCATTAGCAAAGAATAAGGTGAAGCAGATCTGATGTAGTATCTTTGTTACAAAATTATTGAAACTCTGATATGAGAAAGGCCACTGGGGATTAGAGAATTTGCTGCGATTTTGGAATGTATTACATGGATTCTTAAGCCTCCAACCCTTTATTTCAATTCTTGCTATTTGAAATAAATTTGTCTACTTTACTATTCCCTTGTAATGGTGTTTGAGAATGACCTTCAGGATGGGAAAAGTGATATTGCCTAAGAAATGATCAGACAAGAGAGGCAAGAGCCCCTAGTGGCTTAACAGTCAGAGAAAGAAATTTAGTTAATTGGATGATCAAAAATTCAGCTAGTAGCTTGTACTTCAGATTTGCATAAGTCTGTTAACGTAGCCTTACAATAAAGAAGAATTAGCTCATCTAATCATGTTTCCTATGGTTTACCCAGAAGGCTGTTATCCCTTTACTATTAATCCATTTATGCTTTTGCCTCTTTTTATTTTGTTTCATACTGCCTGTTTAGGTAAGAATTGAGGATTCAATTGAACATCTTTGAAGGCTTCTCAATCCCATTCTCATGACTGTCCTCCCACTTCCCATCACAAATAGGTCATGACGGCACTACAGCCCTATCCTCCGCTTCATTTCTACAACTTCCTAATGGGGCTTATATATGTCCTTTTGCTAACCCAGCTCTTCATTAGTCTTCCCCATTTTTGGTCAGTTGCACTACCCAGCATGGTTGAAAACATTGTTCTGATCAGCCATTTGAGTCTGCAGAATTCTATGTTTCACTTTAAAGCATACTGTGCTTCCTAGCCTCAGAAGAGCTTTGTCAATCAATGTTTGCCTTGGAGATAAGAGTTTCTCATTTCTTCTCCACCCTCCATCTCAAAGCCAGAGATGGTTTGGTTCAGCTTACTGCTAAACTAGCAAACAGTTATAGATAGAGAATAGAATTCAAACCAGAACTATTTATTTTGGGAATCATAAACGATAAACATAACAAGGGGGTAATCTACTTAATAATACATATTATTACAGCAGCAAGAATGGTCTTTGCCCAAAACAGGGATAACAGGAAAATTCCACAAGAAGAGGAAGTAATTAGGAAAATTCTGGTTGTGCTAAAATGGGTAAACTGATGTGGGAATTGAAGAACAAAGACGAATCAGAATATTATAAGATCTGGGGTAAATTTTATCAATGGTTGGAACAAAAAAGGAAATATCCCAAATAAGCAATGACTAAGATTTATAGAATGGAGATTAGAATGATGTATGAAATTGTACCAGTGAAAATATATAAGATAAGAACAAAGCAACATGGATGGAAATACAATATCTTTATATTTGTAAATACTGAATAGACCAATTGTAAATAGGCATGGTGGTTATAATATTTAATTTTATATTTTAGTATGTATGGCAAAGACATTGCCAGGACAGTTACATTGTCCAATGTTTTAATGTGTGTTTAATAAAAAAAAACTTTTAAAAAAACCTAGCAAGCAGAATATAATTGAAAACAACACTGCACAACTACAACTTCTCCCAACTGGCCAACACAATACTCCAGCATATTCTGTTGAGGGGACTTTTCCAGTTTGTGGGCCACAGACTCACAAGTCTTGGTCTAGACAGAAACAAGTCCTGCTGTGCTCAATGGGGCCTATTTGCTTAAAAACATGCATAGAGTTTTCTACAGTATCAATTTCAATAAAATTTATTCCTAAGTAGATATGTACTGTGTGTGTCCTGAAAGACCTCAGTGCAAAAACAGGATAAGTGAGTTGGTTCTAAAAGCAGATTAACTGACTATGTGCTGGAATCCTGGTTATCCCAGAATGCCTTGGGCATCTTACCTGAGGTCAGTCTTCTACAACTCTTTCCTTGGTTTTGCTATTTTCCGTGATGTGATGCTCACTAACTTTCAGTTATAACTCATTCTTGTTATTTACCTTTACAAACAAGCCTTCTGGAGTTGCAACTTTGATAAAAGGTAGGCTATGAGTTTGATTAATTTTTTTTTTAAATCCCTCTTAAGAAGAAAGGAAAAATTTACCTTGTATTCGTTACCATCCTTCACACACACTTCTTTAGGATCTAGAGAAAATGATTGTTTAAAAATATTTGTCAGTACTTTATGCTCTTTGCTTAAAAGTAGCCGTACATTATTGTTGATATACTTTCTCTACTATGTAATGTTAAGTAAAGTAACAACACATTTTCTCATCTTTTCACCCCAATTATGGCATTTACTGAGGCCTGCTGACGATATCATTATTTATTTGTTTGTTTATTTATTCTGTACTGTGCAGTACCTTATGGATGTAGAATCTATGGTTATCCAAACAGTTTGTTTTAAAACCACTAGCGATCTCAACATGGCCAGGGGTGGGAGATTTGGGGAGTTAGAGTTAGAGTTTTATTGATTTGTATGCCGCCCACTCCTGAAGGACTCCGGGTGGCTTACAATAAAACAAGGGAGGGGGGATAATACACAAACAACATATTAAAATATACAACAGTCACAATTTCCGAGGGGCTGGATATTTCGAGAGCCCCCTGGCCTGCTGGAGCAGCCAGGACTTAACAGCTTTGCGGAAGGCCGGGAGGGTAGTAAGGGTCCGGATCTCCACGGGGAGATCGTTCCAGAGGGCTGGAGCTGCAACAGAGAAGGCTCTCCCCCGGTGAGTCGCCAGCCAACTTGGCTGGCAGATGGAATCCGGAGGAGACCTAACCTGTGTGATCTAATCGGTCTATGGGAGGTGATCGGCAGGAGGCAATTTGGGGAGATATAAGTGAACCAAGGTCTTCATTCCTAATTATCACCTCCATAGAATGTGCTACTGAAGTTCACACAAACTCAAAGTGGATAGGTATTATTATGTATTAATATTATGTATTGTTCAAATTAATACATAAAAACAAGGATGTATAAATCAGGTATATTACAGATGGCAAGAAAAAAGGCAAATTTATAGGTATAGTAGGATTTTTAAAAAAATAATCTGTGAGCAGGATATTATGTAGTTCATTGCAAGATACCTGTTCTCTAAATTTGATTTGCTTTCAACTGATAAATGTTAGGTGATAAAATAAATATTTTGTGGAGACAATTTTGATTGATAATAACTGGACATAATTCTAACGTAACCCATTTAGGATCAAAGTCTCAAACTGAATTTTCCAAAGCCGTATTCATCCTTCCGAAGTTAGTTAAAAAAGACTTACTGCATTGATAAGAAGGACAACATTGTTCTTCAGTGGTGTTAGCAACAGCTATGAATCCTGGATCACACTGAGGAGGTTTGGTTGTACATTGAGTGGTGTTGCACACTACAACGGAGAAAGGAAAAATTCAACTTCCACATTGGCAAATTATCCTTTGTCTTCTAAGTATAATCTATTGCAGAATAAAGCAGCTGTATCTTGGGAAGTCTTTAAGTTAGAGACTCTACTACAGATTGAAAAAACTTTAATGAGAAAATCTTATTGTTAGCTTACTTTGTTATGTATGTATGTATGTATGTATGTATGTATGTATGTATGTATGTATGTATATAATGGCTTCACAGTACTCCAAAAGAAATGGAAGGTGACCTGTCCCCATTCTCCACATCCTACTTTTTCATTCAGACAGATTGGCCATATTTCAAGAAAAAGAAAAACAGTCTCCAACAATAGAAAATACAGTCACTTAAATGAAGTAAGATGTTTCAAATTACTGTACAGAATTTCACTGAGAACCCTCTAGTAAAGGGGAAAATCCAATATTAGAAATTACGTTTGGTTCTGACATTTCCCCCTATAAATAAATACCTGGGCAATGGCTAGTGCTTTATAAATGAGTTGGACCACAAATGCACCTCACTTGAAATACAATTATATTTTCTACACTGACAAATTCTAGCCTGGTTGCCCAAGAGAGATGACATTAAGAAATAAATGGTGGCCATTGTGGCATAATGGTTAGAATACAGTACTGCAGGCTAACTCACTGCTCACTCCAGGAGTTTGAATCTGAGTGGCTCAGGATTGGCTCAGTCTTCCATCTTTCTACGGTCAGTAAAATGAGGCCCCAGATTATTGGGAGTAATATGCTGACTCTATAAACTACTTAGAGAGGGCTGTAAAGCACTATGAAGCGTATATAAGTCTAAGTGCTATTGCTATTGCTAAATGTATAGAATAAAGGTCACACAGTATCACTATGATTGACCTTTGCTACACACATGGACATACTCACCACACACGATGTCTGAACAGCATTTGTCATCAGGATTAATTTGGGTGATCTTATGATATCCTTCTCCTTCACACTGTAGTTCACGATCTGGTACTGGACACTTGAGGGGTTCACAGATAATGCCACTTCCACCTTCCAGGCAAATACAGTCTTTGCAGTCAAACTGAAAGGTCTCCCCATACTGTCAATGAGAAAGAGTAACTGGTTAATAGCGTAAGAACCTACAGAATATCAAG
The DNA here is from genome assembly GCF_009769535.1 of Thamnophis elegans. NCBI lineage: Eukaryota > Metazoa > Chordata > Lepidosauria > Squamata > Natricidae > Thamnophis > Thamnophis elegans. Next base: position 78,145,125 of record NC_045541.1, on the reverse strand, counting down.
CAGCATTAACATGATCCCACCTACATGCACCATTGAAGGACTATCATAAATGTTACAGGAATTTCTAGGAATTAACAGAAGGGATTACTCAACTCATTGGGTAGGGGCATTGGGAGGTAAAAAACTAAAAATGGCAGCTCCATTCCCTTGACAGAATCTCAGAACCTTTTTATACATGATGCACATAAAAAGGGCTGGAGTTTTGATATTATTATTTATTTACTAAATTTAGATGCCACCTATCTCACTACCCAAGGTGACTTTGGGCAACGTATAAATTGCATACAATTGCCACCACCATCTTGAGTTTAGTAATCTAATAATCTGTTGACTCATTGAAATTCCTGTAAGATTTATAATAAACCTTAATATACGTATTATTACCCTAGCTGTCATCATCAATAGATTTTGTTTGTTTGTTTGATTGTTTCAAAGTCTTGGCACTCATATAATACTGGCGACTTTCATATAGGACAATGACTTTCTGCTAAGCAAAAGTCTGTGCATCCCAGATCAAGCTATCCTCCTCAAATTCTTCATCACATACAGTAGCTTTATTAGCATGGATAAGTCTGCAAGTATAATGTAAAATAAAGCTGATGGGGAAAAAAGTCAGAATTCTATCATAAAGCAAACCTATTCCAGAAAATATAGAGTTCATTGTCAAACTCATGCATAAGAAACAGACATGTTGCTTACCTCTCTGGGAATATTGTCTGGTCCAACACATCCTAAAAACAAAGATATTTCTGTTAATGCTAAGATAATTTCTATTATTTAAATTGCATTAATAAGAACAGTAGAGATGTAATTTATGATTGCCACTGAGAAATAAGTCCATTGAGTTCAATGAGTTTTACTCCCAGATGCAAGCATATATTGGAGTACATCCTACATATGTTTGAGAAAAAGAAGAGTCAGAACCCAAACTTACCACACGTTTGCACACATACATCCATAGCACTGTCATAAAGTTTTGTCCCATTAGGACAGAAGCACCCTTCCATTTGTTGTGTCTGGCTTTGTCCTGTTAAGCTACAACAGAATGGGGTAAAAGAATCAACAATTATTTACATATCTAACAAAAACTTACAGCTTTAATTAAAGATCCTTACATATGGAAGGACAAGTGTAGTATCTGTCAAGTGTTGCTTCCCAGAATCATAGGACAACTCAGAGGGCAGGAAGGAATATGTTTCTTATACTAAATGACTTATACTGTCATATTACCTACTAAGACTGTATTACTATTATTCTTCTCTTCCTTCCTAGTACCTATCTCTTCCCACTTATGACCATAACCATGTTGCTTGTGACTTTAAAATTTATATTGTTTCATTTGTTTCCTAGTATAAGTTGATTGCTTATTAGTAACCTATGACTATCATTAAGTGTTGTGTCTTATCATTCTTGATTAATGTATTTTATTTTTCTTTTCTTTATGTACACTGAGAGCATATACATCAAAGACAAATTCCTTTTGTGTCCAATCACATTTGGCCAATAAAGAATTCTATTTTACTCTACTCTACTCTGCTCTGCTCTGCTCTGCTCTGCTCTGCTCTGCTCTACTCAACTCAACTCAACTCTACTCTACTCTATTCTAAATGTCTGCCCCAATAAATGTGTAAATTGTAGGGTATGCATTCATAAATTATATATTTCAGTTTTCTAAGCCAGATCCAGAATTTTAAGAGTTTTCATTTAGTTATTTATCACATTTATATGGCTGCTCATCTCACTCAAAAACTGAGTTCTGGATTTCTTCTAACAGGATAGGAACCCTGCTATCTAAGATGACACACAGGCATATGCTATTAAACAACACTGCAAAAATAATCACATTTAAATAATTCTGAGTCTGGAATGTCAGAAAATGAATTACCTTGATTTGCAAGTTTCTTCTACAGCAGGACCACATGCTTCGTACACTTTATGGGATGGACAGTTAATGGCTGGAAAAAAAAAATTAAAAAGGAGGGAGGATACAGATGAAGATGATACAATGGATGAATGATAACACTTTCCAAAATAAAGTGTAGCAAAATTTAGCCGATTTTACATTCTTTGGGACTACCTTTGGATACCACATTTGGGGAATAATGTAATTTTCATGCTTGTGCTATGAAGATCAATCCAAGATTCATTCATGAGCTAGGAGATAAGATTAAGCTAAGGAGGGAGACACACTTTGTTAGCCCTTAGAAGCAGGAGAAGGGAGGAGATGGTAGAAATAGATTAATTGGCCTATACGTCTTCCTTTCTGGACCTCTTCCACCCCTCTCTCTTTTTTATATACATTTTTAATTAAATGTTTTAAGGAGAACTAAAAAACTAACATAAACTGATATAGAATGAAGATAACAAAGAAAGAGAGAAAGAAAAATGAAGAGAAAGGGTACAAAGAAATAGAAAGAAGCTTCTGATTTCCTTTGCAAATATGATTACAAAGTTATCTTCTGCTCTATGATTACAGAAAAAGCTCACTTTTTTTCTACTATCCAATTTGTTTTACACCTTTTCTTCTCTTGATGGGATGAGCATTTCACATAGGACATTACCTCTGATGTATGAAGTGATCTAATTTCTCCTGCATAGGCTCCCCGCATATTAGGAGAATGAGTAATTGAGTATATTGGGAAGAACACAGGAGATGCTAGCAAAAGAGAAGAGAAATGGAAGGGGACCTGTCCCCATTCTCCACATCCCACTTTTTCATTCAGACAGATTGGACATGTTTCAAGAAAAAAAAGAATAGTCTCCAACAATAGAAAATACAGTCACCAAAGTGATGTAAGATATTTCAAATTACTGTACACAATTTCACTGATGTTCTCCCACTAAAGTGTGATATGTTGTTTGGAAAGGCACGTCCTGTAGTTGTTTATTCAGTTGAATTGAATTGAATTTATTGCACTTATATGCTGCCCTTTTCCCCGAAGGGGACTCAGGGCGGCTCACAATCCAAGTCAGGGAAGGGGATACAGATAAGTTCCAGACAAATTTTGGAAATGGAGACACTTACGACATGCGTTGTTGGTATGTCCTCTCCAGTCAATGCAAACCCCCTGATCTGTGCAGGTTGCTGCATAAATTTGAAGACTTGCACATTCTATGAATTGGTTGGGCGCTCTGCAGCTATCAAATACGCAGGCATCGTAGTAGCTTTTAACATCAACAATGGGATGGCATTTCTCAAATAAACTGGATAAATATATAAATATATAATAAATATGAAGTCATGGATGCTAAAGAAACATTTCTTCAAGGTAAATGTTCATCTTCCAGATACCTTACATAAATATAGTGAACATTCTACTAAGCTAGCAGGGAAAATAATGTAAGCTTTTATGGCCAGATATAAACCCTATCCAGTTTGAGTTATAAAATTTTGGACAACTTGGAATGTAGCAAAGAGTTACAATTTTCTGTATCACCTTGCTGATCCAACACTTCCCAAATGAACCTCTACTGATAACTATAACTGATCAGCTGACCATTATATGTCTGACAAAAAGCTCTAAATGTTCCACACCATGACACTATGGTTGGGTGGTATCAATTTAAGAGAGAAAATATTGTTTTTATTTCAGGACAGATAATGACAAGATCATTTCATGAATGAGTTGAGGGTGTGATGAAAGCAATGCTACTAGATCTAACTGTAAATTTATTAAAGAGAGAGATGGGGGGGGGGAGATAGGCAGACAAGTCAATGGTCCCAGAATGACAAATATAGGCACACTATGAGTTTCTAAAATAAAATTGCTCATCAGAGTAGGCTATTGGAGAAAAATCAAATCATAAGTGTATGGTATGGTTTAAAATCAGGAAAAAAATCAAATGTGAAAGCAATGTTCAGACTATTTACCTTCCTTTTAGAAGCTCACATAACTCAGATGGTTTGCAGTCAGGATTAATTATAGGTGGGGATGGGGGCATATGTTGACAATGTGGCTTTTCTGGATCAGAAATAATCCAATCATCTGCCATTATTTCACAAGAAGGTATAACAGTCCCATTCCTTAACATACAGTCATCTTCGATAACGTTGTTGCATTTTCCTAAATTGGAGTGACAAAGGAACCACACAAAAATTCATACTTACACTTCCATCATACTATTAGATGAAGAATAATTTGCTATCTAAATTTGTAATAACAGTAATATGCAAAAGTCAGCAATAACCTTTACACTGAAGGGGGTAACCATACAAAATCACACAGCTGAATACCAAAAGCTTTTGTACTTTCCCTATGCATGCTTGCATTTTATATATGTCAACAATCCTCAGTGTTGCAAAAAAATAATGACATGCAAATTATTATTACATAATTTATAAATGTTAGAATTGGCCATTTGGATGTTAAGTTATGTCAGAATGTCTAGCTCATATGTTCCAGATAGTTTTGCAATCATTTACTTTACAATGTTCATTTTACAAACATAAGGATAGTCATTCTTACCACATTGTCCCTGGGTATTGTTGGCAAAAATCTGAAAGGGCATCCGGATTGTGAAAGCCATGCCACTGTATGTTACATTAATCTTCAATCTAGTTAGTTGTACCACATAGTTTAGACCAGCCTTGTGAATATTCAGGCTATATTTTTCATAAGGTAAACCCACTGCCACATTATTCACAGTCACCTAATATTCAAGAAGCCAGAAAAAAATATAATTAATTAGGAACTGTGGTTAGAATGAAATAACACCCCCCCCCCCAAATACATATGTTTTAATTATGCTATACCTAAGAAAATTTTATATATATGCTGGCTCTGGAAGCACTCAAAACATGGTTTTGTCAACTAGCCTGGGGATCCCATAATATAACTGAGCCTACTAAATACATGATAATTGACTGAATGTGCAAAATAAAAATATACCAGGGGTGACATCCAGCAGTTTCTGACAGGATCTGGACCACCAGTAGCAGAAATTTTGAGTAGTTTGGAGAACCGGCATATACCACTTCCGGCTGGCCCCAGATTGGGGTGGGAATGGAGATTTTGCAATACCTTTCTCACAGGAGTAGGGAGGGAATGGGGATTTTGCAATATCTTTTCCCTGCCACGCCCATCAAGCACAGAACTGGTAGTATTTTTTTTTTAATTTCACCATTAAAATATACATGCTACATTTGTTGTCTAAAGCTACCATCCCAGCCTGAGGTAGACTAGTGGTTCAGTTTCAATTATTATTTCAACAAATTCATGTCACAATTTGAGTAAAGATCTTAGGAGTTACAGGGAGATCTGCTGGATGCAAGGTATGAATCCAACTGTATGCCAGAAATTTCCCAGCTTGAATCCATGAAATGGGAGAAACCTGATTTATAAATTCACTCTTTCTGGGGCAGATGGACTGGCTATCAGGTCAAATTAGGATTTTTGTCAGCAGAGATTGGGAGGGAGCTCAATGTGCTTTTTAAAACTGAATGATAGAATTAGGGTGGGGGGAAGTGTATTTGCTTTGCCTGAAACAGGTATAAAATTCTCAACACTGAGTGAACGATTGGAGTGAGTTTGCACTAAAGGTGTATTAAGATATGGACTGTGAATGGCTTGTAACTGTGATTACTAAGGCCATGCTTTCTTTTGAGAAACTAAAGCTGGGGCAGAGGAAGGGGGTTTAAAAAAAGAAAAATGCTGCTTTGAAATGGGAGGCCTTGGTTTAGCTAAAGACATCTTTATTCCATTGAAAAATAAGGGATTGTAGTTTTGGTTATTAGTAGGCCACAATTTAAAACTGATTTTATTCTTTCTGAAAATAATGAAATCTTGGTAACAGCAACATCATAACAACATAATAATATAGTAATAGTGGTAGTTTTATTTTTAATGTGGCTATAACTAAGAACAGTATAAAACAATAAAATACTGCATCAGAATTAAAATAGGCCACACAATCTAATTTAAGATCATATGTTAAACGCATAACCTCAGTAACTTGAATGGCCCACATGCTTTGATGCAATCATTGAAATCTATATCTAAATATCTGCAGGAGGAACAAATGCTTAAACCAGCTTCACAAAGGCCCATTGAAAGATAAATTTTCAGCAACATTTCCAATTTTGATAGATCAGACTTCAAGCAAATTCCTGCTTGAAACTGATTTTGGAGGATTGGCACTAGATGTAATAGGTTTTTCCTATCTGTGATTGAGTATTTTGCTACAAAGAGATGCTAGCTGGCCATAACTCAATAAAATGATTATGTCAAATATAAATGTACTGCAAGCAGATTTTCCTTACATCCAGATCAGGGGTGAGTTGCTGCCAGTTTTACGCACTACACGCGTGTGCGCTATTCAATGAAAATCGTTCTTTGTGCATGCGCAGAACAATTTACAGTGAACTGCGCATGTGCAGTCACTAAAATCCAAAATAGCATGGCCCAGCGGCAGTGAGGAAACCGATTCAGGAGTGTGGCCGGCCTGGGTCTCTACCGGTTCTGTGACTCAGGCCTGAATTCCACTACCAGTTCGGCCGAACTGTGAGCAACCCATCTCTGAGCCAGATGTGTCTCTGTGCAAGGCTTACTGAGATAACACTAGCAACTTAAAATGGTACCATGGACCATAGCTAACATTAGGCCAATTGATCCCATATGACAGAGATGTCAAACTGGCGGCCTGCGAGCCGGATGCACCACATGCAGGCCACCCCCACCCGAGCTCCCCAAAGGCAAAAAAAATCACAATACATCACATGACATGATCAAGTTTGACACCCATGCCATATGACATGACTAATACTAGGTCAAGGCTCAAAAGCTGGTTTTACTATTTATTATTTGTGAAAATAATAGGCCGTGGCTAATTTGAGGTCATATTCCACAAGTTTGTTCTATTCTTTCTGGGAATAGGGGAGCCATAAGTTTACTTTATTTGTAAAAGTGGAGGAGAACAGAACAACTTCTTTTACTTGGGAAATAAGTCATTTCAGAAAGGAAGCCAATAGAATATTGCCAGCAAGCTAAGTTAGTATTGCACTGAGACTTGTAATTGGACATCAAGTACCTTCCCATAAAGATCTATAATTGCCAAACTTAAAGAAAGGACAGCTAGTGTGTCAGCCAAGGAGATAAACAATGGACTTACATACTATTAAAACTTGGTTTGGGTGCCGTGGGAATTGCATCTACCTAAGGAGTCATACTTGCCTGCACAAGTCATTCAATCTTTGGGTTTCTAGCTTGGGGCTGATTTAAATTTCAAGACTGTGCAAACCTTATGATCAGGCCCAAAAGCTTAACAAAAAACTTTTCTCAAATGTGCCTGAGTGAGTGGATGGTTATTATCTCAAAATGGGATAATTGCTATTGGGTGCTGCTAATCCATTTTGCTTATTTATTAAGTTTTGAATCCATTTTTTTTAAAGTTGAAGAAGGGCATTGCATAGGTTCTTTGCTACACATTAAACATTTTGGAAGTTCGTTCTTTCCTCCTTTCCACATCCCTCCTCTCTCTGCTTTAAATGAAAATACATTTCAAAATTCTATTGTAGTGAAATCCATGAAGCCACTTGGTAGACATTCTCTGAATAATGCTGGCAAGTAAGAATTTAGTGAAAGGAACAAGAAAAAGCCATGGAGTTGCCTGAAAGAAATAGGAGAGAAAAGCCATTCTTCTTGAAGAATGAGAACAATGTGGCTGCTTTCAACCACCTTCCCTCCTTCCAAACTATGGACATGGCTACCTGACGAAAAATAACACAGATGTTCCACCATATAGATATTGTAGAATGTCAATCTACCCAAGAGTATATGATCACTATTAACATTAGAGTTTGCAGGGTTGGTAGAGTAACTTCTCAGCTGAACCTAGGTAAATAAAGATTTGCTAGTCATAACTATTATTTACAATTTTGTACTGAAATGTAAGCCATTCTACACCTACCTCTACTTTCATAGGAATCAGTTTGACCGTTTTGAGTTGCACTTCCTGGGACTCGTGCTTTATGGTGAGAGTACGGGTACAAGAGACAGATTCCGCTGGATCACAATGGTAGTTATCGATGTACATTCCAAAGTTGTGGATGGTTTGAACAATCTCTTCCACTAGGACATAGGTACAATTACCTTGGTAACTGTAGGCGAGGCCATCAAATGTCTTATAATGTGGGTCTCCCCAGCCAGTGCAATAGCCTTCAGAAAGACAATAGAGTTGATTATTTGCTGGGAACTCCTATAAGTAACTAAAAGAAATGGCAAGGGTTCCTAATAGATTTTGAGAATAAATTAGTCTAGGAATCTAGAAAAAGTTGTCAGGAAACCTGTTATTGGAATTAAACATTATCATTCTCATTTACAGAGATGAGCACAAATGGGATATTGAAATTGTCTGACAAATTTGGGAGCCAAAAACCTCTGAGTGGACAATTATTTGAAATTTCTCCAGAAGAAAGAGAAATTCTCACATTGCTTCTCAAGTACAGAATTATCCCCAAGGAGGGACAGAAGCATTTCAATGGGGGGAAAAACACACTGGAAACTGTTATTTCCTTCCTTCTACTTTTTAAGCAAGTGCTTGGTAATAAGAATATGATGGGGGGAAAGTATTTTGATTTATTTGAATTGGTTAGATTTTCTAATCTAAGGTTTCATTAGGTTACGTTCATTTATTTATTTATTTACATATCTGCATGTATTCTTTTAATATTATTAAAAGAATACATGCAGATATGTAAATAAATACAGATAAATTTATCTGCATCTGTTCTTTAAAAGACTGTTATTTGTTTCATTCATTAAGTTCATTTATTTATTTATTTATTTATTTACATATCTGCATGTATTCCTTTAATACATCCAGATATGTAAATAAAATGCATTTTCATCACACCATCTCTTGAAACTGATCCCTGAATCTCTTCACTCCATGTTCAATTTATAGGAATTAGCAGCTCTTTCAGGTAATACAGTATGTGCAATACAACACCAGTCTAATAGCTTGAAGCAGAGATGGGTTCCTACCGGTTCGCACCAGTTCAGTAGAACCGGTTCGTCAAATCTACCGAACCGGTTAGAAGAGGTTCCACCAGTGGACCCGGAAAGGAGGCCACACCTACAGAAGAGGTTCCCAAAAAATTTGAAACCCACCACTGGCTTGAAGAGCTCCCTTGAGCTTCAAGAGAACATCAAAATTGTTTATACAAATATATGTACTCACAGTCACATTCCCAGTGCGAGCAACATCCATCTTTATCCAATACTTCTATAGGAGCAAGGTTATTGGCACACGTGGGCTTAGTATGATTTTTGCACTTAATAGGGCGCCTCTCCCATATGTTATCCGTAACACACACTAACTCGGTGCAATTACATATCCCCCCACTTTCTCCTGGCGGAACCTGAGACAACAGAGAAAAAAATGTATCACAACACTTTATAATCGTGACCAAACATGCAATATATGAATGGCTTAGAAGAACTAACTTAACAGAAAAACAGAGTTGCAAGGGATTTTGGAGATCTTCTAGTCCATCCCCCTCCTAAATAAAATAAATCCACTAAAAAATATAATAACTTCTAGCTGTGTTGAATTAAAATCTCCAAGATTCTCATCCAGTAAACCCAAAATTTGATAATCTAAATCCCCCTGCTCAAGCAGAAAACCCTGTACCATTTCAGATAAATGGTTGTCCAATTTCTTCTTAAAAACCTCCAGTGTTGGAGCACCCACAACTTCTGGAGGCAAGCCATTTCACTTATTATCCTTATTCCCACTCAACACCTGCCTATGCTGTTGTCAATTAAAATAATGCCATTGGATTGAAAATTATCTTCTATTGTATCACATACCAAAGCTATGCACTAGTACTGCGGTGTCAAACTCAAAGCCCAGGTGCCAGATCCGTCCATCGGCGTGCTTAGACCTGGCCCGCGGGGCCACTCTGGAAACAGCAAAGGACTGGTCTGTGGTGCCTCTGCCAGTGAAAACAGAGCTTGCAAGGGCCGCGTGCAGCCCTCCTGAGCTCTGTTTTTGCTGGCACACCGTATCAGCCAAAACCGGAGTTCGTGAGCCCATTTTTGGTGGCAGAGCACTTGGGCCTCCACAGACGCCCCCGACACGAGTGATGTTGAGCTGGTCATGCCCAACCTTGCCACGCCCACCCTTGCCCCCTGAGATCAAACACAACCCTGATGTGATCCTCAATGAAATTGAGTTTGACACCCCGGCACTAGTATGTAGAATTTGTTTTAATGTGTTCTGGTTTTACAACCCCAGATACGATGGCTTTGCGGGTGACATTAGTTAAGATTTAACTATGCTTAAACGGAGATTATGTAGGACATTAAAATCAGCCCATATGATAAAAGCATTTTTCCCGTTTTGGTTAATGTAAGACTCAATCAAGGAAAATAACTCGGTCCTCTCCAATTTGAGGGAAGGAATGCACATCAGATGCTGGGCTAGGAGTGAAGAAACCCAGCATGGAAGTTGAATCTCCAGAGACTGGATGTCTCTGGAGATTCTCAGCTAATTAGGTCATGGTTGAAAGAAGGATCAAAGAGGGCATCTACAATAAAATTGAACAGCTCCCCCACAACAGAGGGGGATGGATATCTATCTTTTGTTTACAACACAGTTCTTTCAGCAGCTCCAAGAAGGTTCCACACCCATTTGCAGTATTCAGGTGACACCCCACTCTCCAGGGCACAGATCTATCTCCAAGTGTCCTCAATGACTCTCAGAAAGAGTGCTAACAATTAGATGATTACCAGGAATATGGATCCTTTGATCCTCCATCATTTAGTCACTGAAGAAACTTCTAGGATGAGAAGCGAAATATCTTCAGTGGAAAACAAAGTCTGGTTGCCTTATGTTCCTTTGGACCAAATTCACTGAATGATTTGGGACCAGCTGCATTTTCTCAGTGCAATCTCTCAGTAAGAAGAAAAAAAATCAGGAGACACTGCTAGGTATGTCACCTTGAACCACCTCCCACTATATCCCACCTCCTAAATAAAATAGTGGGATTTAAATCCACTAAAAAATATAATAACTTCTAGCTGTGTTGGATTAAAATCTCCAAGATTCTCATCCAGTAAACCCAAAATTTGATAATCTAAATGAAATCTAATCCCAGTGACATCCAGCATAGCTTTAGCTACATTTTTCCAATATACACAATAAAATGGACCTAAGTCATCATATGTTTATGTTTGTATCATCATAATTAATTTTGTACATCTCACCTTATACAATATATTTCTATATATTGGAGGAGGAGCCAGTATCAGTAAAAATTCATGTACAAAATTAATTCTGACTTGTCCAGGAATTTTGAAAACATAATTTTCTAAGGCACATTTTGGAGATAATTTTCTCTTTCAAATAACTGTTCTACAAATTCTTTATGCATCCAAAGATATTTAGCAAGCATAGATGACATCTGAGCATGGCAGACATAAACATGCTCCAAGTTCCATGAATAATTTTAAATATGTAAATAAATAGAATAAGAATTACTAACATGCTTATCTCCGACTATACAGGATTTTAGTGTACTCGATCCCGGCGTTGTACTTGTAGGTGTTTCTATGAATGGCGTAGTTGAGACGCTGGTGGGAGTAGGCGTTGCAGTGGGAGTAAATGGAGTGGTGGTAATTGTGGTAGTAGTGCTTTCAATAGTGGTGGTAGGAGTAGGTGTTGGAGTAGGAGTTGGAGTGGTGGTAATTGTGGTAGTAGTGCTTTCAGTTGTGGTGGTAGGAGTAGGTGTTGGAGTGGGAGTAGGAGTGGTGGTAATTGTGGTAGTAGTGCTTTCAATAGTGGTGGTAGGAGTAGGAGTTGGAGTGGTGGTAATTGTGGTAGTAGTGCTTTCAATAGTGGTGGTAGGAGTAGGAGTTGGAGTGGGAGTAGGAGTAGTGGTAATTGTGGTAGTAGTGCTTTCAATAGTGGTGGTAGGAGTAGGTGTTGGAGTGGGAGTAGGAGTAGTGGTAATTGTAGTAGTAGTGCTTTCAATAGTGGTGGTAGGAGTAGGAGTTGGAGTGGTGGTAATTGTGGTAGTAGTGCTTTCAGTTGTGGTGGTAGGAGTAGGCGTTGGAGTGGTGGTAATTGTGGTAGTAGTGCTTTCAGTAGTGGTGGTAGGAGTAGGTGTTGGAGTGGGAGTAGGAGTAGTGGTAATTGTTGTAGTAGTGCTTTCAATAGTGGTGGTAGGAGTAGGTGTTGGAGTGGGAGTTGGGGTGGGGGTTATTGTGGTAGTAGTGCTTTCAATAGTCGTGGTAGGAGTAGGTGTTGGAGTGGTGGTAATTGTGGTAGTAGTGCTTTCAGTTGTGGTGGTAGGAGTAGGCGTTGGAGTGGGAGTAGGAGTGGTGGTAATTGTAGTAGTAGTGCTTTCAGTTGTGGTGGTAGGAGTAGGCGTTGGAGTGGGAGTAGGAGTGGTGGTAATTGTGGTAGTAGTGCTTTCAGGAGTGGTGGTAGGAGTAGGTGTTGGAGTGGGAGTAGGAGTAGTGGTAATTGTTGTAGTAGTGCTTTCAATAGTGGTGGTAGGAGTAGGTGTTGGAGTGGTGGTAATTGTGGTAGTAGTGCTTTCAGTTGTGGTGGTAGGAGTAGGCGTTGGAGTGGGAGTAGGAGTGGTGGTAATTGTGGTAGTAGTGCTTTCAGTTGTGGTGGTAGGAGTAGGTGTTGGAGTGGGAGTAGGAGTGGTGGTAATTGTGGTAGTAGTGCTTTCAGGAGTGGTGGTAGGAGTAGGTGTTGGAGTGGGAGTAGGAGTAGTGGTAATTGTTGTAGTAGTGCTTTCAATAGTGGTGGTAGGAGTAGGTGTTGGAGTGGTGGTAATTGTGGTAGTAGTGCTTTCAGTTGTGGTGGTAGGAGTAGGCGGAGTGGGAGTAGGAGTGGTGGTAATTGTGGTAGTAGTGCTTTCAGGAGTGGTGGTAGGAGTAGGTGTTGGAGTGGGAGTAGGAGTAGTGGTAATTGTTGTAGTAGTGCTTTCCATAGTGGTGGTAGGAGTAGGCGTTGGAGTGGTGGTAATTGTGGTAGTAGTGCTTTCAGTTGTGGAGGTGATGGTAGGAGTGGGAGTGGGGGTAGGAGTGGTGGTAATTGTGGTAGTAGTGCTTTCAGGAGTGGTGGTAGTAGGTGTTGGAGTGGGAGTAGGAGTAGTGGTAATTGTTGTAGTAGTGCTTTCAATAGTGGTGGTAGGAGTAGGTGTTGGAGTGGGAGTAGGAGTAGTGGTAATTGTAGTAGTAGTGCTTTCAATAGTGGTGGTAGGAGTAGGCGTTGGAGTGGTGGTAATTGTGGTAGTAGTGCTTTCAGTTGTGGTGGTAGGAGTAGGCGTTGGAGTGGGAGTAGGAGTGGTGGTAATTGTGGTAGTAGTGCTTTCCATAGTGGTGGTAGGAGTAGGCGTTGGAGTGGTGGTAATTGTGGTAGTAGTGCTTTCAGTTGTGGTGGTAGGAGTAGGTGTTGGAGTGGGAGTGGGAGTGGTAGTAATTGTGGTAGTAGTGCTTTCAGTTGTGGAGGTGATGGTAGGAGTGGGAGTGGGTGTAGGAGTGGTGGTAATTGTGGTAGTAGTGCTTTCCGTAGTAGATGTGGAGGTGGGAGTAGGTGTTGGAGTGGGTGTAGGCGTTGGAGTGGTCGTAGATGGAGTGGTGGTAATTGTAGTAGTAGAGCTTGTGGGAGTAGTGGGAAAGCAGACCGGACAGCAGACGTTGATTTCGTAATCGAGACAGGCTGCTTCAGGAATTATAGGTCCCGGAACCTGGTCTTTGTTTTTGCAAATCAGCCCAATGGAAACATCACACGTCACTTTCTGCTGCAAGTCCTCGAAAGACGCGCCCGGAAACTTCTTTGCTCGGCATGATATGTTTACTGGGTTGTCACAGATCTCTACGTGGTGCAGTTTGATGTTTTCGTAAGTTTCATTGTCTCCTTTATCAGGACCCCTACCTGGGACACTCACAGAAATCCATTTATCCATCCACTTACAATCTTGGCTTACACAAGGTGCTGTAAGGAAAGAGTGACAGACACAGGAAGAATTCCTATTCTGAGAACAATACTAGAACAATAGTTCAAGCTGTGATATGCTGTTATAAAATAACAAAAGTTAGAATTAGCCGAATGTTTGTATTTGGATCAGGATTTCTTTCTTTGCTCGTTTAATGTATTTGCTTGTGAATATCCTTTAGGGCAGTGATGAGTAACCAAGGTCCTTTTACAACTTGTGGACTTCAACTCCCAGAATTCCTGAGCCAGCTGGCTCAGGAATTCTGGGATTTGAAGTCCACAAGTTATAAAAGGGTGATGGTTCCCCACCCCTGCTTTTGGACTACAACACCTGACCTTTAAAAACTGAGGCAATGCTTTGCTGCCCTTGATGGCTCGCTGGTTTGCTGGAGCTCACACCTAATTAATCTTAGCATTATTAATTGTCTTGAATGTGGAACTGTATTGTTCATGCTTGTTTTTCTATTCTGCTCCTCTAATCTGTTTTTTTTCTTTTTGTAATAGAAATTTCTCCACATCCAAACCCAGTTTTGATCTACTGCATTCCCTTTCAATGAGGATTACAACCCACAAAAAATATCTGCAAATCCAGAATTGTAGTAGTATATCAACCCAAAGGACAGCGTAATTGACAGGAATTCATTTAAGTCCATTTACATGTACCATTTCTCAAGCCCCTCACTCTGTAGGATAAATTATACTTGTCCTCCCAATTCACAGCCATTGTTTTTTGTTTGTCGTTGTTTACAACAAACTAATTGGTTGCTTGTTTACGTAACCACTGCAAAAAAACTTGGTGTTATTGGGAGGTAAAAAGGAAAGAGTAATGTATAATGTTCATGTGGAGTAACACTTTTATATTCTTTAGTGTAGATGTATTGGTGGAAGTGGAATCGGAGGAAGACTAAAATGTTGATGGTACAATTAGCAGTTAGAATGGGAAAAGGTTGCTATATAAAAGTTGAAGATGTGTTTACATTTTCTGATATGGAAAACAGTATTAGCCTTGTGCTGTCATAAAAGTAGAGAAAATGTTTTTTTTTCCTTAAATAATGTATTTGTTCTTGAACATGGAATAACTTTCTTTCACTGAATGCATTTATGTTGATAAATCCTCAGCACTGGGGTAAATTTCTACAATAACTCTGATCATTTTCTTGTTTCACCTTGTGACATCAACAATATCCAATCTGTGCAATGTTACCTTTGCTCAGTCTGTTAATGTTAGACCCACCATTAATTCTACAATCACCGTAAGTGCTCTGTATAACATACCTGTTTTCTCTAAATGAAGCAACATTATAAAGAAAAACCTTGCTCAAACATAGATTTCAATTTACTCAATTTCTGCTTTCAGGGTTATCCACAGAGAGAGGTCTCCAAAGAAATAAACATGATCGCTGCACTGCATAACTGATAAGCCCTTTTTACATGTACCACCACCACAACCACCACCACCACCTCTCTCTCTCTCTCCCTCCCTCCCTCTCTCTCTCTCTCCCCCTCCTCTCTCTCTCTCACACACACACATACTCTGCCCCAATTTGGTAATCTGATAGTATCATAGATAGTAAGCACAGAGCATTTTAATTTAGCTCAAAGATGTACAATATAGTATCTGTATACTAATACAAATATTTATAAATATTATGTGTTTTTTTCTTAAAATCTCCATGACTTCAAAATGGAAAATAAACTGGATGTTTATTTCTTTTAATTCCTTTTGCTAACAGTCCCCACAAATTCTCAGCATGATTATCTGAGTATTTCCTAATCTGTTCCTTTAAAATAAAATTTTAAAAAAATGAATGAAACATGTTTTGTACTTACTTGAACTTATTGTAGAAGTGCCTGAAAGGGAAACAAATAGTACATGAGTCCCTTTTAATGAAAGGATTGTATTTTATACTGCAAAATTTTGGACCTTTCCCACATCCCTTTTACTACTTACTGGTAGTTGAAACTGTTGTAGAAGTCACTGAAATGGAGAAAAAAGAATAGTAAATCATGGCTGGTTCATTTTAAGAGTTTTAGAGAAAATTGGCAAAGTTTCCACACTGAACATACCTCAACATGGCATTATCAACCAAATTTCTATACAAGTTTATTATCCTCCAGGGCAATAAAAAGAATTATTAACACTGGAAGCTTACTTGGTGTGGTAGTAGCGGTGGTGGTAGGAGTAGTAGTGCTGGGAGAGGTTGTAGGTGGAGAAGTTGAAATGCATCCATCATATCTAATTTCCATGGTGCCATTTAATGTGCATATTAGGTACACACATGGATTAGTGGGGGAAGTGACATTTTGTCCCACTCCATACTCTTCGCCATCATAAACACAACACTCTGTGGAAAAAGATATTAAAGAATTTCAGGCAGAAGGAATTTCACAACAAGAGAGTTGAACAGCTGTTTCCTTGCAATGCTAGCTCCACTTCAGAAGGTGTGAGTTCAGAAAAGAAACTGTCATAGTTTTTTTAACAGGCCAGCCAGATTCTTATGGGCTTTGATCCAAAACCTTTAAAGTGTCTTAACCTATACCCTTTAATTACACCAAGAAGGGAACTGGTAACCAGCCCAGCTAGAGTGCTATTTTATGGTTTGATCTTTTAGACAACCTGGGTTGCCATATTTGACCAGCTATACCTGTGATGGCAAGCATATGGCATGCATGCCAGAGGTGGCATGCAAAGCCCTCTTTGGTGACATGTGTGCCATCGCCCCAGGTCAGATCTCCTTGGCATTTCTTTTGTGAGCTTCTGTTTCCCTGCAAATGCCGAAACAGAAGCTCATGAAAGAAAAAGATCTTACCTCTTGCCACGCTGCCAGAGTTGGAATGCCCCACCTCCCGCTGGCCAGCTGGTCTTTGGGTCTCAGCTGCACATGTGTGCATGTCTGCGCATGCACAAATTCACACATTTCCATGCATGTCTCCATGCATGTCTGCACATGTGCATGTTTGTGTATGCACACCTTTCAGATTGGGCCTGCGCGCGCAGTTTGGGCACTCAGTGTCTAAAAGGTTTACCATCACTGAGCTATACTTTCCAAAGAATCTTTAAGGGCAAGCCTAATCAATAAGTGACAAAATTTGGATTATGTCAAAATGCTGGAGAGCTGTTCATAATGATATACCAGCCAAAATTTGAAAATGGAAGAGATGTGACCTGAACAACAAGTAGCAAAGCTGAATGGGAGCATGTCTCTAAATTATATATCCAGTCCTTCAGAGAAATGTATTCCCATAGGCTGGTGAGGGAGCCTTATTCTTCAGAAAGAATACTTATCCAATTTTAATCCCAATTTAAAATCAAATTCTACAGGTTTCAGGCATCATTTCGAGATATGAATAGCCACATTAGTTGGGGCTGAAATGAGATGCCCAACTGGATATCATCTACCTATAGACATCATATCCTATAGCCCTGGATTACGTCTCCCAGCAATTTCAAATAAATATTAACCAGTGTAGAACTCTTGTAGATCTTTAGCAAATTACATAGAGCATCAGTGACATTGAACAGACTCTTTCACATCTACTTTCTTGGTCTTATATGTGAGGTTGGATCTGAATAGTCACAAGTCAGTATCATGATAGGCAACCGACAATGAATCATAGTGAAAGCTCCCGAGAGAGTCACGAGAATCAATGGGTACATATTCTGCCTACCTAGGTTCTTGAAGAAAAATATTAAATTGGCCTAAGCTGTTTGAGGGCCAGACTAAGCTCTCATCTGAAATTGCCCCAGATAACAGTTTCCTCCAGAAACTTTCATTCTTGTGCTATGAATCATTCTGTCATCTTACCCAAAATGGGAATTTGAGACAGCTTAGTTATTCATTGAATTTAGAATCCTAAAGTTGAAAGCGGTCATAGAGTCTAACATCCACAGTGCTCGGTTCAGGAATTTAATTTCAAAGCATTCCCAAGTGATGCTGCCCAGGCTCTATTTAAGCATCCAGTAAACACAAGCTGACCATCTCCTTGAGTGGCTGGTGTACTGTTGAATTGTTGTATTATCAACCTGTCACATTTTGAAAAGGCTTTTTCATCAAGGGATGAGCTACTGCTTGCTTCAGGCAGGATGGAAATCCTCTGGCTGTTGTTATTCTTTTGGCTAAAATAGTTTGGTAAGGTTCAAACACACTGGTTGTTGGCTTTGGTTTTTCAAAAGTTTGATTCTCATTCGCTAGTATAATAAACTAAACAGGATAATGGATGAGAGATGACTATTGTCATCTCGTTTGACACTGGAAAGGTAGAATCCAACATGAGAGACATTATCTGGAAAACCTGGGCAAAGTGCTCCCAGATTTGCTCTTCCCTTTGCCAGATAAACTTCAAGAAGTTGCACACATCTTCACGAGATTCTAAACAATCAGCTTACAGGTTGAAAAATATAATGTATAGCTGCTGGCATTATTCCAGAGTGGACCTAACAATAAGCTCTATTATGTCTTATTGGATTCAATTTGTATATCCAACTTTCAAACATCTCAAGTCATTATCAAAAGTTTCTCTGCAACTCAAGGAACTTTTATGGCTGTGTAAGTTGACAGGAAACTATACTAAACATTGTACTCTGAAGGATTAGAACTGTAGGATTCCTGGTAATTTTTTTAAAAACAAACAAATAAATATTTGCATCTAAATGTATAGCTACTGGGACTTCATTCATCTTTCCTTAAATGTACCAAGTATAGAAACAAGTTACAAAATAAAACTGATATTCTCAATATTTAAAATTTTAAAACAAACACCTCAAACCATGACTTGCTCATTCAAGAGAAATATATGGAAGCTGCTAGGGAAAACATACCTTTTTTAGGTTTACATGTCACATTTCCTGCTGAGTTGCAGTAACTGAAAGTTTAAAAAAAACAGAAACAAAATATTTAAAGTGTTATTTATTTAGCAATGTTAAACTTTAATATTAAACTTTTGTTCTTGTAGCCTGACTATATTCAATCTGCAACTGTGGTGCCTTGGATTCATAATGAAATTCTAATAATAAATATAATTTGTTCACATAATTTCACAGGACAGGAAGTTAATGCTGGCAGGAATAGATATGAGAATAGAATGGAGTCAGGTCTTTGGTAGATAAGCTCTATATATCTATAAATTCTATGAGACCAATATTCACCACACCTAGCCTAATCAGAAATGTTCCCCAAGTTAATGCCAACCTTGGTCATTTGTGGTCCTTCCTTTTTAGATGTATGAGCAATGTTTCCCAATCTTGGCTACTTTTAGGTGGAATTCAATTCCCAGCAATCTCAGCAATGGCTATGTTGGCTAGGGAATTATGGTAGTCAAAGTCGAAATTGGGAAACACTGCTCCATAGGGCTTGCATTTTATTCCCACCCCCTAATTTTTTTTACAATATGGCAAAAAACTTTGGCAAAAACAGGGTAGTTCTTTTACAATTAAGCTCCTTCACTTTTCCAGTATTTTCTCTTTAAAAGGAAGGAAGGAGGTTGCTTCCTGATATTTTCTTTTTGTAGAAAAGATAGCCTTGCATGGACATTGCTTTATATAACATTTTTATCAAAAACAATGACATTTTAATGGGGACTAGAATGTTGAATTCCCATAAAGTGAGGAAGAAATTAAGAAATTGCACGAAACTATTCTTTACCTTTTTATGTATTCTAAAGCAAGCTGAATGACTTCTGGAGATTAGTCAAAAACCCAAACTCTCAACTAGGACTTCCCCAACTTCTTGGATTCCTCAGATGTACCTCTCTCCACATAGAGAGGTCTATGGAAGACAGTTTCATGAATTACCTCTAACCCAGTAGAAGAAACCTCTCGTCTCTCATTATCTCTTCTTACTGCTACTCCCAAAGTTCCTAACAATCTCTTCCAGAAAGATCTGGACCATTCAGAACAGCACACACAGTAGTTTTACCAGTTGTGGGTGGGGGGAGGCTAAGGAAGCATAGGCATGACTTGCTACTATCCTTGCTCCTCTCCATACAGCATGGTTCCAACTCACTGGACACCAGTTCACTTTGGTAGCCAAAAGACCTTTTTCCCACTACTGCTTTAACTCCTATTATGATATTGTTGCCTAATTTATTGGGTCATCTAAGAAATAAATGTTGCATATGAAGCATTATGGAGCTTATAAGAAAACACAAGGTGGTGATTATCTGACAAGCTCATTTTCTTCTATCAAATGAGTTTACTGACTCCTGGAGGAAGTAGCAGTTGGAAGAGAGTACACAATTTTGCATTCTGATCACTTCTAACCTTCCACCCCTTTCAATCTATTCTATCCTAAAAGTGCTTAGTAACTTACAATGCTGTCCTTGTCACACACTCATACAGAAACCCAACCATCTGAAACTGAATAGTTTTGATAAAGACATTTGTTCAAATGCTTTTTTTCAGTTCTTCCTCCATTCACTTTATATTTTCACATACCAAGTGTGGCACAGTTCATAACTGGGGATGAGACTTCCAGGTGGGTAGTAAGTATCATTATGGTAGCAACCACATGTATCCTTTGTTCCACATGAATTGGTTTCTTCATTGTAGATTGGAGTTTCTGGATCACATCGTGGGTAGCAACCTATTGTCCAAAAAGATGCATTTTTTTAAAATGGCAGCTATTATCTGTCCTTGCCATAGAAGAATTGCATGAAGGAGACATGCTCCAAAGACTTGGTTAAAAAATAACACCTTTGATTTATATATCAGAAAGAAATGGAAATTATTCAGTCTGTGTGCCAGTTGACTGGATGTCATTTCTAAGGGACAGACGCAGTTCTGCACTTCTTCTATGTATATTTATTCTGATATTTCCCTTGGAATAATACACTAAGAATATACTAGAAAGGGGCCAAAAAAAGAGAATCCCCCTTTCATTAAAGACTGAGAGTCAAGACTTGGTAGCTAAAGAAACACTCATGTTCTGTTTTATCTCTAATCGAATGTAGGTCTACATCTTTGGAACTGTTTTATTAAGAATCAGTCTAGTAGATTAAGCACAGAAGTAAAAAAGCCAATTAGAAAGAAAGAAAATTCTGATGAAGCAAAAGCTAAGATGCATTAATCAGAGACAAAGATGTTTCCAAAACTTCAACTTAAAGGCCAGGAAAGATCTCAGTGGGATCATCCCATTTTGGGTCCAAAAATAAAAATAAAAACAGTATAGAGTTCCCACCAAAGTGGATCAGCTCACTGAATGACTTTTATGTTTGTTTATTGGCCATCCAGCTGAATGACCCAACCACATTCTTCCAACCCCATGTAAACAATCTTTGAAGAACAAATCCACTACAAAATTAACAGGTCTTTTACCTTCTAAGAATGACACTGAAAAGTTGGTGGTGACTTGATTGAGGATTTTGCAAGTTAAAATATCACGTCCGCAAGGCTCATAGTGCCACTGACATTTATCTTCATCAGGATTGAAGTATTCACAAAAGATTGCTTTAAAAAGAAAGTTGCTCATTAGAAAAGAAGCAGGGAAAATATTTTTTTCCAATTCCCATGTAAGATATCTCTATATGATATCACAGGAACTAGTGAATAACACTACAGGTAGGTATCCTATAGATATATAGCTAAGGTATCATATATAGGTATCCTACACTGTCTATTTCTAATGCTAACATTATCTATGTTTTTGGGGGAATCTCTAATAAAAATACATGGATTTACTAATACTTGGATATTTGTACATACTGGAAGCAGAATGGTGGCTTTAAAGGCAATTATGTAGAGACTGTTGCAACATTTTTTTATCTAAATTGACTTGTGTAACGCAAAAAAAATGACCCAGTGGTCTACAAAGTTTGCCGTTTAAGGTTTGTGTTTGTTTGTTTGATTGATTGTTAATAATAATAACAGCAATATCAATATCAATAACAATAACAACACCATGTCCAATAATTTTATAAAACATATCAAGAAACTCCATCTTCTTGCAATAACACCAGCAGAACTACAAAAAACTACTCAGAACATTGTACACCTTAAGAAGGTACTTGGTTGATACCTAGGATGCTGGCAGCAACCCATATCAACCATCAGCACCAGTCAAAGGTATTTGTGATGCATTTTTAAATATTCAGTTGATTGAGTTTCATGTTTAATGAATAAGATGATGATGATGATGATGATGATGATGATGATGATCATCATCATCATCATCTTCAATTCAATTCACAATCTGGGAGTGGTAAAACTTTAACAGTTCAAGTCTTAACCAAAGACCTAAGAACTGTTAGGGTAACGTCTGAGTATATAGGCAATTCCGATATATTCAGATCTAAAAAGTTCAAAATTTCCATCTATCTAGGCAGCCTTTTGGGTATTGCAGCAAGAGCTCCTATTTCTTCCTCATAGTTGCTCAACTTCCATGTGCAAATCATGATATTTTGTTATTTTTTCTAGCTGTTTCTCTTCAATTTGTGAATCACCTAGTATTGCAATGTCAATGAACCAGACTTTTTCTTTCTTTTCCACAGTGTGTTGTGGGTCATATGAAAATCCCACGGGATCTTGACTTGCTTATTTTCAAGAACTTTGCCCATTTTGTGTTCCCAGTAATTTTTACTTCATTCAAACCCAAATTTCTGGCAAAACTTACCACAAAGATAAAGAGTTTTAGCATAAAATGTCTCAGAGAGTAAACTTTACCAAGATAAGATTTAGCTAAATTAAATAAACACATCTAGACTTGTGAAAGTTTATAGTCTCATGTTTCTAGATCACCATCCTTTGGGATAATTGGATATTGCATGTTGATCCTAGAACTTCAATAGTTTATCTGGAATACTTACGGCATATATCTGGAGTTCTCCAGTGGATGCACGCATCAGCTTTGACACACTCATGTGCATAGGCAGCAACTGCAGTGCAGAAGCATACACAGTCCCCCCCAGTATCACAGGCACAGGAATCATGTACACAAGCTTCATAGTATGGTTCTGGGTCCACCTATTGAAAAATTACAGAATCACAGCATTTGGATATTTGTGTGACTACATTGTCCTCTGAATACAGAAAAGCTCAGCAAACAGATTGAGCAAGGTGATCATCCAGTTATCCAAGAGAAGTCTACATGGAGTAGATGAATGAAGCTCTATCCCATTCATGCAGGGATGGGTCACCCGGGTTCAGGAGAAGCTGTAGCTAACATTACAGAGAACCTCCAATCCCACCTCTGGCAGGCTCCGCCTACCCCACCATGCCCCTCGCACCATGCCCCTCCACAGGAGTCTCCACGTGGCCCATTTTGAATGCAATGTAAGTGCATGGCCTGTGGAGGCTTGGGGAGGGGGAAAAATGGGCCTCCTGGAAGTTCTGGAAGGCCAAAAATGGGCCCATTTCTAGCCTCTGGAGGCCAGGGGAGGGAGTTTTTGCCCTCTTGGAGGTTAAAGGAAATCCTCTGTAGCCTGGGAAAGGTGAAAATCTCATTGTCGTCCCCCTGCCATTGTGCAGGAGGCCCACTAGGCCATGGCCCCCATGGCCACACCCACCCATCAATCAGGCAGAGAACCTATTGCTGAAATTTTTAAAGCCCACCATTAAAGTTCTTGTTGGAACCACCAAGGTGCTTCAGGGCCTTAAAAGTTTAATTTTGTTCAACATTTCTCTCAATTCTCAGGGGAAGGAAACTGTATTTACTTAAAGTTTGCTTTCCTCACATAGCTAAACATTGTATTCTGGATTAGATGTGTTTAGCAGAGCAGTCTATGTGGAACCTAATATAGAATTATTTGAATTCTTGCCCTAATGGGCTGGAATAAAACTAAGCACCATAATTTTCCCTTCCCTGAATATCACAGTTCAATAATGGTTACTATAATTAAAAATCTAAGTTTAAAATGACAATATATTAGAAAATACATATCTGGAGTGTTGTTACATCTCTAAATTTGTATCTTGTGAAAATGTTCGGAGTACATATTTAAATATACAATTAAATGACATTTTAAAAAAATTGCAAATTAATGTAGAAGCAGGAAGGAAAAGATTCATAAATTAACATTTCCAAAATTGATGTTCAGACGTGCAGCAACACCAACAGACACAGTCCGTGGCTCCCCTATGACAGTGTTTTATTTTATTTTAAAGAACACTACGTCAAAGCATTCCCTAATATGGTGTTTTTCAATCTTGCCAATTTTACGATGTGTGGACTTCAACATCCAGGATTCCTTGACCTGCATTTGGGGAATTCTGGGAGATGAAGTCCACACATCTTAAACTTGCCATAATGCCATAATAACTCAAAACCAAACCAAACCAAAAGTACTAACCTTGGAATGACAAGCTTTAAAAACATCTTTTTTGATAATGCTGCACTCTTTTTCTGCCCAAGATTTCCGATGTGGCTTCATCTCACAGGGATCAATGACTACCTCTACATCAGGGCAAGCCGGATCCTTTTTCCATGAATTTCCAAATGCCAAGGCACTGACTGTGTCTTGAGCCATACTCCTTGTTGTAAAGTCATTGCTGGCTTTGTCATCAAAGTTACCACACAAACCACAGACTTTTCCCTGTAAGCAAAAAACAAAAAACACTTCATCAAAGCTAAAAGGAATTTGAATAATTTACTGGCCTAGTTCATATTTCTACCATGATCTGTTGTGAAAAGACAGGTAGTCCTCAACTTACAACTATTTGTTTAGTGACCGTTTGAAATTACAATATCACTGAAAAAAAGTGACTTGTGACTGTTTTTCACATTTACAATGGTTTACATATTTACAACGATAGCAGCACCCCCATCAGGGGTGGGTTGCTCCCGGTTCGGCCTGGATCAGGTGAACCGGTAGTAATGGCAGCGGGAGGCTCTGCCCACCTGCCCAGATGTGCTTGCACAGAAGCATCACACGTGCGAGTGAGCGCGCCCAAACCGCTAGTAAAAGGAATTGTCAACCCACCACTGATCCCCATGGCCATGTGCTCAAAATTTGGATATGTGGCATGTACTTCTGATGGTTGCAGTGTTCAAAGTTATGTGATCACCTTTTGCGACCTTCTGATAAGCAAAGACAATGTGGAAGCCAGATTCCCTTTGTCACCATGTTACTAATTTAACAATTCCACTTAACAACTGTGGCAAGAAAGTTTGCAAAATGAAGCAAAACGTTTAACAACTGTCTTGTTTAGGAATGGAAATTTGGGGCTCAATTGTGATCCTAAGTTGAGCATTACCTGTATTGCGTCTAGGGTTCCAGAGGGGGAGAAACAAAGTTAGCATTTAAGAAAACTGGAACAGAGTTTGCTGCTTCCTTTGCATGCACTATTCCAAATGACAGTTTTGTGTACATAACTCTCCATGTATAAGAAGAAAGCAAACATAAGTGTGTGCAGAGGGAAAGAATTGGCTTGTTTACTTTTTGAAATTAAACCAGATTCAGTTTTGAAAATTCACAGTATTATTATAGTTATTTAAAATAATCATTACCAAGTAAACAGCAATATCTTCACACCACACACTAAAATAATTACAAACAGTTAAGTATCACTAGCGTGGAAAAAGAAGTTTACCCTAAATAAATAAAGAAAAAGCATTAAGTAAATCTGCATTAAGCATTTCAGATGTTTGCCTTGGGCTGGATCCAGTAAAAGGTTTGTTCTATTTTCCCAAGGCTTAGCTAAATTGGAGAGGAAAAAATATTTGCCTCTTCCTCCCATTTATTCTATATATTTAAATCTCATTTAAACATTATTCAGTGAATCCTCCCCAAGGGGTTCAATAACTTCTTGTGCATATTGCATTAATCTACATTTATCAAGTAATAATAGTGCAAAATCATAATATTCATAGAGATATTTAGTATGTATTAAGATATAAATACTGTAAGAAAATATTTTAATATATTCATCCATTAGTAACATAAAAATGTTGTGTGGAAAGTGTTCTAGATGCACTGACTTTATGAAATGGCATCAGCTTGATGAAAACAGTTGTCTTCTTATCCCAGATGAGCATCACTCCATTGCTGGCTTCAATTACTGTATACATCCCAACTGTTCCACGAATCCAGTAAGTTATAGAGCTGTAGTTACCCCGCTCAAATTTTTCAACGTGTTTTTCTTGCAGCTTCAGTTCGGTGGTCTAAAAGGCATAAATACAATGAAGGCTACGTGATGAAAACAGAAGTTCGAATTTTAAGTAGTCCCTCCTACTCAATACACTCCAAGAGCAGTGGATTGACACTGTGGATTAACACCTTTATTATGGTTTAGGTTTACGCTTTTTGGAATGCAACCCATTTCAGCCCACGGGTGAGGTAGAATAAAAAAAAGAAGACCATTCTCTATAAAACGGTCATCAGAATAATCTTTACTGTATCAGAACAAATGTGCTATAGTAGACAATTATAAAAAATAATAGAGGCAGAATAAAAATAAATAAATTTAAATTTGTTGTAATATTTTGTTTTTTTAATTAATAGCACAACATGATCAGTCCTCAACTTTCAACTGAGTTGTCAATCTAGCAGACTTAAATTGCATACGGCGTGTTATTTAATGTCAGTCTTGAAAAAATAGAGTTGAGTCCAATTTGTTCAAGACTTCAAAGCATTCTCTGATTTCTTTGGGTAAGGAAGGTTGTGTTCAAACAATCCTTCTCAGAGGCTCGATACATACCCCTAGAAACAATTTAATGGCCTTGGAGCAGGTAACTCCTGTCGTTCCACAGGGAACATTCTCTGTGATCACACTAAATGTTCCTTGCTGGTTGCCACAGTAATCCTAGTTGGCATAGACAAAAAAAAGAGGATCAGGATTAAGCAAAATCAAATCAAATAATGTTTCACATGTCATTCACAGAGTGACTCTGGGCACTGTGCAGTTAATCATTCCTTTATGTTTATGAGAACATTCATGCTTCAAACTTACTAGCCAACTTCCTTCATCCACCCACTAAAAAAAAACACCATTTAATGAGCTAGTCTTTAAAAATAGCATATTTTATTTGTCTGAAAATTATTGTATGGGTACCATTGTGGTCATATAATGTCATAAAGTGGTCCTTGTCAGACTGTCATAGTCATATGCATGGTGAGGCAAAGTAATTGATCAACCATGCAGATAACGTTAATTCAAAGAATTGTAACCCAGGAAACTCTTTATTATTGGCACAATATTTGACATGATGAGAAGATAAAATCAACAAAAATGAAAATTGTAATATACAAGCCCCAAAGAATCATTGCAAAGGAACTCCTCCAGCTTTTAAAACACCAACACTACAATTCCAGATCTCCAAAGTGTTTTGTGATTTTTTTGAAACAACAGAATAGATTGTAAGATTGTAATACATTGTAATAGATGGTAAGATTTGAGTCAGATTGTTTTAGTTGCAATTTAATTTCACTTAAATGTAAAGCCATCCATATCAGGAAGTCAAATAGACACTATCTTTAAAAAGTTGCCCTGTTAGGATCAAAATTTGGTAAGACATAGACAAACTGGGCCAGCATATATTACTCATTAGGAATTCCTGTTTTAAAAGGTAAGATTGGCAAAGTCTTTTTTTCGTTTGAAAGTACATTGAACGAGAGTGCCTATTACCAGTATAGATACCATCAACACTGAACAAAATAAATTTCAGAAAATATCCAAAGTGTTGTTAAATTGTTAATATTTTAATTCAGTATCATGGGTTTCTATACAAGCCAGACTTTTTTTAAATTTGGTAAAATAATTATGTGCAAAAAAAAAAAATCATCTTAATGCAATTACTTAGTTGCCTGCTGGATAAGAAGAGTCCATGGAATGACATTCTGATGGGTATCCGTGGAATAAAATTGACAGTCACTTCAAATACTGTATAATTTGGGTTACTGCAAAACTTGGTCCTAGTAATTGAATATTACCTGAGAAGCCACGTATTCACAGTGACCATCAAAGTCATAGAATTTTCCATCATAGGTCATGAAATGGCCACTGCCATAAATGGTACATGTCCCGTAACACACTATGTTGGTGCATTTCCAGCTTCCTTTTTGGCAGGTACTAGAGAGTATCAAAGGGGGGAGAGGGAGATAGTAAGATCAAAGCTATCTCTCAATGGATTGCTTTAAAGGTGCAGAGCAAACTATAAATGATGTGAAATAAGAAATGACTATCATCTTCTGTTTCTACTTTGTTCATAGCATATCTTACCATGTGTTGCAGCCAACGCTTATTGTTTCTCCATTGGGATAAAACGCCTGGTTATGAATACATGGGCAGTCATCTTCTTTTACACATCCCCCTCGGCCGTCATCAATCAAGCCATCAGGGCAAACACATCCTGACATACATTCAGTCTGGAACTATGGGAATCAAGGACAGTACCCACATGATTATTTAATAGCAAGCTGAATATGATCTAGCTAATTAAAGTTCTCATGCCTTACTTTTGTTCATATATTTGTGGAAAGACAAATCACACACAAATGCAGTATTTAAAGTGCACCGCCAACATGGAATCAGTATGGGCTAAAAGTTAGATATAGAGTTGTGTGTCAGACACTTTCAAATATTTGAAATATATTTGGGAAGAAATTGCTTTCTCACTTCTACAAGGGCATATTTATCTCCTTCAAAAAAATGGAAGATTCCATATATATTTGGGTGGGCTTTTGCTTTTAAATATGAAACTGCCAGTGACTTTACTTCTTGCATCAAAATGTTAGCAAACAGAATGCTATGTTGGCATTTTAAGAAGTGGCATGGTTTATCTCAATGGACTCAGTGGAATTTCCTAAAGGTAATAGCTTCGCAGCATAGATCACTGTTGTGGCCCAGCAGGAGCAGTTGGAGCTGCCACCAGACTCCAACAGCGAGGGGCCCTATGAGTTGGCTCTGGAGGATGTGGAGGACCCTGGACAGGGTTCAGATACTGAGCAGGGCACAGAGAGGCTGGTTGGCCACCAGGAGGCACCTGAGCCTTGGAGCAGTGGGGAGGAAACAAGGGAGTGTGATGCTGACGTCATGCATTGGAGCAGTGGGGGGGAGACAAGGGAGTTGGTCCTGGATGCCCAGCAACGGAGGGCTAATAGGTGTAAAGAACAGTTACGCAGTTACAGGAGATAATTGAACTCAGCTGGTGGTAATTAGGCTCCTCTCAAGACTATAAAAGGAATGACTTTCCACACGCTCATTGCAGGAATCAACATATTTACTAGAGCTATTGTGGCTAGCTTGTCAGGCTGGATTGCTGCCAAGGTTAGTCTGTGCTGGATTGCTGCCAATGTCTAATCTGTGCTGGATTGCTGCCAAGGTCTAGTCTGTGTGTTAATAAATCCTTGAAGTATCTTTGTCTCAGCGTGCTTTGGTGTAGGAAGAGTGGGATCAGAACACATCACTATCAAAATTACATCACTTTTGGAATACAGGCATAAAAAAGCCAGAACAGAAAAAAGACATACCTGACCGGTACCCAATGTTTGACAACTAAGTTGTATTGGTGTTTGGGAAGACCAAGAGTCAAAGTTGTTGCAATCAAAATATGTCTTATTGGATGAACATTCTGAAAAGGAAATAAAGAACATTGAAAAAAAAATCTCTCGGATTTAGTTCCAACCTAATGGACTGGTCTGGACAAAACTCAGCAGCACTTTTTCATGCATCTGTTAACAAAAATAGGATTGCCAACCTGATCGCCAACATCCGATGAAGGATATAGCACAAGAAGAAGCAGGAATATAGAATTGAAAACTCAAAAAATCTAAGGAATCTGGAATGGTTTGCACCTTTAAATATATGTCACACTGCAAATTTAATATTATATACGTGGAAAATGCTCTTGTCAAAATTCTTGTATCACTTTAAGATGGAATTGCCTTGCAATGCCTGCACAAACTAGTCCACAAAGTTGAACTGACACCATGGATTGAGAGCCATGGTGACACAGTGGTTAGAATGCAGTACTGCAGGCTAATTCTGCTGACTGCCAACTTCCAGCAGTTTGGCAATTTGATTCCCATCGGTTTAAGCTTGACTCAGCCTTCCATCCTTCTGAGTTTGGGTAAAATGAGGACCCAGATTGTTGGAGTGGCAATATGCTGACTCTGTAAACCACTAAGAGAGGGCTGGAAAGCACTATGAAGCAGGATATAAGTTTAAGTGCTATTGCTATTGCATGACCTTGACTCCAGTTTTGGACATTAGAATAATGATGGCAGTACAGGACTCCCAGGATTTTTTTTAAAAAGCCTTGACTCAGATATAACTGTGGTTGAAAAGAAGAAAGTGTGGATAATTGATATGGCAATACCAGAGAATAGTAGAATAGCAAACAAGATATTGGAGAAGATCACAAAGTATTAGATCTGACATTAAAATTCAAATATTATGGAAAAAATTAGTTGTGTTTCTATTGGTTATCAATACACTAGGTGCCATACCAAAACATCTTGGATGGCACCTAAAAGAACTGTGTTGATAAAAATTTTCTTCTATCGATTACAAAAGGCCATATTGCTTGGGTATGTATGTATGTATGTATGTATGTATGTATGTATGTATGTATGTATGTGTGTGTGTATATATATATATATATATATATATATATATATATATATATATATATATATATATATATACACACACACACACACATATATGTATGTATATATGTATGTATATATGTATACATACATACATACATACATATATATATATTAAAGTCACAACCTCTGGTATGCCCAAATATGGGAGGACGTTCACTGCTTCCATTCTCTGTCCATCGGCTCATCATAAGAGACCATCCAGACAGAAACTCAATATTTTTACTGTTGCCTTTGTTACATCAGCACAAATACAACACATACGTGTGTGTGTGTGTGTGTGTGTGTGTTGCATTTGCAAAGGCAACACACAAGGAAAGAGCCAAGGTGGTGCAGTGGTTAAATGCAGCACTGCAGGCTGACTGCTAGATCAGCAGTTCAGCGGTTCAAATCTCACCGGCTCAGGGTTGACTCAGCCTTCCATCCTTCTGAGGTGGGTAAAATGAGGACCCGGATTGTTGTTGGGGGCAATATGCTGACTATGTAAACCGCTTAGAGAGGCCTGAAAGGCCTATGAAGAGGTATATAAGTCTACTGTTATTGCTATTATTATTATTGCTATTGCTATAAAGGCAACAGTAAAAATAATGGCTTTCTGTCGTGATGGTCTCTTGTGATGAGCCGATAGACAGAAAATGGAAGCAGTATGCTTCCTTCCATATTTGGGCATACCAGGGGTTGTGACACTAAATACACTCACACACACACACACACACACACACACACACACACACACTATCCTACACTATACATTACACTATCCTACATCCTAGATTCTTGGGAAGAACTCAATGTTTCTGAAGGTCAACATCAGCTAAAGAACTGGAAGCTGTGATTTCACATGATTATGAATAGATAACAACCACCACCACCACCACCTTACTCGGAACTTCCTATATACTCAAACGTTACCTTAACAGTTCTTTGGTTCTTGGTTAACTTGAACTGTTAAGTTTTTTCCAGTCCCAGACTGGGAATCAAATTGTAAACATAATAATAATAATAATAATAATAATAATAATAATAACAACAACAACAACAACAATAACAACAACAATAACAATAACAATAACAACAACAACTGGCCACTGTGATAGAATTCTGTTGTTGCTTAATAATAATAATGATAATGATAATAATAACAATAACAACAGCAACAGCAACAATAATAATAGCAACAACAATAACAAGCAGAACAACAACAACAATGAAAAGCTAACAAGTTTAGGAGGAAGAGGCTTTATGGTAAAGCCATGTCAAAAGGAATTTTTCAAAACGAATCACTCAACACATTGCTCAAATTGAAAAATGTATGTATTATTAAAATACGAAGGTTGATACCTACCGTGAGGGTGTATATCCACTGTTACACACTGAAATCTTCCATTTCTGCAAACACTAGAAATAGCAAAAAATAATAGGAAAATAAATAAAATTATAAAACAGTAGCAATAAGAATTTTGCAAATGAATGGCAATTTATATACTTTTAATGGAAGTATATTTTATTACAGTGATTTTTTGAATCCCTGACTGGTATACCACTGATACACAATACAAGCAGTCAGACTAGAAATGTCAGTGATTTGATAAGCATTGCCACATACTTTCATATGTTTATGATAATGTTTTAAATTTACATTCCTGCCAACATTCCTTCATTTTCATGAATCAATCATTTAAAATAAATGATGGATAAGAGCATAATTAATACTGTACCTATGGTAGTACTCAGTAGTGGGATTCAAAATTTTTTTACTACTAGTTCTATGGGCATTGCTTGATGGCGTGCCTTGATGAATGTGGCAGAGAAAGGATACTGTAAAATCTCCATTCCCACCCCACTCCAGGGGAAGGATACTGCAAAATCCCCATTTCCTCCCAATTAGCTGGGATTCGGGAGGCATAGATGGGGTGGTGCCAGTCAGAGGTGGTATTTACTGATTCTCCGAACTACTCAAAATTACTGGTTTTTACCGAATTACCGAACTATCGGTTCTCCAGAACTGGCCAAAACCTCCTGAATACAGCCTCTGGTAAAACTCTTTAAAGTTATCACAAGTATTCAAGCATTCCGAACCAGGGGTGGGTTTCAAAACTTTTTACTACCTATTCTGTGGGCATGGCCTATTTTGTGGGTGTGGCTTGGTGCTCATGTGATTGGGTGGGCATGGCTAACTTGATGTCACTCACCAGAAGATGGCATGGATTGGGTAAAATGTGGTGAAGTTCACTTAACAATGCTCTTGCTTAGCAACCAAAATTTTGAGCTCAATTGTAGTCGTAAGTCAAAGACTATCACTGCCTTCCTCTACATGGCAGTCTTGTCCTAGTAAACTCCTTCTCCTTTCTGGCAATTTTCCTCTCTGTTAGAGGAACTCAAATAATCTAGACAATGTAAGGCTTCCTGCTGCAACAAGGGGTTAGACTAGATGACCTCTCAGTAGACTTCTAGCTCTAAATTGCTGTGCTTTTTTCTTCCTTCCTTCCTTCCTTCCTTCCTTCCTTCCCTCCCTCCCTCCCTCCCTCCCTCCTTCCTTCCTTCCTTCCTTCCTTCCTTTCTTTCTCCCATCCCTCTGTGGGACGCAACCCCCCTCCAACTGCTGAATATTACTTTGCAAACCTGAGCAGCTTTTCAATTTAAAGCAGGACTCCAAAGTTTCAGCTTTAAGATTTGTGGACTTCAACTTCCAGAATTCCACAACCAGGCACGCTGAGTTCTGATTTAAAGCGACAGCATTTGTTTTTATCCTTTGCTGAATCTCCCAGGTGAAAAGTGAGTTTGTTTGTTTGCCCCCTCCCTCCTGCCCTCTCTTACTTTTTAAAGCTTTTAAAGCCTGAGCTGGCAGGGGGAAAAACTTTTTTTAAAAAAGCTTCTGATGATGCTTGCGACGGGAAAACAGGTTTGGGGGCGTGGCCAAGCCACCATTTTTACTAATTAAAGGACATACTTTTAAATAGACCATTTATGGGTATAAGGTTGCACTTGCAATATATGTGTTTCATGACCACCCTTACTGAAGGATTTCTAAAGTACTACACAGTGTAGTGATTCTCAACATGTACGTACTATATAATTAGTTCTATCTGTTGACAATTTGGAAAAAGAACATCCTACTGAGTTGTACCAAATGATTAATTCAGTTCCCTGAAACGTGCTGACGAATTCTCCATCCAGGTTTAATCTGCAAATGTAACTTAGGACTTAAAGATGGGTTGCATGCCCATCTTCTCATCAAATTGGAACAGAGGAATCAGTCTTTACAACGTACCAGCGTTTGCCATCCTTCATGATAGATTCTCCAGGTTGTGCATATAAGCCTTGATGATGACAGGAGCAATAAGGCATAGACACGCAGGTGCCTTTCTCATTCACATAGGTATTGTCAGGACAGCCACAGCCATCGACCGGAGTGAAACCTTTCAAGCAGTACTTATCTCCATCAGAAAGAGAACGGCAGGACTGTTGGCATGTGGTTAGATTGTAGCGGAAAACCTGGTTGGCTGGGCAAGAAGTTTCTTCTTTGTCTGAATTTAAAGGAGAAAATAATACATTCATAAATAAGTATCCAAGGTCCATTGGATATGGCTTCTCCATTCTTTTATGCTGCTTTTCCATCTATCAGTGTTTCTGAAGCAGTGTTTAAGACTTATTGCATCGTTATTGTAAACCATTCAGAATCGCTTGGTAGAGTAGGGCAGCTATAGAAATTAGGTAGGTAGGTAGGTAGGTAGGTAAGTAGGTAGGCAGGCAGGCAGGCAGGCAGGCAGGCAGGCAGGCAGGCAGACAGACAGACAGATGGGATTAGATAGATAGATAGATGATAGATAGATAGATAGATAGATAGATAGATAGATAGATAGATAGATAGATAGGATTAGATTAATAGATAGATAGATAGGTAGGTAGGTGGGTAGGTAGGTAGGTAGGTAGGTAGGTAGGTAGGTAGGATTAGATCAATAGATATATGATAGATAGATAGATAGATAGATAGATAGATAGATAGATGATAGATAGATAGATAGATAGATAGATAGATAGATAGATAGATAGATAGATAGATATAGATAGATAGATAGATAATGGATGGATGATAGATGAAATTGACTACTAATAAAAACAACACACCAACATATAAAGGTAGGGAATGATTAAAAATAGATTTTGTGATCTAAAGCTTTATGATCCAGTTCTTCTGAATGTGTTAGGGATGATGCCATTAACTTCCCTGTGGCTATAAATAGTATATCTCAGTATTTTCCTCAAATGCAATTTATCTAGATATGCCATATTTCAGGACTGCATTAAGGCCAATTGAAGCCCTAAATACAGCCCCACAGTGGTGCCCCCTGCCCCTTCCATTGCTTAACCAACAAGTCCTTATGATTCAGTAAGATGAAAATTAAAATCGAGTATAGCAAGGGAGGAGTTAGGGGAAGAAATTCTGTGGGCTTCCCTTGGAGCCCTAAACACATGCTTCTTTTGCTTAATCCAAATAACCTGTTTTGCTGCCCTGTTTTGATTTTTTTAAAAGATACTGTTATCAAGGGATTAAGGGGGAGAAACCATTTGGTACTTACTGCAGACCACATTTCTCCAGCCCCACAGCATGACTCCTTTGGAAGCACAGGCTCTTGCATAAGATGATAGGGCAGCACACAAACATTGTTCATTGGAGTTACAATTGCAGGTATCGTATTTACAGCGCTGAAAAAAAACACCAGTAATCAGGGAACAGTCAGCCCAGATTAATGAAGAGGAGTCAATGGGTGAAGAACTGGCACTTGAGAATCAACAGAATGGAGCAATCTGTTCCGCAATTTGCAATGGAAGTGCAGTGACACAATAAGAGGAATGATCCAAATTGTGATGGAAGAACAATACACAGTGAGAAAGTCATATTAGGTTTGGCCTGTTTTCCCACTCAATCTGTTGTGCTGCATATGAGCTCGGACACCAGCTCCCGAAACGCCTGACTATGTTGGCTGCTTTAAGATTGGTAGACATCAATTCCCAGAATCCTAGGGGCTGAAGTACACCAATTGTAAAGGGGCTGAGACTGAGAAACACTGATCTAAAGAGTTTACACAAGGGCAGTCTGGTCTATATGAATTGTTCCTTTTCCCTTTCTTTCAAAATGTAAGTTGTACCAAAGTATTTCCAACCATTTTTTTTTCTTATTCTGGAGTGTGCTACTCCCTTTTTTAAATGTGTTTTTAAAAGCTGAAAATAGACTATGTTGCATCTCCCTGGGCAAATCACCTAAAGGAAAGCTTCTGCCTTGGTTAAAGATTAGAAATTGGCCACAGTGCTGTATGGGAGCTGGAATAGATGCATAAACACTAAAAACAAATGCATTTCCATTTCCGTATGCCTGAAGCCAAGTTCTCCAAAAAAAACAAACCATGATAAACCACCCAGAAAGCCTCAGGTTTTAGGTGATTTAAATTAATTCTAAAATATTGAATTGATCAGCGAGATCTCAAAATTCATACCTTATAATAATCCGTTGGCTCAATCACTGAATGACATCTGGCAAAAGGACTTTCTGTACTTTTCAATAAAGAGCACCAGTATTCAGCATATTTTTCTATACCAGAGAAAACAATGACATTTGGTTACCAGCTATTTAATGTTTTCCGGTTTCTTGTATGATGTTTATGACAGTATTCTAGTGTATAGGTTATTTTGATCACCATACAGCAGTGGTTCCCAAACTTGGCAACTTTAAGACTTGTGGACTTCAACTCCCAGAATTCTCCAGCCAGCAGAGCTGGGAGTTGAAGTCCACAAGTCTTAAAGTTGCCAAGTTTGGGAACCACTGCCATACAGCAAAGCAAAATAGGCACCTTAAGCATTATTATTATTATTATTATTATTATTATTATTATTATTAATTTACTTTATTTGTATGCTGCCCTTTTCCCTGAAAGGGACTCAGGGCGGCTCACAATTCAAGGGAGGGGGAAACAAACAAAATTACAAAATATAAAGACATACACAGTTAAAAACACAACAATCATACCATTCGGAGTGGGGCTGCAAGTTTTTAGCCCCAGGCCTGTCGGAACAGCCAGGTCTTAAGGGCTATGCGGAAGGCCTGGAGGGTGGTGAGGGTACGAATCTCTACGGGGAGTTCGTTCCACAGGGTCGGAGCAGCCACAGAGAAGGCCCTCCTCCGGGTAGTCGCCAGTCGACACTGGGCGGCTGATGGAATTCGGAGGAGCCCTAGTCTGTGGGATCTTATTGGTCTAGTGGAGGTAATTGGCAGTAGGCGGTCTCTCAAGTACCCAGATCCAATACCATGAAGGGCTTCGTAGGTGACAACTAGCACCTTGAAGCGAATCCGGAGACCAACAGGCAGCCAGTGCAGCTCGCGGAGGATAGGTGTTACGTGGGTGAACCGAGGCGCACCCACGATCGCTCGCGCGGCTGCATTCTGGACAAGCTGAAGTCGCCGAATACTCTTCAAGGGCAGCCCCATGTAGAGCACATTGCAGTACTCCAGCTTAGAGGTCACAAGGGCATGAGTGACTGTTGTGAGAGCCTCCCAGTTCAGGTAGGGATGCAACTGGTGCACCAGGCGAACCTGGGCAAATGCCCCCCTGGTCACACCTGACAAATGGTGTTCAAGAGTCAGCTGTGGGTCCAGGAGGACTCCCAAGTTGCGAACCCTGTCTGAGGGGCGTACTATTTGACCCCCCAGCCTGAGAGATGGAACACTTGGCCAATTAGTAGGAGGGAAGCACAACAGCCACTCGGTCTTATCTGGATTAAGTACAAGCTTGTTAACCCCCATCCAGTCCCTAACAGCCTCGAGGCCCTGGCTCATCACGTCCATCGCTTCATTGAGTTGGCACGGGGCGGACAGATACAGCTGTGTATCATCCGCATACTGGTGGTATTTTATCCCATGCCGTCGAATGATCTCACCCAGCGGTTTCATGTAGATATTAAAAAGGAGGGGGGACAGGACCGAACCCTGTGGCACCCCATACAATAGGGGCCTAGGGGTCGATCTCTGCCCTCCAACTAACACCGACTGCAACCTGTCCGAGAGGTAAGAGGAGAACCACCGTAAGACAGAGCCTCCCACCCCCACCTCCCGCAGTCGTCGCAGAAGGATACCATGGTCGATGGTATCGAAAGCCGCAGAGAGGTCAAGGAGTACCAGGATGGAGGCATGACCTCCATCCCTGGCTCTCCAAAGATCATCGATCAACGCGACCAAAGCGGTTTCCGTGCTGTAGCCAGGCCTGAAACCAGACTGGAAGGGATCCAGATGTTGCATACATAGCTCCTACATTGAAGCAACTGTGCAACTCTATGCAATGGAGTGCATTAAACAATGGATATTCTTGGCTACCAGATCATTAGAGGACTAAACTGCCTCTGTAGGTTTAATCTCTCTAGTCTTTATTTGTTTGGAAGTAGAAAGGATCATCAGAAGAAAAGCATATTCTGTAAGAAGCTTTAAGCCAAGCTGGCATCCATTTTAATAACAATAATTGGCAAAATGGAAATTTTCTCTATCTTCAGCAGCTGGGGTTTTTTTCCCCTGAGTCTTCTAAAAAGAAAGATTGAAAGTTGCTGCTAATACCTAGTTGAAAGCCTTTGTGTTAGCACAGATATATGCAATACATGTAAGACTACAGCTTGCAATTAGGACCAGACTTGGAGGTAGGCTATTAATTACCTTGATGTTAGTAGATTTGGGAATGCATTGACAAAAACCACTCATTACTTACCAATCTCAAGACTCACAGAGCAAGGGTGTTCCAACTGATCTTTCATATCACTACAGCTAGCTTGTGCTTTCCAGGAGTTGGCAAAGGAAGCTCCTGTTGCTTCAACCATTCCACCTGATGTTTTTAAATCATCATATTCTATACCATTGTAATCTCCGCAAAGTCCTGTTGATAAGAATAACAATTGAATGTGTTTTACTTGATTGAAACTTGTTGTTTTTGTAAGATCTTCTAATTATCAATAGCAGTAGCATGTAGACTTATATACCACCACATAGTGCTTTATAGGGTGGGGTTTAATTTTTTTTACTACCAGTTCTGTGGGTGTGGCTTGGTGGGCGTTGTAGGGGAAGGATACTGTAAAATCTCCATTCCCTCCCCACTCCAGGGGAAGGTTACTGCAAAATCCCCATTTCCTCCTGATCAGCTGGGACTCGGGAGGCAGAGAATAGATGGGGGCAGGGCCAGTCAGAGGTGATATTTACTGGTTCTCCAGAACTGGTCAGAACCTGCTGAAATGCCACTTCTGTATATAGTCCTCTCTAAGTGGTTTACAGAGTCAGCATATCGCCCCCAACAGTCTGGGTTTTCATTTTACTGATCTCGGAACGATGGAAGGCTGAGTCAACCTTGAACCCCAACAGGATGCGGGCAGTGAGTCAGTTTGCGATACTGCATTCTAACCAGTGCACCACCATGGCTCTATAAATTTCCATTCCTCATAACAGTAATTCTAAACCAACATGAACATTAATAGGTAATAATAATGTTTTGTTTTGTTTTACATCAGTTCTTTTTTTTTCAGTAAAGGACACATTTATTTAGATCATGGAAACAATGTAAAAAATAAAGTATAAAACACCCCTTTTTCTTTACATCACATCCCCTCTTTTCTCCATCTTTTAAAGCAACATATCCATAAAATGGATTTAAAGGGGGAAAAAACCCCTAGAATGTTCAATAAATATCAATAAGGATTATTATAAGGTAAGCTTTGTACAGTTTCTAAATCATTAAGTACGGGATCGTTAGGAAGCCATATATTTCTATACGCAAGTCTCTCAGAACATCATTTGCATCTTCAAATCACCTAGAGCGACCATATTTTTAATAAATAGTTCAGAGTTGTTAGCATCTTGGCATCCAGCTCAAGAGACACATTTTATTTTTCTTCTTTTTTTTTTTTTTGCTAAGGCTGATTTAGCAAAGTCTTCATAGACCTCAGTGTGTGTGTGTTTTTTGTTGCTTCTTCATGGGTTCAAACCTTCCTTCAAAAACTGCTCGGTGGTTTTACGTCCAAAGGTCAGCATCCGTAGCTTATATCTTCTTAAATATGCTCACACAGGATCTGTCACTCAGAACCAGTCAATCAATCCTCTCAACTTTTCTGAGAATTCTGCCTTTGTACATTGGCAGAATGGCATCATCGTCCCAGATTTCTTCGAAGACCGCTTGCTTTTTTGAAGTAATACCTATAATTTCCCTTTTTGCTCAGCTGCTCTTTAAAGTGCCCAAGTGTCAGACTTGGGGGCCTTTAACAGCCTCCTGGAGGGAATTTCTTCTCCACAGAAGAACTACATCACTACGTCAATTCTTACTTATATCAA